>NC_089173.1:13111337-13711337 GCF_009819655.1 Sylvia atricapilla | reverse complement strand
TGCATGAACTTGTCAGATCATGCCAAGTCTATTCATGAGAACATTAAGCAATTTCAAGGAAGTGTAAACAAATTAGGAGAGGTGACGAGATCATGGAGGGATGGCATGTTCTATTTGTTTGACCTTTCACCATTGTGGAAGGAAATTTTAAAAACAGGTATATGTATCTTATTGGGGATTGTAATTCTTCTCATGGTCGTGCCGTGTTTGCTTCAATGAATGTGGCGAGCCATGGACAAAGTAGCCAAAGAGGTGGTTTTGGTGCAAACAGAAGCCTCTGGGAGGCCACAGACCTTGGCAGAGAGGTTTGGGATCTGTACAAGGGGGATCTTGGAGCTGTACAGGGGGGTAATAGACCCTGGCACAGAGCCTAGGAGGACACTGCCTTTGACTTCAGTCCATGGGAATGGCTTCCAACATTGAGAGAAGAATTACAAACCACAAAGATGTGAAAACAGTAGTTTAGCTTAGTATAGGATGAAAAAATATGTAGTTTTGAGTTTTAGAATATTGGTACATGGGGGACAAGATGGAGGATTAAGGGTGGTGCCCTTGGTTCTTCCTTCTTCTCCCCGGCCTCCATCTTGTGGTGATGGTGGCACAAAGTTTAAGGAGATTAGGTCAGAGTAGAGTTGACCCCTTTAGTATAGGTGATAGGTATTGGAACATAACTGTAAACAGGTGATACGTAATTTTCTGTATAAAGGGGCTGTGATGTCCTACTGTGAGGGGAGTCATCTCATGTCCTAGCTGCTGTTCAGATCTTGACTGGGCACAGAGAACATTGTGAGATATGAAATAATAAACAACATGGAAAATCGAGAAAACAAGACCTTGAAGACTCTGCTTCTTTCTCGTGACCTGGCTCAGGGCTTTCAGAGGCAAAAAACTCTTAACCACCTTAATCTCGAGTGAAGAAACCCAACCCGAGAATTTGCATATAGCATTTGGAAAAAAAATCACACAAACCCAAGAAAATATCATTTTATCAAAAGATGATAGTTGTAAAAAGAGTGTTTAGAAATGGAGTAATTTTTTATCATCCAAGAGAATCATTCTAGTCATGCATGATAATTGTTTAAGTGAAAGTAATTTTCATTAAGAACTTAGTTTATATAGAATCATAAAATTATTAAGATTGGAAAAGTCCTTTAAGATCATCAAGTCCAACCATCAACCCATCACTTCCACTGTAACCCCTAAACCACATCACCACATCACCCACTGCCAGATCCATATGCCTCTTAAACACCACCAGGGATGGTGACCACCACCTCCCCAAGCAACCTGTTCCAAAGCCTGACCACCCAAACAGTGAAAAACGTTTTTCTAATATCTAATATGAATCTCCTCTGTCTCAGCTTAAGGCCATTTCCTCTGGTTCTCTCACTGCAGGCATGGTAGAGAACACCAGCCCTTACCTCTCTAAACCTCCTGTCAGGGAGTTGTAGAGCGATTAGGTCCCCCTTGAACTTCCTCTTCTCAAGACTAAAAATCCCCAGCTCCCTCAGCAGTTCATCGTAAGACATTTTCTAGACCTTTCACAAGCCTTGTTGCCCTTCGCTGGATATGCTCCAACAGCTCAATGTCCTTTTTAAAGTGAAGGGCCCAAAAGTGAACGAAGTACTCAAGGTGTGGCCTCACCAGGGCTGAGTACAGGGGTATGATCACTTCCCTTGTCCTGCTGGCTACACTATTCTTGATGCAGGCCAAGATGCCATTGGTCTTCTTGGCCATATGGGAACACTGCTGGCTCATGTTCAACTGGATGTCAGCCAGCACCCTCAAGTCCCTTTCTGAGGAACAGCTCTGAAGCCACTCCTTCCCCACCCTGTATTGTTGCATGGGGTTGCTGTGACCCAAGTGCAGGACCTGGCATTTTACCTTATTGAACCTCATGTAGTTGTCCTTAGCCCGTTGAGTCTATAGATCCCTCTGCAGAGCCTTCCTGCCCTCGAGCAGATCAACTCTCCCACCCAACTTAGTGTCATCTGCAAATTTACTGAGGGTGCACTTGAACCCCACATCCAGATCATCAATAAAGATGTTAAACAGGACCAGCCCCAATACTGAGACCTGGACAACACTGCTGGTGACCATCCACCAACTGGATTTAACTCCAGTCACCACAACTCTCTGGGCCCAGTCATCCAGCCAGTTTTTTACCCACTGAAGAGTCCACCCATACAAGCCACAAGCAGCCAGTTTTTCTAGCAGGATACTGTGGGACACTGTGTCAAACACTTTACTGAAGTCTAGACAGACACATCCACAGCCTTCCCCTCATCTACTCAGAGGATCACTTTGTAATAGAAGGAGATCAGGTTGATGAAGCAGAACCTTCCTTTCGTAAATTCATGTTGACTGGACCTGATCCTCTGGTTGTCCTGCATGTGCTGTGTAATGACACTCAGGATGATCTCTCTCATAACCTTGCCCGAAACTGAGGTTAGATTGACAGGCCTGTAGTTCCCTGGATCATTCTTCTGACCCTTCTTGTAGATAGGCATTACATTTGTGTATCTGGCAAGATTTTTCACTATAGCTAAGTGGTTTGTTTGTGACAGCAGTTGTTGGTACTAGATATGTACAGTTTATCCAGGGAAAAAGTAAGTTAAAGGCATTCCTTCTGCTATCATTTCAATATATAAGAAATAGCAGAAAATAAATGTCACTCAGCTAACTCATAACACTGAAATAAGTGAAAGTCTTCTTTCATATTCTTATGAGTGCTTCTGTTACCAAAGGTCCAAAATATCGTAATAAGACTCTCCAATACTAAAGTTGTGTTAAAGGATCATCATTTATTCAGGCCTGAGGTGCATGAAGATTATAGCCTAATGTGAACATGTGATTTTACAAGTGTGTTGCTTATATACACTTGCTACATGCATATTACAATTTACCCATTACCATAAATCCCATCCCAAGTTCCCAGAGATTCAGTCCATCATTTTGTCTATCACGGCATTCTTGAGACAGATGTCTTCTACTTATCTTCCAACTGTCCTTGCTGAAATCAGCTTTTGCATGTCTCGTTTCTCTGCTGAAAATTTCACAGGCACAATAAAAATTGAATTAACCCTTTTGGTATCAATTCCCCCCTTTGAAATTTCTCAATTTCCTCAAGGTCATTTGATAAGTTTCAATTCAATTTCTTTCTATAGTCACATATGTTCTTGCAAGATCACAAATGATTATCCTATGAACACAGCTAGCAAAATCTGGTAATTACTACAATAAGTACTACAATTATAATTACAATTATGATGGTTTCCAGTATTACGGCCAGTCATCCTCTCAAAGACCATCTACCTATTCCTTGAAGAATTTTATTAAATCAAGTCATTTCAGAGGCCTTTTGAATAGCTCTGCTATCTTCAGCAACTTGCTGCATTCTGTCTGTTATGTTTCGAATGTGTGCACAACAGTGTTCTCTATCCAGTTTTAAATACCCACAAATCCCTTGTTTTTTGGAGAGCAATAGATCTAAGGCAAGCCTGTTTTGCAGTGTAAATATAGTATTTGTCTTTATTTGTTTATTCATAATTTGAAATCCCTTTTCTATGGCTTCAGATAGTTTCCTTACTTGCCGTGTTTGATTGTCTAACAAAATCCTGTTTTCTAGAGCCATGACTCCGGGTAAGAGAAAACTCTGTAGAGTCCATTCAGACTATGCAGCAGATGGATGCCCTGTCCTTTCATCCTCAATATTTTGTTTTACTTTATTCCAGTACTGGGGCTTTATATGGGAATTCTTTTCCAAGTTGGACATAGGGTTAATAACCCTAAGGTAACTTACCTGGTGTTTGATTCAAACATAAGGTGAGTAGTTCAAAATCCACCCAAAGTAGCCCAAACAGCATAACCTGGTGTAGCGGGTTGACCCCGGCTGGGTGCCAGGTACCCACTCAGTCGCTCTATCACTCCCTTTCCCACTGGGACAGGGGAGAGAATAAGATGGAGCACAACCAGCAGGGTGAGATAAGGCAGTTTTACTCCAGCAAAAGAAAAGAAATAAGCAGATATCTGAGTGCACAATAGCTAAAGAGAAACAAAAGTTAGTCTCTACTTCCCATCAGCAGTGATGTTCAGACACTTCCTGGAAAGCAGGACTTCAGTACGTGTAACGGTTTCTCTGGAAGGCAAACATTGAAAACTCACAAATGCCCCCCCTTCCTCCTCTCTCCCTTAGCTTATATATCTGAGCTGACATTATATGGTATGGAATATCCCTTTGGCTAATTTGGGTCAACTGGCCTGGTTGTGTCCTGTTGGGGGTTAGATTTGTTTCTTTTTTTACTTCTAGAATTTTTCCCATAAGTTCCTAGGAAACTAACTACTGGGTGCTTATAGGTACTCAGGCAGACCAAAGGGGCCAAAGGAGAGGAGTTGTAGCACCTGGGTACACTTCTTTTGTCTCTGAGAGTTTCTCTGGAGGGGGAGATAACAGGATTTTTGAGGCAGGTAAAGGACAGAGCTGGAGGCAACTTCACTCTATTGCTCTCGGCATCAGAGAGAGAGGACAGCCAGGCTGCTGCTTGCTACGGGAGGAGCTCACTGTCACCAGAAAGTCCGGTCCTGGGAAATCTAGCATTGGGGCTCGTGTGCCCTGGAATTCTGAGCTCCTCTGCCTGCCCTGCTGGAGCTGTCCCACCGTTGCGGCTTCTTTGGCACTGCTCTTTTTGCTACGCTGTAGCCCTGCACTGCCCTGCCCTGCTGGGACATCCTGCCGTACCAGCCACCAGCCCAGGACGGGAGCTTGGTGCTCTCGGAGTCCTGCAGGGGCACCGAGACCAAACTGCCCTGGGTTTTGTGAAGCAAAGCCCTCCAGGTTCTTGGTTCTGTTTTGTTGTTAACGCTGTAGTTGTTGTTTGTTTTGCTTTTGTTATAGGCAAAATAGCCGAATTGTTTTATATAAAGAAATTTATTAAAGTCAATTCGGTTACAAATAAATAAAAAGTCCACCACCAAATTAAATCAAAAAAATTGAAGACACTAAGCCCAGGAGTTGGCACCTGGTGAACGAGGTCGGACCAGCGGACAGTTCTCCCCTTGTTCACAAGAAATTGCTGCTGGAGCTTAGATTTTTATACAGTTTTTGTGCCCTCAGGCTAGACTCAGGATGTAAATCTTTTCAGCCCGTCCGATATAGTGTTATCTTTTGCATTGCATAGTTATTTACCGAAGTCCTTTTGTCTTTCCCTCCGGCCCGGCGATGATGTCCAGGTGGCGGTCTTTGGTCAGACAGCGATGATTGCTTCTTGTCTCGTTCCTTGTTATTTCGCCCTGTGCCTTCAAGTGCAAATGAAGTCTCCCCCCTTGGATCTGAACTTTGCTCTGTACTTTCAAATGCAAATGAAGTCTCTCTCTGAGTTTTAGGTTTTTCAGTCTGAATTTTACAAAAGGGGTGCTTCATATATCTACTATATTTAACTTTCAGTACTTTATATAAAATATTATTACAAGCATGAATTAATTCTTAGCTTCTTTCATAACAGAATCCCTCACCTTGTATTTTAGAAATTTAATTTATGTTTCACTTAAGAACTTTTTTTTTTTTTTTTTTTTTTTTTTTTTTTTTTTTTTTTTAATTCCTCCTTGTAGTCATCCCAGGCTTCCTGTGGAGGGATGTGATTTTCTTTATAGGAAGTTTTTTTCATTTGGTTTTCAAATCTTGTCGATATTTTTGCGACTTTACTTTCTTTTGCTTGTTCTTTTAGTTTCATGATTTTTGATATTTTGTTGCTTTTGCCTGTGGCCAATTCGGGGTCCGTAGGCATTGCTGCGATTTGCATGCCTTGGACCACAGAGTGTATTAGACGAATGAAACATGGAATGAGACAAGGCAAGAACATGATACCTGCTAGAGAACAAAGAATGAAGAAAATCAGTTTTTTCCACCATGCCCCATTAAACAAATTGTCCCACCAAGAAGTCTGGAGGATTGAATTCCATCTCTGTACTGGTACATGAGCTACCCTTTTTATTTCTGATGCCAGGTTTTTGATCGTTTCCCCGTAGTCATCTACCTCCACACAACATTCAGAATCATCGAACTTTCCACACACCCCTCCCTCTTCAGTAAGTAATCCAATGCTATTCGGTTTTGGTACACAAAGGCTCTCATTTGGGAGTGTTGCTTGGCTAACAGCTCCAATACATCAGAGGTGTGATTAGGCACAACCTCTACTACTGCTTGCAGTCTGATTAGCCTATTTAGCAAGTAAATTGGGGTCCTATAGCCTCAACTCTTATCTTGTGCCCAGGTTGTCGGGCCATAATATGTTATTATATGCTCTGCTGGCTACTTCTTTTCTCCTCATTTATGATTTCTTTCTGTCATTGGGAGGCTCGAATTTATTTTTCTTTTTTCTCGACTTAAAGTCTTATACAATGGGGCTATGAGCATATTAGCCTCGGCCTTGGGGAGTGTGAAGAAGAAAGGGCGGATCATACTTAGAGTGCATGAACTTTTCCATTTCCCAGGTAGTTCACTGTATGCTTTTTTCTCACAGATCCAATATATCCCACTGGGAGATCTTCAGGTTTCATGTGTCATTTCTGGCGTTTTTCAGTAATGAGCTATGTTTTTTATGGACTGGAAAGGCTTAGCTCCAGAATATTGTGCTAACATAAACAAATTTTCTTAGACCAATTGCAGCGATCAGTTTTTTCTTTGTTCTAGTATCTTATTGGAGGTTCAGGTTGCCATTTTCTTTCTTGTTTCTTTGAATTTACAGCTAATGTGGATATACACGGGGTATATCCTACAACTTCATTGAATTTTTTCCTTTCCATGCTGATACAAAAAGTTCCAACTATTTGGTGGTCAATTATTTACCTTTCGGGCTGCAATATGTTTTTTGAAATCTCTGATTTATTCCACTTCAATAATTGCTTTGGAGATAAATTTTCACTTTTCTAGGGCCACATTTTAGCAGAATTCAATCCTCCACAAATTTAACAATTAGTTAGACTTAACTTGGAGGCAATCTCCTGTAAAAGATCTAAAAATAAATTCCTGTTAGAAATGAGTGATCTCGAATCCCCATATTGTCTTTCTAGTTGCTTATATTGTTTATTTAATGATTTAAGTCTATCTTGTTCTATTCTTTTTTTCTAGTTTTTGCTTTCTGCCTTTTTAGTTCTTGAGAGATTTCATGAATTTTTATTTCAGGCTCTATATCTTCTCTGTTTTGTGAAAAGCAAAATGTCTTATTTAATTGTGAGCAATCTTGTTCATTATTGAATATTATTTGATTATTTTTCTGTACTGATTTTTATCATATTTTAGATTTTTGCTCACCCAATATGTCTTTTCTCTTATTTTATACATTCTTAATTGTTCACTCCCGTAACACAAGTCGTTCATAGTAAAATATGCTATGAAAATCGATTCTTTTTTTTTTTTTTTATTCAAAGAGTGTGGTTACATTGATCACTTATAGGTATACTTGATATTTCTTCTGTTTATCATTTTTGAATTTTGTGTGCTTGTGATTGCCTGTTTTCTTAGTAATTGCCTTTGGGTTATGGCATACCACCCCTTTTTTTGATTTACAAATTTTATATTGAGTATCATTAAAGAAACAATATTCATTTCTTTTATTTCCTGGACAATTATAATGTGGTTGATATTCAGGTTTTTTTATTTGTTCCATTTGTGTACTTTCCAGGCATGTTTTGCACTTTTTCATGAGGGTCAGTCTCTGAGGGTTCTCGGAGTGGAATCCCCCTACTTCGCTGAGGACTAGGCTCAGGATTACAAGGACTCCTTAATACAACACTTTTCTGCTTTTTCCTTCGCCCACAGGGTAGCATTCCGCGGCGGGGTAACCTATCTTCTTGGCAGCAGGCGTATGTTTTTGGGGTCTTGTTGGTCTGAGCCACAAACTTCCTTTTAAAGACACTCCACTGGGACAACCTGACTATATTTGAGTAGCAAGGTACTTTGATTGTCTTTTGGTACTCAACATCGAGCACTTTGGCCTTTGCATTCAATTGTCTTTTTATTTCTTTTTTATATATTTGATGCCACTGGAGAATTTAACTCCAGTAGACCAAGCTAGTGGCAATTACTGTTGTGGTTTGAAAACAAACCAAGTGAGAGGCTCTAAGTCAGAAATAAAATTTAATGAGAAGAAAATGAATAAAATAAAATAAAATAAATGCAACAATACAAAAAGAAAAACCAGTGACAGAGTCAGAATACAACCTGATCAGGGTGATGGAAACAGTCCAGACGAGGTGGTCTTCCTGAAACAGAAATCTTGTAGAAAGGTCTGGTAGCTCCGGTCCTCTGGGAATCCAGTGGGTGAGGGCTGCTTCTACTGTCCCAAATCCCAGCTTATATCCAGGTGAGAATGCTTGGCTCTTCCCCATGGGCGGAGCATCTCACAATGGGATGATGAGTCATGGAAGAGGGCCTTAATGGCCCATTAAAGAGAGAGAACTCCCGGAGGGAGTTATCTCTGAGTCATGCAAAAGGCATTTGATGGGCCATTAACTGAAGATGGTGATAGAATACATCCTAAACTACAACCCAGGACAATCCACCTCTTATTCTATTACCATTGACAACATGCCTAAATCAATACATTCTTACAGATGAATGCATATATACATACAGAATGAAACCTTACACACTGCTCTCACTTAAAATTAAGTCTCCCTGTGGTACACAACAGGTTTCTCCATCTTTCTGCATTACCCACCAAGTGTAGCCAGGTCCTTGAGCAAAGACAATCCCATGGACGGGTCTGCCTTTGCCTGAAGTGGGATTAATCCAAACACTCTTTCCTAAAATGCCCTTCCATGTGTACCACAGGTACTTTCTCTCCATCCACTGTGTGTAAGGGTTCAGACTGGGCAGGACCACCTCGATTGATAGACCCTCGGGTGTTGACCATCCATGTGGGTTTGGCCAAGTTTAGTTCCCAATTCTTGAAGGTTCCCCCACCAAGTGCCTTCAGGGCAGTCTTTAATAGTCCGTTGCACCGTTCAACTTTCCCAGCAGCTGGTGCATGATAAGGAATGTGGTATATCCATTCAATACCATGTTCTTTAGCCTAGGTGTTTATAAGGTTGTTCTTGAAATGGGTCCCATTGTCCGACTCAATTCTCTCAGGGGTGCCATGTCTCCACAGGATTTGTTTTTCAAGGCCCAGGATGGTGTTCCGGGCAGTGGCATGAGGCACAGGGTGGGTTTCCAGCCATCCAGTGGTGACTTCCACCATGGTCAGCACGTACCGCTTTCCTTGGCGTGTTTGGGGAAGGGGGATATAGTCAATTTGCCAGGCTTCCCCGTACCTGTACTTCAGCCATCGTCCACCATACCACAGAGGCTTCATTCGCTTGGCCTGTTTGATTGCAGCGCAGGTTTCACAGTTGTGGATGACCTGTGAGATGCTGTCCATAGTGAGGTCCACCCCTCGGTCACGGGCCCATCGATATGTTGCATCTCTTCCCTGATGACCAGAGGCATCATGGGCCCAACGAGCTAGGAATAATTCTCCCTTGTGCTGCCAATCTAGATCCACTTGTGATACTTTCACCTTGGCAGCTTTGTCTACCTGCTTGTCATTGCGATGCTCCTCATTAGCCCGGCTTTTGGGTATATGCGCATCCACATGTCGAACCTTCACGGTCAGCCTCTCTACTCGGGTGGCGATGTCTTGCCAAATGTCAGCGGCCCAGATGGGTTTTCCTCTGCGCTGCCAATTGGCCTTTTTCCAGCGATTCAGCCATCCCCACAGAGCATTAGCTACCATCCATGAGTCAGTGTAGAGGTAAAGCCTCGGCCACTTTTCTCGTTCAGCAATTTCTAAAGCCAGCTGGACAGCTTTAAGCTCTGCAACTTGACTCGATCCACCTTGTCCCTCGGTAGCTTGTGCAACTTGTTGTGTGGGGCTCCATGCTGCAGCTTTCCATTTCCGGTTAGCTCCTACAATTCGGCAAGAGCCATTAGTGAACAGAGTATATTGTCTTTCAGTCTCCGGTAGCTCATTATATGGTGGGGCTTCCTCAGCACGTGTTACTTGCTTTTCTCCTTCTTCTTCTTCAGATGATAATCCAAAAGTTTCACCTTCCGGCCAGTTCGTTATAACTTCCAGAATCCCAGGGCGATTTGGGTTTCCAATGCGGGCGCGCTGTGTAATGAGGGCAATCCATTTGCTCCATGTGGTATTGGTGGCATGATGTGTGGAAGGAACCTTTCCCTTAAACATCCACCCCAGCACTGGTAGTCGGGGTGCCAAAAGCAGCTGTGTTTCAGTGCCAATCACTTCTGAGGCGGCTTGAACTCCTTCATAGGCAGCCAAGATCTCCTTCTTTGTGGGGGTGTAGTTGGCCTCGGAGCTTCTGTAACTTCGGCTCCAGAATCCCAATGGTCGGCCTCGAGTCTCCCCAGGCACCTTCTGCCAAAGGCTCCAAGAAAAACCATTGTTCCCAGCTGCGGAGTAAAGCACATTCCTCACATCTGGTCCTGTCCTGACTGGGCCCAGGGCTACTGCATGAGCAATCTCTTGCTTGATCTGAACAAAAGCTTGTTGCTGTTCAGGCCCCCAGTGGAAATCGTTCTTCTTGTGGGTCACCAAGTAGAGAGGGCTCACGATCTGACTGTACTCAGGAATGTGCATCCTCCAAAAGCCTATGGCACCTAGGAAAGCTTGTGTTTCTTTTTTGTTGGTAGGTGCGGACATGGCTGTGATCTTGTTGATTATCTCTGTGGGGATTTGGCGACGACCATCTTGCCATTTGAGCCCCAAGAACTGGATTTCTTGAGCTGGTCCCTTAACCTTGCTTCTTTTAATGGCAAAACCAGCTTTCAGCAGAATTTGGATAATTTCCTCTCCTTTCTTGAAGACCTCCTCTGGTGTATTCCCCCATATGATGATGTAATCAATGTACTGCAGATGCTCTGGAGCCTCACCCTTTTCCAGTGCAGCCTGGATCAGTCCATGGCAGATGGTGGGGCTGTGTTTCCACCCCTGGGGCAGTCGGTTCCAGGTGTACTGCACGCCCCTCCAGGTGAAGGCAAACTGAGGTCTGCACTCCGCTGCCAAAGGAATGGAGAAGAAGGCGTTGGCGATATCAGTGGTTGCATACCATTTTGCTGCTTTGGACTCCAGCTCGTACTGAAGCTCTAACATGTCTGGCACAGCAGCGCTCAGTGGTGGCGTGACTTCATTCAGACCACGGTAATCCACCATCAGTCTCCATTCTCCACTGGACTTACGCACCGGCCAAATCGGGCTGTTGAAAGATCAACGGGCCTTACTGACCACCCCTTGGCTTTCCAGTTTACGGATCATCTCATGTATGGGAATCACAGAGTCTCTGTCTGTGCGGTATTGCCGACAGTGTACTGTTGCTGTGGCAATTGGTACTTGTTGTTCTTCTACTTTCAGCAGTCCCACAGCAGAGGGGTCATCTGAGAGACCAGGCAAAGTATTCAACTGTCTGATGTCTTCTTTCACTACTGCGGCTATCCCAAAAGCCCAACGATATCCTTTTGGATCTTTGAAATATCCATTCCTGAGATAGTCTATGCCGAGAATGCATGGGGCCTCTGGGCCAGTTGTGATAGGGTGTTTCTGCCACTCGTTCCCGGTTAAACTCACTTCAGCCTCTAATACAGTCAGTTCCTGGGACCCTCCTGTTACTCCTGTAATAGAAATGGATTCTGTTCCTACATACCTTGATGGCATCATGGTACATTGGGCCCCGGTGTCAACCAATGCCGTATATTTTTGTGGGTCAGATGTGCCAGGCCATCGGATCCACACAGTCCAGTAGATCCAATTGTCCCTTTCCTCTTCCTGGCTAGAGGCAGGGCCCCCCTATTCCTGGTCATCGCATACGTTGTTCTCTTCCTGTAAATGTGTTGCTGAGGTCCCTTCAAGAGGATCAGTCATATCATCATTCCTGTACTGGCTGGAGTTCTGTGCACGAGAGACTGGAGCAACACTGATTCTAGATGAGCTTTTTGTGGTAGGTATTTCTCTTTTCAGTTCACGTACCTGGGCTGCTAAGGAGGAGGTGGGTTTTCCATCCCACTTCTTCATATCTTCTCCATGCTCCCGAAGAAAAGACCAAAGGTTACCTCAGGGTGTGTATCCTCTCTCCCTGGCTGGGGGACGCCTGCTCCTAATCGCAGAGACTCTCGTCGGCTCTGCTGAGATATCGTAAATTTCTTCCTTAAGTTCCTTTTTCAGTTTCTGATGGCCTTCTTCAGTTAAGTTCCTGACTTGCTCAGCCAGTCTTGTTTCCACAGATGAGACATGGGCACGAACTGGGGCGGTGACAGTGTCCTCATAAATCCTTAGTTTATTAGCCAGGACACCCACCTTGTCCTCACCTTCTCTCCATTGCAGTGTTGCCAGGTAACGTGAGTACATCTCTGGTCCAAGCCGTGCAAATCTCAACCACATCCGTGATGTGCACTGGACATCATCTGGGCTCTTAGGAAATCTCTCGTCTTCTGCAAAAATGATCTCCAGCACAGCCAATTCCCTTAGGCATCGGATACCTTGTTCTATTGTGTTCCATTTTCCTTGGTGCACTAGGAGGTCTTCTTTACAAAGGTATCTGTCTTTCACACTTGTTAGCAGTCGCTGCCAGAGGCTGAGAGTTTCTTGGGTTTTTCCAATTGCCTAGTCAATGACCACATCCCGGGACAGTGATCCCAGTTGCCTGGCCTCAGTTTCATGCAGAATGGTGTCATTGGCTGCAGCATCCCAGATGCGGAGCAGCCAGGTGAGGATGGACTCGTTGGTCTGGCGGGTGAATTCCCTTCGCAGGTCACCCAGCTCACCCAGAGATAGAGAGCGGGTGATGATCTCTGTCTCTGTCTCTTCAGCTGAGTGCGAAGGTCCTGCTCTGTCCTCGTCAGTCACTATGCGGGGTGCTTTGGAGACTGGCTGGGGTAGCTGTCGGGGTGCTGGGATAAAGAGTACTGGCTGAGGCTACGGCCCAGAGCGTCTGAGTACCGGCTGGGGTAGCAAAGATAGGCTGCTTTCGGGGTGCTTTGGAGACTGGCTGGGGTAGCTGTCGGGGTGCTGGGATAAAAGTCTGCATTGGTCGGGGGTATCTTGGGTACGCTTTCCGGGTTCGAGAGGTAGAACTGGTCGGGGGTGCCCAGGGAAGAGGTACGCTGTCCGGGTGCAGGGGAGTAAAGGAGTGCTTGCTAAGGGGTAGTGGCTGAGGCCCTAAGGGCGGGTCACCAGGCTACCTGTGGGGCATTCTGAGCACTGGCAGGGGTAGTGCCCAAACCCTAAGAGAGGGTCCCTGGGGCTACTTACGAATGCTCAAAGAGTGAGTGAGAGTTAAAATTTGGGCTGCCCGCCTTTAAACTTGCATATGTGTAGGGGCACCTTAAAGAAGTTTAATTAAAACAAAGTCAAGTAATTTTGCTTTGTGTCGCCCTGAAGTAAAGTTTCTGTCAGAATAGGAACAGCATAGTTTTTATTTGAGACCCACTGAAAATGGGGGCATACATAAGTAGAGTGGAGCCAGTTGAAGAGAGAGAGAAAAAGTTAAAAAAAATTCCATCGGACAGTCCACTAGGACAAATGTTAGAACTATGGGAGGTTGATGAGGCCACTAAAAGCTTAGACAGAATCAAGATGATCCATTATTGCATAGAGGCTTGGCCTAACCTAAATTTACCTGCAAAATGGCCATGGTGTGGAACTAAAGACCCCTGGATGTGTTCACAATTGACTCAATACTTGAAATCTCGAGGAGATTCAAGTATTGAACAGATACTCTATGCTATCTGTTGGCAAAAACAAGTAGTCAAAAATAAAACAACAAAAATATGTAAGTTACAGCAAGGGAAACAAAGGAATGAAAAGCAGAAGAACCAAAAAGAAGCTAGCCATAATTGGGACCCCTTAGAACACTTGCCTCCTCCTACAGTTTATCCCGAAATAATCCTCCAACCTCACCTAAAAATCATACCTTCCCAAACTGTAATCCCTGTTCCTTCCCCAGCTTACCCCCCTCGAATTTATAACCCTTCTTACCCTCTGCCATTCCCTAACACTGGTCTAACCTCCTCTCCTTCACCATCCACAATCCCTGCACCCCCTCACAGCTGGGAGCTAGGTCTGGCAACTAACAATGCATCCTGTCAGGCAATAAAAAACCCAGAAAGTTACCCTTACAGTAACACCAGGTCAAAAACCAAACTCTTTCCCCTAAAGGAGGTCCCATTGGGTGGGGCAGTTGGAGGAATAGGGTTTGTCAATACACCTTTAACAGCGTCAGAAGTCAGAAGTTTTAAGAAAGAGCTGGGGAATCTAGTTGAAAACCCAGTGAGAATTGCCAACCAGATTGACCAGTTTTTGGGCCCAAATATTTATACATGGGGAGAACTAAACTCCATCTTAAATATACTCTTCAATCCAGACGAGGTTCGGCTGGTTAGGGCAGCAGGGATGCGCATCTGGGAAAGAGAAAACCAAATGGGCCCTCCCGGTGACCAGAAGTTGCCAATAGCTGACCCAGGGTGGGACCCAAACAGAGGAGAAGGGAGGAGAAATATGGAAGATTATAGAAACCTAATGATAAGAGGTATTAAAGAATCAGTTTCTCGGAGTAGCAACACCAAATTAGCTTTTAACAGGACGCAAGAGAAAGATGAAACCCCAGCAGCCTGGCTGAGCAGGCTCAGATGGAATTTCCAGCAATATTCTAATTTGGATTCAGATAGCCCAGAGGGACAGATATTATTAAAGTTACAGTTTGTCACAAAATCCTGGCCAGATATCAAAAGAAAACTTGAAAAGATGAAAGACTGGCAAGACCGAGAAATAAATGAATTATTAAGGGAAGCCCTAAGAGTATACCTTAGGAGAGAAGAAGAAAAAACAAAGGCAAAAACCAGGATTATGGTAGCCGTGGCCAGGGAAAGTGTAAAAGATCTCAGAAAAAATACTAAGAGTGAAAGAAACACAAAATCTTTACCAGAAAAGGTAAGAAAAAGGAACCCACCACCTTGAGATACTCTTCAGAGACCAAGAGAGACCCGAGCCTGTTTTTATTGTGGAGAAATAGGACACTTTAAGAAACATTTTAAAAAAATGTCATTTGACGAGACTGTCATGAGAGAACAAGAGGCATTAGAAAAATTATTGAGGAAGGAGGTCAAGGAGGATTGGGGGTGTCATGGGCTCTATGCATTAAGGGACCCCATGAAACATCAAGAAGGGCCCATAGTAAATTTTGAAGTAGGTCCCCAACATGAAGAGTTTGAGTTTTTAGTGAATACTGGTGCAGATAAATCATGTATTAACCGACTTCCAGTTGAAATTGCGATTAGAAGAAAGACATGTGAAGTCCTAGGAGCAGAAGGGGAGCCTTTCAAGGCTTCAGTTATAAAAAATGTAGAAATTAAAGAAAATTCCAAAAGATGTGTCACTAATTCGATATATCTACCCAAAGTAAACAGTAACCTGCTGGGAAAGGACCTGCAAGTTCAGTTAGGAGTAAAGATTCTTCCTAGAAAAGGAAGAATGGTGCTACAAATCATGAGGCTGACTGTTAGAGACTTAGGGGAAGTCAGGCCAGAGGTCTGGGCTGAGGAGAGAAAATATGGATATTTAGATATCCCACCTATAGAAATAAAAATACAAGAAAAGACACCTCCTATAAGGGTCAGGCAATATCCTATTTCTCTAGAAGGGAAAAAAGGACTAACCCCAATTATAACCCATCTACTCACAGAAGGAATATTAAAACCTTGTATGTCACCCCACAACACTCCTATTCTGGCTGTAAAAAAGGCAGTGCAAAACCTAAGAGAAGTGAACAAAAAGACAATTACCAGGCACCCGGTGGTACAAAACCCCTACCCGCTCCTGAGCAAGATTCCTGGAGAGCAGTCCTGGTTTACTGTAATAGATCTAAGGGATGCTTTTTGGGCCTGTCCTTTGGCAGAGGGGGGCCGAGATTGGTTTGCTTTTGAGTGGGAGTGCCCTGAAAGTAAGAGAGGGCAGCAACTGAGATGGACTCGTCTTCCTCGGGGGTCCACTGAAGGCCCAAACCTCTTCGGGCAAGCCCTAGAAGAGTTACTGAGACAGTTTATCCCTAAAAACGGTGTGCAAATCCTGCAGTATGTAGATGACCTCCTAATGTCGGAGAAAAAGCAGGATAAAGTGAAGAGAACCAGTATTAATCTACTGAATTTTCTGGGGGAAAAAAGCCTCAAAGTGTCAAAGAACAGATTGCAGTTTATAGAATCGTGGGTCACCTGCTTCAGACACCTCATTGGGGAAGGGTGTAAGAAATTAAGCCCTGAGAGAACCTCAGGTATGCTCTCAGTCCCAGCTCCAACCACAAAAAAAGATACAAGAAAATTATTAGGACTATTTGGTTATTGCAAGCTATGGATAGAAAAATATTCCCAAAGTGTTAAATTTCTCTATGAGAAGTTAGTCCAACCTGAACCTGTAAAATGGACTGATAAGGATGAAGAACAATTGAAAGACCTAAAGACAAAATTGTCTTCAGCCCCTGTCCTGAGTCTCCCAGACCTTAAGAAAAAGTTTGACCTATTCATTAACTCTGAAGGGGGAATAGCTTATGGAGTATTAACCCAAGAATGGGGAGGACACAAAAAGCCTGTCGCATATCTTTCCAAACTTTTGGATCCAGTTGCAAGAGGGTGGCCGGCTTGCCTCCAGGCTGTAGCAGCCACAGCTGTTCTTGTAGAGGAAGCACAAAAACTGACACTGCAGGGAAAAATCATTGCACACACACCCCATGATCTCAGGACAGTGTTGAGCCAAAGGGCTCAACAATGGCTGACTGACTCTAGAATTTTAAAATATGAAGTGATTTTAACCGGCACCAGTGATTTGGAGCTAATCACATCAAAAAGTCTAAATCCTGCCCAGTTCCTCTCAGGGGAACCCACACCAAACTTAGAGCACAATTGCCTGGAAATCATAGATTTACAAACAAAAGTAAGGGAAGATCTCGAAGATACACCTCTACCATGTGGGAGGGTGCTATTTATTGATGGATCATCTAGGGTGACAGAGGGAAAGAGAATATCAGGCTATGCAATAGTCGAAGGTACGGAAAGAGACAATTTAAAAAGTTATAGAAAAAGAAAAACTGCCCCCCCCATTGGTCTGCCCAGTGTTGTGAAATCTATGCCCTCAAGAGGGGATTAGATTTATTAGAACAAGACCAAGGTACAATCTACATAGACTCGAGATATGCATTTGGAATAGTACACACATTTGGAAAAATCTGGGAAGAAAGAAACTACCTAAATTCAAAGAGGAAAAATCTGATACATAAAGAATTAATTAAATTGGTATTAGAATCTCTTGTGAAGCCCCAAGAAATAGCAATTGTATATGTCAAAGGACATCAAAAAAAGGACACATTTGAAGGAAAGAGCAACCAAGTAGCTGATCAAGCAGCCAAACTAGCAGCTCAAAGGCTGGGAGAACCAATAAAAATTCTTACTTTAAATGATGTACCAGCTAACAAAGTTAGTGAACCCATATATGATGAAAATGAATTAAAAGAAATAAAAAAGTTAGGTTTACACCAAGGGAAGCAGGGGGAATGGCTGACCCCAGATGGAAGAACATTCCTAAATAAAGCAATAGCTCGAAAAATGCTGGCAGAAATCCACAACTTAACTCACTGGGGCACCCAAGAGTTGTGTAATGATTTTCTGAAAGAACACCTATGTGTTAGAATCTATAACCTGACTAGAGCAGTTACTGAAGGATGCCTAATTTGTCAAAAAGTAACAAACTTCACAAAAATGCCTCCAGTACAAGGACATAAACATCTTTTGGTTATAGTTGATCACTTAACGCATTGAGTGGAAGCCTTCCCTACAAAAAGGGAAACAGCACAAGTAGTAATAAAGATACTACTAGAACACATCATTCCCCGATATAGACTGATAAATAACATCGTTTCAGACAGAGGCCCCCACTTTGTAGCACAAGTCCTGCATGATATTGTTAAAGCCTTAAAAATGAAATGGCAGTTACATACACCCTGGCATCCTCAAAGCTCAAGAAGAATTGAGAGAATAAATAAAACCTTCAAAAATGTATTAACTAAATTAATAACAAAAACTGAAATGAATTGGCTAAAATGTTTGCCCCTAGCACTCTTGAAAATCTGAGTTCGACCAAGGTCAGACATAGGGGCTTCACCATACACAACTATCCCGAATAAAAAGACCATTGCCACTTCCCAGTGTCTCTGATACCCCAGCAAAGACTCCCTCCAAATAGACCACCATTAGAGACCCAGACACACTTAAAATAACCTTCAAAAGACAACCAAAGCCCAATTAGAAACAAACAAACAAACAAACAAAAAAAACCAACAAAAAACCCGTTGTTCAAAATCTTTCCAAGTTGTTATCAAAAAGCTGTCATTTAAAAATGTTCTCTGTAAGTTGTTCTAAAATACCATGAAGTGTTAAACTGTTTTTAAAAAAAAAAAAGTTGTGATAATATCATTACAGATCTCTCATAGGGCACACCACAGAAGGGCTAATCAAAAACTGAAAAAGAAGTGGGAACACACTGAAAGGAACTCCATAAGGCCAGTTAAATACCTTCCCCAACCCAAGAGGCAAGACCAAGTGAGATCGAGACAATGGTTCATACTGGACTCTTGGGAGAACTACACACCATCCCATCTATGACGGGGAGAATCTGCAGTCCCTTATAAGAGTTCACACTCATGTAAATCCCACGTGTTTTGATATAAAGCAGTATTAGATTGCATGAAATGCTGCAAATTTAAGCAGCGCCTAACTGGAAAGTGCCCTATAAGAGAATAGTTTTACTTTAGTTAGAACCTCAAACTGAAGAACTAAATAAAAGATATTCCCATGAATCAAAAACTGCCAATTGATGCAGGCAAAGGCCCGATCAAAGAAATAGAGGGGGGACTGAAATGAATGAAACGTAAGAAATTCCCTTTTTTTGACACAGTCTGTCATTTGTTAAGAAAGTTATGCTGTTTAAAATGTTATGCCAGTTGTAACCTGTCTGTTAAGGAAGTTATGCTGTTTGTACCAAAATTTGTACCCTCAAAACCTTATTCCAAGTTGTATACCCCCTCTAAAACCCCGGGTTCCCTTCCCCTTCCGTCGGGCTAGGCTGTCCCCATTCCCCACCAGCTCCTCGAACTGCTGGCCCCGCCTAATAGGAAAATCCAAGGACTTCCATGGTGCATCGCTCCAAACCGAAGTGCAGTTGCCGGCAAGCGGACCCAAAAGCCGGGACCCAGCACAAAATCCAGATAAAAGGGAGACACTACAACAACGAGAAGACCCTCAGCTACCTAAGGACTGAATTCTGCTTCTGCCGCCTCGACATGACCAAAAAGAGACTGGGAAGAAGTGACGCCCCTAGACCACACGAGCCCAGTTGAGTTGCCGGAGATTCCCGCGAGACCGGAACCCCCGACTCTGCTGCGGCGAGAGCAGAAGGGCCGACTGACACCTGATCCTCAGCGGCGACAGAAGCGAGAACGGCGACAGGAGCAGCGACGGCACAGGCGACCCCTCGAGTTCCCCCTTGAAAGAGCTGACTAATAAAGGCTTTTCAAAGGAGCAGGTGTCCTGGCCCATTTATAACAGCTACTACGGGGAAACTTTTAATTGAAATTGGTTCAATTTTCAACTTTCCTACCCGGGACTGACACGGGGGCCGGGGCTGGGAAGAGAGGCCCGCCCTTCTCTGGGGGCTGCTGTGTCGGCAGTGGCACCGGCCCGCCGGAGAAAGAGTCACGTTACAGGGGCCGGGGGGGGATAGGACTGCCCGGGCTGGGGGGGAGCATGCGCACACCGCGCTCCTGCCGGGGGAGCCGCAGAGACACTGAAGCTGGAGGGAAGGGGGGGGGGGGTTGCCCGCCAGGTTTGGGGCGGGGGTTTCGGAGCGGGGGAGAGCCTGGGTTTGTATGCGTTTGCGGTAAAAGTTTTATCTTACACACAAGGTTCTTTGGTGTTTGCTTTTCCCTTGCCCCATTATATTAAAAACTTTCTTACCTTTTTTGGTGGTGGGTCTTGCGCTGAATTCTTAGCTTCCGCTAAGAGCTGAGATCTTTTTTTAAACTGTCACAAACCGGATTCTGCTTTTTGGACTACTTACCCGTTCCGGCGAGCTGAGCTTGTGACTTTGTTCGTCCAGTGAAAAAACTTCATGTTGCGTCTTGGGCTTCTCACCAAGCCCGTAGCTAAAAGGCTTACTGAACTCAAGAGGAACGTCTCTTTTCCTTTTAGCTTTTTCCTAGGGTTCTTTTTCCAGTGCTGTAACATTAGCCCCTATTGGACTATCTGGGGGAATCTCCGGGATTCCCTTGTTCAACTCTCTATTAGATTTCTTTTGCATTTTGCTTTTCCTTTGTCTCATTTTACTAATACTTACACACATGTGGAGCTGGAAATAATACAGGTACTTCTAATTCTAATAATTTTACCAAAATACTCACCCACCGCCAGGGACCATCTGAGGGGGCTTTCTATTGGCACTCGGCTTTCCCTTTTTTTCTTTTTTGACGAATACTCGTCCTGACGGAACTCCGTCCCGGCACCGAAGGTTTACCAGTTCCCGAACTCAAAAGAACGTCTCTTTCCCTTTGGCCCAATTGTGATTACAACCAGAAAAACTTTGCGCGCTCTGAGGTTTCTCCACAATCGCTTTTTTTTGGCCTGACTCAGTCCTTCGCGGGAGATGGGAAATGCGGTCCTCAGGTCTCTTTTGCTTCGTGATAAATCACGTTCCATTCACACATACACACCCACACTCGGTCACACCGCTCAACCACGAAGTACTTACGGTTCCTTTTTCCTTCGTGGATTCTTTGTGCACTAAGATTTTTATGAGCAAATTCTTGCCGCGGCAACCTGAAGAGACCCCTATCCTGGGTTCTTTGTGAGTTCCCTGAGAGCCTTTTTGCTAGCTAGCTTTTCCTTTTTTTTTTTTTTTTTTTTTGGTAGAGGCTTTTTATCGGAATTTGCTCGATTTCCAACTGGTTCCCGGAGATGCTTCTCGTATCGTTTTGGGCCGCTTGAAAAGCAGCGGGGCGTCCCCCAAAACGCCGAAAGAATTCTGGTTCCGACATTGGAAATCACGTCGGGGTCACCAATTCTGTTATAGGCAAAATAGCCAAATTGTTTTATATAAAGAAATTTATTAAAGTCAATTCGGTTACAAATAAATAAAAAGTCCACCACCAAACTAAATCAAAAAAATTGAAGACACCAAGCCCAGGAGTTGGCACCTGGTGAACGAGGTCGGACCAGCGGACAGTTCTCCCCTTGTTCACAAGAAATTGCTGCTGGAGCTTAGATTTTTATACAGTTTTTGTGCCCTCAGGCTAGACTCAGGATGTAAATCTTTTCAGCCCGTCCGATATAGTGTTATCTTTTGCATTGCATAGTTATTTACTGAAGTCCTTTTGTCTTTCCCTCCGGCCCGGCGATGATGTCCAGGTGGCGGTCTTTGGTCAGACAGCGATGATTGCTTCTTGTCTCGTTCCTTGTTATTTCGCCCTGTGCCTTCAAGTGCAAATGAAGTCTCCCCCCTTGGATCTGAACTTTGCTCTGTACCTTCAAATGCAAATGAAGTCTCTCCTTGAGTTTTAGGTTTTTCAGTCTGAATTTTACAAAAGGGGTGCTTCATATATCTACTATATTTAACTTTCAGCACTTAATATAAAATATTATTACAAGCATGAATTAATTCTTAGCCTCCTTCATAACACTTTGTTATACATATGTCCTGGTTTAGGGCAAATTTGGGAGGAAACCTCCAAACGAGGTTCCTCTGGAGACCAAACCCAAACAGAAACTCCTCCTAGCCAGTCTGGGAAAAGAACTCTGACAAACACACAGATTCCCGAGAAAAAATGTGTAGGAGTGAACACTGTTTTCTCAAAACAAACTGCCCTCTTCTTCTTTCTCTGCTTCACTGTCAGAACCAATCTTAAAGGTACAGAACAAAACATACAGCACACACAGAACAGACGATTGGGGATACAAGCATTATTAAGTCACCCTAGGACAACATATGAGTAAAAAACTTATTCCTATTCCCATATCTTTGCCTGAAAGCCCCTAACTGCAAAATTATAATAATTTGGAGAGAAGGGGTTTATATCCTCCATTCCAAGGGAAGCTCCAGCTTTTCCTGGTGGACAACTGTCTTTCAAACCAAGACATGTCCCCTCCCAGGATCTTGCCTACTTCCATCCCCTTTGGTGGGGGAAGGAATGTCAGAGGGACAGCTCTGCTCAGCAGTAGCCAAACCACTGGTCTGTTATCAACACCCGTCCAGCTACCAATGCAAAGCACAGCACTATAAAGGCTGTGAACTTTACCTCAGTCAGACCAAATATACCTGGGGAAGGAACTTCCAGAGATTTAACACAATCTAAAGGTTTGTTACTACAATTCAAAACTGATTTGGCCATCCCACTTATGGTGCTGGACTGACTTTTGTGGTTTTGTTTTTCTCCACACCTCCACTGACTCCTATTTAGATTATACATAGGTGTGATTCCCCAATCTAGACACCATCCCACCTCCCCTAAGTATTCCCATTGCCCTTCCAAGGGTTTTGTCCATGTACATGGCTTGCCTCAGAGAGTTTGACACTGGGAAGTTTAAAAGATTTTGGGTGTGATTTTTAGTAACACGTAAATCTAACAACCTCACTGCTTCTCCTCCTGAGGCTGCTAAGGCAAAATCCTGAAAATGTTGGTCAAGACTATGGGACACTGTTAGGCACTCCTTACCTTTTTCCTTTCCAAAAATAGTTCTGTTATCTCCTGGCCTCCAAGCAATTGGACCTTCAAGGAGGCCATCTCCCCATTCCCTACATCTCTCTTTCTCATTCTAATAGTGGGTAATGTATGCTTTCACTATCGCCTTAGATTATCATAGCAAATTACCATTGACAGATCCATAAGGATAATTCCCCAAGGAATAGGTTCCCTTGGTGAACCTTGGATAGGGAGGCAGGCTGTAATGCTGGACAGATTGTGCATCTTACCAAACCCTTGGATTAAAGTCAATATCAAATTTTCTCCCACACTCCCACATAAAGAAAAAAAGATTCTCATTAACATTAGTCTACATTTCACTGCTTGTTTATAGATGTCTTTGAAATTTTCAGCCATAGAGGTCTGGTGTTTTCCACGGTTCACGCTGAGTCTAGAGCCTTCTTAATTCAGGTGCAGTGAATCCAAGAGTTATGTCCTTTCACTTTCACTGCTGTTCTCATAGTCAACAGAACCAGATAAGGTCCTTTCTACTGCTCCTGAAGTGGTTCAGATTTCCAGGTCTTGATGTATAAGGGATCCCTGGGCTGAAATGAATGAACTGGGCTAAGGTAAGAGGTTCTGAGAGAATGATAAACCTTTTTAGTTCATTCAAGGATTTCTCCAATGAAGTTAAGTATTGTTCTACTTCCTGATTCCAAATTTGTTCTTCAGATCCAGGGAAAGTTGTAACAGAATATGGTCTCCCAAATATCAACTCATATGGACTCACCTTCAGATTAGTTTGGGGTTGCACCCTAAGTCATAACAAAGCTAGTGGTAACACCTGTGGCCATTTCAAAGAGGTTTCCTGACACATTTTGCTAATTTGTCTCTAAAGTTTAATTCATTCACTCAACCCTTCTGCTAGATTGCGATCTTCATGGAGTATGCAAATCCCAACTAATACCTAAGTGCTCACTAAGTTGCTGTAACACTACAGATATAAAATGAGGTAATGTCCTAGGGTGACTTTATGATGCTGTATTGTATTTGTATCCTCATGCATCTGTTTAGCCCAGAAATACGTTCTGCACCATTAAAACTAGATCTGAGAGTGAAGGGGGGGAGAAGGAGAAGTGGTCGAAAGTCTAAGGCTCTGTATTCAAAACAGAGATAAGAGTGCAGCTCTCAGCAAGCTATCAGCAGTGCTCTTCAAGCTCTTGGCTTTTGCAGAGAGAGAGAGACGGAGATTTTCTTTGCTTTTTTCACTTGTTTTCCTCATTAGCTATGGCAAGAAAGGTTTTCCCTGGACTGTGCCTTCTTCTGGGACTGTTCAGCTTCTCTCAGGTCCAGGACATCAGAACAAATTGTCCAGGGGCCCCCCAAGCTGCAAGCTGGGCCAGTCTCACTGGGCCCGAGCCCCAGAGAGACTGAGAGACTGAGCTATACCCACAGAAGGACTCTTTCTGAATTTGCCATCTCTTCAGAGCACCAAAAGGTTTAATGTTTAATATTATTCATTTTTTTTCATGTTTGTGAGTACTTTGCTTGTCAAATAAACAAGTTTTTCCACTTCTCTCCAAGGAGATTTTTCTCCCAAACTAGTTGGGGGAGGGGCTGCTGAAATTTGCTTTCTAGAGGAGAGCCCTTCAGGAAGTTCCATTCCAAATCTGTCCTAAACCAGGCCAGTCTTCTATAAGATGACATCCCTCTAGGCCCTCTAAACCTGGGTATGATCTCTTTGAGAAGTACCTTGATGACTTCCCTAGCCTTGTTGGTGAGGAAGGGGAAAGCTTCTGGCCACCCAGAAAAGGTATCCACTAATACTCGGAGATACATCTATCCTTGTTGGCATGGTACCTCAGAAAAATCCATTTGCCGGTAATCTCGAGGAGTGTTTCCTCTTTTAGTGATCCCTGGAAACAGTCTTTTTGAATTCAGAGGGTTATTCTTAAGACGTATTGGACATTTTTCTGTAACAGACTTGACAATCTTTGTCATAGAGACACTAAGTATCTGAGTCTGTAGACTGGTTACCATAGCATCAATTCCCCAGTGAGTTTGTTGATGCTTTTCCCTTACAATTTTTAATATCATTTTTGGTGGGACTATGACCTGGTTATTGGGAGTTACTAGTGTCCTGGTGTGGAATAAATTAGGGAAGAACCTCCAAAAGGAGTCCCCTAAACCAAAACCTCCACCACCCCTTCCCCTCCCCAGCCCTAGGTTCGGGAAGGAAAATACCTTGGAGGAAAAGTGGAAAAACCGGTTTATTGACAGAAAAACACTCCCCAACACCTAATAGTGGGAAAAGACGGGTTACTGTGATGATGAGGAGGGTGCTGACGCGTCTGTGGCGAGCCCCGGGACTTCTCCAACTTCTCAGGTCAGGTCAGGTCCGGAGCCGGTTCAAACCTTGGGGGGGGCGGGGGGGGGGGGGGGGGGGGGAGGAAAGAAGGAAGGAGGGAAAAAAAAAAAAAACCAAAAAAAAAAAAAAAAACAGAAGCAGCAGGGGGGGGGGGGGGGGGGGAAGAAGAAAAACCGGCGGCAGGGGCAGCCGGAGAGCAAAGCAAATCAAAGAGAAGCGAAGCAGGCAAAGGCAGCCGAGCTAGCAAAAGAAAAAGAAACCAAACCGGAAAGAAGGAAAGAAAAAAAAAAACCTGCAGGCACCCGCCCAAGAAGGAGGGGCCAGCTGTGAGACATAACAATGTAACAATGTATCCAAGATATGGGATGGATATATGGGATAGGAGGCAGGTCATCCCAGAACAACTAGCAATCCACCCTCTTTATTCTGGACTTTTAGATAAGTAGCTAATTTTAAATCTTCTTGACTATACCCAGGGTACATTTCTGGAAGTGAAATAGCTTTCTCAGGTATTAATGCCAAGATACCTTGTTGTGCAACCTCTCATGTAGTTTTATCTGCAAGTCTACTGCCTACATGAATTTGGGAATTCTCACATTTGTGTGCTTTGCAGTGTAGTACAATGCTAAAAGCACATTTTGAGTCAGTCCGTAAGCTTTCTCTTTTTCCTGCTGCTAGTTCCAGGGCTTTTTGTAATGCTATGAGTTCTGCCCTTTGTGCTGATGTGTAAGTGGGCAGCCATGCAGCTTCTATTACCTAGGTTGACATGACTAAGGCATAGCTGGGTCTTCATTTTTCATCTTGCACCAAATTACTTCCATCTGTAAAAAACTATCTCTGTATCTTCAGTGAGTGACTTGCTCAATTGTCTTTAAGCAATCATGGGTTAGCTGCTCTTTCCCTTGCATTGGGGTGTTCAGGAATTTGGCTGGATTTGCTGCTATGGTTACTTTCAACTCCACATCTTGCTCCATTAGAAAAGTCTGATATTTCAGTATATGGCTTGGGGAAAGCCAATGCCCACCCTTTCGGTCTAATATGGTGATTACAGCGTGCAAAGTATACGCTATTATCTTTTGTCCCAAAGTTAATTTTCTAGCCTCTTGGATAAGGAGAACAGTTGCTGCTGCAGCTTGCAGGCAGCATCCAAGCCTTCCCTGGCTAACATTGTCTAGTTGTTTTGAAAAGTACTCCACAGGTCTCTTGATGTCTCCTACCTTCTGAGCCAGGACTCCAAGGGCAAGGTGCTGCCATTCATGTACAAAAAGCTCAAAGAGCTTTGTTAAGTTTGGAAGTCCTAAGGCGAGTGCAGACATCAGGGCCACCTTTAAGTAACTGAACACATGTTCACTCTCAGGAGTCCAAATCAAAGGTCCTTCTGGGGTCTCCTTTAAAAGCTCATAAAATGGTTTAACTAAAAGTCCATAATTCTAGACCCACAACCTACACCACCCAGCCATGCCCAAGAATGCTCCCAAATCTCAGACAGTCATAGGTTGGGGTATCTGGCAGATGGCCTCTTTCTGTTCGTTTCCAACTTTTGCTGTCCTGGAATTATTTCAAAACCTATGTAGGTAACCTGCTGCTTTATGATTTGAGTCTTTTTCCAAGATTATTTATAGCCTCCTTGGCCTAGGAAATTTAGAAGACTAATAGTCAATTCCATGCATTTTTCATTATTTTCAGTTGCTAGTAAGGTGTCATCAACATATCATAGGAGCAACCCTTCAGGGTTCTCCTTCTTCTAGGTTTCTAATTATTTGCCAGTTGAGTCCTAAAAACTGTTGGGCTATTTTTAAATCCTTGTGGTAATGCAGTCCAAGTAAGATGTCTTCTGACTGGTTCAGGGATTTTCCCATTCAAAAGCAAAAATGCTCTGACTTTGCTTATCAAGAGGTATGCAAAAAAAGGCATCCTTTAAGTCTATCACTGTAAACCATTCATGATATCCTGTAAGGGCTGTTAACAGGTTATAAGAATTGGCCACAACAGGATGAATATCCTGAACTTTTTGATTGATTGCTCATAAATCTTGTATTAGTCTATATTTGTCTGTCCCAGGCTTTTTACCTGGCAAAATGGGAGTGTTATATTCTGATTTACATTCAATTAATAATTCAAACTCCCTGAAATTCTCTATTAGACTCTCAATTCCCCTTCTAGCTTCTAATATCAAAAGATATCGTTTCTGCCTTACTGCCTTTGATTGAGGTTTTAGGATAACACTTACAGGCTGAGCTTGTCAGGAACGTCCTGGAGTTCCGCTGGCCCAAACCAAGGGTGTTACTGCACTTTCTGTAGCTTCTCATATTCCTCCAGAATTGTCTGGTTCTGGTATTATCTGCAACATAAAAGTTCTTGCTTCAATGGCTTTAGTCTCAGGTACAAATAATTGTATTTCCCCATTTTAAATATAATCTGAGCTTCCAATTTACTTAACAGGTCTCTTCCCAAAAGAGAAATTGGACACTCCAGCATATATAAGAATTGGTGTGTTATCCATTGCTTGCCAAATTGAAAATTTATAGGGTTAAAGAATATTTGTTTTTCTGCTTTTCCTGTTGTACCAACATTTGCAGTTTCTTGGCTTAAACTTTCCTGGTTCATATTCAATACTGAATTAGTAGCCCCAGTATCTATTTAAAAGTAAATTTTTTCTTTCCCTAGCTCTATGGTACCAGGAGTTCAGCTGGCGTTTCCACCCACGATTCCCATCACTCTTGGTTTAGGGGTAGCTTTCTTACCCCGTCCCACTCAACCTCTGGGGACATTCCCTTCTCTAGTGCCTAAAACCTTTACAATACGGGCATTGATTTGGCCTTAACCCTCCTGGAGCAGGGCCTCTCCCTGCTCTGTGATTTGATGGCGTCCTCTGCAGGGCTGCTATCAGCATTGCATATCTTTCTCTTCTCCCTTTCCAGATCTAGTTTTCTTTCCCTCTCCTCCCTTTCCTTTTGCAGTTGACTTTCTCCTTTCTTTCCTTCTCTGGTTTGCTTTCTCTCTCCTCCCTTTCCATTTCCATTTCCTTCATTTTATAATTTCCTCTTCTCTGCTATTGTTAAAAGTTGCCCAGTCTGCCTGTAAAAGTTTCCTTAAGTCTTGAGAGTTGTCTCTCTCCAGTTTTTGTAACTTCTTTGTAATATCCAGGACTGACTTCCCTATAAATATAGAAGCCAGCTGTACAGATTCTTCTGACTTTTCTGGGTTGATATTAGTGCATCTTCTGGCAGCTACCTTAAGACGTTCTGCAAATTCAGCCAGTGTCTCCAGTGGTCCTTGTTTCACCTCATAAAGTTTAGACCAATTGATTGCCTTTGGCATAGCATGTTTAAGGACAAATAATATCCAGTTCTGATGCCGTACTAGACCAGGTCTCCTCATTTCTGTGTTGAGGTCCCAGTGGGGGTCCTGGGAAGGAAAATGATCTGTCACCATTCCTGGTAACCTGCCTTCCATAATTATCATGTCCACCTCCTTTCTAGCAACCCTGAGCATCATCTCCTTTTCTGTGGAATCTAATAAATTATCTACCAGGACCTGAATGTCTGGGTTCTGGGTTTTGATAATGCTTTCAAATACTTTTTTCTACCTTCTCTGTATCTTCCCTATAGGGACCTGCCCATCTTGCCCATGCCTGGAGCTCCATCAGGGACAAAGGTACCTTCACTACCATGGGGCGATAAGCTCCCACTCCCTCTCAGAGTGGAGCTATCACTTCCTGTTCATGCTTCTCCTTCTCACCCTCTTCCTGTTTAGCCCTCCCCAACTTACCATTTTCCTGTTTTCTCTCTTCCTGTTTACCCCTCTGTAGTGGTTTTGGTTTGCCAATCTGAGTTTCCCGGCCAATGCACCAATTAAATGTAGTGGGTCGAATGCTCGCCAAATGCCAATGTACCTACTAGAATTATTTACTCATTTTCTGCTGTGAGATAAGAATTCGGAGAGCAAAGCAGGCTCAAAATTTAAAGGGTATAAAGAAAAACTTTATTAACAGAATTAAAAGAAAAATAATAAGAAATCAGAATAAACCATCAGAACACTTCTTGTCACCCCTCATTTCTTTCACACTTACAGTGTAAAGAGACAAAGCCTGTGACTTTCAGTTTACCACCTCTGAAACAGTCTTTCATCAGTTCTCTTAGGGAGAGGAGCCTCTCTTGCCATGCCATGGAGATTTCTTCAAAAGAAACAGTTCTCTTGTGGCTTCAAAGTCACAGCGAATCAGCCGCCCAGGAAAGGAAAATCTGTTCGCAGTGTAAAAATCCCTCCCCTTGACTTACAGCTTTCCCCACAACTGTTTTCAAGGGCTCAATCTTTGGCTAATGGGGTACACTTTTAAGGATGAGATGTTTGGAAGCAAAGGTTCTCTTCATCTGTCTCTAAGATCATCTTCATCTCTGGGAACAGAGGTTGTCTTCTTCCCTGGGAGCAAAGGGTCTTTCTCACTTTTATTTCTCTCTGTTCAAGCTTCTCATTTGGATGACAGCTACTTCAACATCTGCTTGCTTCAGCATGGGTGCCTTTGCTCATGTCTATAGTTTGAACTCTCCATCCTCCCATACTTTTCATGAATTAGAGGGATATTCTAGTGTATCATAGTCCATCACCACGGCCTCACAAAAGAATTTCAGCCCAAGACTAAGGCATCTCCTCATTCTCCTCCCATCTGAGATTTGACTCTTTCTTTACTCACCTTGGTGTCTTTATGTTGTTTCTCTATGTCTTCACCCTTTCCTTTTCTCTTACTTGAGAGAGGGTTGATGTTTTCAAGTTTCATCTGTGCAGTAAAAGAGTTAATATCTCGCCTGGGCCTGCAGATGACCATGTGACCTCTGCTGGGCAGCAGCCAGAGCTGTTGTGGTGATATATTTCAGGCCATGCTGGGGGCTGTGGCAGGATCTCAGGGAGCCAGTGACTGTTCTGGCTGCATGGCTGTTTTTCAGTCTCTACTGTGTTCAATTTCAGCTGCAGGGCTACTTTCTGCGTGGGCTGCAGAGCTGCCTCTGGTTTCAGCCACATGATCTCCCGATGCACAGGGACAGCCCCTCAGCAAGATGACTCGGCATCTTGCAGCTGGAGTTGCTTACGGTGGAGGATTCTTCGGCAGCCATGCTGGGGGAGGAGGAGGGGGGAGCAGCTAGGATCTCAGCAGCCAGGCTAGGACTCAGCAGCAACACACCACAGGCCAATGACCTCCCCTCTCCCGTCTGGCAGCTGCTGGGGCCCGGTCTGGCCCCCACTGGCCTGGATAGGCCACGGAAGAGCAGGCCTGCCCTGGCCTGTGTTTATTTACCTGTTCAAGGCTGGAAGAAAGAGAGAGATTCCTGGGGTTTGTTCATTTTTAGCATGTCTTCACAGAGGCGTGTTTGGCTTTCTTAGTGGTTTAACAATGTGCTAATTCTCAGAGCTAACCAGCTATTGGTTTTGCCAGGCACAGAGGAAGCTCTTAGCAGCTCCTCTCAGAAAATCACTTCTATGGCTGGCTCCTTTCCTCCTCACCAAAATTCAATTAATGCAAAACCAGCACAGTCTCTCTGACTTTCCATCTTCCTGCCTTCTTACTTCCTGTTTGGCCTGGGTCGACCCCTCCACCAGGCTTGAAAGTAACTCCTGGCTCCTCTCTGACTGCCTGTCCCCTCTTTGTGCTCCCCAGTCTCAGACACAGACAAATCCTCTGTCCCTACATCACTGTTGCACCACTCATCCTGTAGGGAAGGGATGTCTTGCCAGCATGGGGAGTTTGACTTGGGAATGGATTTTTAACAGAGGCCACTGTGATGAAGGACGTTAAGCATCCTACACTGGCTTTAAAGTAGATTATTGAGACGCCCATGTGGGTTCCTCAGTGGCCCCTTGAAAAGGAAAAGTCAGACGCCCTTAAATTGCTAGTTCAGGAACAATTAGATCAAGGACATATTGAGCCCTCAACCAGTCCCTGGAGCACTCCTGTGTTTGTAATCAAAAAGAAATCAGATAAATGGAGGCTACTCCATCACTTAAGAAAAATCAGTACAGTTATAGAAAGCATGGGTGTTTTACAGCCTGGAATGCCATCCCCAACCATAATACTTGGGATATTTTGGTTGTTGATTTAAAAGATTGTTTCTTTACCATTCATTTATGCCCTGACAATACCCCGAAGTTTGCGTTCACAGTGCCCTCTGTCAATTATGCAGCAAGAGCCCAACAATACCAATGGAAAGTGCTGTCAGAAGGTATGAAAAACAGTCCCATAATTTGTCAGGGGTATGTTGCACAGGCACTGTCAACTATAAGGAAACAATTTCTTGGAGCTTATTGTTGTCATTACATGGATGACATTTTAATAGCAACTCTGACCAAAGATGACACTGTACAAATTAGGCCAAAATTAATACATGCATTGCAAGAATTTGGACCACAGATTGCCCCAGAAAAGGTTCAGCAGCAAGTTCCATGGAAATACCTTGGAGTAAAAATCTTATATAGCTGCAAACAGTTCAATTTTCAACTAAAATCCAAACATTAAATGACGCACAGAAACTTTGGGGTATTATCAGTTGGGCGAGACCCTATTTAGGGTTAACCACCACACAATTATCACCCTTGTTTAACATTCTTAAAGGTGACCCTGAGTTAACCTCTCTGAGAAAATTAACTCCAGAAGCAAAGGCTGCACTCAAGATGGTAGAGTGGGCTATGACAAACAGACAGGTTCATTGACTGTGCCCTGAAATTTCTATAACAATATTTGTCGTTACTGTTGATTTACATCCTACAGGTATTATTGGTCAATGGAATGCTCAATGGTCTCCCCCCTACACATTTTGGAATGGGTTTTTTTGCCTCACCAACCAAAAAAGACAGCACCCACTATTTTTTAATTGGTTGCACAATTGCTTATTAAGTGCAGTCACAGATGCTTGCAACTGAATGCTAAAGATTCCTCTAACATTATTATTCCTGTAAAACAGGAATACTCTGAATGGGGTTTTGCAAAATGTGCATCATTGCAAAGCGCTTTACAAAATTACACAGGACAAATCACCTATTATTTACCCAGTCATAAATTACTGCAATTAGGTCAAACCACTGCACTGTCCTTGAAACCATTGAGCAGCCGTACACCCTTAAAAGGTCATACTGGTTTTACTGATGAATCTGGGAAAACAGCTAAAACTATTGTAACCGTGAAAGATGATGATGGATGGCTCACACTAGAAGGTCATGATAGCAGATCGCCTCAGCTGATTGAATCGCTTGCTGTAACCATGGCTTTTCAACATTTCCCTCATTATCCCTTGAACACTGTAACTGATTCTGCTTATGTTGCAGACATCACACAATGACTGGACCAAGCATTGCTAAAGGAAATTGATAATGCTGCATGATTTGAATTGTTGAAAACTGTAGCGTGTCATCCAAGCCAGAACTTGTCCTTATTATGTGTTGCATGTTCGAAGTCATACCAACTTACCTAGTTTCATATCAGATGGTAATGCCTGAGCTGACTGGTTAGCCAGTTCTGCCTGGACAGCACCACAGCCAGACATGCTGGCACAAGTGAGAGCATCACATGCCTTTTTTCACCAAGGTGTTCTAGCCATACAAAAACAGTTTTCATTAACAAATACCAAGGCCCGCAATATTGTTAATATCTGTGCTGATTGTCAAGGCCACGCTGCATCATTGCAGATGGGTGTAAATCCCCATGGTCTGCAAGCTTTACAAATGTGGCAAACAGATGTCACACACATTCCTGAATTTGGTCATCTAAAATATGTTCATGTTCCAGTGGATACCTTTTCATCTGCTATATGGGCCTCAGTTCATTCAGGAGAAAATAGCCGTGATGTTATTGCACACTGGCGATTAGCCTTTGCTGTCCTAGCCATTCCCCATACCATTAAAACTGATAATTATATCTCACAAAATGCTCATCAATTCTTGCAATTATGGGGCCTTTCACATGTCACTGGCATTCCTCATTCCCTGACAGACCAAGCCATTGTTGAGCATGCCCATGGCACTTTAAAAAGTGTCCTTGAAAAACAAAAAGGAGGAATGAGTGGTAAAATCCCACAAAGTAGAGTAGCTAAAACTCTGTACACGTTGAATCATCTCACAATATTGCCAGACTCTCAAAATCCTGTTATCTTAAATAATTTTTTGTCATTGTAGTCCTCTAATGATGTCCAGTTGCCCAAGCCTAAGGTATTGTTATCGGATCTCATTACCAATAAGTGGAAAGTCCCTTGGGACTTTGTCACTTGGAGGTGTGGGTATGCTTGTGTTTTTACAGATGCTGGTGTGTGCACCCTGCACTGCTCCCTACTCAAGGTCACAGTAAGCAACGTCTCCCTGACAGCCCCTGAGCTGATGCTGTGGAACAGTAACAATGTTTGCATGTCATTGCTCTATACATTGAATGATAATAATTCATACACATTTACATAGATACAGAAGGGAAATAACTACTCTAAGTTCCAACTGTGTGGATGAAATAAGTCTCTGGAATCTCATAGAATAAATTTTTACTGCCTTCTTATTACCCGGTTTGGCAGCAACAAAAGCCTTTGCTGAATTAAATTAGTTAGCTTACTTTGCAACAAAAGGAATGAATGAAACTTCCTTAATTTTGAGTGCTTTAACTATAGATGTAGATTGTGTGTAATATACTGCGTTGCAAAATCGTGCTACTTTTGATTGCTCATGGATAAGGTTGTGAAGAGAGAGAGATGGAAGATTTTTGAGTAGATCATTGGCTGGAAGGGTTAGGTTTATCAAGTTTGGTACAGAGCCTCATTCAAACTGGGCTTGTTATTCTTGTGTCACCATGATTGTTTCACTCATTGTTCCATGTCTGTTTTCCTGTTTGCAAAGGGCCCTGCAGAGGACAAAGAGTTTGCCTTTGAAGTCGTAAAAAAAAAAAAAAGAGGGAACTGTGATGGATAAACAGCAGGCCTGTAAAAGCCTCACAGACTAAATTCTAACTTGATTCAACTATACCCATGAGAAATCTGTCAACATTTCCTGAGAATGGAATCCTGTAACAGTGAAAAACAGCTTGTTTCCCTGAGAAAGAATTCTAGGACTTAAACTGTTACTTGCACCTGTATAAACTATTCTAAGCCGTCGAAAAAAAAAAATATGCAAACAGTAGCTAAAAACAGACAGTGGCCAGCACATAGATACCTCTGGTGAACTGGCCAATTGTTACAGGTGTGAGAAATAATCAATCACTTTAAAATTTTAAAGATTTATTAAACCTCAACAAACACAACAAAGGACTGAATAAGGAAAAAGGGCAGTGCTAGGAGTGTGACCGACTGCCACAACCTCATCCACAAAATGACTCCTCTGCCTTTTTTACCCCCTGGTGTTGCATCAGCCAACCCTGGCCCCTCCCAAAGTCTGCCAGTCAACTCTTCTTCGCCGTCCATTGGTGGAGACTTTCTTGCAACTTGATTGTAGGTGAGGTGTTGTCATGCCACACCTCCCCAGCAACAAACCTCTCCATTCCCAACTGCCCCATGCAAAGGGCACATGTACACGCCCTCCCTCCACATGTCCCTGACAACCCTGACAACCAAGGCTGTCTAGTGGCAACAATAAGGGGGGAAAAGGGGACTATGGGGAGAGCAGAGGGTATCCAAACAACAAACTACAATAACATAACCATACATCAATAAAACTTCTCTTAACATACACACAATATTCATCCCTTAACTGCTAGAGCCAGTCATCACATTACCCATCTATGACATGGGTAACAGCTTGTTACTGACCATTTAGAAGTAGGCACAATATGTTTGTAAAACTCTATATAAATGGGATGCATAAATAAACCAGGACCTTTTTTCGCTTCATGAACAAGAGTGTGTCTAGTCTCTTTAATGCGAAGTCACAGCAACAATACATTATGACCCGGACAATGCACAACTCCAGATGACATCTTATGTCAAAGGCCCATGCAGCCAAAATTTGTCCAGAGTGCACAAACAGAGCATGTCAACCCCTTGGCAACATTTCTTTGGAAAGACAATGCACCACCAACAGTGGATGACTCAGTTTGGCAACTCCGGGTGTTGGAGTTCTAGAAACTTAGAATTTGGGGTTTTAGTGTATAGTAATATATATGAGTCTATAAGTGATGATCTGAAGATCCCTCATCTGCCTCATGACCATCATCAAGGACAAAGACTGAAACCCCTAAAGGACTCTAAAACCCCAACACAGGAGTTCTGGTCTGGCTGAGGTGAGAAGTCTGCCAAATGTTGCCTGCAGGTGTGTTAGCTGGAAAAAACTGACATGCATTCCCATTGAAGCCTGAGCAGAAACAATGGGCAAGTCATGGTGAATTGACTGTACTTACTGCCTGACCGGTTTGTTTCTGTACCTGTTCTCACTCTCTCAAAACCAACACATAGTATCAATCTCCCCACTTTTTGGCCAACTGCCTGTTGCTTTTGAAAAGACTATAAAAATACTCCCTAGGTTAACGAAAATGTGAGATCTCCCCACAGAAGAAGACAGATCTATTGGCCAGACCAGGAGGATTTTGTCTCTCCATTGGTAGCTATTACCCACCCCCTCTTTCTCTCTCTGTCTTTCTCCTTTATTTCCTTTCTAATCCTTCTATCGCATTTGATGTTGGCACTCAATAAAGATGCATTTGTTTTGATAAATACTGAAATCCCCTCTGTGTTGTTTTTTGCACTCTGAGATCAGTTAACGAACCATCATGACCCCCGCTTGCATTAGTGGATCCTGACAAAGTCAAGATGGAAGATTTTGGATGTTGTCTTTGTCCTTCTTCTTCACCTTCTTCTTCCTTTTTCTTCATGGATTTATGTGGTTTTCTGTAACTGGGTGAAAAAGGTCTGCATTGTGGGCCTTGGGTGGTCATTATTGGGTCAAAAACATAAGTAATATAGGTGTCACCTTGGTATTGGGTAATTATCTCTTAAAAGACCTTGGAAAGAGTTAGAAGCACTCCATTTTACCTCGTTTCCCTAGCTTGCTAGTTAAGCTCACGGCTCATGAGCCTGTAAATACTGTAAATAGATAAGATATAATAAACATTCCAAGTCTGAACATGACATCTTTGTTTCCCGAGTTATTCATTCTGACCTTGGCAAGGGAAAGAAGAAGCCAAAACTGTTACACCGGGAATATGAAGACAGTATTCCTTCCCCCGTCACTGAGGCTGTGAAGAAGCTATCAGATAAACTGACTCAGATGTTCCATCAATTCAGAGAGGCTAGAGCCTACTCCCTACCTATACAAGCTCATATTTTAACAATTGAAAGCAAATGTTGTCTTGCTCAAAAAAGAAGATATAGAAGGTACACATCATAGAGCACCCTGTGGTTATGCCTGCTGAACCATGGAGAGAACATGAGGAAGTGGAATTGTCAACCTACCTTGATCTTAGATGCATGGGTGTGGGGATTGCAGGGAAAAACAACCACAGATGTGGGTTTTTTTCCAGGAAAGTTGCTGCTCCAGTCTCCAGTAGACAGTTTTCCAGGCAGAATGGAAGGTCTGCTCATACTATTGACTCTATAGAGAGAAGTTCTAGTCCATTTCTACAGTATGTTAGTGGGAAAACCTGTAAACAGTATTAAAGCAGCCCTGCCTCCAGCCAGGTGGAAGAGAGGGATAACTGGATTTCCTGGACTGTGTGGATTTGATGGCCTGGCACAGTAGCCCCACAGGTGTTGGAAATTAAGTTTGTTCCTTTTTACTCTAAAGAATTTTTTCCCCATAAGTTACCAGGGAGACTAAGTGTCCTACTTAAGACTATTTAACAAAAAACAAAGGGATGGTCAGAGCTTGGAGGGGAAGGTAAGGTGAGTTTTGGGGCAGGTAAAGGACAGAGCTTGAGTCAGCTTGGCTCTCTGTTTTTTCAGCGTTCGGGGAGAGAGCATGGCTAGGTTGCTGCTCCCTGCTAGAAGAGTTCACACTCTCTGGAAGAGTCCAGTCCTAGGAAATCTACCATCATCTGCTCACCCTGGAATTCTGAGCTTCTCTGCTGCCCTGCGAGAGCTGGGCCAGCTCTGCCCCGCCATCGCAGTTTCGTCGGCACTGCTCCTCTTGCTACAGTGTGACTGCATCCCCCTGCCCTGCCGGGACACCCTGCCATCCCAGCTACCAGCCTTGAACTTTTCCACTGTTCCAGCTTGGTGTTCTGAGGATCCTACAAAGGCATCGAGACCAAACTGCCCTGGGTTTTTGTGAAGCAAAGCCCTCGAGGTTCTTGGTACTATTTTCGTTATCAATGTTTTAGTTGTTTTTTGTTTGCTTTGTTATATATACTGGTAAAGAACTACTATTTCTATTTCCAAAATATTTTGCCTAAAAGCTTTTAACTGCAAATTTATAATTGGAAAAAAAGGGGAGTGGTGGTGGTAGTTTACATTCTCCATTCCAAAGGAAGCTCCAGCTTTCCCTGGCAGATACCTGTCTTCCCAAACCAAGACTGTGGTGGTGCATGTTTTGGATTTTACTTTGCTTGTTCTGTTAAATTAGTTATTTCCAGAAAGTTTAATGTAAAATGGCTAGTTCTTTGTACCCCCCTCCTGTTCCTTTCCCTTTGTTCATCCCCAAGTTGTTTGTCAGATATTCGTTAAATGTCAATCATTAGTTACATAACCCTCTGGTCCTGTCAGTCTGAGGCTTCTCCCTGCATCCAGAAAATTCCAAGAGAGGTGTTGAGTGATTGGGCAGAACCAAGGGGGTTCCCTCTCATTTGGTTATGATTTGATGTTGCACCTGTATGTTATGTTAAGAGTCACTCCTTACTTTTTTGTTATTGGTTTGTCGCTGTACCCCATCCCTGAGACCCACCCCCCTTTATAAGTTGCTCCCCTCACATTCTCAGGGTCTCTTCTGACACAGAGCCCTGGGGTGAGGATCCCCCTGATCCAATAAACTCTGTAGCCCTGTCTCCGAAGAGTCTCACCTTTTATCTCCTGCCTTTGCCGCGTCCCTGCTTTTGGTCAGCCAAGAACCCCTAGTGTCATCATGGTAACAGGGCTGGCTGAGCCAAGAGACACAGACAGCTGCTACACAAGACAACAGGTTACAAGATTTTATCAGACACTGGTGCGCAGTGTACCCATATGTCATCAAGCTAGGAAGGGACCAAATCCATTTGTATTTCTGGAGTGACAGGGGAATCCAAACATCTGGCTGTATTGGAGGCTGAGATCAGCCTGACTAGGAATGAGTAGCAAAAGCACCCTACTGTGACTGGCTCAGAGGCTACATGCATCTTTGGCATAGATCGTCTCAGGAGAGAATATTTCAAGGATCCAAAAGGGTAATGGTGGGCCATCAGTACAGCTGCCCTGGAGACAGAGGAAATTGAACAGTTGTCTATGTTGTCTGATCTCTCGGACAACCCTTTGGTTCTGGGGTTGCTGAAGGTTGAAGAACAGCAGGTGCCAATCACTACCACAACAGTACACTGGAGACAGTATTGCACCGAGACTCAGTAATTCCCATCCATAAACTAATTCATCACCTGGAGATCCAGGGAGTGATCAGCAGAACCCACTCACCCTTTAACAGCCCCATATGGCCAGTGCAAAAGGCATATAGAGATTGGAGGCTGACAGTAGACTGTCGTGGCTAAATGAAGTCATGCTGCTTCTGAGTGCTGCCATGCTAAACATGTTGGAACTTCAATATGAGATGGAATCAAAGGCAGCCTAGTGGTGCCACCATCAACATTGCTAATGCATTTTTCTCAATCCCTCTGGCAGGCTAGTGCAGGCTACAGTTTGCTTTCACTTGGAAGTATGTCCAGTACACCTGGAATTGAATGCCTCAGGGGTGGAAACACAGCCCCACCATCTGCCATGGAATGGTCCAGACTATTGGAACAAGGTGAAGCTCCACAACTCCTGCAATATATTGATGATATTGTTGTGTGGGGAAATACAGCAGAAGAAGTTTTTGAGAAAGGAAAGAAAATAATCTGAATCCTTCTAAAAGCCAGTTTTGCCCTAAAACAGAATAAGGTAAAGGGACTTGCACAGGAGATTCAGATTTTAGGAGTAAAATGACAAGATGGATGTCCTCAGATCCTAATGGACATTATCAATAAGATAACAGTGATGTCCCCACCAACTAATAAGAAAGAACAACAAGCTTTCCTAGGTGCTGTGGTATTTTGGAGAATGCACATTCCACATTGCAGTCTGATTATAAACCCTCTATCAAGTGACCTGGAAGAACAATGATCTCAAATGGAGCCCTGAGCAGTGACAAACCTTTGAACAAATCAAGCAGGAGATAATTCATGCTGTAGCCCTCTGGCCAGTCTGAGCAGAGCAAGATGGAAAAAAAGTGCTTTATACTGAAGTTGGGGACAATGGTCCTACATGTAGCCTCTGGCACAAAGCACCAGGGGAGACATGAGGTTGACCTCTAGGTGTTTTGAGTCAGGCATACAGCAGATTAGAAGTCCACTATACTCCAACTGAAGGTGTCCAAGCCACTTCAGAGGTGATTTTTACTGAAGCCCAGCTCCTCCCAGCACCCTGGTTACCCATGTTGGGTTCGATGTTAAAAGGGATCTGGATCTACAGGAATCCAGCAGTGTTCTGGGTTGACCTGCCTCCTATCCCATATATCCATCCCATATCTTGGATACATTGTTATGTCTCGCAGCTGCCCACTCCCTCTTGGGTGGGTGCCTGCAGTATTTTTTTTTCTTTCTTTCTTTCCTGTTTCGGCTCTTTCTTTGCTAGCTTGGTTGCCTTTACCTTGGCTTCGCTTTGCTTTGCTATGCTCTCCGGCTGCCCCTGCCGCCGGTCCCCCCCCCCCCCCCCCCCCCCCCCGCTTCTGGTTTTTTTTTTTTTTCCCTCCTTCCTTCTTCCCCCCCCCCCCCCCCCCCAAGGTTTGAACTTGCTCCGGACCTGACCTGACCTGAGAAGTTGGAGAAGTCCCGGGCTTGCAACAGACGCGTCGCACCCTCCTCATCATCACAGTAACCCGTCTTTTCCCACTATTCGGTGTTGGGGAGTGTTTTTCTGTCAATAAACCGGTTTTTCCACTTTTCCTCCAAGGTATTTCCCTTCCCGAACCCAGGGCTGGGGAGGGGAAGGGGTGGTGGAGGTTTTGGTTTAGGGGACTCCTTTTGGAGGTTCTTCCCTAATTTATTCCAAACCAGGACAAGCAGTTACGATGGAGTCTTCCCAAACTTTTCCCCTATTCCCAACTTATTTTATACCATTTATTTTTGTCTAGGTGGAGCTTGAGTGACTCTAGTCATACATATTTTGGTTACTGATTGGTGTAAAATTCTCTCTCTTTACTTTTAAAGATACAGTCAAAAAGAATGTAGAGCACATGCCCAGTAAGGGGTGGTCATATCTTAGAGATGGGTAACTTTGGGATGGAGGTGTGCATTAATACTATTATTAGGCTTTACTGGAGAAAGTTCATTTAAGGAGAGGGATTTTGCCACAGTTGCTGGCTCAGCAGTAGGACATCTTCCCTTATCTTCCCTGGTATGCAGTTGATCAGCTGAAAAGTACCATCGAGTTCCATACCCTGCAAGGATTTCCACAGAGCCTGGCTGCGGTGTCTCCACTCCACTCCATCCTCCATTCCATTCCCCTTAGGAGGTGTATGTGTGTGGGGAATCATTGTGGACGATGTTCCAAGTCATGCCAACCGCATTCCATTCAGGGAGCAGCAACTGTGATTTATCCTATAATTTCCATACTTTTATAACTCCTGTTAAGATGCTAAAATAACTCTTCAGTTTTCTCTGATTGTATCCCCAGTTATGTGTCCACAGGGTACCCAGTCATTTTCCCACACCTGTAAACATAAAAAAGTAAACCATACAATGATTGTCATTTTAGAGTTTCTGACTTTTACTGCTTTAGCTACAGCAGATGCATTAGTTACTGTGCTGTCCAGTATGGTCCCTCTGTGTCCAGAACTGGCTTTATTTGCTTATAGGAGCCCAGGAGTCTCCATCAGTAGCCTTCACAGCCGTGTAAGTAGTCAACACTCATTCCCACTGCTGCTTGAGTGGCTCCTTGTCTCACGTCCAGTTACACACCCAGTTTTCTGTCTGATTAGGATATACTTGAACATCCAAGTTTATTAGAGAAACTAAAACAACAGAACTTATGAACCATTCACCCAATTGATACCAATGTTGTGGATCTTGCAACTGATCAGTTTTTATCTTTCTGATTTTTGTCAGCTGATCCACTTCGTTGTTCCAGTGAGTCTGTAAAGCTTGGTCATTTGCATGAGCTTTGACCCATTCTAGGTAGATTTGTTGAGACAGCCTGTAACAACAACCATTTCCAGTCTTCCTTGTGCCAAATTGCTTCTCCATTCACTTGCCAATCTAATGCTTCCCACTGACACAACCACTGTGTGGCACCAGCCCAGACTGCATAACAATCAATGTACACCATCCTTGCTTTCTACTTTGCCAGCAGTACAGTTTTCAGCTCTCCCACCTGTGCACTTCCCATTATTCTACTACTTCCACTCATGTTTCAATGTTAAGAGCAACTGCTCTGCACTTCCATTTCCCCTCAATGCATTTGGCTGAGGCATCAGTGAACCAGATATCTGCAACTTCAGTCTGAAGTGAATGCAGGAGCATCCAGTATAGACTAGGTTTATATGGCTATTGTAAAGCGAACATGTCTGGAGTCAGACTTATCGGTAATTTTGTAAATTTTGTTGGTCCTTTAGCGACATCCATTTGATCTGTGATCCCTGAGATATATGCACACTATTTGTGAACTGTCAGTCTTTTTGCAATTCCCTCTGGCCGAGCACTGCCTTTTTTAATGCTGGCTAACAGATTGAAAGGTCCTTGGATTTTTACGGGCTGATGCTGTTGAATTTTTCTACTTGTTTAAGAGCTTGGGTAAGAGATAATCAGTGTCTCTCTTTTCAGTATCTTTTAATGCTGTGGAACTGACACCTAATAGTGGTTTTAGTCCATGTGACCCTTTCCGAAACATGTGACACTAAGTTCCATGTTCAGCAAAACCCCATTCAGCTATTATAGGATCACTGGGATGAACTGGCCCAAGTGATTGATATGTTTTCAATTCTTCTATCAGAGTTTGCAAAGCCTGTTTGTGGCTGTCAAGCCATTCCTAATTTTTTTTTTTTTTTTCTGTATTAATGCATTCAAGGGTCTTGTTATTACAGGAAATCTGGGAACATGATTTCTCCAGTATCCCAGAGTACTCATGATCTTTTATATCCAAAACTGCCATTTATTAATGTGCAGATGCCTGTAGTGTAGCAGTGAGGTTTGCAATATTTAGGACAACTGCAGTGAGTTAGCATTAAGCCTTTGATCATCAATTGTTAAACACCAGTTCCTATACCCTTTTTTTTTTCCACAGGCCAAACAGGAGAACTGCAAACAGAATGCATCCTATATATAATGCCTCTTTGTTCTAAATTTTTAATTATTTCATAATGGATTTTGTCAGAGTAACAAATAATACTTTTTCCTTTAAAGACAGTTTAACTTTTATTTTTATTTTTAAAACTTAAGTTTAGTTTTTTAGATTCTGTAGGAGTAATCAAAGAGATTTTAAGATTTGGTGTCACTTAAGAATTTTTAAAGGTTGACTCTTCATTCCTACATTCCTACAGCATAGGGGCCATCCTTAACAGAAAATCGTTAATATGCAAGAACCCACCAGCTGGGCCCCAGACCCAGAGTTCCCCCAGCACTTAAGGTTTGTAGATTTGTTTTCTTTTTTCTGCTGTGTTGCAAAGAAATTAGAAGTGTTTTTTTTCTCTGTAAAAAGTTTGGATTTAAATCTGCTGCTCCCCCCCTCCCCCGGAAAGTAACTCTCAGTATTCCCAAAGCCAAGGCAGTTTTCCATAGTTCATTGTTGCTGTTATGGACACGAAAGAACAAAGCAGGCAGCAGAAAGGTCAGCATGAAAGTTCTGATCTTTATTTTTCTGACTCCATCTTATATACACTTGGACAAGAAGGCCAAAGATTGGCTACACAGGTAGCCACCTCTTCAACCTTGTTGGTGAACATCACCATCAATCATCTTTATCCTCCCAGAGGAGAAATATGTAAACAAAATAGATAAGTTCTAAAAATATACATAGTTTTCTTGAAACTGCGTAGGAATAAAGCACAAACAATGAAAAGCAGGCAAACTTGGGGTGACAGTTCATTCTCAGGTAGGTTCTTTTTAACAGTTCTCACACATTTTTCAGAGTTTCTGCATTTCAGTACTTGGGCTCTTTCCCTGGTTTTCCCAGCCTAATTCTCTTGCATAGTTTACTACATCATGCAAGACATCTGCCCATGTAGGAATTAGTCTCCTTGGAGCTTGTGGGTCTTGTAAAGCTTCATTATGTATTACATCTCTTTTGATTACACCTCATCCCCCCAACAAATAACCTTCTAGTATAGTTGGAGCTCCCCTTATCTAAGGTCTTAGCATTTCATTATCTACCTCTGTGGAGATTGGCATGTCTCTCTCTGCACCTCTCTGCATTGCTTGCAAACAGGCAGCTTTTACAACAGCAGCAGAGATGCCATTAACTGACTATAGGGATTGAGGCAGTTTGCCCCTCTCTCCATAAAATTTATTCCTCCTGCCCAGTATGCAATTCTACTGGTTATTAAATGGAGGGTCTGGTCCAAGGAGCAAGAGGACATCCACACCCCAGAACCTGAAACTCTCCATCCCATCCAATAATATCTGATCTCCCCCAGTGAGACAAACTGTCCATGGATATTCAGTTTCTGTCTCCCCTGCCCTTCATCCGTATTTTTCTTGATGGTTTGCCAATTGTAGGGGATCCCAGGGAGAAATTTTGACCGTAATCCTCCTCTGACCTCTTTGGGGTCCGTTGGAAAGTTTGGTCTTAATTATGGGTCTCATTTTAAATTCTGGAACTTCTTCCTCATTAAGAGGTGGGGGTTCTGTGTTTTTGTCAGAATCCCATTCAACATTTTCATTATCAATTTCATCAGAGCTTTCCCAAATAACACCATCCCAATCTTCAGGTGATGTTAACAATTTTTGAATTTTTTTAAGCATCCAAAGACTTGGAGTTTTTTAATAATATCAATTCTAATTTTCTTCCAAGGTTTTTGGTTTTTCATTGGATTCTTTTAGCTGTTGTTTCAATTTGTCATTTTGGTATCGTAGAGACAATTCTACATGTTTTCTTTCCTTTATTTCATTTCTCAGCTTATCGGGTTTGTTTATCATCTGTTCCCTCCATTGCCAAGCAGATTTTAAACATAGTGCAAGTGCATGAAAAATAATTTTTCTTTTTTTGTCTTTCAGTGATCCCTGCTTTTCATTTATTTTCTCTTGCATTTTCCCCCACTCAAACCAGTTATCTACTGGCCAAGGGTCATCAGCTTCGGTATGAACACTATTCCTCCATAGGTAATCTGCTAAGCTTTGGGTCTGTTTCTCTAAATTGTTTGCCATCCTGCTGTTTGACTACACCAATAATGTTATGGAACAAATGGGAGCTTCAGGCAAGCCCTGGCTTAGCCTCAGATTTTTGGCAGCACCTAAATCATTTTGCCCTGCAAGTTCTAAGGATGGCAGATCAGGTCTATTATAAAACTAGTTATTTATTGAATAGACAGGAAATAACAGACAAAATACCTTAAACAGTGTTATTTGCTACACAGTATAAAACAAAAATAACTACTAGTAGATTACATAAAACAGTGCACAATTGAATAATGATTTTAAAGAGTTAAGATTTTAGCTAAGGGTTAGAAGCAATTAATATTGATCAGGATGTAAGTTAGATAAGCAAATGATAAATTAATGATTATTAGATGCTTAAGCTAGAGCTAATTGTTGCATTGTTTACCATTATGAGTTTGTTTATAGAAGGAAGTGGAGTAAGCAAACCATTATAAGAACAGATTGAAACCGGTAAGAACAATAGCCAGCACCTGGACTTCATATCAATCAATCATAAAGCAGGGGACCTTGGATCTTGCCAGAGGGTCACAGAGACCTCACGAAGACTCTCCTGACTTCATCCTTTGAGACCACAGACCCAATTTGAGATCACCGACCCAATTCAAGAGAAGAATTGCACACACGTGAAGGACTAATTAGCCTCATTTTAATACAGAACGGGGATGGGAGGTGCTGGGGTTATGTATATGTATTGTATGTAAGATCTTGGAAAATAAATAGAGGGCAAAGAACCTTGTTCAGGGAGGTCACGCCTTTTGGAGACCACTCCCATATTGCCCACCAGTGAATAAACATACCACTTTCTAACTTTAACTAGTTAGAGGGTCTTTGTCTGTGATCATATCAGTTTTTAATGACTCACAGTGTCAATGTACCTATATTAAAGCTAGCAAAGAAATAATATAGATTAGTGTTGAAGGTTGCAATGCAAGATGGAACCAAAAGTATGTATTCTATTTCCATCTGTTAAAACCAGGTGGGCCAGTGTTCTTTATCTCTTCCATAACTCATCCTCCGCCCCGAGAGATATCTTCTGTTAATGGGCCATTAAGTCTCACTGCATGACTAATAACATTACATCCTCCCATTGTGAGATGCTCCACCCAGAAGGAGGAGCCAAGCATTCCTACCTGGATAAAACCTGAGATTCAGAACACCAGGAATGCCTGTTTCCACTGGATTGCCAGAAGACCAGACCCAACTCACCACCACTCGACCTTCAGAGGAAAACTACACCCTTATACAGCATAATTGCACAACAGAACCACATCTGTCACTCCAGGAGGACTTAATTGGACTGCTACCAACACCATGACCAACAGGGTGTCTGGTTGTATTCTGACTCTGTCAGTGTTTTCTTTTTCTTGTTTGTTTGCTTTGTTTTGTACTACTACATTTTCATTTTATTTTTCCTAGCAAAGAACTGTTATTCCTATTCCTACATCTTTGCCTGAGAGCCCCTTAATTTTAAAATTACAATAATGCCCAGGGAGGGAGTTTACATTCTCCATTTCAAGGGAGGCTCCTACCTTCCTTAGCAGACACCGGTCTTTCCAAACCAAGACAATTAGGAGTCAATGTAACTTACCACTGAATTGATGACAGTGTACACAGAGTCCTTTCACTCAGACTCTAGAGGAGTAACCACAAAGTAGATGTCCCAACTTTGGAGGAAAAACCCCCACATGTTTCCAAGGAATGTGCAAGATTTCTGCTTTGTGAAAGTTTGGCATTGCTTTTATAAAGTGAGGTGTCTGTCAGTCAGAAATTCCAGCTTATCTTTCCACAGCAAGATTTTTATTGGCAGCTGGAAGTGTTGCTCCCATGGCATCGAAATAACTCACTAGAAGACAAGCTGTCCTGATTGAGTTATTTCACCAATTAGCAAACTCTTGTGAGGGGCAAGATGCCCTGAGTTATTTCCCCAGCTAATAAGCAGCAGATAAGCTCTTCTGGGGTGAGATGCCATGCTACAGTACTTCAGGGGTGAAGGCTCCTGAGATCATAGCAGGAGATCGAGAAGCATAGATGCTTCATATGGATAGAGATGTTCTCAACAGCACTGGCAATTTCAGGGGTTTCTAGGGATCTAAATCATCATTAGAATTGCTATATTTTGTAAAGACCTCTCAATGAGAGATCATTAATCCCTTCCACTGGGCCCTCAGGACTTTCCTCCCTAACATTTCTTAGAATTTGACTTCAGACAACTTGGCCGTACCCAGACAATTGAAAAGGAGAAGCCCTGCTTATGAAAGGCTTATGGGAGGATAATTTCCAAAGCAAGTTTCATCTGCACAAAGAAAAAATACATGACTACAACTGCATCTTAAGTAGTTCTAGATCCCTGTGAAAAGTTTTTTTTAAAGGGAAGTTCTAGCATGGATTGTGATTGACAGGTTGGCTGATGAATGGGAGTGTTTCAATGTCTCTGGAAACACAGTCTTAAATCACAAGTTCTCAGGTGACTTTGCCTTTTCTTTTCCGGTCATCGGGAAGGTAACATCTCTTGTGAGTTGGGGTTCGGGCTGGGCTCCCCAGGGCCAGGCCTGCCGGGCCTCGAGGGGGATGGTAGGGGGGCCCTGCCTGTGGGACAGTGAGTGAGGCTGGCTCTGTCCCCTCCTGGCTCCTCCAATGGGGAGAGGAGGAAGAGGGCTGCAGAACAGCAGTCTGGCCCTGCGCCAGGACCACGGGAGGCCGTGCTCTGGGCCTTGGTTGCCAGAACCGCTGGTCCGAAGGAGAAGAGACTTTTAAGAACTTTTATCTGGAGTTCCAGGGAGCCGATCCAAATTTGAGTCGCTTTAGATCTGACCAGGGGTGGAAAAGGTTTTGTCCATCAATGTTCCTGAGCATGCTCTCTCTCTCTCTCCCCCTTCCTCCCCCCACCATCACCTGTGGCCTTGAAGCAACAAGAAGCCGCTGGAGAGGAAAAAAAAAAAACAACACTCTGGGCAAAGACTTTAACCCTTTTCCCTCCTCCTAGGAAGACAGAGTGATTTGAAATGTAGAGAGATAGCATTGAAAAAAGTCAGTAAAAGAACTGAGAAAGACGATTTAGAAGATGGGATAGAGGAAGTGGACATTTCTGACCGAACTTCTCTAGATGTGAATTATGGGGAAATGAACTGTTTTTGTCATATCCTAATGCTGCTTGGGGGAATGCAAGTTCTAGCCAAAGAGTTGTGTGTATTGATATACATGGGTTTTAATTAAGAATTTTGATTAGAATATGTCCCTGGCTCCTGGGAAAGAACAAGGAGGTTTCTATTTCTTTTGAGATAGAAGTGAATTTAGAGATGGAAGAGAATACCCGTTTTGTACTAGAAAAGCATTCTTAAAATGATACCCCAAACATGTGGAAGCCCATAAACAGCATGGAAAACTGTTATATGGGTGAGACTGCACAGAATCTGCAAAACTTCCGGGCAGTTGCAGATCTGTGAAAGCCACCAGACCTTTTTCTTGTGGCGTGTTCTCCATAACCCTAGAGAGGCTCCTTTCCCAAGGTGATGTAGGATCATGTTTAAATGGTGGTGACTGACTGAAAATCATGGTTTTCTCTCTGTGGTGAGTGGGAAAGTGAACAGTTGGGGGGGGGGGGGGTTTGAATGTCTCAGAATGTCTCAATTTTTTTTTCTCTTTTTTCTTTAGTGTATATTAATAAAATCTATCTGTTTTTACTTTTAAGTTGTGCCTGTTCAATCTTTTTCTCCTAAAGTCCTATCTCCCAGTTGATAAACGAAATTTGGCGAATGTAAAACCACGACAATCCCCTACCACCTTAATGACTTAGAGAAAAGATGATCTAAGCCCTAAAAGGGACAAAGAAGATCTTCACAGTGAATAAGATCTTACTGCAGAATAGGTCAGCACATCCATACAGAATTCAGCCACTCCATGGCTGCATGTCTTCACTATTGCTTCTACTCTAAACAGATTTCAAATGGTATTGCATTTCTATCCAGACCATGCATTTCAGCAATCACAGCTACAAAACAATCTTTAACCCTCCCTACAAGGCAAAAGCATCAGTGACCACTGAGGAAAGATGGAGAAATGAGGAACTCAGTCTTAAGATGACTCAAAGAGACTGTAAAATCATGTTTACTGTCTGTTCAGCCCAGACATCCATGTATGTAGGAATCACTCATTATCAAGTGGAAAACTAAACATTTCTAAGATGGCAGATTAAAGATATACAACCTCATATAGCACCATCTCAAAAGCAGAACAGGCAGCTAAGGTGGCCAAGGGAAAATGAAGCAAAACCACAGCAAGATCAAATACTTGAAATATTGTGGTAGGTTGATCTTGGTTAGATGCTAGGTGCCTGTGGTGGTGCATCTCCACCGCCCCCCTGCCCCCCCTTCCCTTTTCCCAGGCTGCACTGCAAACCGAGAAATGCTTGTTAGGCCTTGGCCTTGACAAACAGCACCTGGGCTCAGCTCTTCTTGAGCTTATTAGAAACACTGTCTGCTCCCAGGAATTGCTGCTGTCAACTGAGCCCGTTTTCTTTATGAACATCCTTGGAAACTATTTTTCTTGCCTGAATGGCATAACATCCCTGTTCTCACACTTTCAAAGAAAGTACCGACCCAAACTGTGGCCAAGATGAAACACTGTTATGACTAAAGCCCACTCTCTTGCCACCCTATACACAGTGGTCCAAAATTAGACCCTTTGAGCTCTTCTGGACCACAGCTGACAGCAACCTCCCTCTGAGTGGGACACCTCTCAGAGCCAGTGAACTCTGAAGTTTGCTATACTCGGAGGATCGAGGAAAAATGACAAGTCCTGGTCTGATACCCCCACTCAAGGCCCAACCCTTCACCCATTGGGGAGATGCAAAGGCATCTGAAGTGAGTATTTCACTTACCTTAGTGGGAAATTTTTCACAGGTAACTTGTACTATGTCTGTGTGCATATGCTACAGGAAATCTGGGAGAAATGCTGCTTTCTTAGATGTTTCAGTACCTCAGATATGTAATCAAGTTAGGTCTGTAAGTAATGCTAAGTCATAAGTTATAAGCTAAGTTAAATGCTGCTAAGTGTTGTTCTTTTGCTAAGTTGCTAAGTTCAACTTTGAAGTTATAAATTAGGTTAAATAATGCTAAGTGTTATTCCTCTTAAATTGTGTCATGGGTTAACACAGTTTGGATTTTAGTTAAAGTGGAAACAGTTCCCTGTAAGGATCTTGGAATTGTTTTGGAAAAGATAGGGACCTATCGGAAGCCAATTTTTAGAAACTGACATATTTTTTAACCACTGAGGAAGCTGGATGCAACTTTGCGAATACACATATAAAGCTGAGACTGTGTCCGAGCCAGCCCTTTTCCTTCCAGCTGGAGGGGCAGGTAACAACCAGCCCCTGCAGCTGTTCTGTGGAGCAGCCCAGGCCAGCCAGGCCCCAACGCTCCTCCCTGTTGGGAGGGAGTTGGCTCTGGCTTCGCCATGCCCCCAGGCCCCATCAGCTGCCAGTGGGGGAAGGGGAGGCTGCAGCTACTAATATCTAGCCAACTTTAAAGCCTACCCCGCCACCAGCCAGGCCAAAGGAGATGTCCACTAGGCTCCTGATAGCAGCTATGGGCCCGGCTGGGCCAGGCCCACCCTGATTGTCACCAAGGGATGGGCAGGAGGCATCCACCAGCCAGGCCGCTCTGAGATCCCTTGGCGTGAGTTCTCTTCCCCCATCAGCACAGCTTTGAAATCCCACAGCTGTTCAGCCAGACCCGCTGCCTGGCAGAGATCACGTGACCATCTGCAGGCCCAGGCAAGAATGTTAACTCATTCTGTGCACAGATGAAACTTGCGGAACACTGATCCTTCTCTGAATGAGAGAAATGACAGTGATTGAAACTTAGAGAGACACAGCATGAGACTAAAGTCTGAGAGAGAGACTAAAAATCCTAATTGCAACGAGATAGAGAAAATGCCTTGGTTTTTTAGGCTCAAAGTCTTTTATGAGCCATGGTAGTGAACTGTAATATGCTAGAATATTCCTTTAAACTGTGGGCAATATGGATTGGGGAGATGGATTGAAACAAAGGTATTTGTGCTGGACTAAGTGAATACTGATCTTATGAGAAGCTGTGATCCCATGAGAAGTTTGAACAGAGAGAGAAAGATGAGATAAGAAGCCCTCTGCCCCAGAGAAGAAAAGAGATGTCTGTTCCATGAGATGAAGAAAATCCTTTGTGTTTGATCTGTCCATTTTAAAATGACACCCCAGTTGTGTCCCTGACCCATACGCAGTTTGGGAAAACAGCCCATGGGAGGGACTTCACAAAAGCAGGTTCCCAGGTGGCTGTTTTTGTGAGAGTTAAGACCCACAAGAGAACTGTTCTATGTTGTCAGTGGGGAAATTCCATGGCAGACTAAAGAGACTTCTCTCTCCAAATGAACTGATGAAAGAGTATTTTATGGGTGGTAACTGACTAAGAGTTCAGAGTTTTGTCTCTTTATGTTGTTATTAGGAAAGTGAACACTTGTAGGGGGGAGGAGAAGTGTTTTGAAAGTTTCATTTTGATTCTCATTTGCTTCTTTTGGTGTGTGTTAATAAACCTATGTTTATATCCCTTAAGTTTGAGCCTGCTTTGCTTTTCTTCTAATCGTATCTCACAGTGAGAAAAAGAATAAATGATTCTGGTAGACACTAAAACCACTACGATTGTTAAGATTAAGTTTTAAGTTAATTTAGGTATAAGTTAAGTGTTGTTCCTTTGTTAAATTCTTTGGTTCAAGGTATAAGTTAAAGTACTGTTGAGTGCTGTTGAGCTTTTAGACCATATTCCTTTTTATCCTTGCCCTCACTGTCCTTTTGTCCCACATACCTAAACACACATGCACATACACGCACATACACACACCCACATACACACACCCACACCCACGCCCCCACACACACCCCCTAGATAGTTCTCTGTTCATTTCTGTTTTGATTGCCTGGATTTTGATTGGTTTTGTTGTTGCTTGTTTTTCCTTGGTATGCCTTAACTGTCTAGTAAGTAGTAGAGTGAATCTTGCCAATGAACCTTGTCATGTTGTTGTTTAATATTAAATCTGTCTTTTACTGATATCTTTGCTGCTGATTTTTTAAGGGATCTCAAGAACTCGTTCATAACAGTGTCCACCAAGGCCACTCTATCATTCCCCTCCTCAGCTGGACAGGAGAGAGAAAATTTAACAAAAGGCTTGTGTGTTGAGATAAGGACAGAGAAAGAGCATTCAGCATTTACCATCACAGGCAAAAGAGACTTTACTTGGTGTCCTGGTTTAGGGCAAATTTGGGTGAAAATCTCCGAATGGGGTCCCTCCAGAAAGGCAAACCCAAATGGCCCGTCCCCAAATCAGTCTGGGAAAAAATCTCCTTAGAGAAAAGTGGAAAAAACTATTTATTTAACAAACAAAGTGCACACAAGCATAAAGAATGAATAATATGAAACAACAAAACCTCTCACCACTTCGAAGAGAGATGGTAAAATTGAGAAAGTCCTTGCCACGGGTTAGCTTGGCTCTCCCATTCTCTTATCAGTTCCTCTGGTGCTGGAAAATGCCATCCTGGGCAGGAGATGTGAGCTCCTGGTGCTTTTCTGGGTTTTTCAGTCCAGAGCAGGTTTAAACAGTCCCAAGAAAAAGGAAAAAAAACAATCCAGGGAACTTCTCTGCCTCAGCTAGCTAAAAACTAACTAAAAGCACAGGAGATCTCTGTCCCGCTGTCTGTCTGTGCTTCAGACATACACAGTCCAGGAGCGGAATGTGGAGGGGTGAGTACAGTTTCTGAAAACAAACCCGGTGCTTCTTCTTTCTCCCCCTTTGCTCTGGGAACTAGTCTTAAAGGTACAGAACTTAATATACAGCATAAACAGAACAGACAATTGAGGGTACAAGCATCAAAAAGTCACCCCAGGACACCGGGGGAAAATGAATTTAATTTATTGTTAATCAAAATATTGCAAATCAAAATGCCAATTTGTCAGTATTGCAAAATATTTCAAATCAAACACCAGTAAATAATACTGGTCCCCATATTTGTACCAGTGTTATTTGAAAACTTCATTATTATGTAGATAAGGAATTGAGTACACCTTTAGTAAATTTGCAGATGACACCAAGCTGAACAGTTCAGGTGACACTCCTGAAGGACAGGATGCCATTCAGAGAGACCTGGACAAGCTCAAAAAGTGGCCCATGGGAGTCTCATGAGGTTTAATAAGATGAAGTACAAGGTGTTGCACCTGGCAACCCCCGGTATCAATTCAGGCTGGAGGACGAACAGATTGAGAGCAGCCCTGCTGAGAGGGACTTCAGGGTGCTGGTTGGACATGCTCCGGGCTGTATGCATTTGCAGCCCAGATACATCCTGTGTCCTGGGCTGCATCCAAAGTAGTGTGGGCAGCAAGGCAAGGGAGGGGATTCTGCTCCTCTGCTCAGCTCTGGTAAGAACCCCACCTGGAGTACTGTGTCCAGCTCTGGGCTCCCAGCACAGGAAGGACATAAACCTGTTGGAGTAAGTTCAGAGGAGGCCACCAGGATGATTAGAGAGATGGTGCATCTCCCCTACTATCATTACTATTCAGGATGGCTCATGTAACAACACATAGAACGCTGATTTCTTCAGAGGGCTTATAGCAAAGTTTATTGAGACAGATTCTTTTTATACAGTGTTTCGGTACAATGAATAGGATTGGTCCTTTAGGGCACCACCTTTTTGTAAACATCTCTACCAGTAAACAAGTTGGAAAAACACCAGGTGTCAGGAGGAGGCTACCTACAGGGATTGTTTATAGGGATGTTTTTGGGTTCCTCCTCACGATTTCCCAGGCCAGACTGAAAGAGTTTTGTCCTTGGCTTTCCCACGGGCTTCAAGGCACTGCCTGGAGCCTAAGAATCCATGTTCTGACCACTGTCAGTTCCCATGTCTCACTCCTTTGTTTTAAGGCGAAAGGCAGCATTTATAATCTCCTGCAGGGCCCTTTGCAGGAAGGAGAACAAACATGACACAAGAGGTCCCTTTAGTAACTTAACAGTTACTAGACAGAACCTCAATCAGAAACTGATTTAGAATGGTCAGGGAGTTTCTCTGGCACATGCTATTGAATTCTTCACAATCACATCCATGCATCAACACCAAGTCTTGCTGTTCATCCTTGCAAGGAGTCAGTTACTAATTCTAATACAGTAAACAAAACATCTACAGTCTGCTCAAAAGTGGCAATCTAACTTGTCAACATTCAGTACTCTAAAAACAAAAGGATAGAACACTAATTTTCTACTTATAGAAAATCATCTGAATGATGATCAGCATCCTGATCATCACTTGAATGTTGCCTATTGGCCACATTCAGGTTTTGATGTCATGAGTCAGGACGAATGCCCCTTGCAGGTATTCACTGTACCCCAGTGTCTGTGGAAATGGAGGCATACTTACACCCCCAAGCGATAAGCCCACACAGGTCTTCCCACTTATAGTGGTTAGATCCTGTACCCAGGCTTTCACTCGAGGCAGGTGCATCTCGATTGATGACTGCAATGAAAAGGAAGTTATTTTTGACAGAACATGCCTTAGGATGCCATGAGTGTGTTCAACAATGGCTTGATCAGTTAAATTACACGTGCACATATTTAAGTCAGCCAAATTCAGCAATATGAATGACATCTGTTTGCCAAAGCTGCAAGGCTTTGAGGCCTCTGGAGTTTACCCCAGCTGGTAAAGGTGCAGCAAGGCCATGACACTCAGCACAAGAACTGACAATGTCACGAGCCTCAGGTGGCATTGACTGAAACTGCTTCTGCAGAATGTGTACACTTTGATGGAAAATCATGCAGTACTTTAACTTCCACAATTTTGTAATGCTGAAGTGCTACCCATGTAGGATTAGCTAACTTGTCAGCCCTGGGATTACCTTCCATTATGAAATGTGGTAGATGGGAGTGACTCTGAATGTACATGAATAATCCAAACATTTGGTTATGTCAGCTACATAAGCAGATTCAATGACCAAATTCAGAGGTATTTGAAGAAATTGTTGGAATGCCATGGCAACAGCCCTCAATTCAATAATTTTTGTGGGTCAAGCCTGATTTGTGACTTTCTAGCATTTACCAGTCAGATCCATCCTCTCAGGTAACAACGGATTTTCCTGTTTTTCTGAATCGTCAGTAAAGGACAGTGGTCCTAGCACCGGCACCTGCAATGGCAAATTGATTTTTTTGAATTTCAATAATTTATGACTGGGCATGTGATACACTTTCTAACTTCAAACTGTTAGAGAGTCTTTGTCCATCATACTTGGATATCGGTATTAGATCAATATCCATATTTTTAATAAATCATGAGCTCGCCTCCTCCTGCTCTGCTGGGCCGGCCCTGTCCTGCCATCGTGGCTTCTTCGGCACTGCTTTGAGGCTTTTTGCTACGCTGTGGCCCCACACTCCCCCTGCTCTGCCAGGACATCCCGCCATTCCAGCTACCACTGGCAGAGCTTCTGATCTCATCCACCAGCCCGGGATTTTCCACCATTCCAGCTTGGTGCTCTCGGAGTCCCACAGGGGTACCGAGATCAGACTACCCTGGGCATTGTGAAGCAAAGCCCTCGAGGTTCCTGGTTCTGTTTATTATTAATGCTGTAGTTGTTGTTGTTTGTTTGCCTTGTTATACATACCATTAAGGAACTGTTATTCCTATCCCCATACCTCTGCCGAAAAGCCCCTTTAATGTTCTAAATTATAATAATTTGGAGTGAGGGGATTTGAAGTCTCCATTCTGAGGAAGGCCCTGCCCCTCCCAAGAAGACACCTGTCTTTCAAATCAAGACGGAGTAATGAGCCTTAAGCATTATTTCCTCAAAATTCTGAGTATTTTTAAGCAGTTAATTTTCTATATTAAGGAGATGGTTTTGGTAATTTATTTTTTTTAGCTTTATTAGTTAAAATAGTATCCTTTTTTAGATTTGTGACTTTTAAAAAATTTTGGTTTTTAATAAACTTCCTAATTTTATCTTTTTTTTAAAAAAGACAAATTTAACCAAATAGCTTGTATATACACATGTGAATAAACTAGCACAAAATTTAAACAGATGGATATTAAATGCCATTTCAGTATCTTGATAGAAATATTATTTGGATTTTTAAGAAAAGTCCAGAATACAGTTTTCTTTGTAGAAATGACACATATCCAAATTCTGCGATGAGATGTTTAGAGAGCAAACACTGTAAACTAGCTTTTCTCTGCTGTCTTCAGTAGTTTATTCAGCTTATGCAATTTCCATTTCCATTCCCCTTCCAAGATACTCAGACACTGCACAAGGTAGTGAAAATTCAAAAACAAAGCATAGCTGATGCATTTAAGGAAGAAATTAGCTGATTTCCTTTTTTTTTTTTTTTTTTTTTTTTTTAATTTACTAGTGTTATAAACAAATTAGCCAATTTAATAATTAAAGATAATTTATTATATAATAAAAGTATAAGTTTTTGAGAAGCCAGAAACAATCACAGTGTCGAGCCAGGCGATCGACCCTGGGTGAACCAGATTTCAATTCTATTGCTTCAAATCCCTGTGGTTCACACTCCTGCTTTCGGAGGGTCCTGTTTTATACTTTTTTCGGCTGAGCGAGGGGGTCTTCTTGCTCCTCTGTTGATCTTATCTTTTTAGCATATTCATGTATTTCTCATTTTTTGCTGCCGGTCTGACGAAAAGTTTCCCAGAATGGGTGGATAATTAATTTCCTTACTGGAATTCTGTTCAGGAATAAACATCTTTGGCAATGAATATTATCTTATCGTTGGTACACATCGAATGCATATCACTGGGACCTTGTCAGACGAAGAAATCCTTTGGAATCAACATTTTTTTTTAAAACAGCTTATTCTTGTTTGGTATTTGCATTTCTCTTTCCTTATCACCTGATGCAAACCGCTTTTTCCTGTCACCGGCTTTGGTTATATGAATGCTGTAGTTTTTAATTCTTTTGCACTAATTATTTTGTAACATATATTACAGTAGTATTTCATATTTTGGTGACAGCTTAAAAACTGGTAGATATGACTACGATGTTGTTGGGGGTTGGGTTTTGCTCCTTTTCACTCTAAAGAATTTTTTTCCCATAAGTTACCAAGGACACTAAATGTCGTACTTAAGGCTATTAAACAAAACAAAGGGATGGTCGAAGCTCGGAGGGGGGTGGGGTTTTGGGGCAGAAAAAAGGACAGAGTTTCAGGTAGCCAGTCTGTCTGGTTTTCGGCGTTCGGATGCTCTTGCTGGAGGATTTCGCTGCGGCCCAGTCTCGGGAAGTCTGTCATCGTCTGCTCACCCTGGAATTCTGGGCTCCTCTGCCGCCCTGCGTGAGCTGGGTCAGGCCTGCCCTGCCATGGTAGTTCCATCGGCGCTGCTCGTCTGCTACAGCGCGACCCTGCATCCCCCTGCCTTGCCGGGACCCTGCCAGGACATTTCTGCCACTCTGCAATTGCCAGCCCGAGACTCTTTTTTCCACTGTTCCCAGCCTGGTGCTCTGAGGATCCTACAAAGGCACCTAGACCAAACTGCCCTGGGTTTTTTGTGAAGCAAAGTCCTCGAAGTTCTTGGTACTGTTTTTGTTATCAATGCTGTAGTTGTGTTTGTTTGTTTGTTTTGTTATATATTAGTAAAGAACTGCTATTTCTATTTCCAAAATCTTTTGCCTAAAAGCTTTTAACTGAAAAAATTATAATTGAGAAGAAGGGTGATGGTGGTGGTAGTTTACATTCTCCATTCCAAGGGAAGCTCTGGCTTTCCCTGGCAGATACCTGTCTTCCTAAACCAAGACAGATGTTAATTTGGGGGATTTGGTTGGAATGGATATCTCTCTCGAAGCTTCTTAATTGATCCGTCCTTGTGTATGATAGGCATTAAAAATTCTTTTTTTCTTTTTACCTAAGACAGTGCCTGTTTTAGGCTCCAAATAGAATGCACAAACCCCTTCTAAGACAGCTTGTTTGAAAGACTTTTACATTCCATTATAGTTTTTGTGGTAAATGGAATTATGACTCCAAGAATTTGTCTGCTTATGTCTTTTCACACTTTTTCCAGGGATTTACATATTTTTTTCCTTTTGGAAAGCTGCAGGTAAATTTTCAGATGCATTTGTTAATAGCATATCAGCCAATTGATTATAAAACTCTCAGAGACAGAATACATTTCCCATATTTATTTTGCTTATATAAAATTAATGAGGAAGAAAAGAAAGTTAAAACAGTTGACCCCTTTGTGGGGACCCTCTATAGTTCCTGCTAGTATTTTGTGGGAGGGAATATAGTTTTCATTAAATCTTCTGTTTCTGGAAGTATTGGTCCTTTGCATTGCACTGATAATCAACTATCTACATTGTGTACATTTAAAAAGTATAGCTTTATTAAGGAAAAAATCCCTATACATTTATGATCTAGATGAGGGGATTGAGTGCACCCTCAGAAAGTTTGCAGACACCACCAAGTTGGGTGGAAGTGTTGATCTGCTGGAGTGTCCTGGTTTGGAATAATTTAGGGGAGAACCTCCAAAAGGAGTCCCCTAAAAACGAACCTCCACCACCCCTTCCCCCCCAGCCCTGGGTTCAGGAAGGAAAATACCTTGGAGGAAAAGTGGAAAATAACGGTTTATTGACAAATGAAAAAAACACTCACCAACACCAAGGAAAAGGGAAAAAACAGTTACGGTGATGGGGAGGGTGCAGAGCTTCTTCCGCGGGCCCCGGAGATTCTCTGACTTCTCAGGTCAGGTCAGGTCTGGAGCTGGTCCAAAATCTTCGGGGGGGGGGGGGGGGGGGGAGGGAGGGAAAAGGAAAGGAAGGAAAGGGAATAAAACCAAACAGAAGTGGCGAAAGCCAGTGGCAGGAGCAGGCAACAGGCAGGCAGAGAGAGAGAAGCAGCAGCAGCAACAGGCGAGCAGCCAAGCCAGAGAGCAAGCAGCAAAGCGGCAGGCCCCGCCAAAGAGGGAGGGGGGCAGCTGTTAGACATAACAATGTAGTCCAAGATATGGGATAGGGGACAGTGTCAACCAAGAACATGGAGGACAGGAGAGTTCTGCAGAGGGATTTAGACAGACTGGATTGATGGGCCAGGGCAAATTGTATGCGGTTCTACAAGGCCAAGTACCAGGTCCTGCATTTGGGTCACACAACCCCCTGGAACACTACAGACTTGGGAAATAGTGGCTGGAAAGCTACCCAGCAGAACCTCAGGACCTTCTAGAAGTTTACAATAGAAAGAAAATCTGTATTATTTCTACATAAACAAGAACTAGAGCAGATGATACCATTTAGTGGTTTTATATGTGTATCACTAGCCAAAAGATATAGTCATCTGACAAGAATAGCTTTAGGAAAAAAAGTATCTAGCCAAAAGTTATTTGGCAATATACTTTACCAGCAATAAATAAATCAACTTTATAATCAATTTGAGCAGTAGATTTTATCATTATTTCTAGGCTCTCAAGGTATTTAAAAACCTGACCTTAATTTAAATTGTCTATATAAATAGAATCCTTGTTACTGGTTTCAATAGAAATATAATACTAAGTTCTTATTTTTCCTATTCTTTATCTAAATTTGCACTTACTGAGGCAGATTAAATATAGAAAACATTTTACTGAACGGTAGTTTATGTACTTGGAAACCTTAAATCACCTTGAAAGGGCTAAAATGTATCAGCAAAGGATGGAAGAATTCAGCTAACTTCCCCGAGCACTGTTGCAAGAAAGTGTGGTCCCCTATCTGATGACATTCTCAAAGGAACCCTAAACCTTGGAATTATATGATTGAGCAAAACTTTCACCACCTCCTTTCTGTGTTAGTGTGACAGGGGTAAGCTTCAGGCCATCAACTGAAGGTGTCAACCAATATCAATACATATCTGTATCCTTTGCATGGTAACTCAGCAAAACCTATTTGCCAGTAATCTCTAGGGAGATCCCCTGCATTTGGTAACCCTAACACAAGTCTTTTGCTCATGCCGGGGTTGTTTCTACAACAGATTTCACACTTGCTTGTTATAGATTGTACAATATCAGTCATTCCTCTCCCTATTACTACCTTCCTCAGATGTTTCAAAAGATTTTCTGTTCCCCAGTGGGTACTTTCATGCTCTCACTGTGCTAGTTTTCAAAGGAGCAGGGATGGAACTACAACTTGGCCCACTGGCGTGACAGCTCACCTGCTTTCTTTAATTTCAGCCTTAAGAAACTTAATTAGCTTGTGGTCTCTCTGATCTTATTTTGGGGTAAACTCTGAGAGATTTTTTTTTTTTTTGTGGTACCACTACAAGAATGCCTTTTCCTGCAACCCCTTTTGCTGTTTCATTTGCAAAGCGATCTCCCAGTGTTTTGGGGATGGTTTATTATCCCATACAATTTTGGGGGGTTTTGATCTGTTTTGTTTTTGTTTGTGCCTGGGGTGGCTGCTGTCCCTGCCCCGTCCCCCATCCTCCCTGGTTCTAGGACTATCTAGATGTTTGTGAGCCAAGCTGGGGTTTTCGGAGGGAGTTGGGGGCGGAGCGAGAGGCAGTCCTCCCTCCTTCCGCGTGGGCTGTTCGACTGGACATATGCAGCCGGTATCACTGACCAGGGATCCTGCTATTCCTGTGGGTTTTGCCTGCTTCTTTTTTTCGGCACGGTGACTGAGCTTGCCAGCTTGGCTTCTTTTGCTGCTTTGGTGTGGGAAACCCAGAGCCAGTGCGTGCCACGCTGTTTTGGTTTGGAATAAATTAGGGAAGAACCTCCAAAAGGAGTCCCCTAAACTAAACCTCCACCACCCCTTCCCCCCCCCCCCCAGCCCTGGGTTCGGGAAGGAAAATACCTTGGAGGAAAAGTGGAAAAACCAGTTTATTGACAGAAAAACACTCCCCAACACTGAATAGTGGGAAAAGATGGGTTACTGTGATGATGAGGAGGGTGCTGACACGTCTGTTGCGAGCCCCGGGACTTCTCCAACTTCTCAGGTCAGGTCAGGTCCGGAGCCGTTTCAAACCTTGAGGGAGGGGGGGAGGAAAGAAGGAAGGAGGGAAAAAAAAAAAAAACAAAAAAAAAACAGAAGCAGCGGGGGGGGGGGGGGGGGGGGGGGGGGGGGGCGGGGGGGGGGGGGAGAAAAACGGCGACAGGGGCAGCCGGAGAGCAAAGCAAAGCAAAGCAAAGCGAAGAAGGCAAAGGCAGCCGAGCTAGCAAAAGAAAAGAGCCGAAACAAGAGAGAAAGAAAGAAAAAAAACTGCAGGCACCCGCCCAAGAGGGAGGGATTCAGCTGCGAGACATAACAATGTATCCAAGATATGGGATGGATATATGGGATAGGAGGCAGGTCAACCCAGAACATTCTACCCCTTATTTCATATATTCATTTAATTAAAACTTTTATTTCATTTATTCAGACTTTTAACACTTACACATTTCTGTCTGTTTTACTTGCTCAGACTTGCGACATTTATATGTTTTTTTTTGTTTTATGTTTAACTGATTTAACGCGCAGATAATGGTAGTAATATTTAGTATATATTAATTTTATTTTATATTTAGATTTTTTTGAGGTATATATCGCATTGTTTTATTTTTTTGTATTATTTATTATGTATAATTTGGTTTTTGAGCAGAGACAACTTTATGGATGGGTTTGCTTGTACTTGAGTCAGGGTTGATTTATATTGGTTTTTTTAACAAATTTTTAACATGGGTTATTGGGATTTTATTTTTATTTATTATATTAAGGTGTTGGGATTGAGCAGGATTTGCTCGGTTGGTGGAACTTTGAGTGTTAATTAACTAGGTGGTTTTTGCTAAATGCTGTTTTTAGATTTTTAAGGATTTTTTATTCAACGTTTTTAGGATGGTTTTTAACAGTTTATTGTATTTTTTTTATTTTATTTGCGGCTGGTGTATGGTAGGGGATATGATATATTTATTTAATGTTATGTTTTTTAGTCCAGGTTTTAATAAGATTATTTTTGAAATGAGTTTTATTGTTTGATTTAATTTTTTCGGGAGTGTTGTGCTTTTAAAGGACTTGCTTTTCAAGGTTTAGGATGGTGTTGTGGGCTGTAGCATGAGACACAGGATAGGTTTCCAACCATCCTGTGGTGGCTTTTATTATGGTTAGTATATGACGTTTGCTTTGGCGGGTTTGAGACAGTGTGATGTAATTAATTTGCTAGGCTTTTTTATATTTGTACTTAGATTATTGTTTTTTATACTAGAGAGGTTTTATTCGCTTGGTTTGTTTAATGGCGGCGCATATTTTATAGTTACTGATAATTTGAGAAATGTTGTTTATGGTTAAATTTATTTTTTGGTTTCGTGTTTACTTATAGGTGGCATTTTTATTTTGGTGATTTGAGGCATTATGGGTTCATCGTGCTAGAAATAACTTTTTTGTGTGTTTTTAGTCAAGATTTATTTTTAATTTTTTTATTTTTGCAGCTTGATTTATTTGCTGATTATTTTGCTGTTTTTTATTAGTTTTATTTTTGGGGATATGGGTATTTATATGGCGAATTTTTATAGGTAGGGTTTTTAACTGGGCAGCGATATTTTTTCATTTTTTAGTAGCTCAAATTGGTTTATTTTTATGCTGCCAGTTTGTTTTTTTTATTTTTTTAGTTATTTCTACAGAGCATTGGCTATTATTTAAGAATCAATGTATAGATAGAGCTTTGGTTACTTTTTTTTTTTGCAATATTTAGGGTTAGTTGAATTGTTTTAAGTTTAGTAAATTGATTGGATTTATTTTTTTTTAACGATTTTTATGACTTGTTGTGTGGGGTTTTATACAGCTGTTTTTTATTTTTGATTTATTTTTATGATACGGCAGGAACCGTCAGTGAATAAAGCGTAACATATTTTTTTTGCTGGCAACTGGTTGTATGGCGGAGTTTTTTTAACTCGGGTTACTGGTTTTTGTTTTTTATTTGCAATACTGAAACTTTTATTTTTGGGCTAGTTTGTAATTATTTCTAAAATTCTAGGGCGATTCAATTTTCCAACTTTAGCGCGTTGTACAATGAGGGCAATTTATTTGTTCCAGGTAGCACTGGTGGTGTGGTGGGTGGAGGGAATTTTTTTTTTAATATATTTACTTTAGCACTGGTAGTTGGGGTATTAGGAGGAGTTGTGCTTTTATACTTATAATTTTTGAGGCGGCCTGAACCTTTTCAGAGGCTGCTAGAATTTTTCTTTTCTTTGTTGGAGTATAGCTGGCTTCTGACTTTCAGTAACTTCAACTTCAAAATTCTAGTGGTTGGTTTTGAGTTTTTTCAGTCACTTTTTGCCAAAGGTTCCAGGACAGACTGTGGCTCCCAGCTGCAGAATAGAGTACGTTCTTTATGTCTGGTCCCGTCTTGACTGGGCCAAGGGCTACTGCGTGAGCAATCTTTTGTTTGATTTGAGTAAAAGCGTGTTGCTGCTCAGGGCCTCACTGGAAAGTGTTTTTTTTGCGAGTTACTAGGTGGAGAGGGCTCACAATTTGGCTATACTTTGGAATATGCATTTTTTAAAACCTTATGACACTTAGGAAAGCTTGTGTTTCTTTTTTGTTAGTTGGTGGAGACATCGCTGTGATCTTATTGATGACATCAGTGGGAATTTGATGCCGTCTATTTTTTTACTTAATTTTTAGGAACTGAATTTTTTTAGTAGGTTCTTTGATTTTGCTCTTCTTGATGGTAAAACCAGCTTTTAGGAGAATTTGGATATTTTTTTTTTCTTTTTTAAACATTTCAGCTGTAGTGTTTTCTTACACAATGATGTCATCAATGTACTGCAGATGTTTTGGAGTTTTATTTTTTTTCAATACAGTTTGAATCAATTTATGACAAATGGTAGGACTGTGCTTTTATTTTGGGGGCAGTCGATTCTAAGTGTACTGCACACCCCTCCAGGTGAAAGCAAATTGAGGCCTGCATTTTGCAACCAGAGGAATGGAGAAAAAGGTATTGGCAATGTTAATAGTGGTATATTACCTTGCTGCCTTGGACTCCAGCTCATACTGGAGTTCCAGCATGTCCGGCACGGCAGCACTCAGCGGTGGAGTCATTTCATTCAATGCCTTGTAGTTCATAGTCAACTTCTATTCTTCATTCGACTTGCGCACAGGCCATATGGGGTTGTTAAAGGGTGAGTGAGTTTTACAGACCACTTCTTGGCTTTTCAACTTTTGAATTATTTTGTGGATGGGAATCACTGCATCTTGAATTGTTTTATACTGCTGCCGATGTACTATAGAAGTGGCGACTGACACTTGTTGATTTTCTACTTTCAACAATCCCACAGCAGATGGGTCATTTGATATTTTAGACAGGGTGTTCAGTTGCTTAATACTCTCTGTTTCTACAAATGCTATTTTAAATGCATATTTGAATCTCTTTGGGTTTTTGAAATACTCATTCTGAAGAAAATTTATGCCCAGAATACATGGGGCCTTTGGGCTGGTCACAATCAGGTGTTTCTGCCAGGTTTTATTAGTTATGTTCACTTCAGTTTTTAATAAAGTCAACTTTTGTACTTTCCCTGTCACCCTGGCAATGAAAATTGGTTCTGCCTTTACATGTTTCGATGGTACTAAAGTACATTGTGATTTAGTGTCAACCAAAGTTTCATGTTTCTGTGGCGCCGATGTTAGGATAGGTTTAATAATTTTGGTTACCAGAGAAGCTGGGAATAGAGTCTCTGCTTCACTGCAACCAGGTGTTGCTTTCATTGTTTTAACCAAATCAAGTATAACTCTGCCTGGGTAATCGGGATGGGGGGAGAAGGAGAAGATTGGGACAACTTGTATTTGGAAACTAGGTCGGGTGAAACTGTACCTAATCATCATAAGATAGATGATCGAATTGTAATGATTTTTAGTAGCTGAACATGATTATTATTTCAAACTCGAATTGTAAAAGAAGATATTTACAAAATTCATGCTTGGAGGTATACAATAGAACAATGTAGGTTTAATGATTAACATGGAGTTATGTAATGGAGGGGTATAATATTGGAGGCCTTCTTGGACCCTCGTTGGAGTTGAATTTGGGTTTGTACCCCGGCTCCCAGAGCTCTTCAATAAAGCACCTCATAATCATTCCGATGGTTATGCGTTTTCCTCGCTAACACCGATGTGCCAGGCTAATGAATTTACACAGTTTAAAACACACGATTCTCCCCAACCTCTACCTGGTTAGAGGCAGGGCTCCTCTAAGCATGATTATTTATTTTTTTTTGGACATATGTTTTAGAGGTTCTTTTTAGGGGATTAGACATATTATTATCGTCCCGGTTGCAGACAACTGGTGCTGCTCTTTGTTTAGTAGGACTTCTTTTTTGAATTTTTTTTTTTTATTTTATTTATGCACCCGTTGTGTCAGAGCAGCAGTGGGTTTTTTGTTTTACTTCTTTATGTTTTTTTTAGCTTCACGCAAGAAGACTTACAACTCGGTTTGTGGAGTGCGCTTTCTTTCCCCAACAGAGGTACGCTCGCGTTGAACACCAGGGTCTTTAATTTGAACGGCCGAAATTTGGAGGAAGTCTTTCTTAATTTCTTTTCTGTTTTTTTTGTGATTTTTCTTTAATTTATCTTCCAATTTCTGCAGTCGTGTTTCCACAGCTGCAATCCTGGCGTGAGTTGGGCCATGTACTGCATCAGCATATGCTCGAAGCTTCCTTGCCATATCGAGCACAATTTCATGTGTCTCCTCCTGCTTCATTATTGCTAGAGCAGAAGCGTATTCAGATGGTTCAAGTTGTATAAGTTTTCGCCACATCACGGGTGTACATGGTACTAAGTTTGAGTTCTTAGTGTTTAGGTCTTCTGAGAAGATAATTTTTGCCACTGTCATTTCTTTCAAGCGTTGAATTCCTTGTTCTATGGTTTTTCATTGGGTCTGCTGCATGTAGAGATCGTCTGCACACAGGTATTTTTGTGCTACATTTTCTAGGACTCGTTTCTAGAGAATGCAAGGGGTAGCCTTTTTTATTATTTTTTGGTTAATAACTGGATTATGTGACAGGGAGCTTAAATGCTTTGCTTCAGTGCCATCTAGAATTGTAGCTTCGCTTGCAGCATTTCAGAGACGGACTAACCAATTAATTATAGACTTATTTGGTTGTCGAGTGTAATTCTTTTTTAAACTTCGAAGGTTCTTTAGGGAAAAAGAATCAATAGTGGGTCTTGATCTTGTGCCAGCTGGTTGGACATTTGATTTTAGGTCAGTTGGTTCGGCTTCTAATCAGGTGTCAGTTGGTTCGGCTTTTGATTTTATGTTAGTTTGTCTAGCTTTTGATTGGGTGTTTTTGGGAGGTTTTGAGGGCTCTTCACTTTTATTATCATCATTTTTTATTGGTTGATCAGTTTTTCGTGCTTTCTTTGCCCCGGCAACTGCCAGTGTCTTAGACTTTCTGTTTGGTTTAGCTGTTGGACTGGAGCCTAGGATATTAGCTGCAGCCTGAGTGACTGGGGTGGCAACTAGCCGTTGCCCCGGCCAACGCACCAAGAAATGTTTTGGTTTGGAATAAATTAGGGAAGAACCTCCAAAAGGATTCCCCTAAACTAAACCTCCATCACCCCTTCCCCCCCCCAGCCCTGGGTTTGGGAAGGAAAATACCTTGGAGGAAAAGTGGAAAAACCGGTTTATTGACAATAAAACACTCCCCAACACAGAATAGTGGGAAAAGACGGGTTACTGTGATGATGAGGAGGGTGCTGACGCGTCTGTTGTGAGCCCCGGGACTTCTCCAACTTCTCAGGTCAGGTCCAGAGCCGGTTCAAACCTTGGGGGGGTGTTGTATTTCTCTGGGGAATGGTTTTTTCCCCAGGGCCCCTGGAGCTTGCAACTCTATAGTTTGACCCTTCCTTCCTTTCTGGACCTAATTGGCTGAGTTCCAGCCATCCCCCTGGCAGGAGCCTTGATAAGGTCCTGCTCTTCCTCTTCTCGTTCTCTTACCTCCTGGGTCCCCTCTTACTTCCTGGGGTCCCCTCTTACCTCCTGGGGCCCTCTCTTGCCTCCTACCCTCTGGGCCCTTGCCTCTCGGCCCTCCTGCCTTCGCCTCCCCGTATGGAATAAACGTCTTGGATCAACCCTGGGGGTAAGAGCCTCTTTTGGAATCTTTTGCCCTGGTCCCCTCGAAGCATTTCCCCCAAAGCCTCCCAAGAAACAGAGCTAGCCCCGGGGGGCTGCGGGGGAGTGCTTCAGTTGGCGCTCAACGTCGGTTTTTATTATATTAAAAGCCCACGAAGTAGCTGGAGCCCCTTCCAGGGGTCTCAAAAGCTTTTGAGAGTCAACTACCCTACCATCTAGGAGTTGCTTTTTGTGACCCTAAGTGGTTGGGATTGAACCGGTAGCTTGCCCTACGCCTGAGGCAAGTCGGCTCAGGACTAGGGACTTCTGATGCAGCTGCACGCACAAGCCTCGGTCCACAAGACAGGTAAAATTCCCCCGTGTTGCGGCTAACCCGGGAATAGCTCCTAGCTGGGAGGAGGTTTACCATTGGATCGTGGACACTGCACGGCTGCAGGGTGCGCTAGGACCCAGCAGAGGCAGTTTGAAGTAAACGTGAGGGGTTTTCCCTGGCCGGATCTCCGCAGCGAGCGGCGCCGCCCCGGCCGGCACAGCCCAAGTTTCGGGGGTTTTCATGGCACGGGTCGGGTCACAAAAGCCAGGCTACGGCGGCTGGACCCCCCCCCCCCCAGTGCCCCCGGAGCCGGAGAGAAGCGGCAGCAGTGACGCTCTCTCGGCCCCGTGGCTCCCCCGTCTCGCTTGCTCGGCTCATACCGAGTGTCGGGAAAATTTCGTGTTGTGTTTTCGCGTCAGAAGGTAGATTTTGAACAGGTAGTTTTTAAAACATCAGAAACATGGGCGTACGGCTATCTGTTCACCAAAAGAGTTTATTACAACAGCTTAAAAGTACTTTAATTGATGTTAAAATCCCTAAAAAGTTGCTAATACATTTCGTCGGTTGGCTATCAGCTGAAATTCCAGAATCTGCCTTGCAAGACTTAAATTCTGTTTCATTTTGGGATAAAATTGGACATTCATTAACTTCAAAAATTGAGAATGGTGATAAAAAAGCTCCTCTATTCATTCCAATATTTTTACAAGCCCGCAAGCAGCTGTTAGAAGCGGAAAAAAGCAGACAGCCACAGGCAAATTCCCCAAATGCCTTTTCCCTTTTCCCTGATTCCTCTGTTCCCGAACTGGAAAAGCTCAATGAGCTTTCCCAGCAGAAACAGGACCACGTGTTGGGGGACAATGGCGGACATCATGTGCTTGCTCTTTCTCCCAACGACCCCCTCTCTCCCCAGTTCCCTGCCCCTGCTCCATATCTCTTCCCCAATTCATTCGTGCCTTGGGCTGTCCCGCCCCATCCTTCCTCCCAGTGCCTCCCCTTCCCTCCGAGCGGCGGGGACGGGGGCGGGCCCCTTGCAGCCTGCGGCCCCGGGTGGGGTGGGGGTGGGCAGCTCCCAGCCTACAGCCCCAGCGGGGGAGGAGATTTCCTTGCTGCAAGGGGAAATGGGCAGCCTCCTCCGGGACCCCGGGAGAGGGGGGGGGGGAGCTGCCTCGTGCCAGACCCCAGGGGGTGGGGGAGGGAATACCTCCTGCCTCCCTGGGCAATGGAAGAGCAGCAGAAATTTTAGTAACTCAGAAAGATGTTGGTGAAAGCATACCCTCTGTAGCACCTGTAGTTTATCTTGGTAAGAGAAACAGCAGGAGAACTTATCAGCCGTTATCCTATCAAGATAAAAAGGAACTTTGCAAAATACAGAGAGAATTTGGAAGATCCAGTGAAATTTTTAAAGGTATGAGAGCAACTTTTAATTCCAATGAAATGGTACCTACTGACATCAAAGACCTATTCAGATGCTTGTTAAGTCCCTCAGAATATGACTTATGGGAAACCAGATGGAAAAGGGCTTTGATAACAGTATTACAGGAAATTCACCAAACTCCTGGCGAAGCAAAAGACAATGATGATAATGATATCACACATGATCATTTGTGTGGTGAAGGGAATTGGCACTGTCCAGAAATGCAAACTCGAGTGTTATCCAAGCCAGTCTTAGATAAGATCTGTAATGCTGCAGAAAAAATGTTTTACCAGCTACCAACAATAGAAGTTAAAGGCAGTTATGTTAACATTAAACAGTTTCCTTCAGAGAATTTCTTGCAGTTTGTGGACCGTCTGAGAACGCAAGTGGAAAGACAAGTGCAAGATCCGGTGGTGCAGGCAGAATTGATCAAGGAGATGGCTCAGAGGAATGCTAATGAGACCTGTCGTAGAATTATTCTTAGCCTTCCCCTCGACCCATCGCCTAGTCTTGCACATATGATTGAAGCCTGTACCAGGAAAGCAGAATTGTTCAGTGCACCTGAAAGGAATCCAGGACTGGCACACCCACAGCATGCGGCAGCTGCGGTACCAGGACCAAGGAGGCAACCAATGTCACCAGACCAGCTGCAGCACATCACCTTCCTCCGTTGCAAAAAGCCAGGACACTTCGCCAGAGCCTGCCCACAAAACCAGAAACAGAAGTTGTTCAACAAACAAAAAACCTGAGCTTACAGCGCGTACCCGCTGTTGATAAAAATACGCGCAAAGATATAAATATAGCGGGACCCACACTGGCAAATGCCTCTCTCTTAACAAAAAAGGGGGAGGATGGGACACACGGTGTGGGGGTGCAGAAAAATAAAAATGTCAAATGTTCAATTAACAAGGTTTGGCAGCCGCGAGGCCGATTCAGGCTCGTGACTGCCAAAGGTTTTCATTTCAGGTCTACTGATTGGACAGTCATTACAGTGGACCTGTCAAACATCCCACAGGATCTGACGGTTTACCACATGGGACTGGACAGTGAGTATTTTGTTATTGGGGACACAGCACACACACCTTTGGAGATTGAGGTAGCTCCCATGACCATTAAGGGAGAGATAACAAGCCCTATGCTGTTGGCACGCTGCATGCACCCACCATTTTACCTAGTAGAGGGGAAAATTCTTGCTCAGGCCATTCCTGTTCCAGCAGAGATCACAGCAGATGGAAAATCACCAGAAGTCTACTGGGCTGAGGTGGTGGGAGAGAATAAACCCTGTATGGCATGCAACCTAGCCTGTGGGTCAGACCGCCTCCATGTGGAAGGGGTCCTGGACACGGGCACGGACATCACAATTATACCTAAAACCATGTGGCCATCACATTGGGAATTGCAACCTGTAGCGGGCAAACTTCAGGGCATAGGTGGAATCACATTGGCAAAAATTTCAAAAAACATCGTGCAAATTGAGGGACCTGATGGAAAATTGGCCAGCGTCCGCCCATTTGTTGCAGAATATAAGGCCCCCCTGTGGGGGAAAGACACCATGTCCCAGTGGGGAGTCCAATTGGTCATTCCTAAGACTCCAGGATTTTTGCAAATAGCCACTGTGGAGCGCCCTACCCAAAAGTTAACGTGGCTGGATAATACCCCAAAATGGGTAGCACAGTGGCCATTGAGTAAAGAGAAGCTCAAGGCGCTTGAGGAGCTCGTGGAAGAACAATTGGCTCAAGGACACCTAGAAGAGACAACTAGTCCTTGGAATTCCCCAGTCTTTTTAGTAAAGAAACCGGGGAAGGACAAGTGGAGGTTGCTCCACGATCTCCGGGAAATAAACAAAATTGTAGAGGACATGGGACCACTCCAACCAGGGATGCCCACTCCATCAATGCTCCCTCGAGATTGGCAATTGGCTGTCCTAGATATCAAGGACTGTTTCTTCCAAATTCCACTGCACCCAGAAGATGCCCCACGGTTTGCATTCTCGGTTCCCACCATCAATCGAGAAGCCCCAATGAAGCGCTATCACTGGAGAGTTTTGCCCCAAGGCGTTAAAGTGAGTCCTTTCATATGCCAACAGTACGTAGCCTCATTGCTATCTTCAGTACGTGCCAAGAGAAAGGATGCCATCATCCTTCACTACATGGACGACATATTATTGTGCTGCCCTAATAACATAATACTCCAACACACACTTGACCTAGTGGTTAAGGTTTTAACCTCTGCTGGATTTCAATTGCAGGAAGACAAAGTTCAAAGGATGCCACCTTGGAAGTACCTGGGTCTGGAAATCAGTGCGAGGACCATTGTTCCACAGAAATTGGAAATTGAGTGCAATCCCAAAACCCTAGCAGATCTCCACTCCTTGTGTGGGTCTTTGAATTGGGTAAGACCCTGGCTAGGCCTCACGAATGAGGATTTAGCCCCTCTCTTCAATTTATTGAAGGGGGAGAGGGAGCTGGTTTCTCCCAGGGAACTGACCCCAGAGGCAAAGATGGCGATCGAAAAGGTACAGAAGGCCTTGTCAGAGAGGCAGGCTCATCGGTGTGAGCCAAATGTGCCTTTCCATTTCATTGTTCTAGGAAAGCTGCCACATTTGCATGGTTTGATTTTCCAATGGATCGAGGGGCAGAGAGATTCACTCTTGATCATAGAGTGGGTCTTCCTCTCTCACCAAAGATCCAAGACCATCACAGAGCCACAAGAATTGATAGCTCAGCTGATTCGGAAGGCCAGGGTGAGATTGTGTGAACTGGCTGGTTGTGACTTTACATGTATTCACCTTCCAGTCAGACTTTCTAAGGAGGGAAGGAACTCTCCTGAGAGATTGACCAAAGAGATGTTTGAGCATTTGCTCCAGAGCAATGCCAGTCTCCAATTATCTCTGGACAGCTACAGAGGACAAATATCAGTCCATGCCCCGTCTCACAAGTTGTTCAACGAGGAATTCCACCTCATTCCTTGTGAGATAAGGAGTCGGAGACCACTCAAGGCTCTCACAGTGTTCACAGATGCTTCTGGGGCTTCCCACAAGTCGGTGATGACTTGGAGAAATCCACAGACTCAGCATTGGGAAGCTGATGTTGAGTTTGTGGAGGGATCCCCCCAAGTGGCTGAACTGGCTGCAGTGGTAAGAGCTTTTGAGAAGTTCTCAGAACCAATTAACTTGGTAACGGACTCTGCATACGTAGCGGGGGTAGTGTCCAGAGCAAAGCAGGCTGTGCTCAAAGAAATCGAGAATGAACATCTCTTCAGATTGCTTTCAAGGCTAATTCATTTAGTCTCTCATCGAGAGCATCCATTCTATGTGATGCATGTGAGGTCACACACTGATTTGCCAGGTGAAATTGCAGAAGGGAATCGTCAGGCAGACTCCCTTGCTGCACCAGTTGAAAAAGCACGTCTCCCTGATGTCTTCCAACAGGCAAAGCTGAGTCACCAACAATACCATCAAAATGTGCCAGGTCTGATCCGTCAGTTCCAGCTAACACGGAGTCAGGCTCGAGCCATTGTGGCCACCTGTCCCAACTGCCAGCTCCAAGCCATGCCGTCTATGGGCATGGGGGTTAACCCCCGGGGCCTTGGCAGTTGTGAAGTGTGGCAGACAGACATCACACACATTCCTAGTTTTGGTCGCCTCAAGTATGTTCATGTAAGCATTGACACATATTCAGGCGCAGTTTATGCCTCTGCCCATGCAGGAGAAAAGTCTGTGCATGCCAAGCAGCACCTAGTGCAAGCTTTTTCAGTATTGGGAATCCCAAAAGAAATCAAAACTGATAACGGCCCAGCGTATGTGTCCAAGGAGTTCCTGGAGTTTGTCCAGCAGTGGGGAGTGAAACGTAAGACTGGCATCCCTCACTCCCCCACAGGTCAAGCTGTGATTGAGCATGCACACCAGATGCTCAAGCAAGTCTTGGCTAGACAGAGCAGTTCAACTGCGTGGATGTCTCCGCAGCAGAAGCTCTGCAAAGCCATGTTTACTATCAATTTTCTGAACTGTTCATTTGAAAATATGAGTCCACCCGTGGTACGTCATTTTAACAGTGGCAATCAATTCAAATTGTCTCAGCGTCCACCAGTCTTGATTAGGGATCCTGAAACTTGGGAAACCAAAGGTCCCTATGAGCTCGTGACCTGGGGTCGTGGCTATGCATGTGTGGCTACTCCCTCAGGCCCTCGGTGGATTCCTCAGAAGTGAGTGAAACCTTTTGTCCCCAAAAATCCAGCTCTAGCAGAAGGGGATGACAGGCAAGTAGCCGTTGCCTCAAAGAGAAGACGCCGCCGGATGGAGGAAAAAGAATCTTCCTAGGTGTGGACTCCTTCCGGCAGAAACAGAAACTTCTACCGTGTTTTAAAATGTCTGGTTTTCCCTTTTAGAGAAAACTTACCTCCCACTCAACCCTGTGATGAACCCCATCCAAGCTGTCATCTTGTTAGTGATGACAAGTGAAACAAGAATCTGAAGATTGGGTCAAGGAACTGTTCAAGGGCTGGGGATTCACAGGGTGGTGGATTTCTATAGTTAAAACCATTTTGTTGTTTCTTGTTATTCTTTTCCTTGTAACCATAGCGTTCGGGATCCTACATTGTTTGATTTTCAAAGCTATCAATAGTCTCATACCTTCTACCTCAGAAGTCAACCACATAGAGTTGACAAACCTAAAGCAGTCTGACTTTCCCACCAATTGTGAGTGGTGGGGAAATCAGCATTCCAAGTCAAAATGAACCTAATGCTTTTCTTGTAACTTTGTTAAACAAAAAAGGGGGAATTGTTGTATTTCTCTGGGGAATGGTTTTTTCCCCAGGGCCTCTGGAGCTGTAACCCTGTAGTTTGACCCTTCCTTCCTTTCTGGACCTAATTGGCTGAGTTCCATCCATCCCCCCTGGCAGGAGCCTTGATAAGGTCCTGCTCTTCCTCTTCTCGCTCTCTTACCTCCTGGGGCCTTCTCTTGCCTCCTGGGGCCCCTGCCTCCTACCCTCTGGGCCCTTGCCTCTTGGCCCTCCTGCCTTCGCCTCCCCGTATGGAATAAACGTCTTGGATCAACCCTGGGGGTAAGAGCCTCTTTTGGAATCTTTTGCCCTGGTCCCCTCGAAGCATTTCCCCCAAAGCCTCCCAAGAAACAGAGCTAGCCCCGGGGGGCTGCGGGGGAGTGCTTCATGCCTCTACAAACTGAGTTAGATGATCTACTATTACTAATAGGTATTTGTATCTCCCAACCTTCGGTAACTCAGTGAAGTCTATTTGCATCTTCGCAAATGGCCTATGGGCTAATTCTCTTCCTCCATGTACTTTTTCTCTTAACTGATGTTTATTGACTTTCTGACAAGTCATACAGTCTCCTACGACTCATTTTGCAATATTATGTATCCCAATGCACATGTATTTATTTGCAAACTGATCTACTAATGCTTGAGTTCCCCAATGAGTTAGATCACGAAATTTCTGCATTATTCTCAGAGCCAGAGGTTTTGGGAGAACCTCCCGACAATCTGGGAGTTCCCACTTCCCATTATTATTTTCCCTAATTCCCATTTGGTTCAATCTATCCTTCTCTTGGATGGTGAAACTCAAAATGTGGTGACCTCTGTCATGCATGAGGCAGTGTGTGTATTTCTCCTCATCACATGTGCACTTTATTGCTTCTAGCCCAAATTTTTTCCAGCAAACATAACATGGGGGCTCATCCAAGTGTTCTCCACAGATCTCGCACTCTTCTCAGGCTTTCGCTTTACTTGTGCATCCCTTTAGAGTCATTAATGCAGCCCGCTTAGCCTCTTGATCTACAAGGTTATTTCCCCTTATCAATGGGGTCAGCCCCGTCTGGTGACCTTTTAGATGTACTACTGCTACTCTTTTAGGCTGCCTAATAGCTTGTAGGATTTGCGTTATGAGTTCAAGGTGTATTAACTCTTTACCTTGGGAATTGATTGAACCCCTTTCTTCCCATATCTTCCCGAAGGTATGTACTACCCCAAAGGCATATTTTGAGTCAGTATATATAGTCCCCCCCTTTCCCGCCAAGAGCTGCAAAGCTTTTAGCACTGCATATAACTCACAAGCCTGGGCTAGCCATCTGGGGCTTAGGGGTCCTGATTCTATCACTGTAAAGGTTTTTACATTAATTATTGCATATCCTGATTTCCTCTTTCCTTCTACTACTCGGGAAGATCCATCCACAAATAGTTTTTCACCTGTTTCAAGCTCCTCTTCTTCTAAGTCTGGCCTGATTTTTGTTTGTTCCTCTATATTGTGATGGCAGTCATGGGTTAAATTCTCACTAGGTTCTCCATATAGGAACCGTGTGGGATTTTGCAGTGCTGTGGTTTCAAGGGTTAATCTGGGAGAAGAGATGAGGATGCTCTCGTACTTAACTAGTCAAGCATCAGTTATCCATTTATCTGCTTTTTGCTGTAACACACCCCTAATATTCTGGGGTGATAATACTTTTAGTTCCCCTCTGAAAGTTACTTTATGTGCTTCTTCTACTAGGAGTGCAGCTGCTACTATTGCTTGCAAACAAGTGGGCCACCCCCGGCTTACCAGGTCAAGGAGTTTGGAAATATATGCTACTGGCTTTTTACTCCGTGCCCATTCTTGAGCAAGTACCCCGAATGCTGTCCCCTCTTCTGTATTCACAAATAGGAAAAATGGCTTTTTCAAGTCCGGTAAGCTTAGGACCGGGGCGTTTACCAATTCTTCTTTTAATTCCTCTAGTTGGTTTTCATCTCCTTGGGTCCACTTTACCAGGCCATCTTTTATCAGCTTAGTATAAAGGAACTTCACCTTTTTGCTGTAATTCTCAATCCATTGCCTGCAGTACCCAAATAAACCCAGCAGCTGTCGAACTTGTCTTTTAGTTTTCAGAGCTGACAGCGATAAGATACCGTTAACCCTTTCAGGATCTAATCTCTTTGTCCCATTACTTAACCTATGTCCTAAATACTTCACTTCTTTTTCAACAAACTGTAATTTAGACTTTGATACTTTAAGGCCTTGCAGGCTTAGGAAGTTCAGCAATTTAATGCTCTCTTGCCTGACAGCCTCCTCGCTTTTTCCTGCCAGAAGCAGGTCATCCACATACTGGACAAGAGTAATTCCTGCAGCCAGTTCATACCCCCTTAGAATTTGTTCTAATGCTTGGCCAAACAAATTAGGGGACTCCGTATAACCTTAAGGGAGCACTGTCCACCTTAGCTGTTGTTTTCTGTGGGTATCTGGATCTTCCCACTCAAAAGCAAAATAATCTCGACTATTTTCACTTAGCGGACATGCCCAGAAGGCATCTTTAAAGTCTGTTACACTATACCATTTATCTTCAGGACCTAATTGGCTTAAGAGGGTATGGGGGTTAGATACCACAGGAAATCTTGCAACTGTTCTTTTATTGATTTCTCGTAAGTCATGCACCAATTGGTAATTTCCATCTGCCTTCCTTACAGGCAGAATAGGTGTATTGAATGGAGACATACACGGTTCTAACAACCCTTGTTTAATCAGTCTCTCTATTTCGGGTTTTAACCCTTGTCTCCCCTCTTTAGGTATTGGATATTGCTTAACTTTAACCGGTATCTCTGGGTTCTTTATAGTCACTGTAAAGGGTTCAGTGTTCAATCTTCCCACTGTCTCTGGAGTATACCACACTTCGGGATTTATTTTCTCTTCATCCTTGGTCCTTACGGGACACAGCTTAATGGTAAGTTTCTTTCCCACCACTTCTAAGTTAATTCCTAATTCAATCATCAAATCTCGACCTAACAAATTATAATCGGCCTCAGGCACTAGCAGCAAAGACCCTATGCCGAGTTTAGAGTCTGTTTCAAACAATACATCTTTAATTACGGGTACCTTGAACAGTTCCCCTTTAGCTCCAATAACTTGAACTTTTTCTGAGGATATTTCATACCCCCGAGGTAATTTTTGGAAGGTTGATCTTTCCGCCCCTGAGTCCACTAGGAACTCAATTTCTTGTTGTTGAGGACCCACTTTTAATTTTATCAAGGGCTCAGTTCTTTCTCGAGTCCCCAGTACATAGAGCCCCTGACACCCCTATTCCTCCCTGAACATCCGTTCATCCATTATCCTCTTTCTGCAATCTTTCTTAACATGTCCCTTCTTTCCACAGTAAAAGCACGTTAATACACCTCTATCCTTCTTCGGGGGTCTCTTTGCCCCAGATTCTTTGTGTCAAGCCTCAAATCCCTTTCTGGAGTCTGCTGTTCTCTGCCCGTCTCTGACTGCTGCCAGTATCATTCTAGCTTGTTTCTTGTAAGCCTCATCCTCCTGCCTTACATAAACTTTCTGAGCCTCTCTCAACAATTCATCTAATCCACGATCTTGCCAATCTTCTATATTTTCTAGCTTCTTTCTAGTATCTGCCCATGATTTGGCCACAAACTGAGTTTTCAGCAGGGCTTGTCCCACTGGGGTAATTAGGATCTACCCCGGAGTATAACTGGAGACTTTTTCGTAACCTCTCCAGCCAATCGGTGGGAGTTTCATGCTTCTTTTGTTGTTCATTAAAAGCTTTATTGATATTCTGCCCCTGAGGGACTGATTCTCTTATTCCTTGGACAATAATTGGCCTTAGGTCTTGCATATGACCTCAATCCACTGGATCCTGATTATTCCAGTTCAGTCTCTGGAGGGGCCACTTAACATCTGCCACGGGACCCTGTTGGTGTTGCTGGTCCCACACTCTCATTCCGGCCCTTCTGATCATTCCCCTCTCTTCTGCTGTAAATAGGATGCCCAGTATAGACTGGATTTCATCCCAGGTGTATATGTTGGGCACTAGAAACTGGTCCACCCTTTCTGCAACTCTTAAGGGATCCTCTAGCAAGTTCCCCATTTCTTTCTTAAATTCCCGCACATCTCCTGAATTCAAAGGGACTGCTACATATCCCATACCCGGCTGCGGACCCCCCATAGCAATTTCTCTGAGTGGGTATAACCCGCTCTCATGTTGTTTACTTTTCATCTGACTCCTTGTTACTCTCTGATGTTCGCCGAGAGAACCAGATGCAGAGTCTGTACCATTAGGGTAATTTGGCACAGAAGGGGGTGCAGGCAGAAGAGGTGCCGGGGGAGAGGGTGGTGGTATATAAGGAGGAGGTGAAACAGGTACTTCATCCTCTCTTCATGTTTTCTTTTTCCCCTCTCCCCCTTTTTCTTTTAGAGGGTATAAATTTATCCTAGTTTCTGACCTGATCCAGAGATGTGCATACTCACTCTCCTCTGAACTGAAAGGTTCCCTGGCACTTACATAAATGTTCAAAGCCTGACAAATCCAATCCTCAAAGAAACCAAACACAGGCCAGTATAGGTGATCGCCTCTAATTTGCTTTCCACCCCACACCTCCATACAATAGTGAATCATTTTTACTTTACTCTTACCCTGCCTAGAAGGGTAATTATCCCAATATGCAATCATCAGTCCCAGAGGACTATCTGGCGGTATCGGGGGGAGCTTTGCCTGGGGTCCCCCACCCATGGGATCAGAGGGCTTGCTTTTCACACACACACACTTCGCCTCCTTTTCGTGGCCCAGTCCCTCACGGGATATGGGAAACGCACTACCGAGAAGTCCACAATCACGTCATCCTCCACTGGACGTCTTACAGCAACACACTCTGGGATACCCAACCCCAACCGAACCGATAACCAACCTATACTTATGCACTCTTGCGTCTTCATTCGGGCTTCGTGCACAAAGATTATGGGGTTTCTGGCTTTCTTTTGCTTACTGTCAAATTTTAAGGTTCGTCAGTAGAGGATCAGATGAGGTGCTACCCGAACATGGGCCGCTTGTCAGTGGGGCACCTCCCCTGTATGGGAACCCACACCAGGTTGCCTCTATCCGAGTCACAGCACCAAATTTGTTATATGTGTGTCCCAATAATTGACTGGACACAAGGTCAATTAAATCAGATTGGAATTTATTGAGCAAGCGACAGTAAACAAAACAGCATGCTGGGCGGCCGGGGGAGTCTCCACTCCACCAATCGGCCCACCCCTTACCACCCGAGAGTCTCCGCTTTTATACTTTGCAGCTCCCTGTGATACGTGTATTTTTTCTGTTTCTCCTGTGTTTTCGTGAAGTGTTGCTGGGGGGGGTCTGTATCCGCTTCCCGGTAGTTGGTGGTCTGGTAGTTGGGGAATGCAGCTTTGATCCCTGCAAAAAACTGGTCACTCAGCTTTTCTTTTGTTTGCTTTGCTGGATGTTTGAAGAGAGGGTCTTGGCGAGAATACCAGGTGCTTCCCGTAACATGGTTTAGTGAACAATTACTGATGGTAATCTATTATACACATAGCAGAAGAAAAGGTGTCAATAGACACATGCATACACTTGAGTCAGCCAAATTCAGCAATTTGGATGACATCTGTCTGCCAGATCTGCAAGGCCCTGAGGCCTCTGGGGTTTAGCCCTGCCAGCAAAGGCACAGCAAATGCATGACAGTCATCACAAGAATTGACAATGTCACGAGCCTCAGTTGGTGTCAACTGAAACTGCTTCTGCAAAGTATGCGCATTCTGATGAAAGAATTCATGTGATGCCTTGGCTTGCGCGAGTGTGTCAGGCTGAGGTGCTACCCAGGTGGGGTTAGCCAACTCATCAGCCCTCGCGTTGCCTTCCACTATGAAACCTGGCAGATCAGTATGGCTTCCAAAATCTTGAAGAGCAACCAATTTTCCTTCAGGAGGGGCCACTGGTTTTCCCACATGGGTTTGTCTACCAGCCTGCGTAATGGAGGGGCAAGACACGGTGTGCCCTTCATCACAATGCCCCCATCAAAAATCTGTCCCAATGTGTACCCCCCAAGCGACCAGCACATCCCGCCCCCAGAGGTTAGTAACAACTGTGGTGACATAAGATTGAACCATAGCCAACTGTCCCTCTGAGTTTGTGATCATCACAGGCTGCTGGCTCATGAAGCATTGCGCTGTTCCACCCAATCCTGCAACAGGCAACTGCACAGGATCCAGAGGCCACTGCAGTAGCCATACAGAGAAGGAGAGGATAGTTATGTCTGTCCCTGTGTCTATCAGACCACGAAGGTGGGTCTCTGATGGGGTGGCGCCAGGGAGGCACAGCATACACCACATCTCAGGACGGTCGACAGTCAGGACTGCAGTCCAGTGAACTTGAGGTGGCCCGGTAGATCCAAAGCAGCCATCCCCTGGCCACCAGTTCTCTTTCCTAGAAACAGAAGACTTAAAAGGTACAAGTTGAGCAATTTGAGTTTTCTCGGGGATAGTGACTGGAGGGGTGGGTGTGGAAACCATGGCATAAATCCGTCCCGTATAATCTGCATCAATGAGTCCTAGATGCACAATGATACCCTGAAGGGTGGCACTCGACCTCCCCATGAGGAAGGCACTCTTGCCTTCACCCAGGGGTCCAAAGGCATCCAGGGAGAGTTTGTGCACTTTGCAAGAGTCTAAGACAACTGTTGCTGCTGTGCAGACATCAACACCAGCTGAACCGCAGCTGTTGGCTGCAAGATGGCTAAGTAGACCTGCATCGGCATTGGGACTCGGAGAAATGCTTGTGTCTGCAAGCATTTCCCCTTGGCGCTCTGCTTCCCATTTCCCAAACTTGGCAAAGGCTGACCATTGGCAGCAACTTTTGCCATACAAACCTCTGCAGTATGGTTTGGCTTTCCACACTGTCAGGGTCCGCAAACATATGTGGGAGACCTGATGGTTCGTTTTAGGGATCTCAGAGCGCAAAAGACACAGCGGGGGACAATTCAGTTTATTCAACAAAAAATGCACCTTTATTTAATGCCACCAAAATGCGATAGTGGGGAGAGAAATAAAGAATAGTAAGAAAGATAGAAAAGAGGGGAAGGGGATTATAGCTACCAGCGTGGCAGGACGAGTCCTCAAGGCCGAGATGCCTATAGACACGATCTTCTCCAGTGGGGTGATCACGAAAGTGAACGGGGGTCTCCAGGGTTTTATAGGTTGGTCAAGGTGGGGACCAAAGCGAGTGGCACAGAGCCAGAGCAGGAGCCACTTGTGTTGAGGTTGGGTGCTCAGGAACAGGCTGCACACCATACGTGCTGTACGGACGGGACAGTTTGGGCAAGTAGCCTTGGCTCAGTCCACTGTGACCAGTTCCATTGTTCTTGCACTCCGTTCTCATGGAGATGCATATCAGTCCTCCGGGACTTGGCAAACATTCCACCTCAGCCAGGCCAGGGGCTCCTTTCAGAGTCTGGGGTCTTAGTCCTCAGTCCTTGAAGACAGTTGAGAGGCATATCACATCCTTGGACAGACTCTGACACACACCAAGAAAAGAAAAACAAGGAAGCTTTTCTTTCTGTTTTTGCTTTCCTTGCCTTTTGCTGGCCTATGCTTTCCCCTCTTTCTGCTGTCCTCCTTTTGGCCCTTTCCAGGCTGACTGCAACGCAGTAGCAAAGGCAGCCATCTTATGATCTGTGGTGCCTACATTAGCACACACTTTGACCATATCTGCTAGAGAAGGATCTCCAGGGAGGGCCTCAATGAACTTCCTGCAATCTGAATTGGAGTTGGTCCTTGCAAGCTGCTTGACCAAAAGTGTTCTCATGTCTACATCCTCCACCTGCTTTTCCAAAGCTGCAGAAAGCCTCTCAACAAACTCCAAAAACGATTCTTTTGACCCCTGAACTATGGTCACAAACCTCTGCTTTGGAGCAGCCAATTCAAGGGTCTTCACCAGTGCTGCAATTCCTGTCTTCTGGCACTGTTCCAGCACAAGTTGGTGAAGGCCAGCCTGAACATCACAGTCAGCATATTCGTTGACACCTGTGAACACATCAACTCCAACCACACGCCTGAGGTCCTGCAGGATCAATTGACTATTTTGTGCTATCACCTTGATAGCAAAATGATTCCAATTCAGTTCAAACACCTCAAGCTGGACAGGTTAAAACAACACCTGAGCCAGATGCCTGATATCATATGGTGCCAATATGTCTGTATTCATGACTTGAATCATCTGCATTACTTCAGAAGAACCCAGACCATACTTGGCCACCTTATCCTGTAGGTCTATCATAGCTTTCCATGACAAAACACAGTGGGTGTTAGGCTGTCATGCGTTAGGATTACCCCTAAGCACAGGAAAAGCCTGAACACCTCCTTGCAAGGTGGCAGTATCTGTTTGGGTTTGCTCTGTGGATGTGACAGGAACAGGAGCAGATACTTGTCCTGGGTTCACAGCACCCGATATCGCATTCCTTTCGGTGCTTGCAGAGCCAGAAGGACTCTCTCCGGGCCCCATGAGCTGGTCCACCATGTCCCAATCACCCATTTCCAAAACTTTGGATTTCACATCATCCCGGAAACGTTTGAGGTCCCTGGGACGAACCGTGACTTGGCACGGGGGAAGGGTCCAGTGGTTGGCTGAAGAGAGAGCACTACTTCGGGGTCCCCTACTTCGAGCCGTGATGGCTGTGCTGCCCCCTGACCCAAGGATGAGTACCGGGGGGGCCATAGACACGACACTCCCAGACTCACTAGAGGGTGGAGGTTGCGAGGCAGCCGCCGAAGCCACGCTAGACACTGTGGGGTTTGCAGCCGTCTGCGGCATGGAGCCAGGAGATGCATCCAAAGCCGGCGCAGGGGAAAGGGGTGCCGAAAGAGATTCGGTGCCGTCCATGTTATAAATGGGCCAGGAGACCTGCTCCTTTGAAAAGCCTTTATTAGTCAGCTCTTTCAAGGGGGAACTCGAGGGGTCGCCTGCGCCGCCGCTGCTCCTGTCGCCGTTCTCGCTTCTGTCGCCGCTGAGGATCAGGTGTCAGGCGAATCTGCTGCTCTCCCCGCAGCAGAGTCGGGAGTTCCGGCCTCGCGCGAATCCCCAGGAACTCAACTGGGCTCATGTGATCTAGGGGCGTCACTTCTTCCCAGTCTCTTTGTGGTTATGGCGAGGCGGCAGAAGCAGAATTCAGTCCTTAGGTAGCTGAGGGTCTTCTCGGTGTTGTAGTGTCTCCCTTTTATCTGGATTTTGTGCTGGGTCCCGGCTTTTGGGTCCGTTTGCCGGCAACTGCACTTCGGTTTGGAGCGATGCACCATGGAAGTCCTTGGATTTTCCTATTAGGCGGGGCCAGCAGTTCGAGGAGCTGGTGGGGAATGGGGACAGCCTAGCCTGACGGAAGGGGAAGGGAACCCGGGGTTTTAGAGGGGGTATACAACTTGGAATAAGGTTTTGAGGGTACAAATTTTGGTACAAACAGCATAACTTTCTTAACAGACAGGTTACAACTGGCATAACATTTTAAACAGCATAACTTTCTTAACAAATGACAGACTGTGTCAAAAAAAGGGAATTTCTTACATTTCATTCATTTCAGTCCCCCCTCTATTTCTTTGATCGGGCCTTTGCCCGCATCAATTGGCAGTTTTTGATTCATGGGAATATCTTTTATTTAGTTTTTTTTTTTTTAGTTTGAGGTTCTAACTAAAGTAAAACTATTCTCTTATAGGGCACTTTCCAGTTAGGCACTACTTAAATGTTGCAGCATTTCATGCAATCTAATACTGCTTTATATCAAAACACGTGGGATTTACATGAGTGTGAACTCTTATAATGGACTGCAGGTTCTCCCCGTCATAGATGGGATGGTGTGTAGTTCTCCCAAGAGTCCAGTATGAACCATTGTCTCGATCTCACCTGGTCTTGCCTCTTGGGTTGGGGAAGTGGGACAATAGCTCTTAGAGCATGCTCTTTCGATGTGTTTGTTCAATAGGACTATGTTTTAGTCCTCCCAAGAGTCCAGTATGAACCATTGTCTCGATCTCACCTGGTCTTGCCTCTTGGGTTGGGGAAGGTATTTAGCTGGCCTTATGGAGTTCCTTTCAGTGTATTCCCACCTTTTTTTCAGTTTTTGATTAGCCCTTCTGTGGTGTGCCCTATGAGAGATCTGTAATGATATTATCACAACTTTTTTAAAACAGCTTAACACTTCATGATAACTTAGAACAACTTAACAGAGAACATTTTTAAATGACAGCTTTTGATAACAACTTGGAAAGATTTTGAACAACGGGTTTTTTGTTGGTTTTTTTTTTTTTTTTGTTTGTTTCTAATTGGGCTTTGGTTGTCTTTTGAAGGTTATTTTAAGTGTGTCTGGGTCTCTAATGGTGGTCTATTTAGAGGGAGTCTTTGCTGGGGTATCAGAGTCACTGGGAAGTGGCAATGGTCTTTTTATTCAGGATAGTTGTGTATGGTGAAGTCCCTATGTCTGACCTTGGTCGAACTCAGATTTTCAAGAGTGCTAGGGGCAAACATTTTAGCCAATTCATTCCAGTTTTTGTTATTAATTTAGTTAATACATTTTTGAAGGTTTTATTTATTCTCTCAATTCTTTTTGAGCTTTGAGGATGCCAGGGTGTATGTAACTGCCATTTCATTTCTAAGGCTTTAATAATATCATGCAGGACTTGTGCTACAAAGTGGGGGCCTCTGTCTGAAACGATGTTATTTACCAGTCTATATCGGGGGATGATGTGTTCTAGTAGTATCTTTATTACTACTTGTGCTGTTTCCCTTTTTGTAGGGAAGGCTTCCACCCAATGCGTTAAGTGATCAACTATAACCAAAAGATGCTTATGTCCCTGTACTGGAGGCATTTCTGTGAAGTTTGTTTGTATATTTTGAAAGGGTCTTAATGCTATTTGTCTTCCCCCTGGTGTGGGCTTTCTTATTACTTTTTGATTTACTTTTTGACAAATTAGGCATCTTTCAGTAACTGCTCTAGTCAGGTTATAGATTCCAACACATAGGTGTTCTCTCAGAAAATCATTACACAACTCTTGGGTGCCCCAGTGAGTTAAGTTGTGTATTTCTGCCAGCATTTTTCGAGCTATTGCCTTATTTAGGAATTTCTTTCTATCTGAGGTCAGCCATTCCCCTTGCTTCCTTTGGTGTAAACCTAACTTTTTTATTTTTTGTAATTCATTTTTATTATACATTGGTTTATTAGTTTTGTCAGCTGGTATATCATTCAAGGTAAGAATTTTTATTGGTTCTCCCAGCTTTTGAGCTGCTAGTTTGGCTGCTTGATCAGCTACTTGGTTGCCCCTTCCTTCAAATGTGTTTCCTTTTTCATATCCTTTGACATGTACAATTGCTATTTCTTGGGGCTTCGTAAGAGATTCTAATATTAATTTAATTAATTCTTTATGTATCAGATCTTTCCCTTTTGAATTTAGGTAGCTTCTTTTTTCCCAGATCTTTCCAAATGTGTGTACTATTTTAAATACATATTGCGAGTTTGTGTAGATTGCACCTCGGTCTTGTTCTAATAAATCTAATCTCCTTTTGAGAGCATAGACTTCACAACATTGGGCAGACCAGTTTGGGGATAGTTTTTCTTTTTCTGTAACTTTTAAATTGTTTCTTTTTTTACCTTCGACTATTGCATAGCCTGATATCCTTTTTCCTTCAGTCAGCCTAGATGATCCATCAATAAATAGCACCCTCCCATATGGTAGAGGTATATCTTCAAGATCCTCTCTTGCTTTTGTTTGTAAATCTATGATTTCTATGCAATTGTGCTCTAAGTTTGGTGTGGGTTCCTCTGAGAGGGACTGGGCAGGATTTAGACTTTTTGATGTAGTTAGCTCTAAATCACTGGTGCTGGTTAAAATCACTTCATATTTTAAAATTCTAGAGTCAGTCAGCCATTGTTGAGCCCTTTGGCTCAACACTGTCCTGAGATCATGGGGTGTGTGTGCAATGATTTTTCTTTGCAGTGTCAGCTTTTGTGCTTCCTCCACAAGAACAGCTGTGGCTGCTACAGCCTGGAGGCAAGCCGGCCACCTTCTTGCAACTGGATCCAGAAGTTTGGAAAGATATGCGACAGGCTTTTTGTGTCCTCCCCATTCTTGGGTTAATACTTCATAAGCTATTCCCCCTTCAGAGTTAATGAATAGGTCAAACTTTTTCTTAAGGTCTGGGAGACTCCGGACAGGGGCTGAAGACAATTTTGTCTTTAGGTCTTTCAACTGTTCTTCATCTCTATTTGTCCATTTCACAGGTTCAGGTTGGACTAATTTCTCATATAGAAATTTAATACTTTGGGAATATTTTTTTTTCCCACAGCTTGCAATAACCAAATAGTCTTAATAATTTTCTTATATCTTTCTTTGTGGTTGGAGCTGGGACTGAGAGCATATCTGAGATTCTCTCAGGGCTTAATTTCTTACACCCTTCCCCAATGAGGTGTCTGAAGCAGGTGACCCCCGATTCTATAAACTGCAGTCTGTTCTTTGACACTTTGAGGCCTTTTTCCTCTAGAAAATTCAGTAGATTAATACTGGTTCCCTTCACTTCATCCTGCTTTTTCCCCGACATTAGGAGGTCATCTACATACTGCAGGATTTGCACACCGTTTTTAGGGATAAACTGTCTCAGTAACTCTTCTAGGGCTTGCCCGAAGAGGTTTGGGCCTTCAGTGGACCCCCGAGGAAGACGAGTCCATCTCAGTTGCTGCCCTCTCTTACTTTCAGGGCACTCCCACTCAAAAGCAAACCAATCTCGGCCCCCCTCTGCCAAAGGACAGGTCCAAAAAGCATCCCTTAGATTTATTACAGTAAACCAGGACTGCTCTCCAGGAATCCTGCTCAGGAGCGGGTAGGGGTTTTGTACCACCGGGTGCCTGGTAATTGTCTTTTTGTTCACTTCTCTTAGGTTTTGCACTGCCTTTTTTACAGCCAGAATAGGAGTGTTGTGGGGTGACATACAAGGTTTTAATATTCCTTCTGTGAGTAGATGGGTTATAATTGGGGTTAGTCCTTTTTTCCCTTCTAGAGAAATAGGATATTGCCTGACCCTTATAGGAGGTGTCTTTTCTTGTATTTTTATTTCTATAGGTGGGATATCTAAATATCCATATTTTCTCTCCTCAGCCCAGACCTCTGGCCTGACTTCCCCTAAGTCTCTAACAGTCAGCCTCATGATTTGTAGCACCATTCTTCCTTCTCTAGGAAGAATCCTTACTCTTAACTGAACTTGCAGGTCCTTTCCCAGCAGGTTACTGTCTACTTTGGGTAGATATATCGAATTAGTGACACATCTTTTGGAATTTTCTTTAATTTCTACATTTTTTATAACTGAAGCCTTGAAAGGCTCCCCTTCTGCTCCTAGGACTTCACATGTCTTTCTTCTAATCGCAATTTCAACTGGAAGTCGGTTAATACATGATTTATCTGCACCAGTATTCACTAAAAACTCAAACTCTTCATGTTGGGGACCTACTTCAAAATTTACTATGGGCCCTTCTTGATGTTTCATGGGGTCCCCTAACGCATAGAGCTCATGACACCCCCAATCCTCCTTGACCTCCTTCCTCAATAATTTTTCTAATGCCTCTTGTTCCCTCATGACAGTCTCATCAAATGACAATTTTTTGCAATGTTTCTTAAAGTGTCCTAATTCTCCACAATAAAAACAGGCTCAGGTCTCTCCTGGTCTCTGAAGAGTACCCCAAGGTGGTGGGTTCCTTCCTCTTACATTTCCTGGTAAAGATTTTGTGTTTCCTTCACCCTTAATATCCTTTCTGAGATCCTTTACACTTTCCCTGGCCACGGCTACCATAATCCTGGTTTTTGCCTTTGTTTTTTCTTCTTCTCTCCTAAGGTATACTCTTAGGGCTTCCCTTAATAATTCATTTATTTCTCGGTCTTGTCAGTCTTTCATCTTTTCAAGTTTTCTTTTGATATCTGGCCAGGATTTTGTGACAAACTGTAACTTTAATAATATCTGTCCCTCTGGGCTATCTGGATCCAAATTAGAATATTGCTGGAAATTCCGTCTGAGCCTGCTCAGCCAGGCTGCTGGGGTTTCATCTTTCTCTTGGGTCCTGTTAAAAGCTAATTTGGTGTTGCTACTCCGAGGAACTGATTCTTTAATACTTCTTATCATTAGGTTTCTATAATCTTCCATATTTTTCCTCCCTTCTCCTCTGTTTGGGTCCCACCCTGGGTCAGCTATTGGCAACTTCGGGTCACCGGGGGGGCCCATTCGGTTTTCTCTTTCCCAGATGCGCATTCCTGCTGCTCTAACCAGCCGAACCTCGTCTGGATTGAAGAGTATATTTAAGATGGACTTTAGTTCTCCCCATGTATAAATATTTGGGCCCAAAAACTGGTCAATCTGATTGGCAATTCTCACTGGGTTTTCAACTAGATTCCCCAGCTCTTTCTTAAAACTTCTGACTTCTGACGCTGTTAAAGGTGTATTGACAAATCCTATTCCTCCAACTGCCCCACCCAATGGGACCTCCCTTAGGGGAAAGAGTTTGGTTTTTTACTTGGTGTTACTGTAAGGTCTTTCTGGGTTTTTTATTGCCTGACAGGATGCATTGTTAGGTGCCAGACCTAGCTCCCAGCTGTGAGGGGGTGCAGGGATTGTGGATGGTGAAGGAGAGGAGGTTAGACCAGTGTTAGGGAATGGCAGAGGGTAAGAGGGGTTATAAATTGGAGGGGGGTAAGCTGGGGAAGGAACAGGGATTACAGTTTGGGAAGGTATGATTTTTAGGTGAGGTTGGAGGATTACTTCGGGATAAACTGTAGGAGGAGGCAAATGTTCTAAGGGGTGCCAATTATGGCTAGCTTCTTTTTGGTTCTTCTGCTTTTCATTCCTTTGTTTCCCTTGCTGTAACTTACATATTTTTGTTGTTTTATTTTTGACTACTTGTTTTTGCCAACAGATAGCATAGAGTATCTGTTCAATACTTGAATCTCCTCGAGATTTCAAGTATTGAGTTAATTGTGAACACATCCAGGGGTCTCTAGTTCCACACCATGGCCATTTTGCAGGTAAATTTAGGTTAGGCCAAGCTTCTATACAATAATGGATCATCTTGATTCTGTCTAAGCTTTTAGTGGCCTCATCAAACTCCCATAGTTTTAACATTTGTCCTAGTGGACTGTCTGGTGGAATATTTCTTATCTTTTTCTCTCTTTTCTCCTTAACTGGCTCCACTCTACTTATGTACGCCCCCATTTTCACTGGGTCTCAAATAAAAACTACGGTGCTCTTACCCTGACAGAAACTTTACTTCAGGGCAACACAAAGCAAAATTATCTGACTGTGGAGAGTCTTGCTACAGAGTGGCTGCATAGAAAAGGCCACGATGCTATGCAGCTGGTTGGAATTTAGACATCAAGGTCGGAATGCAACAACAGGATGTACATCCTGCTTGTGTGATAAGTTGTAGCTGCAAGATAAGGGAACTGAAGGACATGATAAGGAACTTGTGGTTGTTGCTAAGAGACATGTATGTAGTACTTAGGTAAGGATGTAGGCACCAATAAAAATTTTCGCTTTGTGCATATGTATGAGCTAATTACTGTCTGTATAAGTATGATAACTTTGGAGCAATAAACCAAGACCTGCTGACCATGATAGCATGAGGCTGGCTCCCGCGACTCCGACATCTGACCTTGTTTTAACTAAACTTCTTTAAGGTGCCCCTACACACACACAAGTTTAAAGGCGGGCAACCCAAATTTTAACTCTCACTTACTCTTTGAACACTTGTAAGTAGCCCCAGGGACCCTCTCTTAGGGTTTGGGCACTACCCCTGCCAGTGCTCGGAATGCTCCACAGGTAGCCTGGTGACCCGCCCTTAGGGCCTCAGCCACTACCCCTTAGCCAGCACTCCTTTTCTCTCCTGTACATCAGGCAAATCCCCGTAAGCAGCCGGTCAACCAGGGCCCAGGGTTCCAGCCACCACCTACTGCCAGGATTTGGACATACAGCGTGCAATGTACTCACTCACTCTGCCTAAAAGTCCCTCGCACTCTGGGACTCCCCTAACTCTTACTCCTCTGCACCCGGACAGCGTACCTCTTCTCTGGGTACCCCCGACCAATGCAGACTCTTTTATCCCAGCACCCCGACAGCTACTCCAGCCAGTCTCCAAAGCACCCCGAAAGTAGCTTATCTTTGCTACCCCAGCCGGTACTCAGACGTTCTGGGCCGTAGCCTCAGCCAGTGCTCTCTTTCTCTCCCCACACCCCGGTAGTTACCCCAGCCAGTGCCAACTCACAAGCCCTGAAAGTAGCCTGGGCAACCCGCCCTTAGAGTTCCAGCTGCTACCCCAGCCAGCGCTAGTCTCCTGTGACACCCCGGGCTATAACCTCCACACACTTCTTTGACGTGCCACTCACTCTCTCCTCTGCACGTCCAGAGGGGGGCGCCTATGCCCCTGGAGACGCCTCAGTCTCTCTCAGTTCACTCGCTTCCTGCTTTGGGGGGTCCGAGCTGCCGGCCCCCCCCCCCGTCATTCACTCCACATTTGCTTGTCTCCACTCCCGGCACTGGTTGTTCTTACCGATGCTCCTCAGTGGCGTCCCACGAGGCTGGCGAGCGTCGTCCTCAGGTCCGGGATGTCCAGCTGTCCAGGAGGTCCGAGGTCGGGTTGCGCCTTCCCGTCCAGGTCCTCTTCTGGGCGTGGCTTAGATCCCGGATGAGTCCCCAAATTGTTATAAACGGGCCAGGAGACCTGCTCCTTTGAAAAGCCTTTATTAGTCAGCTCTTTCAAGGGGGAACTCGAGGGGTCGCCTGCGCCGCCGCTGCTCCTGTCGCCGTTTTCGCTCCTGTCGCCACTGAGGATCAGGTGCCAGGCGAATCTGCTGCTCTCGCCGCAGCAGAGTCAGGAGTTCCGGCCTCGCGCGAATCCCCAGGAACTCAACTGGGCTCGTGTGGTCTAGGGGCGTCACTTCTTCCCAGTCTCTTTGTGGTTATGGCGAGGCGGCAGAAGCAGAATTCAGTCCTTAGGTAGCTGAGGGTCTTCTCGTTGTTGTAGTGTCTCCCTTTTATCTGGATTTTGTGCTGGGTCCCGGCTTTTGGGTCCGTTTGCCGGCAACTGCACTTCGGTTTGGAGCGATGCACCATGGAAGTCCTTGGATTTTCCTATTAGGCGGGGCCAGCAGTTCGAGGAGCTGGTGGGGAATGGGGACAGCCTAGCCCGACGGAAGGGGAAGGGAATCCGGGGTTTTAGAGGGGGTATACAACTTGGAATAAGGTTTTGAGGGTACAAATTTTGGTACAAACAGCATAACTTTCTTAACAAATGACAGGCTGTGTCAAAAAAAGGGAATTTCTTACATTTCATTCATTTCAGTCCATGCCCTGTACCGGGAGGGGAGCTGGCGTGGGAGGGCCACCAGGGCCGGCAACAATCCGGCACCGCCCCCACCCGGCGCCAGGAGAGCTGACGCAGGGGGAGGCAGGGCCGGCACCGCCCCAGCACCATTCCCTTGTGCCGCAAACAGGGACGGGGCGGGGAAAGGAGGGGCCAACTGAGCCCCGGCCCCACCCCCGCCCAGCGCTGCAGGAAGAGACGGGGCGGAGGGCGGTGGAGCCTTGACACAAGCGCGCACGGGAGGCGCCGCTCGCATTGGGCGAAGGGGAGCTCGCTGAGCCCCCACGGGGGCGGAATCGGAGAGCAGATCTACCAAAACCATGCCTGCCAGTGTCCCCGCCGGCTGCGCAGACACCCCCGCCGACAGAGAGGGCAGAGAGGAGCCATCAGGGAACCCGCCCACTCCCCCGATGGCGGTGGCCGGTTTCGATGTGGGCGGGGCGCCGCCATCAGCCGGGGCCGTAACCACGGCATTGACGTGTCCGAAGGGGTACCACGTAGACACACAGCAGTGCAGGCACTTCGTAGTGACCGAACTTTGAAAACCCGAGTCCGCCACCGGCGCGGGCGGAGCCGCCGACTGTGCATCCCCACCACCACAGGAAATGCATGGGGGATGGGCTGTTCCCCGCCATTGGACAGGCTCCAGGGCGTCGAGGGACGCGAGGCCTGAGGGGCGGGGTCTGGGGGGGTCCCGAGCCCACCTCACTCCCGCTGGCCACCCGCGCCGCAGCGCAGGGGAGTCCAAGCCCCTCCCCAAAGATTGAAACCACGATAAGAAGCGGAAGCTGAATCGAACGTGGCTTCTTGGGCGGCCCGGGGAGATTGCAATGCACGGCCAGATTCACAATCTGCCCCAGCTCCTGTGCTATGCCCACCAAGGACTCCGTCCTCAGTCTCTGCGTTGGATCCCAGATCACTTTGAGCGCTGTCTCCACTTGCAGAAACCTCAGAACTGGGAGTTAAACTGGAAGTCCCTCTATAACTTTGAAGCACAGCAAAAAGTCTTCCAGAATATTATCAAATTGGCCACGTCTGCATTACCAGAATACAAAGTCTCATGCAGACTTTCGCCCAAAACGTGCCATAATGTCTGAGAATGCTTTCTGGGCATTAGGGAAGATGCCTCGCTCTCTGCCCCAAAGATAGAGTTTTAAATCTCTGGGGATTTTTGCCCTTTTTTGCTCCAAAATGTCTCCCCAGAGGTCCATGACCAGTTCATCCTCTGGGTCTACCATAGGAATTATCATTTCGCCAAAATTTTGTCTCCTTTACGGAGGGAAAACGAGCTGGCAAAAAATCCGTGGGCTGGTTTTTACCGAAAAACCCTTTCTTTAAATGGGGGATGGTAGGATTTTCCTTATTCCCGCGACTGCAATCACGTCGGTGTCCACCAGATGTGGCAATTGTACACCACAACGTCAGAAAGACTGACTTTAAAAGGCTGAAAAGGTCACTCCTTTATTCTCGGGAAGTGCTTCCCTTTTTATACTCTTTTACACAGACCAATTCAATTGGTGACAAGAAGACAAACCTCTTCAATCACATTGGTCAAACCAGAGGGACATCAAGAGAAATCCCTCCTAGAGAAAAAATGTAAACATTCTTGCTGTTACAAATACATGTCTCTTGTTTACAGAAAATTCCCTAGGAAAGGAATTTCAGAAACCAAAACATGTCAGGCACAAACCAGGGCTACAATGGCGTGTACTTTTGCATATAGAGATGAATTTTTGCTATTGAAGAACCATATGTGTGACACTTTAATGGTGACAATGTTCTTTTTTCTTGAAGATCTCCTCAAACATGCTTGCCAGCTGAAGTCAGATATTGAAAATCATCCTTTAAAAATATTCTCACAAAAAAATCTCCCCATTTTAATAATCTGAATTAATGGAGTATGTTTATTTATGTCTTCTGAAGATAAAAGATCAGATTAGTAATGCTGCATTTATCTCCAGCTTGTTGACTATTCACTATCACTTGAGCTACTATAATGGCAACTGGGAATGGGAGCAGCTTCATAGCTCATACAGTGGGATAATCTCTAACAGTTAACATTTGATGTGATTTAACCCCATCCAGCAACTAAGCACCACACAGCTGCTCCCTTGTTGGAAGAGTAAAAGTGAGAAAACTCATGAGTTGAACTAAAAACAGTTTAATAGGGAAAGCAAAAGCTGCACACAGAAGCAAAGCAAAGCAAGGAATTAATTCACTACTTCCCATCAGCAGGCAGGCGTTCAGCCATCTCCATGAGAGCAGGGCCCCATTACTTGCAAGGTTACATGGGAAGACAAAATGCCATAAGTCCAAACATTCCCCTCTTCCTTCTTCCCCCAGCTTTACGTACTGAGCATGGCGTCATATGGTCTGGAATATCCCTTTGGTCAGTTGGGATCAGCTGTCCTGGCTGTGTCCCCTCCCTTCTTGTGCACTCCCAGCCTACTCATTGGTGGGGCAGTGGGAGAAGGAGAAAAAGCCTTGGCTCTGTGTAGGTCCTGCTCAGCAATTTCAAAAACATCTCAGTATTATAAACCCTGTGTTCAGCAGAAAACATAAAACACAGCCTCATACCAGCCACTGTGAAGAAAAATAAGTAACTTTATCCCAGCCAAACCAGCCACATTCACCAGAACATCTTTGCTGTTCAACCAAAAGACAAAGCACTGCATCCCACATGTATAGCAGCGTGGAGATCAATGGTGGTTTCTGCTACCTCTGCCCAAAAAGCATCTCTTCTGGAGAAGCCACTTAGGTGGGCATGCAGGCAAGGCACTCAAGTCCACACACACATTCCAGAGCCAGCTCAGCAAAAAAAGGCAGGAAGGGTCACCTGTATAAAGTTCCAGCGAACTTTATTTTCAGATGCATGCTGAAGGGTTCCAGAGACAGAAAGATTAAGATTAAAGGAGTTCTCAGGGTTAAGTATGGGGTCAGGAACCAATGGTCTGAGGGCACAAGGGTGGTATGAGGGCAGGGCAAAGGGCAATGACCTATAGGGGACATAAAAACAGAGCATCAGCAATACCACAACCAATGAGGAAGCAGGGAAAGGAGAAACCTTGAGAACCAGGAACATATATGAAAAATAGAGGTGAGTAAGGTCCAAGGAGCAATGGGAAAAGCAAAACTGAGGTAGAATAACATAATGTAGAGCACCATGGGAGGAAGCCTTTCTACTCACCCTAAGCTATGAGATTTGCCCGAAGTCTATGGCAGATTCTTCCAAGGTATCACCCTAGAAGTTTCCCTGACAGGCTCAGGGGTCTCCACAACTCCTCTGATTATTTTTCCTAGAAAGGCTTCTCCAAAGGATTTCTGCAGACACTTAACCAAACAGGGAAGCATAATTAAAAAGATAAAAGCAATAATTACAACCCACAAAATCCCTTTAACAAAAGATGAAACCCATCCTGTCAACCCCCATCGTCCAAAAAGTTCATTGATGCAATCTGGCTTCTTCTCAACCTTCAAGTCCTTTACTTGCTCCCTCAGTTTCTGGATGTTTGCGTGGATAGATTCTGAGTGCGAAGAAAGGTTGAAGCAGCACATCCCTTCAGAATCCTGGCAGCCATGTCCATGGGGAAGCAGTAAAAAGTCTATTGCTGCTCGATTTTGCAATGTTACATTCCTGGTAGTCTCAGTGTCACTTAGCAGGTCACTGAGTGCAGAGGAGGTAGTGTTTGCCTGCTTACTAAGCCAACACTCCAGGTGAGAAAGCTCACTGAGAGCTTTAGCTGCAGCCACCCAAGGTAAAAATACTGAGACTACGACTCTCTTTCCTTTATTCCAATTAGAAACTTGTCTATTGCAATTTTCATCAAATTCAGTATATGGTCTCTTTTGGCATGCCAATTTCCCTTTTGGTTTCCAATTTTAAAGTAAAGTTATGTTTATTGTGAGGGTAGTAAGCTGGCCAAGGCGACAGGGATCCCCCATGAGGCGTGAGGGGATCCCGGCCCATACTCGGTGTCCACAGATAAGAAACATCCCCCAGGGCAACACTTTGGGATGGAGTGACGACAAAAAAAATGTAGGACTGGTGTAATTGCACCAATTTGGAGGAGTATAAATTTTGTTAAATGGTGTTACACCTTTTCTATGGGTAGATCTAATAAGGTCTTGGCAGGTCAAGTGTTGGCCAGAAGGTTTATAATGAAATTGAACACAGTAATGAGTTTTGGAGGACCCCAACAGCTCCAATTCTTGGGGTTCCTCTGGTGCTTGCAGTAGGGTCTTCGTCTACTAGTCCCAAGTGTCTACTGGACTGAGTTTCTTATCCATATATGGTTATTCATTTGCTGCTAAAGGTAGCCCTACTAGGCATGTTGACAGGAGGTTGTCTAAATTGCCCATAGACAAGCATAGATTGTCCTGTTGGAAACTCTTTGCTAGTGTGACCCAGATGTTCTGATTGGGCTGAGGGACGATCCATGCACCACCTGATGGAAAGGTGAGGAGCATCAAAAGACTTATATGAAGCAGTTGGAGGTTCCCTGGTGCTGAAGACATGGCAGAAGACTTAGGGATGATGAGTTGATCTGTGAGTTTGAAAAAATGGGTTTTTTGACTTGTATAATATTAATGGCCCCTCATATCTTCCCATCCCATTCCCTCAGTTTATACTAAGTAGAAGGGATGTGGGAAGAAAGGGAATAACAGCATAACAAACTAAAAAGATATAACAATGTAAAAATTTAAAGAGCAGTAACAGTGTAAGACAATCTTGCAAGTAAAACCTTACAGTCATATAATTTTATTAGGTGGAGCAGTGGAGGGTCATCTTTCTTTTTGATTAATATTTGCATTTACTCTTCATTTCTTGCTTCTCCTCCACGCCACCTGAGCCTGGTGTCTTTGCTCTCTTTGAGGTTCCAGAGAAGTGTCTCTGGGTGCTGTATTTGGTGGTTCAATGTATGCCTTGATGTTCTTGCCTGGAATCCACCTTGGGCCAGATCCTGTAGATAAGCAAGCATACATTCTCCCCCAGGTTATTAATGGAAAGAGGCCCATTATTTGCTTTGATTCAGGGTCCTTGATCAGCACAGGCAGCTTCTCTGAAAGCTAAACTCTGCTAGTGTTTGAGAAGTGCCTAATTATGAGGAGATTTGGCTCCATAAATGAATTATTAAGAAAATTGATGACATAAAGAGCCTTACATATTTTTTCTGTATTCGATAGTGTTTCAACCCCCCAGTACTGCTGATCAAGGATTCTCTTGAGAGTATGGTGAGCCCTCTCTGCAACAGATTGTCCCGTTGGGGAGTGGGGTATGCCAGTGGTGTGTTTCACACACACACACACACACACACACACACACACACACACACACACACACACACACTCTCCAATGATTTAGGAACAGCTTGAATTTTTTGGAGGCGTAAGCAGGACCATTATCTGTTTTGATGCCCTGGGGAATGCCCAGGGTGGAAAACGCTAGGAGAAAATGCCCGATGACACCTCTGGCCTTTTCTCCTGCATAGGCCAATGCGAATACAGCCCCAGAGAAGGTATCTATGGACACATGGATATATTTCAGTCTCCCAAAGAGGGTGTAGTGTGTAATACCTGTTTGCTACAGTTGTAAATTCTCGAGGCCTTGGGGGTCAACCCTGACCCCCATAGAGGGCAAAGCAAAATCCTGGCAAATGGGGCAGGAGCTCACAATTGCTCTTACTTGTTCTCGTGTGATTTTAAACATACAGACAAAAGCTGGTACATTTTTGTGGAAAAAATGGTGGCTCAATTTAGCCTGATTAAAGATATCTGGCAGGGTAGTCTGCACTGCCATGGCTCAAGCATCTGCTCTCTGGTTGCCTTCTGTAATTGGTCCTGGGAGGTCAGTGTGTGACCTCACATGCATAATGTGATATGGTCGCTCTCAGTGTGAGATGAGATATATTAACTTCGAGAGCCAGCTGTATAAATTTTGATTTGATACCTCCTTTAATAAAGAATGTTCTGCTCTCTCAGCTATCCTAGCAACATAGGCCGAATCAGTAACCAAATTCAAGGGTTGTTTGAACTTCTCAAAGGCTCTGACAACAGCTGCTAATTCTGCAATCTATGGGGACCCCTGAACAATCTGAACATCAGACTCCCACTCCTGAGTGTCAAGATTCTTTCAAGTTGTAACTGACTTGTGGGATCCCCTTGAGACATCAGTAAAAACAGTCAGTGCCTTTAGAGGAATTTTACTTTTTAATGATTTTGAGACCAAATTTAAACAAGCATTAAATATTTTGTTTTGGTAGGTGGATGGAAATTTGACCTGTGTAGCTGTCAAGAGTGAACTGGAGGTGTTCACTAGTCTGGAGCAAAGGTTCTAGACTGCCTAATGTCACTTGAAGATATATGCATGTGAATTCACACCCCACTAGGGTCCGGAGGCATGATCTGGCCTTTATAATGAGCTGAGCCATAAGCTCGAGGTGGTGTCATAGTCTTATTTGGTTGATGTGATTGGAACACCCATTCTATGTTTAAAAGCTGGTCTCTCAGAGTGGGATCCCACTGAAAAATGAGCCCATGAAACTTGGGTGACTTACCCAAGATGACAAATTGGAAAGGCAGGGTAGGAACAGTGTGGTGGGCTTGTCTCATGGACAGTACCTCCGATACCTTTTGGATCACTACCTGGGCCTCCGGTGTGATGGTTCATGGGGAGTTGAGGTCATCGGAGCCCCTCAGGAGGTTGAAAAGGGGTGTGAGGTCCTTGGTCATGATCCCCAGCAGTGGACAAACCCACTTGATGCTCCCACAGAGCTGGTGAAGGTCTCAGGTTGTCCTTGATGGTGAGCTTCTGGGTTATGATGGTCCATGGGTCAGTGTGCTGAATCTTCTCTGTAAGCAATTTCAAATACTGCTCCTGCAATGGTTTAAATAGTCTTTTTGAGAACAATCTCCAAATAATAGTCAGTCTCAGTGCATATTAAAATATCATCCATATAGTGAAAAATCATGGCATCAGGGAATTTTTCTCGGATGGGTGAGAGAATGTGGGCAACAAGCATTTGGCAAATAGATGAAGAATTTTTCATCCCTTGGGGAAGAACTCACCATTGGTACCTTTTTAGAGGGGCTTGTCTATTAATTGATGGCATGGAAAATGCAAACCTTGGGGCATCTCTAGGATGGAGGGGATGTTAAAAGAGCAATCTTGAATACCAATAACTGCCAATTTCCAGTTTCTTGGGAGCATTGGTGAGGGCAGGCCAGGCTCGAGACAGCCTGTGTCCTCAATGACTTCCTTGATTATTCTGAGGTCTTGCAGGACCCTCCACCTGTCTTTGCCAGGTTTATGAATGACAAAGACAGGGGTGTTCCAAGGGATAGTGGATGGTACTATGTGACCCTTGGATAATTGCTCCAGCACAAGGGACTCGAGCGCCTTTAGCTTGACTTCTTCAAGGGGCCACTAGTCCACCCATATGGGGTCATCAGATTTCCATGTGAGTGGTGGGGTGCTCTACAGTGGCCCCAGATAGAAATCCCATGGTGGTGAGATTTCCAGACTGGCTCCCCATTGTGACAATAGGTCCCTGCCTCATAAAGTGATGGATGCCCTTACCATGAAAGGTCTTACTGTGGCAACCTGACCCTCAGGACCTTCAATAAGGATTGTCCTTTTGCTCTGCATAGAGGTTGTAGCTCCTCCAGTCCTAGAGATGACTCCATTGACTGGCACCAGTTCCCAGCCCTGTGGCATATCGGAGCAAGCAATGATGGTCACATACACTCCTGTATCTGCCACATCTGGAAGATAAACTTTGTCCCCTTTGTTAGACAAGCCACATTCTATAAGAGGTCTGTCCTGGCCCACAATCTCTGCCCAAAAAAACATAGGATTTTTCAGCATAATATCAGTCCAGGCGGGTATGAGAGAGGCTTGCACAATGGGTGTGCCCTTTGGTAAAAACCAAGGTGGGTCTACACAAATGACAGTCACAGTAATTTCATCCTTTGGTCCCATGGTTTGGACTTCTGGAAGCACCTGTAAACTGTCCGGTCCATTAATAGTATCCGTTATGATTAAAATGTCCGTTGGTCCATCAGAAGGTTCACATTTACCAGCTGGAATTTGGTAGACTGCCTCATTAGGAAATTGGATTGAAAGGGTGCTTACCAGTGTGCGTCATGTCCCTGCCTGAACTTGTTGGTAGGCCTCGGAGAGTCAGAGTTCCTTCTCATAGTAGGCGTTTTCATAGATGATATCTCAGCCCTGAGATCTCTCTGAGATGGTGGGGAAAGAGGGATGGAATGGCCTGGCATTTGATGTCATAGCACAGGGCTGTCCAAGGTATCAGCCTAGAAGTTTCCCTGACAGTCTCAGGGGTCTCCACACACACGAGTTTTGTCTCAACTCCATAATCACTTCTATGTCAATTAGCTCCACAATAATTCTGTTATTACCAGTAATCTATGATAAGCAGCAGTCAGGATTCCCAGTTAATACTTTCCTCAAGGTAAATGCTCCTTCACTATTTCCCCCGGTTCTTTTATTACACTTTCTCTTCAATAAGCTGGAATGAACACAAGATTGCTTCCATTTCCTATTCCAATCTTTGCAACATTTTAAACTGTTTAACATTCCTGAAAAAAGTCCCTTTATCCATAGCATATACAAATCCTTCCTCCTCCTCATTCAGATCACTCTTAAAGGCCCAGTTTTATAGCAAGGGCTTTAAACACTAATTCATGTCAGCCAAAACCTGTGGGGGTGGGCGGAGCCCCGGCTGCTCTGCCCTGGAGGGAGCTAAGTTGAAGAGTCAAGGAAGAATTTTGCAACTTCACCCAGAGCCCCTAAGACAAAGACAAACCTCCTAGCCACGGCGACCTGTCCGGAGACCCACAAGCCCCCTCGGGATTTTATGTAGATCTGTTACAATTGATTGGTTCTGTACCCTTTTCCTCCCACCCTGGTGTCCCATAAAAACCCCTGGGTTTCCTCTGGTCGGGAGAGGTTCCTCGTCCCTGGAGCCTTTCGCTGGTACCCTCTCAATAAAGTACCACCTGCGAAAATTCCATACAAGACCTCTCTCTCTCTCACCACGGCCGGCTAAAAGAGGGGCTAACTCACAAGGGCATAAGCTAAGAGCACTGAGCTGAAATCACTGAAAGCTGAAATCACTGAACTGAAAAATCACTGCTCTGCCCGATGCTGAGAAGCCCCTCTGCCAGCTGAGGAGCGCCCTGACCCCCCAAGGAGCTGTTTCTAGCGAGACATCCTTTGGGGTGGCTGTGGCTCTCTGAGTCCCAAGCGGCGGACCCCATCCACCAGCTGAGATAAAAACTCTTATCTATCATGCTGTTAAATATCCAGTAAGAAAAGTTACCATGATCCTAGGGATGAAAAAAATCAGTCTTTAAAAAGTCCCATAAATTCTGGTCCTCTAATGTGTTTTATCTTTTCAGCTTCTTGTATGAAACAAAATACACTGCTAGTACCAGATGAAAAAGTGTATAAATATAAAATAATACCTTAGTTGGAATTAAGGAAACATTTCTTGGAGGAGATTACATTAGTTCTCCACCAAAGCTTAAAGGGGCACATGAGGGAAAAGATGAATAACAACTGATAAGAGTCAACCACTTTACATGCACAGAATCTGCTTATCTTGTTTCCAGAGCAACCAGGCTGAATAAATATCTGTAAAATATCTAGCATATTTAAATCAATCACAGAAGCTACAATAAGACAATAGATATAGCATTGTCAGATAAAACCAGTGGATCATCTGCCACAGACAGAATGAAAATGGAAATACTTAAAAGAAAGAGGAGAAGCACAGTTTGAAACACTGCAAAATGTGAACAAAATGCCAGTGTAGAAACAGATAAGGATAAATAATAATGGTTTTAATGAAAAATCAACCTAGAGAAAACATTTAGCTTGTGATGGAACAATCCTATAAAAATTTTGTCTAAAACAACTTGAAAAAAGTGCGTAAAAGTATAGAGTCTAAAGAAACACTAATTCATAACAGTCTCGGACATGTCTCTTCACTTCTTGCTCTCAGGATAGAGAAACAAGTTAATTCAGAGTTTAAAGGGGAAAACACCACTGCCTTTACAGGTTGAAAGGAATGAGGGACTTGTCTTTACAAACTATGGGTTTGCTGGTAGATAAAACAAGCACTGAGAGATAAAAAAAAAAAAAAAGGGAAGGATTCCACTGATTGATGAATGGAATGAGAGAGGTTTGTCTTTACAAACCAACTATAGGTCTGCTAATAAATAGAACTGGATACAGAGAGAAGAAAGAAACAATGGGAAGAACCATACATTCCATAAGGAATTCCACTGAGTGACACTGTGGCACAGTAAAAATTCCCTTCTGACATTAAGGTGTTCCAGGCAATAATGAGGTTTCAATATGCAGAATTGTGGCTCTGATACTTTTACCACCTTAAGACCGTTTGCATACTTTGTGTGACCTGTAACGTCAAGTAAAATGTGAGTGTATAAAAAGTCATTGCTGAAAACAATAAAGAGAGAGCGACATGATAACCACATTGGCTCGACGTGATGCTGCTCCATGCAGCCTCCTATTATTTAGGGTTCTCTCTTTGTTATAGCCCCCCCTTGTGGCTCTTCCCCCGGGAGGGGGGAAACTGCCTCGTGCCAGACCCCTGGGGGTGGGGCAGAGAATACCTCCTGTCTCCATGGGCAATGGAAGAGCAGCAGAAATTTTAGTAACTCAGAAAGATGTTGATGGAGGCATACCCTCTGTGGCACCTGTAGTTTATCTTGGTAAGAGAAACGGCAGGAGAACTTATCAGCCATTATCCTATCAAGATAAAAAGGAACTTTGCAAAATACAGAGAGAATTTGGAAGATCCAGTGAAATATTTAAAGGCATGATGAGGGCAACTTTTAATTCGAATGAAATTATACCCACTGACATCAAAGACCTATTCAGATGCCTGTTAAGTCCCTCAGAATATGATTTATGGGAAATCAGATGGAAAAGAGCTTTGATAACAGTATTACAGGAAATTCACCAAACTCCTGGTGAAGCAAAAGACAATGATGATAATGATATCACACATGATCATTTGTGTGGTGAAGGGGAATGGCACTGTCCAGACAAGCAAAGTCGAGTGTTATCTAAGTCAGTCTTAGATAAGATCTGTAATGTTGCAGAAAAAATGTTTTATCAGCCACCAACAATAGAAGTTAAAGGCAGTTATGTTAACATTAAACAGTTTCCTTCAGAGAATTTCTTGCAGTTTGTGGACCGACTGAGAACACAAGTGGAAAGAAAAGTGCAAGATCCAGTGGTACAGGCAGAATTGATCAAGGAGATGGCTCAGAGGAACGCTAATGAGACCTGTCGTAGAATTATTCTCAGCCTTCCCCTCGACCCATCACCTAGTCTTGCACATATGATTGAAGCCTGTACCAGGAAAGCAGAATTGTTCAGTGCACCTGAATGGAATCCGGGACTGGCACACCCACAGCATGCGGCAGCTGCGGTACCAGGACCAAGGAGGCAACCAATGTCACCAGACCAGCTGCAGCACATCACCTGCCTTCATTGCAAAAAGCCTGGACACTTCGCCAGAGCCTGCCCACAAAACCAGAAACAGAAGAAGTTCAACAAACAAAAAACCTGAGCTTACAGCGCGTATCCGCTGTTGATACAAATGCGTGCAAAGATATAAATATAGTGGGACCTGTTGTATTTCTCTGGGGAATGGCTTTTCCCCAGGACCCCTGAATCCTGTAACCATGTATTTTGACCCTTCCTTCCTTTCCTGACCCAAATGACTGAGGTCCAGCCATCCCCCCTGAGCAGGAGGCTTGATAAGGCCCTCTTCTTCCTCTTTCTTCCTCTTGCCCTCCAGCCCTCTCTTATCCTCTGGGCCTCCTGCCCTCGTTTCCCCTCCTGGAATAAACGTCTTGGATCAACCCTGGGGGTAAGAGTCTCTTTTGGATCTTTTGCCCTATCCCTGAAATATTCCCCCAAAGCCTCCCAAGAAACTGAGCTAGCCCCGGGGGGCTGTGGAGGATTGGTTTCAGGCACCCATGGAGGGTAGCACAGGTAAAACAGGGCACCCATGAAGGGTTGCAAAGTAAAGCTGGGATGGGGCCCTGGCAAAAGGGATGATGATCACAAAATATCAACGAAGAATCCCTTGGAAGAACATGGAGTTGGTTTACACATTCTCCCAGAGGAAATTAGGGACATAGATGCCCAGGGGGATATTATTAATAACTATGTATTTGTTGGCTTCTGTGATTATGTATTAACTTTTGTAAATTATTAATAATAATGATTTTGATGTAGTACAGTTTGTAATCACTTTTTAACTGTTTTTGATATAATTTCTCAGCTTTTGGGGCCAATGTGCTGGCCATGTGTATCTTATCTATGTATTAATGTGAAAAACATATATTGTAGTTTAGGCTTTCCAAAATATTAAAATAGACACTATGGAATGTTAGCTTTTGTTGGATGCTTTTATCTTTAACTAACTCTCAGTAGTGAGAATAACTTCGATAAGTTTGTGGAAATAGCTAAAACTGTCTGTATGATTATATAACATCAAAGGAACCACATAGATGTGAAAAGAAGGTGAAAAGGACTACTGCCACTGACCCTACAGCTATCAATAATTCCACGTTTGTCGTTGTGAAGAAATGGCATACACATTGTGAGGAAATGGCATATGCATTGTAAGGAAATGACATACATGACTCCCAAAAATCAAATCTACACTCTTGCACAATGGGTCGGAGGTTGAACAAAGACAAAGAATTACCAGAACATGTAAAAGAACTCACAGGAATGTTTGAATATGTATCATCCTCATGAATATGCATCTAACCAATGTAATGTAAAAATAAATAAGAAAATTGTTTCAAGACAATGGTGTGCTTCTGGCAGTTTGCCAAGCACCCCAGCCCTGGATACCATCCCTTTTTTCCCTTATTAAACTTTTAAAAGTTTTAAAGACTGAGCCTTGTTTCTCACAGGGGCAATAAGGGAAAGTTGAGAAGGGGTCTCGACAATCCATACCTGTGGGAACCCTAAAAATCCCCTCAGGGAAACTTCCAGGCTTTGCCCCAGGAAGATTTACCAGACACGTTCCCTGCCCAGGCTGAAAGAAAAGACTTCTTTCATGGTGTTTTGCAGAACTACTGCAAATATACCCTGGATTGCTTCCTTCATTGGTCACAACCCTGCCCTCCCCAGTTGTTCATCCCTCATACCACTCTATAGGTTGCCTTGCCCTTTGTACCACCCCTGTGCCCTCAGATCATTGGCCACTGACCCCACACTTAACCCCTGAGCAGCACATGGTCTGGGTCTTCTGTCCATGATCCCTTTGGCATGCTGAAATAAACCTTGCTGGAAAATATCATACAGGAGGCCCTTCCTGTCTTTCCTCTGCTGAGGCATGTGTGTGTGCATGGACTTGAAATGGCTGTTCCTGTGGCCTGTTCTGAGCGGCTTCTGAATGAGATGCTTCGAGAAGGTAGCACAGTTTTACAATCCTGCCACAATGCTACACATACCCAGGGGAGGGTAATAAGGGGAGTCAAGGAGTCTTGACAATAGGGGATGGACCGATGATGTTGGTGTGTTGGAACAGAATTGGTTGAAGGGGAGTGTGGAAAGATATGGTTGAGGCAAGGAGCAACAGGGCATTAAACAGCTTACAACTAATAACAATCATAATATGGAATTGTTACTCATTCCTCAGTGCTACCTATGAAAAATAAAACAGTAAAAATTATTCTTATGTCTATAACAAAATAATTGTGTCTTGTAATTTAAATAAGCAAAATTTAACAAAAATTCATTCAGGCGTTATGTCATTCATTTGTATAGTAAAATTTATATCTTATAATTTAAACAAGTATATTTCAACAAAACTTAAAATCAACTTTACTAAAACATAACAGAAAATATGCCTAAGAAAACTTAAAGTTGACATTATTAAGACTAAACATAAATTAATCTTAACAGAAATTAACTTATTTAGACTAGATCGTTACAAAAGAGTTACTAAAAATTTGTTATACAACAGTTAAACATCAAGGTAAAAAACATCAAGGTAAACAATTGTACTGAAATAGCAGCAACATAAATTTATCAGAGGGATTAAACTGCTGCAGCTTTTAAAGATTGACTGTATGATAGATTTGAGTTTGGCCTAATAAAAGTAGTGGGATATAAATATTGAAGGCTAAACCAATAAGAATTTAGTTATATAACAGTGCCATAAGTAACTTTTACACAAGTAACTTGGTTAGGTTAGTGGGTTTGTAAAACTGACACTGGCATATAAACAATTATAAATTTGATGATTCAGATTATTCTAAAAACGAGCTATTATTCATTGTATTTGTGGTCCATCAGTATACTTAAACTGTTTTGAAATCAAGTCTAATTTTAATTTAAATGTAGCAAGGAAAAATAATTATACTTGAATCATTCAATAGCTATACCAAAAAATTCACTATAAAATTACCTTGTTGAAACTTTGGAGTAAAAGGCAAGCAACTGGTAAAGCTGACAGTGGAGTTTCATGTACTAATTATAGCTAAATCTTAAAAAACTACTACAAATAAAGTTCTAAGTTCATCTTGAATGTGAGCAAAAGAATGCTAAATTTATGACTTTGCCAATTACTCCCAGTGAATTATGCAGTCTTGCTATGTAAATGATATGTAGGAAAACACCACATTCACACAAACATCTTTGAATTTTTTTAGTGACAATCCTGTTAAAAATAATAAATCACAGGTTAAATTTTAACAGAGTTTCAGTGAGTATGTAGTGTCAGTTGGTATTTTAATGTGCTATAGATTCAGCATGCCATGCAGGCTACGGCTGTGCTGGCCAGGGCCAGGCAGGGGAGGCCACACTCCCTGCAGCAGCAGAAGTAGCAGCCACAGCCATGGCTCCTGGCAGGCACCATGCGGGGCAGCAAAGATCTGGTTCCTTTTAACGGTTGATAGGTCCAGGGTCAAAGGGGTACTCTCTGTCACCATCGCTGTTGTTCGGGCAGTGGTCAGCAGCAAATGCCCCTACAGATCACAAGGGCCCCCTCTCCCTCTCATTCATAAGAGGAGAGGCTGTGGGCTGTGTAGAGAGGGATGCAGTCTCTCCAGATTGTGAAGAACTCTGAGGCTCCACCATAAAGGGAAGGCAGGAGGCATCCCCTTTATCTTTGGCATGGGCATTTTGTTGGGCTTTCAGGACCTCAAAAGTCACCCACCAGGACGGGAGAATTTCTGCAACCATTTTGTTCCCCTTTGTTGCACAATCCCACAGTTTCACTCCTACCTTGTCCCACAAATATGTTGTCGTAAAGATTACGGACTTGGTAACTCCCGGTAGCGTACCTGCTGTCTATCTCAATGCAGTTTTTAAGTTGTGTGAGGGTAAGGATTTGCCATGCTGTTGTAAAAGCTTTGTCATAAGTTCAAAAATGTCTCTTTCCTGAGCAGACATCCTCTGCCTCATCATCCCTTGCAGTTCATCTCCTTTCTACAGAGATTTTGTCATCGCAGCTGGCTTCCTCCTTCCTATCAGGAGCACTTAGTCCTGCAGGGCGTGCTGACAGCCGCACAGCTAGGTGGTCATTGCTATCCTCACATGGTGTTGGAGTCCAGGACATCCCCTTGGATGACCTGGGACCCGAGGAAGGGAATTTGAGCCCTGGACAGGGGGGTGTGGAGCCGGTCCAGGGGGCTTGGAGACCTTGGCACAGAGCCCAGGAAAACACCGGGTTTGATTTTAGTCCATGGGAGAGGCTTCCAACACAGAGAGAGGAATTGCAAACCACCAGGATGTGAAAACGGTACTTTAGAACAGTAGAAGATGCAAAATTCAGTAGTTTTAGGGTTCATAGAATAGAGGTAAATGGGGACAAGATGGTGGAATTTGGGTGGTACCTCATGTACTTCTTCTTCCTCATCCTCCATCTTTTGGGGTGGTGATGGCACAAAGTAGTTAGAGTTGATTGGGTCAAAGTAGAAATGACACTTTTAGTGTGGGCACTAGGTATTGGTACAAAATAGTAAATAACCAACACATAGTTATCTGTATAAATGTTAGGGGATGTCCCATCGGTGAGCAGTCACCTCGTGTCCCAGCCGCTGTCTGGACCTCAGCTGGGAGTGGAGAAAATTTTGAGACACCAAATAATAAACACCACGAGAAACCTGAAAACAAACCTTGAAGACTCCACTTTTTATAGCAACGCGACTTGAGGCTTTTAGAGGGCCAAGGACTTTAAACAATCTAAATCTCAGGTGAGGAAATCCTCCCCAAGAACACAGGGCACCAATTGTCAGGCAATTGAAGAGATGGGGTCTCTATGGTTTGCATTATGAAGCCAATTTTATTGAACACACTGCTGGTTCAGGTCTCTTTCTCTGGGACTTGAGTCCAGTGTGTCCCTGCCGCAGTGCAGTTTGGGGGGGCCCTGGATGATAGTCTTAGTGTTCCCAGACCAAACAATAGCTGAACAGTTTCAAAAAACTTCTGGCTTCAGCTAACTAAAAAAACTAACTAAAAGCAAACAAGAGCTCTCTCCCACTGTCCGTGCTGCAGACAACACAGTCCATGACAAGGAATGCAGGAGACCGAGTGCAGTTTCTGCAAACAAACTGAGCGCTTCTTCTCCCCTGTGTTGGTTTAGCACAGAAAGTAAAAAGTGATTGACTTTTAAGACTGATGGATGGATTGGCCAATTAAATACAGGTATATACCTCTGAGTCACACAAGCTTAAAATCAGCTTGGGAAGACTGGGAAATTCCTTTTCCTTCCAGCCAGAGGAGCGGGTAAAAGCCTGCCCCAGCAGCCACTCCAAGGAGCGGCCCAGGCTGGCTGGGCCCCTGCCACTTCCCTCTCCTGGAGGGGGGGGAGGGGGAGTCAGCTCAGGGCCTGGCCAGGCCCTGCTGCTCCCCCTGTTAGGCGGGGGAGCTGGCCTGAGGCCTGGCAGGGCTCCCTCAGCTCCTGGTGGAGGAGGTGGAGGCCACAGCTTAACATCAGTTAAAGTCTATCCTGGAGCTCTGTGAAATGAATAAAATGTAAGAGATTCCCATTTTCTTACACAGTCTGCCATTTGTTAAAAAGTTGTACTGTTTCAAATATTATGCCAGTTGTAAACCGGTCTGTTAAGCTGTTTGTACCAAAGTTTGTACCCTCAAAAATCTCATTCCAAGTTGTATACCCCCTCTAAAACCCCGGGGTCCCCCCCTTCCGTCGGGCTAGGCTGTCGCCGTTCCCTGCCGGCTCCTCGAGCTGCCGGCCCCGCCTAATAGGAAAATCCAAGGACTTCCATGGTGCACCGCTCCAAACCGAAGTACAGTTGCCGGCAAGCGGACCCAAAAGCCGCGACCCAGCACCAAATCCAGGTAAAAAGGGAGGCACTACAACACCGAGAAGACCCTCAGCTACCTAAAGACTGAATTCTGCTTCTGCCGCCTCGCCACGACCACAAAGAGACTGGGAAGAAGTGACACCCCTAGACCACACGAGCCCAGTTGGGTTGCCGGGAATTCCCGCGAGATCGGAGCCTCCCGACTCTGCTGCGGCGAGAGCAGAAGGTCCGACTGACACCTGATCCTCAGCGGCGACAGGAGCGAGGGCGGCGACAGGAGCAGCGGCGGCGCAGGCGACCCCTCGAGTTCCCCCTTGAAAGAGCTGACTAATAAAGGCTTTTCAAAGGAGCAGGTCTCCTGGCCCGTTTTTAACAATTTGGGGACTCGTCCGGGATCTAAGCCACGCCCAGAAGAGGACCAGGACGGGAAGGCGCAGCCCGACCTCGGACCTCCTGGACAGCTGGACATCCCGGACCAGAGGACGTCGCTCGCCAGCCTCGTGGGACGCCACTGAGGGAGCATCGGTAAGAATAACCGGTGGCGGGAGTGGAGACGAGCGGATGTGGAGTGAATGAGTGGGGGCCGGCAGCTCGGACCCCCCAAGCGAGTTTGGACTGCTGAGTACCCCCGCGAGGGGGCCGGCCGGGAAAAGCAGGAAGCGAGTGAACTGAGAGTGACTGAGGCGTCTCCAGGGGCATAGGCGCCCCCCTCTGGACGTGCGGAGGAATTTAGAGAGTAAGTGGCACGTCAAAGAAATAAGTGAGGCACGCACCACACTGGCTGAGGTTATAGCCCGGGGTGTCACAGGAGACTAGCGCTGGCTGGGGTAGCGGCTGGAACCCTAAGGGCGGGTTGCCCAGGCTACTTTCGGGGCTTGTGAGTTGGCACTGGCTGGGGTAGCTGTCGGGGTGCTGGGATAAAGAGTACTGGCTGAGGCTACGGCCCAGAGCGTCTGAGCACCGGCTGGGGTAGCAAAGATAGGCTGCTTTCGGGGTGCTTTGGAGACTGGCTGGGGTAGCTGTCGGGGTGCTGGGATAAAGAGTACTGGCTGAGGCTACGGCCCAGAGCGTCTAAGTACTGGCTGGGGTAGCAAAGATAGGCTGCTTTCGGGGTGCTTTGGAGACTGGCTGGGGTAGCTGTCGGGGTGCTGGGATAAAAGAGTCTGCATTGGTCGGGGGTATCTTGGGTACGCTTTCCGGGTTCGAGAGGTAGAACTGGTCGGGGGTGCCCAGAGAAGAGGTACGCTGTCCGGGTGCAGGGGAGTAAAGGAGTGCTGGCCAAGGGGTAGTGGCTGAGGCCCTAAGGGCGGGTCACCAGGCTACCTGTGGGGCATTCCAAGCACTGGCAGGGGTAGTGCCCAAACCCTGAGAGGGTCCCTGGGGCTACTTACGAGTGCTCAAAGAGTGAGTGAGAGTTAAAATTTGGGCTGCACGCCTTTAAACTTGTGTAGGTATAGGGGCACCTTAAAGAAGTTTAATTAAAACAAAGACAAGTAATTTTGCTTTGGGTTGCCCTGAAGTAAAGTTTCTGTCAGAATAAGAACAGCGTAGTTTTTATTTGAGACCCACTGAAAATGGGGGCATACATAAGTAGAGTGGAGCCAGTTGAAGAGAGAGAGAAAAAGATAAAACAAATTCCATCGGACAGTCCACTAGGACAAATGTTAGAGCTATGGGAGTTTGATGAAGCCACTAAAAGCTTGGACAGGATCAAGATGATCCATTATTGCATAGAGGCTTGGCCTAAGCTAGATTTACCTGAAAGATGGCCATGGTGTGGAACTAGAGACCCCTGGATGTGTTCACAATTAACTCAATACTTGAAATCTCGAGGAGATTCAAGTACTGAACAAATACTCTATGCTATCTGTTGGCAGAAACAAGTAGTCAAAAATGAAACAACAAAAATATGTAAGTTACAGCAAGGGAAACAAAAGAATGAAAAGCAGGAGAACCAAGAAGAAGCTAGCCATAATTGGGACCCCTTAGAACATTTGCCTCCTCCTCCAGTTTATCCCGAAGTGCTACAAACTATCCCTACTAATCCTCCAACCTCATTTGAAAATCATATCCCACCTTCTCAAACTGTAATCCCTGTTCTTTCCCCAACTTGCCCCCCTCCAGCTTATAACCCCTCTTACCCTCTGCCGTTTCCTAACACTGGTCTAACCTCCTCTCCTTCACCATCCACAATCCCTGCACCCCCTCACAGCTGGGAGCTAGGTCTGGCAACTAACAATGCGTCCTGCCAGGCAATAAAAACCCCAGAAGGACCTTACAGTAACACCAGGTCAAAAACCAAACTCTTTCCCCTAAGGGAGGTCCCATTGGGTGGGGCAGTTGGAGGAATAGGGTTTGTCAATGCACCTTTAACAGCGTCAGAAGTCAGAAATTTTAAGAAAGAACTGGGGAATCTAGTTGAAAACCCAGTGAGAATTGCCAACCAGATTGACCAGTTTTTAGGCCCAAATATTTATACATGGGGAGAACTAAACTCCATCTTAAATATACTCTTCAATCCGGACGAGTTTCGGTTGGTTAGGGCAGCAGGAATGCGCATCTGGGAAAGAGAAAACCGAATGGGCCCCCCCGGTGACCAGAAGTTGCCAATAGCTGACCCAGGGTGGGACCCAAACAGAGAAGAAGGGAGGAGAAATATGGAGGATTATAGTAACCTAATGATAAAAGGTATTAAAGAATCAGTTCCTCGGAGTAGCAACACCAAATTAGCTTTTGACAGGGCCCAAGAGAAAGATGAAACCCCAGCAGCCTGGCTGAGCAGGCTCAGACGGAATTTCCAGCAATATTCTAATTTGGATCCAGATAGCCCAGAGGGACAGATATTATTAAAGTTACAGTTTGTCACAAAATCCTGGCCAGATATCAGAAGAAAACTTGAAAAGATGGAGGACTGGCAAGACCGAGAAATAAATGAATTATTAAGGGAAGCACTAAGAGTATATCTTAGGAGAGATGAAGAAAGAACAAAAGCAAAAACCAGGATTATGGTAGCCGTGGCCAGGGAGAGTGTAAGGGATCTCAAAGAGGATGCTAGGGGTGAAAGGAACACAAATTCTTTACCAGAAAAAGGAAGAGGAAGCAACCCAAAATCTTGGGGTACTCCTCAGAGACCGAGAGAGACCCGAGCCTGTTTTTATTGTGGAGAAATAGGACACTTAAAAAAATATTGCAAAAAATTGTCATTTGATGAGACTGTCGTAGGGGAGCAAGAGGCATTGGAAAAATTATTGAAAGGAGAAGTCAAAGAGGATTAGGGGTGTCATGGGCTCTATGCGTTAGGGGACCCCACGAAACATCAAGAAGGGCCCATAGTAAACTTTGAAGTAGGTCCCCAACATGAAGAGTTTGAATTTTTAGTAGATACTGGTGCCGATAAATCGTGTATTAACCGACTTCCAGTTGGAATTACAATTGGAAGAAAAACCTGTGAAGTCCTAGGAGCAGAAGGGGAGCCTTTCAAAGCCTCAGTTATAGAAAATATAGAAATTAAAGGAAATTCCAAGAGATGTGTCACTAATTTAATATATCTACCCAAAATAGACAATAACTTGCTGGGAAGGGACCTGCAAGTTCAGTTGGGAGTAGGGATTCTTCCTAGAGAAGGAAAAATGGTAGTACAAATGATGAGGCTGACTATTGGAGACTTGAAAGAAATCAAGACAGAAGTCTGGGCCGAGGAGGGAAAATATGGATATTTAGATATCCCACCTATAGAAATAAAAATGCAAGAAAATACGCCTCCTATAAGGGTCAGGCAATATCCTATTTCTCTGGAAGGGAAAAAAGGACTAACCCCAATTATAACCCATCTACTCACAGAAGGAATATTAGAACCTTGTATGTCACCCCACAACACCCCTATTCTGGCTGTAAAAAAGGCAGAAAATAAGTTTAGATTAGTGCAAGACCTAAGAGAAGTAAACAAAAAAACAATTACCAGGCACCCGGTGGTACAAAACCCCTACACACTCCTGAGCAGGATCCCTAGAGAACATTCCTGGTTTACTGTAGTAGATCTAAGGGATGCTTTTTGGGCCTGTCCTTTGGCAGAAGGAAGCCGAGATTGGTTTGCTTTCGAATGGGAGTGCCCTGAAAGTAAGAGAAAGCAGCAACTAAGATGGACTCGTCTTCCTCAAGGGTTCACTGAAAGCCCAAACCTTTTCGGACAAGCCCTAGAAGAGTTACTAAGGCAGTTTATCCCTAAAAATAATGTACAAATCCTGCAGTATGTAGATGACCTCCTAATATCGGGGAGAGAGAAAGATGAAGTGAAAAAAACCAGTATTAATCTCTTAAATTTTCTAGGAGAAAAAGGCCTCAAAGTGTCAAAGAACAAATTACAGTTTGTAGAATCACAAGTCACATACCTCGGACACCTCATTGGGGAAGGGTGTAAAAAATTAAGCCCTGAGAGAATCTCAGGTATACTCTCAATCCCAGCTCCAACCACAAAAAGAGATATAAGAAAATTATTAGGACTATTTGGTTATTGCAAGCTATGGATAGAAAAATATTCCCAAAGTGTTAAATTTCTCTATGAGAAGTTAGTCCAACCTGAACCTGTAAAATGGACTGATAAGGATGAAGAACAATTGAAAGACCTAAAGACAAAATTGTCTTCAGCCCCTGTCCTGAGTCTCCCAGACCTTAAGAAAAAGTTTGACCTATTCATTAACTCTGAAGGGGGAATAGCTTATGGAGTATTAACCCAAGAATGGGGAGGACACAAAAAGCCTGTCGCATATCTTTCCAAACTTTTGGATCCAGTTGCAAGAGGGTGGCCGGCTTGCCTCCAGGCTGTAGCAGCCACAGCTGTTCTTGTAGAGGAAGCACAAAAACTGACACTGCAGGGAAAAATCATTGCACACACACCCCATGATCTCAGGACAGTGTTGAGCCAAAGGGCTCAACAATGGCTGACTGACTCTAGAATTTTAAAATATGAAGTGATTTTAACCGGCACCAGTGATTTGGAGCTAATCACATCAAAAAGTCTAAATCCTGCCCAGTTCCTCTCAGGGGAACCCACACCAAACTTAGAGCACAATTGCCTGGAAATCATAGATTTACAAACAAAAGTAAGGGAAGATCTTGAAGATACACCTCTACCATGTGGGAGGGTGCTATTTATTGATGGATCATCTAGGGTGATAGAGGGAAAGAGAATATCAGGCTATGCAATAGTCGAAGGTACGGAAAGGGACAATTTAAAAGTTATAGAAAAAGAAAAACTGCCCCCCCATTGGTCTGCCCAGTGTTGTGAAGTCTATGCCCTCAAGAGGGGATTAGATTTATTAGAACAAGACCAAGGTACAATCTACACAGACTCGAGATATGCATTTGGAATAGTACACACATTTGGAAAAATCTGGGAAGAAAGAGGCTACCTAAATTCAAAGGGGAAAAATCTGATACATAAAGAATTAATTAAATTGGTATTAGAATCTCTTATGAAGCCCCAAGAAATAGCAATTGTACATGTCAAGGGACATCAAAAAAAGGACACATTTGAAGGAAAGGGCAACCAAGTAGCTGATCAAGCAGCCAAACTAGCAGCTCAAAGGCTGGGAGAACCAATAAAAATTCTTACTTTAAATGATGTACCAGCTAACAAAGTTAGTGAACCAATATATGATGAAAATGAATTAAAAGAAATAAAAAAGTTAGGTTTACACCAAGGGAAGCAGGGGGAATGGCTGACCCCAGATGGAAGAACATTCCTAAATAAAGCAATAGCTCGAAAAATACTGGCAGAAATCCATAGCTTAACCCACTGGGGCACCCAAGGGTTGTGTGATCATTTCCTGAGGGAACACCTATGTGTTGGAATCTATAACCTGGCCAAAGCAGTGACTGAAGGATGCCTAATTTGTCAAAAAGTAAATCAAAAAGTAATGAAAAAGCCCACACCAGGAGGAAGACAAATAGCATTAAGACCCTTTCAAAGTATACAAATAGACTTCACAGAAATGCCTCCAGTACAGGGATATAAGCACCTTTTGGTTATAGTAGATCACTTAACACATTGGATAGAAGCCTTCCCTACAAAAAGGGAAACAGCACAAGTAGTAATAAAAATACTATTAGAACACATCATCCCCCGATATGGACTGGTAAATAACATCGATTCAGACAGAGGCCCCCACTTTGTAGCACAAGTCCTGCATGATGTTGTTAAAGCCTTGGGAATTAAATGGCAGTTGCATACACCCTGGCATCCCCAAAGCTCGGGGAGAGTTGAGAGGATGAATAAAACCCTCAAAAATGTATTGACTAAATTGATAACAGAAACTGGAATGAATTGGCTAAAATGTCTGCCCCTAGCACTCTTGAGAATCCGAGTTCGGCCAAGGTCAGACATAGGGGCTTCACCATATGAGATGATGTTTGGACTCCCTTTCTTACTAACTCCTTACAGCACTGCAAATTATTTAGAAGGGGAGGCAGCCACTCAAGAATATATTCAAACAATTGGAAAGACATTGGCCGATCTTAAGAGAAGAGGGTATCTTCCTCAAACCTCCCCCTTAGATGCAGATGTACACCAAATAAAGCCAGGGGACTGGGTCCTAATTAAATCTTGGAATACCATTCCACTAACTCCCAAATTCGAAGGTCCATTCCAGGTCCTGCTCACAACCCACACTGCAGTGAGAACCCAAGAAAAGGGTTGGACACACATATCCCGAGTAAAAGGACCATTGCCACTTCCCAGTGACTCTGTTACCCCAGCAGAGACTCCCTCTGAATGGACTACCATTAGAGATCCAAACACACTTAAAATAACCTTCAAGAAACGACCAAAGCCCAATTAGATCATAAAATGTTCTCTGTAAGTTGTTGTTCTAAGTTATTATAAAGTGTTAAAAAGGTTGTGATAATAATATCATTACAGATCTCTTATAGGGCACACCACAGAAAGCCTAATCAAAAACTGAACAAGTGGGAGCACACTGAAAGAAACTCCATAAGGCCAGCTAAATAACTTCCCCAACCCAAGAGGCAAGACCAGGTGAGATCGAGATAATGGTTCATACTGGACTCTTGGGAGGACTAATTATAGTCCTATTGATGAGCAAACCCACCGAAGGAGCATGCCCTAAGAATGACTATCCCACTTCCCTAACCCAAGAGGCAAGACCAGGTGAGATCGAGATAATGGTTCATACTGGACTCTTGGGAGGACTAATTATAGTCCCATTAATAAGCAAACATGCCAAAGGAACATGCTCTAGGGGCTACCATCTCATCTATGATGAAGAGAATCTGCAGTCCCTTATAAGAGTTCACACTCATGTGAGTCCCACGTGTTTTAATATAACCCAAGTATCTACTTGCCAAAAAAATGAAAAACAATATTGGATGGTAAAAATTGCTGCAACGTTTATGCAGCACCTAACTAGAGAGTGCCCTATAAGAGAATTGTTTTACCAAAAAAAATTAGACAATCCAAAGGGAGTTGCAAATTTAATAAAAGAAAAGCCACTGAATGAAATTGATGAGCCCCTTAATAAAAACTTACCTATTGACTTATTTATTGTAATAAGCATCCTTGCCAGCTTCCTACTCCTTCCCTGCATATTCCCCTGTTTAATTCGAACTGCAACCATTCAAGCAAGCCCCAAACCTACTGAAATAAGACTAGAACCCCAACTGAAGAACTGAATAAAGCCAAAAGAATATATAACCAATACCAGAAATTAAAAAAGATATACTCCCATGAATCAAAAAACTGCCAATTGATGCGGGCAAAGGCCCGATCAAAGAAATAGAGGGGGGACTGAAATGAATAAAATGTAAGAGATTCCCATTTTCTTACACAGTCTGCCATTTGTTAAAAAGTTGTACTGTTTCAAATATTATGCCAGTTGTAAACCGGTCTGTTAAGCTGTTTGTACCAAAGTTTGTACCCTCAAAATCTCATTCCAAGTTGTATACCCCCTCTAAAACCCCGGGGTCCCCCCCTTCCGTCGGGCTAGGCTGTCGCCGTTCCCTGCCGGCTCCTCGAGCTGCCGGCCCCGCCTAATAGGAAAATCCAAGGACTTCCATGGTGCACCGCTCCAAACCGAAGTACAGTTGCCGGCAAGCGGACCCAAAAGCCGCGACCCAGCACCAAATCCAGGTAAAAAGGGAGGCACTACAACACCGAGAAGACCCTCAGCTACCTAAAGACTGAATTCTGCTTCTGCCGCCTCGCCACGACCACAAAGAGACTGGGAAGAAGTGACACCCCTAGACCACACGAGCCCAGTTGGGTTGCCGGGAATTCCCGCGAGATCGGAGCCTCCCGACTCTGCTGCGGCGAGAGCAGAAGGTCCGACTGACACCTGATCCTCAGCGGCGACAGGAGCGAGGGCGGCGACAGGAGCAGCGGCGGCGCAGGCGACCCCTCGAGTTCCCCCTTGAAAGAGCTGACTAATAAAGGCTTTTCAAAGGAGCAGGTCTCCTGGCCCGTTTTTAACACTCTGGACCCGGCTGAGCCGGAAAGGAGTGTCCGCCGGGCCCCTTGGTAACAGCTATGGGCTTGGTTGGGCCGAGCCAGCCCCGATTGTCACTGAGGGGTGGGCCGGGTTCACCCTTCCTCCAGTGACTCCCGGGAGGAAGTCCAGCCGCTCTGAGATCCCGGGGCTGGAGAGGCTGCTGCTTGACAGCGATCACATGACCACCGCAGGCCTGGGCAGATTTAACTCTTTCTTAGCACAGATGAAAACTTCCAAAGCCCTAACCTTCTCCGAGACAGAGAAAAGGCCAAATTGGAGATATGTAAAGGGACAATATTGTGAAAAACGAGATTCACTTTTTGGTAGATTTTAAGAAATAGGTTTTAATAAAAAGATAAGACAATTAGGAGATAAGGAAAAAAAGCAAAGTACGGCTGGCCGGGTGACTTGGCATTTAGCCAAGTCCACAAATTGCTATTTCACAGGCTTTCTTTAAATACCCTTTCTGTTGTATCAGTCTGTTGAATATTCATATTTTTCCATAAACTAGTTTCCATATTCCAGGGACTGTTTTGCATGGCCCCTCCTTGGGTCTGCCTTTTTAGAGCATGCGTGTTTCTTGGCTGTGTCATCATTATCACCTCCAGATTGGGCCTTGGTCCGTGCTTTCTTCAGATGGGAGATGCTGATAGCTGGTGTATCAATAGCAGAGTCTTCTTTACATGTTCACTGCATGTTATCCCGGCCAAACAGACAGTTTAAGCATACTCTATCACTACTACCACTATGCCTAATTTTCTTTACTAACAGCAGAAATAAAAACTTATATCCTTACCACAAAGTTATTAATCGTATAGCACACATCTTGCGAAAAGCCAACTTTATAATAGTCATTTATAACAATATGAAGATATCAAAGTCAGTAATAGAATAGTGACTCCTTAGGTGGAAGAGATGACAAGTTCCCTTATGCCTAGGCTGAAAATCTCCTATGAGTTGTGGTAACAGACTGTAATATGAATATGCTTGAGTATTCCTTTAAATCATGGACAATATGGATTGGGGAGATGATTTTTTTGATTTGTGGATTTTGAGCAAAGGTATCTGTGATTTACTGAGTGAATATTGAATTAGAAACTGAGATCTGGTGATCCCATGAGATGTTTGAACAGAGAGAGTTGAGAAGAAGCCCTCTGTTCCCTGAGATGAAGAATCCTTTGCCTTAGGAGTTGTACATCTTTAAAAGGTGACACCCCAGTATGTGTGAGTCCATAGCCCATATGTAGTCATGGGAAAGGCTATGTGATATGGGAGGTCCACAACTGCAGAAGTTCCTGGGTGGGCTGCTTTTGTGAGAGTTGGAAGCCACAAGCAGACTGTCTCTTTTGTGGAAAGTTACCAGAACAAATCAGGAGAGACTTCTCTCTCTCAAAAGACTGAATGAAAGATTATTTTATAGGTGGTACTGACCTCGAGTTCTGAGTTTTGACTCTTTACATTGTTTGTGAGAAAGTTAACATTTTGTGGTGAGAGAAAAAGTGTTTTGGAAGTTTCTTTTTCTTTTTTTCCTTTTTTCTTTTTTTTTCTTTTTTCTTTTTTCTTTTTTCTTTTTTCTTTTTTTTTCTTTTTTTTCCCCTTTTCTTTTTTCTTTTTTTTCTTTTTTTTCCCCTTTTCTTTTTGCCTTTTTTCTCTTTTCTTTTTCTTTTTTCTTTTTTTCTCATTTCTCCTTTTTTTCTTTTTTCTTTTCTCTTTTTTCTCTTTTTTCTCTTTTATTTTTTCTTTTTCTTTTAAGCCTGTTTTGCCCTTTTCTCCTAATCCTGTCTCACAGGAGGAAAAAGAGAGTAAACACTAAGACCACTATACTAAATTTGGCAAACAGAAACAGAGGTGACCTTGAAACCACTACATGATTTGGTGTTTCTGCCCAGTTATGCAAACTTAAAACTAGAACATCCCCTCCCCCCCTTTGCTCTTGGAACCAGTCTTAAACGTGCAGAAATTAATATCCAGCATAAGCAGATCAGATGATTGGGGATACAAGTATCGTAAAGTCACCCTAGGACATTCCACCCCTTATTCCCATATCGTCAGCTTACTACCAAAACTAATATTTATTCTAACTCTACACACACATACATTTATATATATGTATATACACATATACACAGTACACATTTATATACAGACAATGGCATTGACATTCAGCAAACAGTGATATTTATACATGATTCTTACCCAACAATTAGATCTCCCTGAGGTACACATCGTGTTGTTCTTTCTGCATTATCCACCATGTGCAACCTGGTCCCTGAGCAAAGACAGCCCCATAGATGGGTTTGTTTGCACTCAAGGCAGAATTGATCCAGTCTTCCCTAACAAACTTCTGACATGTACTACTGGGACCTTGTCTCCATCTACTGTATGCAGGGACTCAGATTGGGCAGGGCCTATTCAGTTCATGGAGCCTCGGGTGTTAACTAACCAGGTGGCCTTTGCTAGATGCTGCTCCCAATTTTTGAAAGATCCCCCACCCAATGTTTTCAAGGTGATTTTTAACAGTCCATTGTATCTTTCCACTTTGCCTGCAGCTGGTGCATGGTAGGGGATATGGTACACCTGAGACAAGGGGTTAGAAATTAGAGGGTGATTGATTAGAAATAGATACTTAGATGATGCATATTGCTTAATATTTGCTGTGTTTGCGAATGTACTGCGCTGGCTGCTTGAGAAGAGAAGACAGGGTGTACATGCAAAAGCAACATGAAAGAGTGCAAGGATGTGTGATAAGGAGGAGTGTCTGCAGAAGCAGGACAGAGAATGCTAAACTTGCAAGGCTATTGAGTTAACAAGGCTCTTTGGACCCCCAGAACCAGATTAGACCAGCCTTATGGTTTGTACTGTGAACAGGGGATCAGAGAGCATGTGCAAGGAGCTGAGGTGAAAAGTTCAATCTTGAAGAAGACAACTTACTTCATCCCATATTACCACCGGCACGACCACCAGAGTTAACTGCGCAAGCGCGGAAAGACGGATAAGATAATTAGCATATGAAGCGAGGATAGGTGGAGCTAGGAAATTAATATGCATAGATGAATTGTGAAATCTAATACAAATTTAACGTTTTAGAGGATAAAAGAGAATGAGATTGAGCCAGTGATCGTGCATTCTTTTGGGAGCAGTCCTGCTTTATGCCTGGTGCCAAAAAAAATACAGACCTACTCTCCAACGATCTCTTATTACTTGTAGAGTCTTTTTTTTTCTGCAAAACACACCCATTCAATACCATGTTCACTAGACCAGGTGTTGATAAGGTTGTTCTTGAAATGAGTCCTGTTGTCGGATTCAGTTCTCTCAGGGGTACCATGCCTCTAAATATACTTGCTTTTCAGGGCCTAGGATGGTGTCACAGACAGTAGTGTTGGGCGCGGGGTAGGGCTCCAACCATCCAAGTGGTAGCTTCTACCACTGGGAGCATGTAGTGCTTGCCTTGTCTGGGGAGGTGTGATGTAGTTAGTTTGCCAGGCCTCCTCATATTTGGACCACTGCCCACCATACCATAGGGGCTTAACCCACTTGGCCTGTTTGATCACAGCACATGTCTCATAGTCATGGATAACCTGAGAAATGCTGTCCATGGTTAGATCCACCCTTTGGTCTCATGCACGCTTATAGGTGGCATCTATACCCTGATGACCTGAGATGTCATGAGCCTATCAAACTAGGAACAATTCTCCCTTCTGTTGCCAATCTAAGTCTATCTTTGACACCTCTGTCTTTGCAGCCTGATCTACCTGCTCGTTATTTCAGTGCTTCTCATTAACTCTATTCTTGGGGGCATGAACATCTTCATGGCGGACTTTCACAGATAGTTTCTTTACCCTGGTAGTGATGCCTTTCCACTCTTCGGGAGCTCAAATTGGTTTTCCTCTACGCTGCCATTTAGCCTCTTTCCACTGTGGGAATTCCAGGCAGATTCCATATCTTGACAAAGTGGTGCCCCTTATTCATCACATTTCAGGACACCCTGGAGAACTGAGGCAAAGACAGCTAGTCGAAGCTGAACAGCAGGAGATACTGGTCTTGGAGGAAAGATGAATGGGAACTCCACAAGCTGGTGAAAGGAACCAGGATACCCATGCCGCAAGTTCATGTATGGAGGGAGCCCGATTAAGAATCCATGCTTGACGGCAAAATCATTTGAGCTCCAGGGGAACATTGGGCAAGCATGCCATGGGAACAAAAAAGGGGAGATGTGTTTAAAGACTTTAAAATATTCATAAAATCTAAGCCTTCTGCTGCACCTGAGCATAAGCGAACAGATCCATTATGCTGGGTGCAGAAACATTTTCCTGACCCTGAAGCAACGCTCAGAGATTCAGCAGCAGCTAAATTATTCCCTGCATGTCTTGTAATTAATGAAGTTATGAGCAAACTAGAAGTCCCTGCGAGCAGTCGCGTGACTGGCCCCTCTGCTACTGCGGGCTGCTCCCCTGCCAAAACCACAGCTGGCCCTGGCCCCAGCCCCACTGAGCCCGCTACTGACCCTGTGCCCAGTCCCAGCAAACCCGTGAGTGGCCCCCCCAATCTCATGTGTGGCTCACCTGGACTCATAGATGTGCTCCCCAGTGCTACAAGGGAGGCCCCTGCCCCAATCAGCTGCCCCTCCAAACATTTGAACATGGTGCAGGTTCAGGCTATTCCCTGCAGCGCCACTGCACATGTCTTGCACAGCCGTCCATACAAGAAAATGTCTGCTCCTTGTCCTCTTCTGTACAACAATATGGCGGCTCCCTATACGGAGCGTACTCTTTCGTACAACAAGATGACGGTGCCCTATATGGAGCATGTACACTGCCACCGATGCCATTTTATGACCACCAAGACTCGCAGCCTCTAGCTACAGCACCACATCCAACTGCTTCTATTATTGCAAGTAAGGGGGGAGAGGAGAACATATAGGAAACTTATAAACAAATAGCAGGAATACAAAAGTGAGAAAATTATTCTATCCTGGGACAAGTGACAGATTTGCAGGACGCAGGTTAACCAGATTCAGAAAGAGAACCCTCAAAATTTAAACCAAAGGATTTTCCAGGAATCAGATTAAGACTGAATGACTGGGCAGATCCAGGCAGAAAAGACTGGAGAGCAGCAGGGGAAGGCTGCTTGCTGGCAGAAAGAAGCAGCGGCTGCCAAGAATTTGCAGGATGGTGGAAAGACCTTGTCAGAAATCTCAAAGAAGAGAGTAACAGCAATCCAACAACTCAGAAACTTATCAAGAAACATAGAAGGAAATGGAAAAAGCTCAAATATATTGTATGAATATCTGCAAAATGCTGCAAAGTTAAGTAGCAGTTTGCCAAACTCTAAGTTGTTGTCTTTTACTCTTTAGTAAAGCTGCATTTTAAAAGCCTTTGATGAGCTTGTGCTTTCATCAGAAAGATTCTTGCTGCAAATGAGTATTTTCAATAATATCTGCAGTTACTATGAGTTATACTCAAGACTAAATTACATAAAATCATAATATATTTGTCACACTTATAATCTCTACAGGAAATCCATGTTGCTGCTATATTATGTTCAGCTGTTATACACCAAATTTTCAGTTTCCTTTTTTGTAATAATAGAGTCAGAATAGGTTACATTTTCGTTTGATACAAATTAGGTGTTGATAAAATTAAGCACAGTCAAACTTCACTATGTTTAGGTCTGAGTAATGTTGTTTATTACTTTGGTATCCTGTTGATGCTAAATTCTATAAGTTAATGTTGTTCAAGATTTCTTTCTGTCAAAATTCATCCATACCGAGTTTAAGTGTTGTTTAATCTAAATTATCCCAGGTTTTGTTAAAAGATGTTTGTCTAAACTGCAAAGTATAGTTATTTTCTTTTAGAGGTAGGACGACTCCAATTGAAACAGCTGTGATGAAACACTGATAAACACCTGTTTGTGGATGGAAGAAGATGCAGTTTGTTGCACCCTTGATTTCATGCAAGGTTCTATTGCTCATTACAATCTCTGCTGTTTTATCTTCCATAGATAACACAAAAGAGTCAGTAATGATTCTACATCATAGCTGTTATTGGTTGTAAGCTGTTTTAGTGTTTTCCTGTGTTTCATAAGTACATGACTGTTTAGAAAAGTGTTAACTTCCTAAGATGGTTACTGCTGATATATTGATTACATTATATGAATTTACTGATTTTATAATAGGCATTATTCATAAGACGTTATTACTATATTTATAGCTGGCTTCTTCTATGCTTTAACATCTCTTTGTGTAATTATCTAAAAGACATGTGTTGTTTCAGGATCTTTCTTTTTTGTTTAAAATATGTTAGGGAATAACCACCCCCCCTTCAGTTAGAGCTTGGGCTGTGGCCAGGCCTTAGCTCTACCTGGATGGGAAATTTGCCAGTAGACCCAGATGTTTTCTGCATCAAAACTTGATTCAAATCACTTTGACTTGGCAATTTGACCCTATAAATATGACAGCAGGACCTATTTTTAGAGTGAACCTGAACACCTTGCCCTGGAATGGATGTCCAGATGTTAGCGAGGAAAACGCATAACCACCGGAATGATTATGAGGTGCTTTATTGAAGAGCTCTGGGAGCCGGGGTACAAACCCAAATTCAACTCCAACGAGGGTCCAAGAAGGGCCCCGTATTATACCATTTCGTTACATAACTCCATGTTAATCATTAAACTTACATTGTTCTATTGTATACATCCAAGCATGAATTTTGTAAATATCTTCTTTACGATTCTAGTTTGAAATAATAATCATGTTTAGCTACCAAAAATTATTACAATTCGATCATCTATCTTATGATGATTAGGTACAGTTTCACTCGACCTAGTTTCCAAATACAAGTCATCCCAATCTTCTCTTTCTCCCCCCATCCCGATTACCCAGGCAGAGTTATACTTGATTTGGTTAAAACAATGAAAGCAACACCTGGTTGCAGTGAAGCGGAGACTCTATTCCCAGCTTCTCTGGTAACCGAAATTATTAACCCTATCCTAACATTCCCCCCTTTGAAAGTATTTCACTTTAAATCTACTAAGTGTAAATGCTTTCATTCAGTACAGTCCATTCATCTTCTATACTGGATGTTCAGCTTCAAATTCGTGGTTGATGTGGGCTTCATTAGTGCAGGGCGGAGGTGCTGAAGGTGCAGTCTTGTCTCGTGTTAGCGCCTTTATTATTGTTCTGTTCCAGGATGTTCTTGTTTGTATTTCCTCTTTTAGGATCCTATAAACTAACCAGATCACTAGAAACATAATCAGTAAAATTATTACATTTTGAAGGATAGATTTCACCCATGAATTAATATTCAATCCTAATCCTTTAAAAATTTTGTCTAACCAAGTAGTAGCTAAATCTTTTTGTTTCTTTTGTACCTTATGTTCTATCTGTCCTAACTGGCTAATATCATGTTCTACATTTGTTGTTACATTTGGGATGTGGATGCAGCAATGGTCAATTTGTCCTTTTAAATATCCACACACTTTGTGTTCTTTCAGGAGTAACATATCTAAAGCCAATTGATTTTGTAAAGTCATTTTGGTAGTAGCTTGTAACTGCATATTGAATTTACTAAATCCTTCCCGTGCAACTCTTGCTAATCTTTTTACCTGACCTGTGATTTTACACAGCATTTCTCTATTCTGATAATTTGCAACAGGACCAAACAGAGATTCCAGGGTCCACCTGAATTTTACTCTACTAGAGGGTTCTTGCCAGGTGTCATCTTGATTTTGATTATTCGAGATATCTTGTTTTGTTTTTATCTGCAGGAGCTCACGGCTCCCATTAAATGGGGACCTTTTTCAGATTGGGCATAAGGTGGGGAGACCCAGAGTAATTTCCTTTACCTCCCTGTCTACTGGCAAGTGTGTTGTCCAAGCACTATCACTTGTTGCTCACACAAATTGCCCTGGACTTCGGACTGTACTCTTACTACATCCTACTATGATCCTGGGTGTGATTTTGCCTTGTTTGTGTTTGATTCCTCTGCAAGTACAACCAACTTGCAAGGCTACAGCCAAGGGTGACTATTGTTTTATCTTCAGGTTGTCAGAGGTGCAGTCATAAATCTTATCACATGTCTACCAATTTACTTTTGCTGTTTCTTTTCTGCTAGCAGTACCAGTGTTTACTATTGCTGGATCTGTTTCATTTTCAGGGCCTTTCCATTTAATGCACCAAGGAGTGCTTGCCATATATTGAAATTTCTGAAATATACCCACAGACCATGCACTATCCCAGGGTTCTGATCCTTTTCATTCATTTTCTTCACACTTCCACACTAATGGGTTTCCTGTCACATTTTCTGTTACCTGTTAACATTTAACTATTTTGTTCTCTTTTATATTAGGTAGTTTTGATGCTATCATTTCCCAACTTATTGGGTCCTCTGCTGCCTTTGGTATTGGCAGGCAGGCTGTTATTCTAGTGGTGTTTTGCATTTTGGCAAGGTCTTTGATTAATCCAATCATCACATTTCAGCTTGAATCGTATTAGGAGCTTCTATTACCCTGTGTTCCTGTTTGTACCTCTCTCTTCACTTTAGAATGAAGAGCAGTTGGTAGACCTCCGTGCATTCCATATCCCAAAGCAAACGTAATTCTTAATGGTAACATTAAAATACATAAAGTTAACATTAACCTCCAAACGAGCGTGGTTACTGACACCATTGAAAACAGTTACAGACGTCTTATTTTCAGCTTTGTTGGTCTTACAGCTTGTGCAGCCCACGACACAGCTCTATGGGGGACTTTCTTCACTCGGGTGTAGCGTATCCAGGGTTCCACTTCAGCCACTCTGACAGCTGTAAAGGTGGTTAGTAGTACTTGATGAGGACCAGTCCACTTTTCCTTCAATGGCTCTCCATCTCAGGTCTTGAGGTACACCTTGTCTCTCGGTTTGATGTCGTGGACTGGATTTTCAAGACTCAGTGGTCTATTCTACAGGAGAGCTCTCCGGAGCTGTGCTAAAGTTTTCTTAAGAGACAGAACAGAATTATACACATCTTGTTTCTCTGTAATGTGTACATTTGGATTAGGGTTTGGAGATTCATATGGCTTCCCATACTATATCTTATAGGAACTGACTGACATTCCACTCCTAGGTTTTATTCGAATCCTTAGCAATGCTATTGGTAATGCTTGTGGCCGTTGCAATTTGGCTTCTTGGCATATCTTCCTAAGCTGCTTCTTCAATGTCTGGTTCATCCTTTCTACTTGTCCACTTGACTGGGGTCTCCATGGGGTATGGAGGTCTCAAGAGATTCTCAATAATCTACTCACCTCCTGTACCACCCTGGCTATAAAATGTGGGCTTCTATCTGATATAGGCACCCCCAAACCTGGGAATAATCTCCTGTAGAAACCACTTAACTGTTTCTTTTGCTTGATTGGTACAACAGGGAAGGGCTTCTGGCCATCTAGAAAATGTGTCAACCTCTACTATCAAATACTTATATCCTTGAGTTCTTGGTAATTCTGCGAAATCTACTTGCCAATAATCTCCTGGTTCTATACCTACTCGAATTCTTCCTAGCTGTGCCTGTCGTCTGGCCACTGGATTATTTTTTTAAGCAAATCTCACATTTTGACATTACTGATTTTGCCATTGTTTGCATCTGTACCGAGACTATATATCGCCTCAGCGATTTTATCAATGCCTCTGCACCCCAATGACACTCATTATGTCTTATTTGTAAAATTTCTCTCATTACCAAGGGGAGTACCACTATTTGCCCTTCTGTGGTTACATACCACCCTTCTGCATTCTTCTGTGCCTTCAGCAGGTGTGCCAGTCTGTCATCTTCTTTTGTGTACTTTGGCTTGGGAGGTAAATTGAATTGAGAGACGTTAAGTTTTGACGGAATCAAGGCCATTGTTTTCTGCACTTCCCGTGCCACCTGATGGTCTGTCCAATCTGCTCTTCGATTTCCTTCACAAATTTTAGAACTGCCCGATTGATGTGCCTTGCAGTGCATGATTGCTACTTGTTTGGGTTTTTGTACTGCATTTATGAGTTGTAGGACTGCATCTTGATGTTTAATATGTGTTCCTTGGGAGGACAGTAGTCCTCTCTCCTTCCATAATGCTCTGTGTACATGCACTACTCCAAAGGCATATTTTGAGTCAGTCCATATGTTGACTGCTTTCCCCTCACTCAGTTCTAATGCTCTGGTTAATGCAATCAGCTCTGCCCTCTGGGCAGATGTATTAGGTGGTAATGCTTTTGCTTCCACTACTGTGTTAATTGTGGTTACCGCATATTCAGCGTATCTCATTCCATTTTCCACAAAGCTGCTTCCATCCGTGAAGAGTTCCCATTCTGGTTGCTCCAGAGGAGTATCTTTCAGGTCTGCTCTTGCTGAATAGGTATACTCAATCACCTCTACGCAGTCATGTTCCAGTGGACCTTCCTCAGCTGGAGTACCTAGAAACGAGGCTGGATTCAAAAGGTTAGTTGTTTTTAGTGTCACATCATCCTGCTCGGTCAGGGTTACCTGGAATTATATCATCCGACTTGGAGAGAGCCAGTGGCCTCCTTTCTGCTCCAGGACCGTGGTTACCATGTGTGGCACGAAGACATCAATATGTCTTCCCATCGTGAGCTTCCTGGCTTCTTGTATCAGTAGCACAGTAGCTGCCACTGCCCGCAGACATGAGGGCCACTTAGCACTTACGTTGTCAAGTTGTTTGGAAAAGTAACCCACCGGCCTTTTCCAACCTCCCAATCGTTGGGTCAGGACTCCCAGTGCCAGGTGCTGCCTCGCATGTACATACAGCTGAAAGTCTTTAGATAAATCAGGTAACCCTAATGCAGGAGCAGTCATCAATGCTTCCTTCATTTTCTGGAAGGCTTCCTTTGTGGTTTGCCCCAGACGAACAGCTGAGTCTCCTGAGCCTCATATGAGGGTTTTGCAATCAGTCCATAGTCCACGATCTACAGGTGACACTACCTGGTCATTCCAAGGAAAATTCACAGCTCGTGTAGATTCTGGGGCTCTGGAATATCACAAATAGCTTGAACATGATTAATACCCAGCCTTCTTTGCCCTTGTGAGATTTCACATCCCAGGTAGATAACAGTCTGTTGGGCAATCTGGGCTTTTGCTTTGGACACCTTATATCCTCCCATTCCCAAGGAATTTAAAATCTCAATTGTTACCTTTATGCAGGTTGTCTCTTCTTCAGTAGCAATCAGAATATCATCTACATATTGGAGCAATAGGTACTGGTCTTTTGGTACCTGTCTTTCTTTAGTCCAGATTTCCAGCTCCTTTGCCAGCTGACTCCTGAATAGGGTCGGGGAGTTTTTAAAACCCATCGGTAATCGAGTCCAGGTGAGTTAGGACTTTCTTCCACTTCCAGGATGTTCCCACTCAAAGGCAAATAGGTTCCTACTATCTTGGTCAAGGGGTATGCAGAAAAAGGCATATTTTAGATCAAATACAGTAAACCATTTATATATCTCCTTTACAGATGCTAACAATGTATAAGGATTGGCCACCACTGGATAAATATCTTTGGTTATCTCACTTATGCCCCTCAAATCCTGTACAAGTCTATACTCACCATTGGGCTTCTTCACTGGAAAAACTGGAGTATTGTATTCTGATTCACATTCTTCTAGAATTTGATATTTTAAAAATTTATCAATAGTCTTTGCTATTCCTTGCCTTGCTTTTGTTTTATAGGGTAATGTTTAATCCGTACAGCATTTTCTCCTTCTTTCAATTCTACATGTACTGGTTGTGCCAATTTAAATTTTCTAGGTACATCCGTTTCACATACAGAAGGAATCACTGCATCTTCTACCTCCTTAGGAATATTAGGGATTGGCTTTTCTTTTATCATTAAAATCTTTCCTGTTTTGACTCAGGTATTATTACAAGTTCACCATTCTCAAAAGTAATTACCACTTCAAGTGCCACCCATAAATCATGCCCTAAGAGCAGAATTGGGCACTCAGGCAAATACAAGAATTCATGTGTTAAAACATTCCCAAAACTCAAATCTAGGGGTTGCAGGAATGACCGTGTTTCTTCCTTCCCTGTGGCTCCAATGATTACAGTCAACTTATTCTCAATTTGCCCTTCCATACAGTTCAATATAGAATGTGTATGTAAGAAGGGTAACCTTCTTTCCTTCTAAACACAAAGTCACCATGGGCTCCTTTAATCCTGGCTTTCTTTCACATAAGACCATGACTCCAGCTACGCTGTCTGCTTGGGGCTGACCATTCTGGGTAAACCAGTTTGGGCACTCTTTTTCTAATGACTTTCTAATAAGTAAGTAAGCATAAATAAGTAAGCATTGATTTATTATAAGTTTTTCATGGCTTCTGCCAAAACCACTTCTATTACCACTCCGACCAGTTCTACTACATCCTCACCCTTGTCCTTGTAAAACTGCCAAAAGACTCTGTCCCTGTTTCTTAGCAGCCACTTTTCTCTATTGTTATTAACTTTAAGCCACCTCAAATAGTTTGTCCAAATTTCTTACCTTTTGCCCCTCCTGTCTTAGGCCAGGCAGGGGCCAATTTTGACCGAGTCCAATCAAATACTGCGGTTACTGGTTTATCTTTATCACTCCCACTACTATTTGCTCCTTCTGCACCCTCCCCATGTCTCTTTATCACAGCTACATCTTGGTTATTTCTCGGGGAAGGAAGGAGCAGGTGAAAATGACAGACGAAGGTCAGGGGGACAGGAGCAGGTGTCAGCAGGGGAAAGAGATAGGCGTAAGCTGGGGAGAGGTAAGAGAATCTGGTTGGGTGAGACCAAGCGAAGGGGAACTCAATGTCGAGGGGGGGGGCACTGGTGGGAACTGTGGGTCCCACTAACAAATTAGCTTCTAAATCATTTTCTCCCCCCTTTTCCCCAAACTTGCACTCAAAACCAAGTGTTCCACACAACGCTTATCCTGGACACAAGCCAGGCACTGATTGTTTTCAAAGATCATTGTTTTTTAACCCATACTCAGCCAGCCACTCTGTCTTTTCTTGTAAATGAAACAAATACGTAACTTCATCCAATCTCCCCCGTTATTCGCAATACTCCATCAGCTGTGATATTAGATTCGGTTCCAAAGATCCATTCTCCAGCCACCTCTGATTATTAGGCAAAACATAACCAGGCCACCATGTATTGCAATAATTAATCAATTTATCCTTCTGTAATTCCTGACCAAAATTTTCATCCTTCCCGTGTGCTGCCAAGCACCCCAAAGGAGAAGCGGGTATGGGGGCATTGCCGCCCATAACCCCTACTTTTAAACCCTTCAGCTTCTCCATATGTTACAGTACATAACACCACCAATGCCGAACCTGCAGGGCTTTCACCCTGTCTAACGGACGGCGCCTAGGCAATACCAGGAATTCCTTAGCCCAACCACGTGCAGCTTTCGCCGCGTCTGACAGGCAGGCACCAGACCAGAATAAAGCACTTTACCTCTTCTCCAGGGGACGTTGTGAGCGGCGGGGGGTCCCGCCTCGATGGGCTCCCCGAGAATCCCTCGGTGCCGGCTGGAGCGTGATCGGGACGGGAGGTCCTCAGCAGCGCTCACAGGGTCCCATCTGGGTCGCCAAAATGTTAGCGAGGAAAACGCATAACCACCGGAATGATTATGAGGTGCTTTATTGAAGAGCTCTGGGAGCCAGGGTACAAACCCAAATTCAACTCCAACGAGGGTCCAAGAAGGGCCCCGTATTATACCATTTCGTTACATAACTCCATGTTAATCATTAAACTTACATTGTTCTATTGTATACATCCAAGCATGAATTTTGTAAATATCTTCTTTACGATTCTAGTTTGAAATAATAATCATGTTTAGCTACCAAAAATTATTACAATTCGATCATCTATCTTATGATGATTAGGTACAGTTTCACCCGACCTAGTTTCCAAATACAAGTCATCCCAATCTTCTCTTTCTCCCCCCATCCCGATTACCCAGGCAGAGTTATACTTGATTTGGTTAAAACAATGAAAGCAACACCTGGTTGCAGTGAAGCGGAGACTCTATTCCCAGCTTCTCTGGTAACCGAAATTATTAACCCTATCCTAACACAGATCCTCACTGAAACAAGGTTTGTCAGCTGTTTTTAGATTCTGGGGTGATGGTAAAGTATTTTAGTGATTAATAATTATCCAATTTTGCTTGTGTTATTGTTAATAGTTATTAATTATGTGTGTTACTACGTGTGTTGTTTAGTTTTCCTATTCCTTTCATGTTTTTAGCAAGAGTAATGCATTGTTTCATCAGAATGCCTGTGCACTTATACAAATGTTTTGTATTTCCAAAGATCAAGCAAAAGCAATCATCAGTGCTTGCCCTGATTATCATCTTGTGCAACCTCCTGTGTCCACAGGAGCTGTCAATCCACAATGACTGCAGAGTCAACAATTATGGCAAACAGGTTAAAAAAAGGAGGGGGGAGGCAGAGGTAATGTCTCAAATGCAATTTAAAAAAAGATATTGTATGTTTTAAATTTTAAGAAATAGCTCTTTTGTGGAATCAAATCCAGATTATTAGGCATTTTTCAAATAGCACACAGGCAAAATTAAAAGAAAATCCTTTCCTTTTGATCAGAAACCCCGAAACAGGGCGAATTGAAGGTCCATTTTCATTAATAACCTGCGGCAAAGGGTATGCTTGTGTTTCCACAGGTTCCGGACCAAACTGGGTTCCAGCAAAGAACGTGAAGCCATATCAAGTGCAGAAACATGCTGACAACTCCAAGACCAGAGGAGCGAGCATACAGACGTGAACTGCACAGAGACTACCGTTGATGATAGACATCTTTTATTTCGCATGCAAGAACTATGAACTTTGGGTTTTATGTCAGGGAATGTAGAAGGGATTTTTTGAGAAAATTAAGAGAGATTCAGATTTGTAGAGCTGAATGCAAACAAAATAATTTAGTGCCTTATATTTGGCCTGTCCCAGAACAAATTTGGGAAAAAACAAAAAAGGAATGTGCTAAAAGATTTGGTTGGAAATTAGGAGCAAAAAAGAAAGTGCCTTAAATCAAAAAATAACCAAAGACAAGCATGGAGCTAAATCAGATATCATGTTTATATCTTATTATTTTGTTTGCCTTCAGCAGTGCAACTTTATCTGTTAATCAACCAAAGACCAATGTTTGGGTGACTTTACCTAATGCATCAGGCTTAGACACCATATGCTTATCCACTGCATCTCCAGAAAATCCATTATCCACATGCTTAGTAGAAGTACACACAGGCACTTGGCCAGTGAGAGAGAAAACCATTCTTACTAGAAGCATGACCATTGACTGCACATATGATTTAGATTAATGGAATGGTTGGGCATTCAGTCTTCCTCAAGCATCTTTAGAGCCTCAGGAAATCGACCTCCTTGGTTCAGTAGGAATGAATGCTTGTGTTCACTTATGGAGGAAAAGAACCACTGTGTCCACACGTCTCCCCATCATCAAGTGTATAAGAATCAGATGTCTTGGTGTAATTATACTTCCCCAGCACCTGCATGGTCCCTTGACACACCTTTACAGTTACCACAAGGGATGTTTTTAATTTGTGGAGATAAAGCTTGGTCCACTATTATATCACACATCAGAGGTAGTCCATGTATCACTGGAAAGCTTACTTTGCTAATGCCTAGTACAAAAATTATTGAAGACCATAGATGCAGAGGAAAAAAGTTTATCCATCAGTATAAATCAGACTGTAAAGATGATTTTGAAGCTTCAGGTTTTGGAAAAAGATTTGCAGCACCTTTACTTCTACCCCCACTTGCCTCTGCAGTAGCTTTAAAGCAATTGGATCGGTTAGGTTGCTGGTTAAGTAAACAGACCAATGCTACTTCTCTCACACTGGTTTGTTTAGCAGATGTCAAAGATGTAAGACATGCAATTCTGCAAAACAGAGCAGCAATAGATTTTCTTTTGTCAGTGCATGGACATGGGTGTGAAGATTTCAATGGGATGTGTTGTATGAATCTGTCTGATCACTCAGAATCCATTCATAAAAGCAGACAGAAGTTAAGGGAAAGTGTGTTGAGTTGATGATGGGACATGATTAGATAACATATTCGATAAATGGAGCTTTGCATCATGGTGGAAAGAACTTCTAAAGATAGGCATGTATATATTGATTTTCATCATAATTATATTGACAGTAGTGCCTTGCCTGTTCAAATGTGTACAACAGATGACTGACAAAGCTATCAAAGGGAGTATTCTTGTTTCAAAGAGAATGGGGAAATGTGGGAATTCCAGGCACAGAAAACTCTCAAAATCTTATGCATGCAGGCTCAAACACAGAAATGAGTACAGGGTTCAACCTGAGACCTTGGAAAAAGCTTCCAAATTTATAGACCATAAATAAGAATGTGGGTTTTTAGTTTAGGTAAGAAACACATTAAGCTAGGTAGTGGAAAGTTTTAAGGCTTTAAAGTGTGGATATAGAGGTTGTAATAGACTGGAGACACAAGTAAGGATTCCAATCGGAATTTATTAGATTACAGCAGGCAAGGCAAAGGCAAATACAGTGCTGGGCAGCAGGAGAGTCTCCGCTCTGCCAACTGCCACGCCGTGCAAATTCCAGTCCACCTTTTTATCTTTTTTTCTTTAGCTGACGTGTCTTTTCCTGTTGTACTCTGCGCGTGTGCGATCTGTTGCTAGGGGGTCTTTTTCTGCCTCCCGGTGGTCGTAGCGATGAAGGCGGGTAGTCATCCTCCGGTTGCCTTTTCCCTTATATGACAGCTGTGCTCAAGTTTCTGAAACTTAAAACTAATTAAGCAAGTACAGAAAAAGGATTGAGCAAGAGCATGTTTGCGTATGGCTTTTCTATAGGCTTAGATAGTAACATAGTAACTTTCTGTTATTTGAGTTGTTTGACCTCTAGTGAACAAAAACAGTTTATGTTTATCACAGAGGTAGTTATAGAAATTGTAAAAAAGTTAAGGTGTAGCAAGTTTGTGCGTCATTATATGATTGGTTTAAAAAGTCCGCATTGCAGCAAGATGTGTGATACAAATTAATTAGGGGTTGGTGTGATAGTAAAAACATTCTTTGTGACAGTAGTTTATTGGCTAATTAATCTTTAAAAGACCTTGTAAGCTGTGATCTTGTGACCACTGATGACCACTGACCACGAACTTCAGGCGTATGCAGTGAAGATATCTTCACTCCTTCATGAGACTGTAGAAGAAGAGTAATAAATCATGTTATTAGATGTCTCCCAGTGGTCCTGTCTCTCTTAATATCCCAGTATCCCACTTCTCCAGCCATCCCCATAGGGCATTGTCTACCTTGGTGGTTGACCTCGAGCCTCACCAGGCACCTTCGGCAAAAGGCTCCAGGACAGACCATGGCTCCCAGCTGCGGAGTAGAGTATGTTCTTCATATTTGGACCTGTCCTGACTGACTAGGCTCAGGGTTACTGCATGAGCGATCTTCTGCTTGATCTGGGCAAAGGCTTGTTGCTGTTCAGGCCCCCACTGGAAAGTGTTTTTCTTGCGGGTAACCAAGTAGAGACGGCTCAAAATCTGGCTGTACTCACTCAGGAATATGCATTCTCAGAAAGCCTATAGCACTTAGGAAAGCTCATGTTTCCTTCTTCTTCATGGGTGGAGACATTGCTGTGATCTTGTTGATGACATTTGTGGGAATCTGACGCTGTTCATTTTGCCACTTTACTCCCAAGAACTGGATCTCTTGAGCAGGTCCCTTAACTTTGCTCTTCTTGATGGTGAAACTGGCTTCCAGGAGAATCTGGATGATTTTCTCTCCTTTCTCAAACACCTCTGCTGCCGTGTTCCCCCAAACAATTATGTAATCAATGTACTGCAGATGTTCCAGAGTCTCATCCTTTTCTAGTGCAATCTGAATCAGTCCATGGCAGATGGTAGGACTGTGCTTCCACTCCAGGGCAGTCAGTTCCAAGAGTACTGCAGTCCCCTCCATGTGAAGGCAAACTGAGGCCTGCATTCTGCTGTTGGAGGAACAGAGCAAAATGCATTGGCAATGTCAGTAGTGGATGCCTTGGACTCCAGCTCGTATTGGAGCTTCAACATGTCTGGCACAGCGGTGCTCAATGGTGGTGTCACTTCATTCAAGGCACGACAGTCCACAGTCAATCTCCATTCTCCTTCACATTTGTGCACAGGCCAAACGGGACTGCTGAAGGGTGAGTGGGTTTTGCTGACCACCCCTTGACTCTCCAGCTCACGGATCATCTTGTGGATCGGAATCACAGCATCTCGAGTTGTTTTGTACTGTTGGTGATGCACTGTTGAAGAGGCAATTGGTACTCGTTGCTCTTGCCCCCTCAGAAGTCCTACATCAGATGGGTTCACTGATAGTCCAGACAAGGTGTTCAATTGCTTAATGTCCTCTGTCTCTACAGCCACTATCCCAAATGCCCACCTGAGTCCCTTTGGGTCTTTTAAATACCTATTTCAGAGGAAGTGTATGCCCAAAATGCATGGAGCCTCTGTGCCAGTCACAATAGGGTGTTTCTTCCACTCATTTCCAGTCAGACTAACATCAGCTTCCTCCAAAGTAAAATCCTGTGATCCCCGTCACACCAGCAATAAAAACAGATTCTGCCCCCATATGTTTTGATAGGAGCAATGTGTACTGCGCACCAGTGTCAACTAAGGCCTCATATTGTTGTGGTTCTGATGTGCCAGGCCAATGAATCCACACAGTCCAAAAGACACTGTTTTCCCTAGCCTCTACCTGGCTAGAGGCAGGGCTTCTCTAAGCCTGGTTATCCTTCCTTTCCTGGACATACATTTAATCTGCGCCCCTCTGCTGTAAAAGCTACATGTTAGGGACAATACTGGAGCTATCTCCTGAAAAGAAAATAAGCCTAGGGACTAGAAAGGTATTAAAACTTCAAATAAGCCTAGGGACCAGAGAAACATGAAGAAGTCAACCCAGAGAGACAGAATAAATTCAAGCAACATGGCTACTGACCGCTTTAACCCAATACAGAGTAAGTGAAACCAACATGCAATTAGTACAGGTTTTTTCCACTTTCTCGAGACACACATTGGGCACCAAAAAAGTATTTGTCCTGGGGTAGGGCAAATTTGGGAAGAAACCTCTGAATGAGGTGCTTCTAGAAAGAGGCAAATGCTTTTTAGTTGAAGTTTGAATGCATCTTACTCTGAGGGAATTGTGGAAATTGTGGTAAATGGTTTTGGAGATTTAAGTCCTTTGTCTACATGGGCATATGTGCTGAACCTAAAGGTCCTGTTTGGAGGAGACCCACGCCCTTGTGTTTTTTGTGTGTTTTTTTTTCAAAAAACAGAATTGGCAGGTTTCAGTCCTGAAAAATTCCTGCAACATGGTTTATTAGCGCAATGTGAGTCCAAATTCAACACCCTGATTTTAGCTGTTAAGAAATCAGATAGTGAGAGTTATTGATTAGTACAAGATTTAAGAGCAATTAACTAAATTACAGAGGACATATACACAATGGTAGCCAATCCCTACACCCTTTTGACCACACTGACAGACAAATTAGGGTGGTTTACTGTGGTAGACCTGAAGGATGCTTTTTTCTGCATTCCTGTGCAGAAAAACAGCCAGGAGCTCTTTGCTTTTGAGTAGGAAAACCCCAAGACATGGAGGAAAACTCAGCTCACTTGGTCAGTCTTACCCCAAGGTTTCAAGAACAGTCCAACTATATTTGGAAACCAGCTAGCAAAGGAATTAGAGGACTGGAAAAGACAGGAGCCAGAAGGAGTTATTTTTCAATATGTGGATGACATCTTGATTGCAGCCAGAACCAGACACGACTGCATACGACTTACCATAAGTTTATTAAACTTCTTGGGACTGAGTGGGTACAGACTTTCTAAAGACAAAGCACAGATTGCCAAAGAAGCAGTAGTTTACTTGGGACTCGAGATCTTCCATGGACACTGACAGCTCAGCAAAGAATGAAAAGAAGCAATCTGTTGACTCCCAGAGCCCCATACTGTGAGAGAGAAGCAAGCTTTCCTGGGAATGGTAGGTTTGGTGTCATTTGTGGATAGCAAATTATGGACTGCTGGTAAAACCCCTATATGGGGGCATTAAAAGCAGCCGAAAAAGGAATTATCATATGGACTGAAACCACCAGAGCAGCTTTTAAACAGCTGAAACGCTGTTTAATGTCAGCTCCAGCACTGGGACTGCCAGACTTAACTAAACCTTTTGAACTTTTTACGTATGAGAGACTGAACATGGCTTTGGGAGTGTTGGAACCCTGGAAGCTGAAAATTTCAGACTTTCAGAGCTGAGGGGTGCTGACCCTCAGGCAGGCACCGCATTTGACCTGAGGCCTTGGAACAGGCTTCCGAGACTGTGTTATAGCACAGGAGTTCTCGGTGTGTAGTTAGAGTGGCGTTGTGTGATCTCACAGGGTGAAAACTTAGATTTGGGGTTTTTGGTATATAGTAATGTGTATGGGCCAAGGTGCAGGATTCAGTGTGTTGTCGGAGTTCTTCTTCACCTTCTTCTTCTGTCTTCTTCACAGATCTGGGTGGCTTTCTCTAATTGGGTGAAAGATGTCTGCATTGCAAGCCTCAGAGGTCACTATTGAGTCAAAAACATAAATAATATAGGTGTCACTTTGGTATTGGGTAATTATCTCTTAAATAGCCTTGGTGAAAGTTAGAAGATCTCCATTTTGCCTCATTTCTCTAACTAGCAAGTTGGAGTGTAAGCTGTAAATACTGTAAATAGATAAGATATAATAAACAACCAAGACCAAACTCGACTCTACGTTTCCCGTGTTTTTCATCCTGACCTTGGCTGAGATAAAGCAGGCAGAACTGTTACATGGGGGAACTAGCACAGTGTGGAAAAAACCAAAGCTGGCCTGTCATTTCTTATTAGTGCAGCTAACAAGCAATTGGCAAGTTCCCATATGAAGCAATTTTGAGAATGAGAAGTTCCTTTAACACAACAATCTATTCTGAGGGTGAAAAACAAATGCTCGTGTAATAAGGGGATTTGTCCCATGAAAATCAGTAAAGAAAATATGTAAACAATCCAAGAATAGATAGATTTGATGGACAAGTAGAATACCTTTAACTAACCAATAGAATAATTGGCAAAAAAGCTGTTAACAAATTCAAGTTGCACACGAGGTTTGTAAAATCTGTATAAAAAACAGTATGCTGCCATAATAAAGAGAGCCTTCTGAAGATTTTACCATGTCGCTCTATATGCCATGCCCACCTCAACAACGACAGCACAGTGCCTTGGAAACCAGCAGAGGGCTGTGGCCTACTTTTCCAAACAACTAGACAATGTTGCCCAAGGCTGGCCAGGGTGCCTGAAGGCTGTGGCAGCTACTGTCCTCCTGATCCAGGAAGCCCATGCCGTAGCAGCTGCACTGGAACAAAAAGCCAGAACATTGGCTGTCTAGTAACTGGATGCTTAAATATCAAGTACTGTTATTAGAACAGGATGATGTTACCCTGAAAACAACTTCTGTTGTTAACCCTGACATGTTTTTGTCCTCCACCTTAATTGACAATGAGCCTGAACATAACTGTTTACAGACAATTGAAGAAGTCTATTCCAGCCAACCTGACCTGAAAGATGTGCCCCTTGAAAATCCAGAATGGGAGCTTTTTACAGATGGAAGCAGCTTTATGAAAAAGGGCAAAAGGATGACAGGTTATGCAGTAACCACTCAGGATAAGGTGATCAAGGCAAAGGCCCTGTCAGCAGATGTGTCATCACAGAAAGCCAAACTGATTGCACTGATGGGAGCCCTAGACCCGAACAAAAGGAAAGAAGGTAAATATATGGATTGACTCTAAATATGCATTTAGTGTTGTCCACAGCCATGGAGCCATCTGGAAGGAGAGAGTGTTAGCGTAGGAAACACATAATCACAGAATGATTATATGCGGTGCTTTATTGAAGAGCTCTGGGAGTCGGGGTACAGATCCAAATCCAACTCCAACAAGGGCTCAAAAAGTATACAGTTTTATACCCCTTCGTTACACAACTCTATGCTAATTATTAAGCCTTCACTGTTCTATTGTATACACCCAAGCATGAATTTTGGTAAATACCTTTCCTTGTGATTCTCATGATTCTGGTTTAAGTTAATAATAATATTCAGCTACCAACAAACATTACAATTATGTTGTCTATCATATGATTATTAGGTACAGTTTCACCCGACCTAGTAGAGAATAGCTTTATTTCCAAGGCCTATGTATCTAAGTACAAATCATTCTCATCCCCTTTCTCCCCTGATTACCCAGGCAAAGTTATACTTGATTTGGTTAAAACAATAGCATGAAAATAACATCCTGGTTGCAGTGAAGCTGATGTTCTGTTCCTCGGCTTTGCAGCCACAGAAATAATTTTTTATTTTAACCCTATACTATCAAGAGGACTTCTGAACGCTCAAGGTAATCAAATCAAACATGCTGAACAAATACTTGCCATCTTAGAGAGCATTAAAAACCTACAGAAGTAGCTATTATGCATTGTAGAGGTCACCAAAAAGGGAAAACCACTCCAGACTTGGGAAATCGCTTTACTGATAAAGCAGCAAGAGGGATTGAAGAAAAAGGTATTCTTGCAGTAATTCCATAAAAGGAGATCGATTTGTTTGGGTTCACCTCAAAATATGACCAAGTAGACCACAAACTAATCAAGTTTCTTAAAGCTGAGATCACAGAAAGTGGGTGGGCGGTTACACCAGCAAATCAGGCTGTAGTCCCACCCCTGATCCTTCCAGAGCTAGCTCAAAGAGAACATGAAAACAGATATTTCTGGGTTGGAAATATTCTGAAACACCTAAAAAATGTAGTAATAGGAACGGGAATGACTGACATTATACAATCAGCAGTGAGAAAATGTGAAATCTGCTGTAAAAACAACCCTGACATGAGGAAAAGAGTTGTATTAGGAGTAACAAAAAGGGGATCTTCCTGGAGATTACTGGCGAATAGGTTTTGCAGAGTTACCACGCAGAGAGGCATACTGGTACATACTGGTATTAGTTGACACCTTTAGTGGATGGCCAGAGGCTTACCCCTGTCACACTAATACAGCCAAGGAACTGGTAAAAGTTTTCCTCAATTATATAATTCCAAGGTTCAGAGTTCCCTTGATGTCATCAGATGTAGCAGAATTTCTTAGAGTGAGGACATGATTTATATATTTGGAGTAAGGTTTGAGCTACCTCAGCCTGGACCCCAGATTCAGGCCTGTGAAGCCTGTGGCACAGTTAGAAATTATGTTAAGGTGTGCACATGGGACAGTGGTTTTTCTAGGTGTTAATAGGTATAGTTTGTAGTGTGAACACTTTGGCCACCTTAAGAATAAGATAAACAATATCTGTTTGCATTTTTCTTGTGCTGTATACCAATGAGAGAATACTTGTAACTGTAAGCTATACTGAAATGTATACAACCTGCCATTTCAGACGGAATAAATGGAGAACCTATGCTAACCATATTGGTTTGATCTGCATTACTCTGTCTAGGCTTCCCATGTTTTAAGGGGTTCTCTGTTTATGATCAGATAGAGGATCACATTTGTTGCAACAGCGGTTAAAGAAGTTAGCCAGATTTTGGGAATTACTTGGGATCTGCATACACCTTATAGACTCCAAGCAAGTGGTAAAATTTTTCACTTTGTACACCCCTCCTTTGGAGATACTCACCAACTTTGGTCCTCCAGAACAAAAAAAACACAGGGGAAGTCCCCCAACTGAAGGCAGTCCTCTCGGGTGCTAGCGGGTTGTTGCCTTGCCCCTCCTGGAGCGCGGCTGGACAGAAGTCGGTCTGCTCATAGGAGGCTCCTGACGGCCAAATCCTCTCAGAAACTAATTCCATTAATTATTTGCAGGGTCCCTTACACAAGGGGATGCACGCTGGGTGCCAGACTATCGCCGTTGCTGGAACCTTTGAGCTAGCTCAGTTGCCACAGCAAGACGATTTGAGTGGGACACGCCTCCCGAGTGGGGGACAGAAAGCACGTCTTGGAGCTCTCTGCTCTGAAGTCTTTGCTTGGTGCAGGTTGGGAAGAAGGAATGAGAGGGAGGTCTTCTGGCTGTGATCCAGAGAGATTTATTCCCCTGAATAGCCAGTGACAGACAGACCCGGGCACCGGGCACAGCAGGTTATAAATCAGGGGATTTGAGGGGCAAGTAGTGACTTTTGACCAATAGGGAGAGGGGGTGGGAGAAGAACATGGAAGAGTCTCAAACTTTAGGAGCTAATAGAAAATCAATGGAAGGAAAACAAATTATACAGACGAATGATACACCGGGGATTGGGGCACCCCTAAAACAGGTTTGGACAGAGATTGGTCCAGTGAAAGATTGACTTAGAACATTCAGGAAAAGGCATTGGGGTAGGCATAACTGACAGCTCAGGGGGGAGCAAACAACTTTTGGGACAAAACCATGAACTCAGACAAAACAAGGGGGTACAGAACAGTCCAGTAACCATAAAACTTGAACAAACTGCAACATCTCCCCTTTTTCTTTTTAAAATGAGAGAGTGCAGTGTAAAGGAGCTTTTTGGAATCCTTCTTAAGGTTTTGGGTAGCTTTCTTTCCATCATGGTTGCTCTCAGGGCTACTACATGGTTCAACACATGAGTGGGAGAAGCTACCCTCTTTAAACCTTCTACTACCATTGTTTTTAAGGTTCCAAAAGCAATTAGGATAAGAAACACAACTACCAGAAACCATACAATTGATTTAATAATAGAACCTTCCCATCCCGAAAGTCCCCAATTTTTAAAGATATTTCTCATCCAGTCTTCAGTTTCCTGCTTGATGTTTCAAATCAGGGTCTTCATTTTTCTAATGGAAGCGTGGATGCTTTCACTCTTGGAGGATAGGTTGAAACAACAGAGATCCTTGCATTCCTCACAACCATGGCCATGTGTGAGAAGAAGGAAGTCAATGGCAGTCCTATTTTGTAACATAGGCTCCCTGGTAATTTCTTCATCTTAAAGGAGGTCACTAAGTGCAGTTGATGGTAAATTGGCCTGTTTCATAACTAAGCATTCTAGGTGGCCCAATTCACCTGGAGCTTTGGCTGCTGATACCCATGGCAAAAGCTCTGAGACAGCAACCCTTTTGGACTTTGACCAATGGAAAATTTTGGGGTCATGGGTCTCATCTAATTGTAGAACACTACGTTTTTGGATGGTTGAATTTTTCTTTTGGCTCCAATTCAAAATTTTAGTCTGGTTAGGTGAGAACAGGGAAAACTGACCTATGGTGCATGGGCCTCCATAATGATGAGAGGGGATGCCTGTCCACGCTTGGTCCCCACAAATAGAAAAGTTCCCTTTGGGTAGCTTTTTGGGAACATCGGTAGAGAAGGTGGCAACTTTGTCTACCAAAGCATACCACTTGGAAGCCGTGAATTCCCTTTTGTATTGTGTCACTTTGATGAACCTCTGTGGCTCATAAATGGGTAAATAATCTAAATGAATACAAAATATGGCATGAGCAGAGCCAAGGAGTTCAAACTCCTGAGGCTCTTGATCTGCATCTGGCAGTTCTTTCATCCACGGCATCCATTGGTGGAGAGGGTTATGTGAGGAAGGACTTATTACCGAGCGCTCTTGAGGCACTATAGGGTGGTGCGGGTTAGAACGTAAATTCAACAAACTTTCAGGAAATTGGGTTGGTTTAAAAGTGATCCCCACCAGGCAAGTCGACAAAGGGTTGTCAAGTGCTGCCATTGATATGGTCTTGCTTCAGTGCACTGGTTAGGATCACTCATATGTTCTTTCAGGGTTGAGGGACGATCCATGCTTCCGAAGACTGGATGAGGATTATGAGGAGCCACAAGATGTACATTGGCATTCTTAGGGATGGGGTAACCTCAAAAAGAAAAAAAGAATTCCACAATAGCAACTTGAAAACATCTGATAAATGGATTTGGGATCAGGACTCAGGTTCTTCCATTCCTTTCCCTCAGTGTTTCCTTAAGGAAGCCACTGTCATGTCTTTTGGTTGGTTTGCTGGCCCTTTAGATGTTTTGGGGTGATATGGTTTTACCCATTTTTGAGGGACCCACTTCAGCCCGGAGGGCATGGACACGCATGCGTATCCACGTCCCCAGGTTACAAATTCATATGGGACCTTTACCTCCCATGTCTCCAGGTTTTTCACTATGACTGGAGGGTGTTTTCTCAGCCACAAGGAGACATTCTGACTGAAGTGCCAGACCACTGGAGGGTGTAGGTTTTCAAAAGAGCAGTTCAGGAAGTTGACAGTGAAGAGGGCTTTACACAACCACAGTTGTGGTGCTAGCACCCTGCTGTCCCCTCTCTGCTGCTCAAGGACTCTTCAGGGACTGGTGTGTACTTTCAATTATGGCCTGACCCCTGGGGGAGTAGGGGCTGTCCTTTTTATGCCCTACTCCCCATTGCTGCAGAAACTCATCAAACGCCTTGGAGGCATTGGGCCCGTTATCTGTTTTGATGACCTTGGGGAACCCCAGCATGGAAAAGCCCTGCACTAGGTGTTTTTGGGCATCCGTGGCTTTCTCCCCTGTGTGGGTGGAGGCATAGACTGCTCCAGAGAAGGTATCAACAGAGACAAGTGAAACAAATCCCCCTCAGCCCCCCGGGGCTAGCTCAGTTTCTTGGGAGGCTTTTGGGGGAATATTTCAGGGATAGGGCAAAAGATCCAAAAGAGGCTCTTACCCCCAGGGTTGATCCAAGCCGTTTATTCCAGGAGGGGAAACAAGGGCAGGAGGCCCAGAGGGCAAGAAAGGTCCAGAAAGAAGGCAAGAGGGCTGGATTTGGAGGGCAAGAGGGCTGGAGGGCAAGATCGCTGGAGCCTTGGAGGGCCGGAGGGCAAGAGGAAGAAAAAGGAAGGACAGGGCCTTATCAAGGCTCCTGCCCAGGGGGGATGGATGGACCTCAGCCAATTGGGTCAAGAAAGGAAGGAAGGATCAAACTACATGGTTACAGGCTTCAGGGGTCCTGGGGAAAAACCATTCCCCAGAGAAATACAACAGACATGCACATACTTTACCAAATTTGAGTATGTGGGTGACATCGGTCTGCCACATCTCACAACTAGTAAGTCCTCTGGGATTGACCCCTGAGCCTAAAGATGGGACAGCATACTTTTGACAATTAGGACATGTTGCCACAACGGTCTTGGCTTGATGTCACCTTAGATGGAATTGGTGGACCGGACCGGACCAGTCACATTCTGATGAAAATTCTGATGACTCAGCTTGGCCTGGTGGATCAGATCTGGTAAGTTGGCCATTTCCACTGGGGCGGCTAGGGCATCAGCCATTCAATTGCCCTCGGCAATGAAGCCTGGCAGGTCCGTGTGTGACCTCACATGCATCACATAATATGGTTGCTCTCAGTGAGAGATCAGATAGATTAGCTTCAAGAGCAAGTTGAAGAGGTTTGGATTTGAGATCTCTCTTAAAATCGAATTTTCTGCTCTAGACACTACACCGGCTATATATGCCGAATCAGTGATTAAATTGTGTGATTCGGAAAATCTCTCAAATGCCCTGACGACTGCGACCAACTCAGCAATTTGAGGAGAACCCTCGACCTCCTCAATGTCTGACTCCCACTGCTGAGTTTGAGGACCCTTCCAGGTTACTACAGACCTGTGGGATGCTTCGGACACGTCGGTGAAAACTGTCAGTACTTCAAGTGGCTTCCTAGTCAATTTCTCTTTTAGAATTAATTTAAATTCTGAATTAAAAAAATTATGAGCTGGACTGTGAATTGAAATTTGTCCAGGGTAGCTGTCTAAAGCAAACTGCAGAGTCTCGTTTTCTTGGAGCAACTGCTCCAACATCTCTTTCGTTAATTTGCCTGATGACAATTTGAGCGGCAAGTGAATGTATGAGAAGTCACACCCTGCCAGTTCTCACAGCCTTCCTCTTGCTTTTCTGATCACCTGAGCCACCAATTCCTGTGGCTTTATGATACTTTTGGACTGTAGATGACTGAGGAACACCCACTCTATAATCAAGAGGGGGTCCCTCTGGCCCTTGTCCTTGTCCCATTGAAATATTACTCCATAGAGATATGGCAACCTCCCCAACACAATAAATTTGAATGGCAGGTCTGGCAGGCACCGATGGGCTTGCCTGTCGGAAATTGCTGACTGTACCTTCTCTACAGCAAGTCTTGCCTCCTGGGCCAGTACCCTAAGTGAATTTAGCTCCTCTCTCCCCCTCAATAAATTGAAGAGGGGGGCTAGGTCTTCGGTGGTAATTCCTAGCCAAGGTCTGACCCAATTTAAAGACCCACACAGTTGTTAAAGATCTGCCAAGCTCCTAGGGTCTTCCTTGATCACCAGCTTCTGGGGTTGAATGGTTCTGCTGGTGATCTCCAGGCCCAGAAACCTCCAAGGGGGCATCCATTGAACTTTCTCTTGCTGGAGTTCAAACTCTGCAGCAATTAAAGCATCAACAGTTAGGTCAAGCGTGTGTTGAAGCTCATCGCCGTCAGGGATGCACACGAGCACATCATCCATGTAATGCAGGATGATGGCCTTTCCCGCTTTGGCACATACCGGGGACAGCAATGAAGCCACATACCATTGGCAAATGCTAGGGCTGTTCTTCATGCCCTGCGGTTATACGGTCCAATGGTAGCATTTCATTGGGGCTTCTCGGTTGATGGAAGGAACCAAGAAGGAAAACCATGGAACATCAGCCGAGTCAAGGGGAATTTGGAAAAAACAGCCTTTTATGTCTATGACAGCTAGGTTCCAATTTTGGGGGAGCATCGAAGGGGAAGGCATCCTTAACTGCAGGGACCTCATGTCCTCAATGGCCTCATTAATCTTTCTGAAGTCATGCAGGATCCACCACTTGTCTTTCCCCAGCTTCTGAATAACAAAAAACAGAGAGTTCCAAGGGCTAGTAGATGGCACAATGTGACCTTTGGCCAACTGCTCCTCCATGAGCTCATTGAGTGCCTTCAATTTATCCTTAGCTAGCAACCACTGGTCTACCCAGACTGGGCAATTAGTTTTCCAATTTAACTTCTGAGTAGGGCGCTCCTCAGTGGCCGCTATTAGAAAATCTCGAGGGGTTTTTGGGATCTCAATTTTCACCTCCCATTGGGCCATGGTGAGCCTCCCCCACAAGGGAATCACATAACCCAAAATGAATGAATGAATACTTGCCAATTGCCAGTCCAGCCCCTCAAGTTGTACAACACTCTTAGATTGTTTCATGAATTGAGCACCCCCAATGACACGTACCTTGCCCTGCACAGGTTGCATTTCCCAATGTGATGGCCATAACCTAGAGGGAATGAGCATCACGTTTGCCCGTGTCCAACAATCCATCTAAGTGACAATACTCTTCAACTCAATGGATTCCATACCCTGTGATTGGTTTTTTCTCCCTCACCACCTCCGCCCAGTAAATGTCTGGAGACAAGTTGTCTACTGGGAGCTTTGTTGGTATCAGAATGGCTTGGGCAATGACCTGGCCCTCCGGGAGGATATAGGGTGGGTGGACACAATGTGCCATGAGAAGCAGTCCCTCTGGATCTGATGTTATGATCACAGGAGAAATCTCAGTCTCTGGGGGCGTGTGCTTGGTGTCCCTGACCACAGTGTACCTACTGTTCAGTCCAAGAAAAGAGTCCATGTCCAGTGGTTTGACAGAGGTCACCTGCCAGTGATGTGACTTAAAATATGTACTTTTTACATTTGTCAACATAAATGGTTGGTGTGGTTCCCAAACTTCACTGATTTGTTCTCCCCATGCCCCTTTCTGACCTGCTCCATTTTTTATCATCATGCGGGGCAGGTCCGTGCTCCCCTTTCAGTTTTTTGGGTGATTGATTTGTCCCACCCCACCCTGTTTGTTATTTTGTCCATCCTGACGGTTGTCCCCCTGGGGGAAAAAACCTGGCAATGTGTCCTTCCTGCCTGCAAATAAAACAACAGAGCAGTGCATTGTGCTATTTGTAAGGTGTTGCTGCAGCGACCATCCTTCTCGACCCCCCTCCTGTCTTCTGAGGCTCTGGAACGACAGCTCTTTTTGCACACGCCTCAGCCATCATTTCCAAGGTCGGTGGTGGGTCCGGCGGCAAGGCCAATATGATCTGCTTACAGGTGTCATTTGCATTGGCCTGCACTACCTCTGTCATGACTTCTAATTGCACCAACTGATTCTCCACTTGTTGTTCAATCACCATCTGAAGCCTTTCTACAAAATCTATAAATTATTCTAGAGGAGACTGTTTAATATTTACATAACTAAAGTTGGGGTCCCCTGTAAGCATTGTAATCAATGCATTCTCAGCAGCTCTTTTTACATGCTCCAAAATAGGCTGTGGGATTTTCTCAGCCTGTTTAGGTGCCACAATCCAATCCCCTTCACTGCACAAATGCTCAAATGTAATTTGGTTCCCATCAGCATCAAAGCTGCAGTCAGGAATTCTTAAAAGCTCAGAAAGAAGCTCCCTCAGTGATCTCTTTCATGTTGTCAGAAGGTGTTCTGTGGGAGTTAGGAGACATGAAAACAACTCTCGGAGGTCACCAGGAACTAGCACATTCGATGAGAAGGTGGCTTTAAGAAGGCCTCTAAAATATTCACTCCTTCTCCCAAAGTCTTTCTGGGCTTTAATGAGTTCCTTTTTGTTTTGGTACGAGAATGCTTCTCACGAGGGATTTCACCTTGCTTGGCTATAATGTACAGGTGTGGCAAAGAGAGAGGCCCTTGATCCAGGTTCTGGCTTCCAGGTCCATCACTTCCAGGTTCCAGATTGTAAGAACCAGAATTGGGACCATGGGAATCAGAAGTCGGAAGGGGGAGACAGAGCTGCCCAGACCAGGGGAGGTGACAGCGGTGGGACTGAGACCGAGAGAGGCGGAATTTAAGGATGACCTCATGGGAACACGGGGTGGAGCCACAGGGAAAGTGTCACGATCCGCTATTGCAAGCGGGGCTCGTGATGGTTCGTTAACTCAGAGTGCAAAAACAACACAGAGGGGATTTCAGTATTCATCAAAACAAATGCACTTTTATTAGTGCCAACATCAAATGCGATAGAAGGATTTGAAGGGAAACATAGGATAGCGAGAAAAGAGACAGAGAGGGTGGGTATAGCTACCAACGGAGAGACTAAATCCTTGTGGTCCAGCCAATAGATCCGTCTTCTTCCGTGGGGTGATCAAAAAGTCTTTGGTTAACTTAGGGATCCTTATAGTCCTTTCCAAAGCGACAGGCAGTTGGCCAAAACGTGGGGAAATCTTTACGGTGTGTTCATTTCCAGAACTCGGAAAAGGTCGGCCATCAGCAGGTACAGTGTTAACTCAGAACAGTACAGCCGTCATCAAGTGCAGTCAATTCACCATGACTTGCCCATTGTTTCTGCTCAGGTTCTGATGTTCCGATGGAAATGAGTGCAAGGTTTTTCCATTGAACACACCTGCAGGCAACAGTTGGTGAACATCCCACCTCAGCCAGGCCAGCACTCCTTTGTTGGGGTTTTAGCATCTTTTTAGGGGTTTCAGTCTCGGTCCTTGACGATGGTCGTGAGGCAGATGAGGGATCTTCGGACCGTCTCTTACACCACTGTTGGGGAAGATCAATCAGGGAAACCTTATAAATCTGATAGCTTAGCAAAGATTCTGAAAATATGAAACCTATAATTGGAATAGAAATGAAAGCTTACTTTGAGTTGTAGGATACTGAGTCTTAGTTACTATATAACCTGAAAACAATGGTCTAGCTAGCTGAAGGAGAATCTCTTTTGATTGAACAATACTTTTCTGCTGGCTAAGGGATCCAAAGGTCAGTGTAGCAAAAAAGAAGTCTAAAGAGTAGTTTTTAGAGTTTAAAATATAGCACAGTATGGTAATATAGTAGTTCTTATAGGCTGTATGTAAATTCTATAGGATTTTGTGTCTTCTATTGGTTGGTCACTGTAAATTAGAATATTCATCACTGTCCTGGTTTGGAAAAAATTAGGGAAGAACCTCTAAAAGGAGTCCCCTAAACCAAAACCTCCACCACCCCTTCCCCCCCCATCCCTGGGTTTGGGAAGGAAAATACCTTGGAGGAAAAGTGGAAAAACCGGTTTATTGACAATAAAAAAGAACACTCCCCAACACCAAAAGTGGGAAAAGGTTATTGTGAATGAGGAAGGTGCAACGCTTCTCTTGCAGACCCAGGACTTCTCCAACTTTATCAGGTCAGGTCAGGTCTGGAGCCGGTTCAAACCTTGGGGGGGTGGGGGGGTGGAAGGAAGGAAAAAAAAACAAACAGAAGCAGCGAAAAGCCAGCGGCAGAGGCAGCAGGAGAGAGAGCGAGAGAGAGAGAGAGAGAAAGAGAGAGAAAGCAGCAGAAAAACAACAGCAGGCCAAGCAAGGCAGCCAAGCTAGAAAGCCGAAGCAGAAAAAGCCCACAGCAGCAGCAGCAGCAGCAGCAGCAAAGCAAGAAAACAGCAGGCCCCGCCAGAGAGAGGGAGGGGCAGCTGCCGGACACAACAATGTATCCAAGATATGGGATATATGGGGTAGGAGGCAGGTCAACCCAGAACAATCATAAAATAAAATATAATGTATTGTAACAAAGACCTCACTCTCTTACCTCTTCGTCCTCCCCTTCCCGCTGCTTTTAACTCTCTTTACTCTCTTACCTCTTACCTTTCCTCTTAACTCTTACCCTTCCTCTTCCCATTACTCTTGCTCTCTACTGCTGTCTTCCCCCTGCCACTTTGCTCTCTCGCTCCCTCCTCTCTTAGCTCTCACCCAGCTGTTCTTTCTCCCTTTCTCTTTGGGACTTCCCTTCAGCCGAGGCTGGTGGCTGAAGGCAAGGGCCCTTTTACCCACGACCCTTGCAATAAAATCACATGTTCTAGAATATACATGTTGGCAGAATTCCTTGTCCCAGCCGTCCACGGATTCGCCTACAGTCTGGTGCCCCATGTGAGGACGCTGATTCTGTTTTTTCATCTGTAGGACCCCGTCGACAGTAATTATTACTACCGATTGTTTTTTTCTTCCCTTTACCCCCCAAAAGGCCGTCCGTGAGCACGGATAGCGTTGCGAGGCATCGCTACTTCAGAGCTCTTTAAAGGTGTTTCCGCGGCAACCCTCGGGCTTAGCTTAGAGGGTTTGCGCAGCGTGGTTGAGCGTACTCGGGCTGCTGAAAGGCTCCCTGGCGGTATAGCTCTCTAAATATTTTCCGCGGTGCCCCGGGAGCTGAGCTCTTAGAGGACCCACCGCGTGGTGAGCCCATCTCGGTGCCAATGCAGAGGCCTGTGAATCGGAGCTCAGTAAAGATTAGTCTGCGGCAGGCCCCAAGTTCAGCGAGACGTTGCTAAAGCAGCAACTAACCGAAGTCTTAGGAGTGTCCTGCCGCGTGGTTGAGCACGGACAAGCGTTACGCAGTAGCGCCTGTATCCAAAGCTGGCTGGAGCAAAACCCGTGGGGTGCTGAGCACAGAGGGACCCAGTCATGGTGTGTTGGGCACCAACAGTACTGCCTGGCTGCAGACACGTTGGAGCTCTGACGGACGAGCCTACCTTAATCACTAGATTGGTGAGTAACAACCGGTGTTATCATGGGACAAAATTATTCTGCCCCCGATAGAAATATATATAAACAGCTAAAGCATTTACTTAAATTCAGCCCAAGAAACTTGCCTAAAGAAGAGCTAAAAAAATCTCCTAGCTTGGACTCTAAACAATTTCCCAAATGCTGACCGCTCAGCCATTTTTAGCAAAGATTTTTGGGATACAGTTGGAGTTGTTATAAATGACTACTATAAAGTTGGCTTTTCACAAGATGTGTGCTATACGATTAATAACTTTGTGGTAAGGATATAAGTTTTTATTTCTGCTGTTAGTAAAGAAAATTAGGCATAGTGGTAGTAGTGATATAGTACTTGCTTAAACTGTCTGTTTGGCTGGGATAACATCCAGTGAACATGTAAAGAAGACCCTGCTATTGATACACCAACTATCAGCATCTACCATCTGAAGAAAGCACGGACCAAGGCCCAATCTGGAGGTGATAATGAAGACACAGCCAAGAAACACGCATGCTCTAAAAAGGCGGACCCAAGGAGAGGCCATGCAAAACAGTCCCTGGAATATGGAAACTAGTTTATGGAAAAATATGAATATTCAACAGACTGATACAACAGAAAGGGTATTTAAAAAAAAACAGTGAAATAGCAATTTGTGGACTTGGCTAAATGCCAAGTCACCCGGCCAGCCGTACTTTGCTTTTTTTCCTTATCTCCGAATTGTCTTATCTTTTATTAAAACCTATTTCTTGAAATCTACCAAAAAGGTGAATCTCGTTTTTCACAGAGTTAAGCTTTTTAATAACATCTCCCGCCGGGTGTGACCTCAGACACAGACGGCTGAATTCCTTTCCCACCGTCGAGGTCACACTTGTGACGGAGGGTCACACTTGCGGCTGCTGTTAGGAGCACGAAAGGACGACGCAGGCCAGCAGGAGGTCAAGCAGGAAAGCTTCTACTTTATTTTTCTGACTCCATATATATACAAATTTACAGACAGGCCAAGATTGGCTACACAGGTAGTGTAGACCTCGTTGGTGACCATCACCATCAATCATCATTCTCCTCCTAAAGAGGAAGAATGTAAACAATTCTAATAATATACATAGTTTACTTGAAGCTGCGTGAGAACAAAATGCAGAAAGTGAAAAACAGGCAAACTTGAGGCAACATCTCACCCTTTTACCATTAAAAAAGAAAAAAGGAAAAAAGAAAATGAACAATGTTCAATTTCTTGACGTGGAAGGAGCATCTGAGTGATCATCGGCATCAGAGTCGTCACTCAGTGGTTCCTCCACTTGTTGACCTTCAGTCTTGGTCACGGTCTCCTGGCTTTCAACATGACAGGGTTATTAGAACCCTGCAGCACCTTATGATGCTTGATGGCATACAAAACCTTTGCCAATTGATTGCAGGGTTTCACCCTGCATTCCCCATTTTTGTTTTGAAGAACCCAGGCCTCAGGGGCACAACACAGGGTCTTCATCAAATGAAACAAAGCAACATTGCCGACTTCCTGCAAAATTGAATGACCTAACTGCTGTGCCATGTCGGCCACAGAAACGAAATCCGTGACTAAATTGAAAGGTTCCTGGGAAACTTTGGAAATGCCACGATGGCAGCCCTCAATACAACCAATTGGGCTGTCCCATCCTCATGACCTTCCAAAACCTGACCCTCAGATCCATCCTTCCAAGCAACAATGGCCCGTCGTGTCCTTCCTGAACCGTCTGTGAAAACAGCAGGTCCTTGCACGTACTTCTGACTAGTTTTGTGCCGCAAAAATTTCAAAGAATTTTTGCCACTTGCAATAGCTCATGGCTGGGCAGATGACAAGCAACCTGCCCTAAAAATTTTTCAGAGCAGTTTGGCAGAGACACACTGCTTGCAAAGCTCCAGTCAAATTTCTTCCATGATACTGAGAGTATAAAATTTTCAAAATCCACACCCATCAATCTGCAAGCACTGTTGCCTGCATTTAATTATCAATCAAGCAATGAGCTCAAACAATGCAATTGCCGTCTTTTGCGGCTGATGGGGCAGAAAGACCCAGTCCAAAACAGTGCAAGGGATTGAACTATTCAACATTCCATCGGCCACTGATACCTGTAGGGTACAAATGAATCACAAGAAAACAATCTTTCAGATTCACAACGAGGATCAACCAATCTGTGGGAAGCATGGTGGACGACGGCACATCAGCCCACACCATCTTCATGCCTTCCACCACAGCATTAACTTTTCAGAGGTCCTGTAACAACCTCCACTGTCCCAGACTTCTTTCTGAGGCAGGAAACAGAGACATTCCAGGGACTGGTAGAAAGTTCCAGATGATCCTGGACCAACTGCTCCCGAACCAAGTCACGAAGGGCGACGAAGTCGTCTAGAAGAAAGAGTCCATTCCAGACATCAAGCAGCAAGGGAGAAACTTGCAATGTCCACTCCAAAGACAGACAGAGTAAAAGTCGTTTCAGGACAGTCTCTGGCCAGAACAACAGTCCAGTGAACGTCAGGCAGCCCAGTAGCTTCAGAGCAGCCTCCTTCTCGCCACCAGCACTCTGTCCTGTGAACAGAAGACTCAAAAAACACAAGTTGAGCAATTCAGGTCCCTTCAGGGACAGTGACAGGGGCGGGTGGGTGTGGAAACTCTGCTGGCCCAGCAGACCTCCATTGGCTCTGGGGATTGGGAAGACACTCGTGTCTGAGCACGCTTCCTTTTCATGCTCCACTGCCCATTTCCTGAGCCCGATAGAGGCTGGCCATTCACGTGAACTGTGGCCTTACAATCATTGGCCATGTGATTTGGCCGTCCACACCGTGCACAAAGAAACAAAGGTTTGGTCCCCTTCTTCCCTTTCTTCCCTGTCTTCTTGCTGGCCGGAGCCTTTGCCTGCTTCGGCTTCCCACCCCGCTTCCCCTTCCAGGTCGGCTGCAGGGTGGTAGCCACGGCAGCCACCTTAGCACGTACAGTGCTCAATTTGGCACAGGCTTCAGCCATTTGCAAAAGTGAGGGATCACCTGGAAGGGCCTCAATGATCCTTCTACACTCTGCATTGCAATTGCTCCTTGCCAAATGTTTGAGCAACATCATTCTGGTATTAAAGTCATCCACCTGTCGCTCAACTGAAGCTGTCAGCCTCCCTGCGAATTGCAGAAAGGGTTCGTCAGTCCCCTGAAGAATCGTGGCAAAAGACTGTTTTGTGCAGACAACTCCATTGTCTGTAGCCAATGCTGCCATGCCAACCTTCTGGCACTGCTCCAGTACCAGGGGCTCACAGGTGATCTGCCTATTAACATCAGCAAACTCACCTATACCCAGCAGCAGTTCTGGCCCGACCCCATACCTAGGGTCATCTTGACGAGCCAGCAAATTCTCTGCTGCAGTCTTTTCAGCCAATTGAGACCACTTGGACTCAAATAGGTCATATTCGACCAGGCTGAAAGAGAACCTTGCCCAAAGCACCTGAATGTCATAAGGAGGTAACACGTCTGTGTCTATCAGCCGGAGTACCTGCATCATCTCCGGAGACCCCAGACCGTGTTTACCAACCCTATCTCGGAGATCAACCAAAGCCTGCCAAGACAAATGGGCATGTTTCTTGCGACCAGCTTCCCGAAGCACAGGGAAAGCTCGCAGGCCGCCCGTCGAGGCATCATCCTCCGAATTCTGTCCCTTAGACTCCACGGGGACAGAGGCAGGTGCCTGTCTTGCAGCACCTGCAGAGCTGGGGAATTCATCCCTGCCCTTCAGGGGGCGCCGTGCCGAACCACGGCTACCCACGGCATCAGCCTTGGCTCGGACATCCTCCCAAAAACGCGCACGGTCCCGCGGCCGGACCGTCACCTGACACGGTGGCAGCGTCCAATGGCCACCCGAAGGTGACCCGGCATCCCGGGACCCCTTGCCATGGGTGAACACCGGCCTGTCGCCAGCTGCGCTGTCCCCCCTAAAAGTAAAAACTGCGGAGCTGCTCCGGCTCAGCGCGGGGGGGGAACGCAGCGCCTTGAGGGACTTGCCGTGCGGCACCGCTTCCAAGGACACGGGCGACTGGGGGGGAGAAGCCACGGGGGAAGGAGGGGGGCTCGCGGGGGGTGAAAGACTCGCTGGAGAGCCAGGCTGTACAGCCCGAAGGTCACCCGAGCGCCACCTCCCCCACGCATCTCTCGGCAGAGCCGCAGCTGCGGGAGGGGCTGCGGGTACCGCTCCCAGCATGGCCCCCCGGCCGCCCGAACTCCAATGGTTGGCGGACCTCCTGCCCGCTGCGGGGCGGGCCTCTCACTCTCCGGGGCCGGCCTCTCACTCTCGGGGGCCGTGCCCCCCCGGTCAGACTTGGCTGGCCACCTGGAGCTGCGCCCGGAGCCGCGGGAGCACTGCGGGTCCACGCTGCGCGGGTCCGGAGCCGCTACACTCGGCCCCTTGGGACGGCACGAACCCACGCCGTCCTCCCCCACGAAATATCTTGTGGAAATCCCACAATGGGGGGAGTCCACGGTGACTGCCCCCTCTCCCTGGTCCAAACGCGCTCTTGGCGCTTCCCACACCGGGAATGCACGGGGAGGGGAAGGGACCTTCTGCTGCCGCCTCCATGGTACTGGAGTCGGCGGCGCGGGTAGCGCCGGTCCCGCTGGGCTTCCGCAAGCCCTAAGATCCCCCGCACTCCAACGCCTGCGGGGTGCGGGTACGGGCGGGGACCGGTCCGCGGGCCCTGCTCCCTCCTCAGCTGCTGGCATGAGGGAGGACAGGCTTTCCTCACTCCTGCGCCTACATGGGGCAGGAATCGGTGTTCCTGCCGGCACCGTGAGAGCGGGGGTAAGGGCTAAATCCCCTCCGCTCCAGCGGCGCGTCCGCGGTGCCAGGACTGGAGAAAAGGCACCACCATCTCCCCTGGGACCTAGCCCGGGAGACAGCATCAGGCTGGAGCCATCCTCTGCAGCCCCAGAACTGGGAGGCTGCATACCGACCAGCACCCCCTCCAGCCTTTTCCAGGTTGTTAGCAACCTCAGAAAATCCACCCCAGCATCCGCCTTAAACTCGTGCAGCAGGCGGGACCCTAAGATCTGCCACTGGCATGTGGAGAAAGCAGCCTGAACGCAGGAGAAAAAACCATGGCTCCTAGCATAGTAAAAAAACTCTAGAAAATCCTCTCTAGATACAGAGGATCGCTCCTTCTCTAGGACCTCAAACCAGAGGTCCATCACGAGGACATCTTCCGAGGGAGAGGCAGAGGTCATCATCTCTTACCACTTGTTACCTCAGACACACAGAAGGCTGAATTCTTGTCCAACGGACGGGGTCACCACTTGTGACCTCAGACACAGACGGCTGAATTCCTTTCCCACCGTCGGGGTCACCACTTGTGACGGAGGGTCACACTTGCGGCTTCTGTTAGGAGCACGAAAGGATGACGCAGGCCAGCAGGACGTCAAGTAGGAAAGCTTCTACTTTATTTTTCTGACTCCATATATATACAAATTTACAGACAGGCCAAGATTGGCTACACAGGTAGCCACCTCTTCGACCTCGTTGGTGACCATCACCATCAATCATCATTCTCCTCCTAGAGAGGAAGAATGTAAACAATTCTAATAATATACATAGTTTACTTGAAGCTGCGTGAGAACAAAATGCAGAAAGTGAAAAACAGGCAAACTTGAGGCAACAGCCGGGATATATCTGCTGCGGAGCTGGTCCCTGCTTGCAGAGCGCTCGTTGAATTGTTTGCTGCGGGAGCCTCTCCGCCGGTCCCGCGGCCCCACTCGAGCCTCGCCTTCGCGGCCCCGCCCCTGCTGGCCCCCGCTATTCCCGACCCGGCCTGCGCACCCCCATCCCCCGACCACGCGGCCTCCGCTTTCCCCGCTTCGGCCCACGCGGCCCCGCCGACCACCGTGGCACCCGCCACCCCACAGGACCCCGCAACCCCTCCCCGTCCCCTCGCGGTCCTGGGCCCTCCTGCCGCCCCAGCGGCCCCGCCTACCCCTGCCATTGTTGCGTCTCCTCTGTTAGCACCCCCCACCTGTTATAAACGGGCCAGGAGACCTGCTCCTTTGAAAAGCCTTTATTAGTCAGCTCTTTCAAGGGGGAACTCGAGGGGTCGCCTGCGCCGCCGCTGCTCCTGTCGCCGTTCTCGCTTCTGTCGCCGCTGAGGATTGAAATGAATAAAATGTAAGAGATTCCCATTTTCTTACACAGTCTGCCATTTGTTAAAAAGTTGTACTGTTTCAAATATTATGCCAGTTGTAAACCGGTCTGTTAAGCTGTTTGTACCAAAGTTTGTACCCTCAAAAATCTCATTCCAAGTTGTATACCCCCTCTAAAACCCCGGGGTCCCCCCCTTCCGTCGGGCTAGGCTGTCGCCGTTCCCTGCCGGCTGCTCGAGCTGCCGGCCCCGCCTAATAGGAAAATCCAAGGACTTCCATGGTGCACCGCTCCAAACCGAAGTACAGTTGCCGGCAAGCGGACCCAAAAGCCGCGACCCAGCACCAAATCCAGGTAAAAAGGGAGGCACTACAACACCGAGAAGACCCTCAGCTACCTAAGGACTGAATTCTGCTTCTGCCGCCTCGCCATAACCACAAAGAGACTGGGAAGAAGTGACACCCCTAGACCACACGAGCCCAGTTGGGTTGCCGGGAATTCCCGCGAGATCGGAGCCTCCCGACTCTGCTGCGGCGAGAGCAGAAGGTCCGACTGACACCTGATCCTCAGCGGCGACAGGAGCGAGGGCGGCGACAGGAGCAGCGGCGGCGCAGGCGACCCCTCGAGTTCCCCCTTGAAAGAGCTGACTAATAAAGGCTTTTCAAAGGAGCAGGTCTCCTGGCCCGTTTATAACAATTTGGGGACTCGTCCGGGATCTAAGCCACGCCCAGAAGAGGACCAGGACGGGAAGGCGCAGCCCGACCTCGGACCTCCTGGACAGCTGGACATCCCGGACCAGAGGACGTCGCTCGCCAGCCTCGTGGGACGCCACTGAGGGAGCATCGGTAAGAATAACCGGTGGCGGGAGTGGAGACGAGCGGATGTGGAGTGAATGAGTGGGGGCCGGCAGCTCGGACCCCCCAAGCGAGTTTGGACTGCTGAGTACCCCCGCGAGGGGGCCGGCCGGGAAAAGCAGGAAGCGAGTGAACTGAGAGTGACTGAGGCGTCTCCAGGGGCATAGGCGCCCCCCTCTGGACGTGCGGAGGAATTTAGAGAGTAAGTGGCACGTCAAAGAAGTAAGTGAGGCACGCACCACACTGGCTGAGGTTATAGCCCGGGGTGTCACAGGAGACTAGCGCTGGCTGGGGTAGCGGCTGGAACCCTAAGGGCGGGTTGCCCAGGCTACTTTCGGGGCTTGTGAGTTGGCACTGGCTGGGGTAGCTGTCGGGGTGCTGGGATAAAGAGTACTGGCTGAGGCTACGGCCCAGAGCGTCTGAGCACCGGCTGGGGTAGCAAAGATAGGCTGCTTTCGGGGTGCTTTGGAGACTGGCTGGGGTAGCTGTCGGGGTGCTGGGATAAAGAGTACTGGCTGAGGCTACGGCCCAGAGCATCTAAGTACTGGCTGGGGTAGCAAAGATAGGCTGCTTTCGGGGTGCTTTGGAGACTGGCTGGGGTAGCTGTCGGGGTGCTGGGATAAAAGAGTCTGCATTGGTCGGGGGTATCTTGGGTACGCTTTCCGGGTTCGAGAGGTAGAACTGGTCGGGGGTGCCCAGAGAAGAGGTACGCTGTCCGGGTGCAGGGGAGTAAAGGAGTGCTGGCCAAGGGGTAGTGGCTGAGGCCCTAAGGGCGGGTCACCAGGCTACCTGTGGGGCATTCCAAGCACTGGCAGGGGTAGTGCCCAAACCCTGAGAGGGTCCCTGGGGCTACTTACGAGTGCTCAAAGAGTGAGTGAGAGTTAAAATTTGGGCTGCACGCCTTTAAACTTGTGTAGGTATAGGGGCACCTTAAAGAAGTTTAATTAAAACAAAGACAAGTAATTTTGCTTTGGGTTGCCCTGAAGTAAAGTTTCTGTCAGAATAAGAACAGCGTAGTTTTTATTTGAGACCCACTGAAAATGGGGGCATACATAAGTAGAGTGGAGCCAGTTGAAGAGAGAGAGAAAAAGATAAAACAAATTCCATCGGACAGTCCACTAGGACAAATGTTAGAGCTATGGGAGTTTGATGAAGCCACTAAAAGCTTGGACAGGATCAAGATGATCCATTATTGCATAGAGGCTTGGCCTAAGCTAGATTTACCTGAAAGATGGCCATGGTGTGGAACTAGAGACCCCTGGATGTGTTCACAATTAACTCAATACTTGAAATCTCGAGGAGATTCAAGTACTGAACAAATACTCTATGCTATCTGTTGGCAGAAACAAGTAGTCAAAAATGAAACAACAAAAATATGTAAGTTACAGCAAGGGAAACAAAAGAATGAAAAGCAGGAGAACCAAGAAGAAGCTAGCCATAATTGGGACCCCTTAGAACATTTGCCTCCTCCTCCAGTTTATCCCGAAGTGCTACAAACTATCCCTACTAATCCTCCAACCTCATTTGAAAATCATATCCCACCTTCTCAAACTGTAATCCCTGTTCTTTCCCCAACTTGCCCCCCTCCAGCTTATAACCCCTCTTACCCTCTGCCGTTTCCTAACACTGGTCTAACCTCCTCTCCTTCACCATCCACAATCCCTGCACCCCCTCACAGCTGGGAGCTAGGTCTGGCAACTAACAATGCGTCCTGCCAGGCAATAAAAACCCCAGAAGGACCTTACAGTAACACCAGGTCAAAAACCAAACTCTTTCCCCTAAGGGAGGTCCCATTGGGTGGGGCAGTTGGAGGAATAGGGTTTGTCAATGCACCTTTAACAGCGTCAGAAGTCAGAAATTTTAAGAAAGAACTGGGGAATCTAGTTGAAAACCCAGTGGGAATTGCCAACCAGATTGACCAGTTTTAAGGCCCAAATATTTATACATGGGGAGAACTAAACTCCATCTTAAATATACTCTTCAATCCGGACGAGTTTCGGTTGGTTAGGGCAGCAGGAATGCGCATCTGGGAGAGAGAAAACCGAATGGGCCCCCCCGGTGACCAGAAGTTGCCAATAGCTGACCCAGGGTGGGACCCAAACAGAGAAGAAGGGAGGAGAAATATGGAGGATTATAGAAACCTAATGATAAAAGGTATTAAAGAATCAGTTCCTCGGAGTAGCAACACCAAATTAGCTTTTGACAGGGCCCAAGAGAAAGATGAAACCCCAGCAGCCTGGCTGAGCAGGCTCAGACGGAATTTCCAGCAATATTCCAATTTGGATCCAGATAGCCCAGAGGGACAGATATTATTAAAGTTACAGTTTGTCACAAAATCCTGGCCAGATATCAGAAGAAAACTTGAAAAGATGGAGGACTGGCAAGACCGAGAAATAAATGAATTATTAAGGGAAGCACTAAGAGTATATCTTAGGAGAGATGAAGAAAGAACAAAAGCAAAAACCAGGATTATGGTAGCCGTGGCCAGGGAGAGTGTAAGGGATCTCAAAGAGGATGCTAGGGGTGAAAGGAACACAAAATCTTTACCAGAAAAAGGAAGAGGAAGGAACCCAAAATCTTGGGGTGCTCCTCAGAGACCGAGAGAGACCCGAGCCTGTTTTTATTGTGGAGAAATAGGACACTTAAAAAAATATTGCAAAAAATTGTCATTTGATGAGACTGTCGTAGGGGAGCAAGAGGCATTGGAAAAATTATTGAAAGGAGAAGTCAAAGAGGATTAGGGGTGTCATGGGCTCTATGCGTTAGGGGACCCCACGAAACATCAAGAAGGGCCCATAGTAAACTTTGAAGTAGGTCCCCAACATGAAGAGTTTGAATTTTTAGTAGATACTGGTGCCGATAAATCGTGTATTAACCGACTTCCAGTTGGAATTACAATTGGAAGAAAAACCTGTGAAGTCCTAGGAGCAGAAGGGGAGCCTTTCAAAGCCTCAGTTATAGAAAATATAGAAATTAAAGGAAATTCCAAGAGATGTGTCACTAATTTAATATATCTACCCAAAATAGACAGTAACTTGCTGGGAAGGGACCTGCAAGTTCAGTTGGGAGTAGGGATTCTTCCTAGAGAAGGAAAAATGGTAGTACAAATGATGAGGCTGACTATTGGAGACTTGAAAGAAATCAAGCCAGAAGTCTGGGCCGAGGAGGGAAAATATGGATATTTAGATATCCCACCTATAGAAATAAAAATGCAAGAAAATACGCCTCCTATAAGGGTCAGGCAATATCCTATTTCTCTGGAAGGGAAAAAAGGACTAACCCCAATTATAACCCATCTACTCACAGAAGGAATATTAGAACCTTGTATGTCACCCCACAACACCCCTATTCTGGCTGTAAAAAAGGCAGAAAATAAGTTTAGATTAGTGCAAGACCTAAGAGAAGTAAACAAAAAAACAATTACCAGGCACCCGGTGGTACAAAACCCCTACACACTCCTGAGCAGGATCCCTAGAGAACATTCCTGGTTTACTGTAGTAGATCTAAGGGATGCTTTTTGGGCCTGTCCTTTGGCAGAAGGAAGCCGAGATTGGTTTGCTTTCGAATGGGAGTGCCCTGAAAGTAAGAGAAAGCAGCAACTAAGATGGACTCGTCTTCCTCAAGGGTTCACTGAAAGCCCAAACCTTTTCGGACAAGCCCTAGAAGAGTTACTAAGGCAGTTTATCCCTAAAAATAATGTACAAATCCTGCAGTATGTAGATGACCTCCTAATATCGGGGAGAGAGAAAGATGAAGTGAAAAAAACCAGTATTAATCTCTTAAATTTTCTAGGAGAAAAAGGCCTCAAAGTGTCAAAGAACAAATTACAGTTTGTAGAATCACAAGTCACATACCTCGGACACCTCATTGGGGAAGGGTGTAAAAAATTAAGCCCTGAGAGAATCTCAGGTATACTCTCAATCCCAGCTCCAACCACAAAAAGAGATATAAGAAAATTATTAGGACTATTTGGTTATTGCAAGCTATGGATAGAAAAATATTCCCAAAGTGTTAAATTTCTCTATGAGAAGTTAGTCCAACCTGAACCTGTAAAATGGACTGATAAGGATGAAGAACAATTGAAAGACCTAAAGACAAAATTGTCTTCAGCCCCTGTCCTGAGTCTCCCAGACCTTAAGAAAAAGTTTGACCTATTCATTAACTCTGAAGGGGGAATAGCTTATGGAGTATTAACCCAAGAATGGGGAGGACACAAAAAGCCTGTCGCATATCTTTCCAAACTTTTGGATCCAGTTGCAAGAGGGTGGCCGGCTTGCCTCCAGGCTGTAGCAGCCACAGCTGTTCTTGTAGAGGAAGCACAAAAACTGACACTGCAGGGAAAAATCATTGCACACACACCCCATGATCTCAGGACAGTGTTGAGCCAAAGGGCTCAACAATGGCTGACTGACTCTAGAATTTTAAAATATGAAGTGATTTTAACCGGCACCAGTGATTTGGAGCTAATCACATCAAAAAGTCTAAATCCTGCCCAGTTCCTCTCAGGGGAACCCACACCAAACTTAGAGCACAATTGCCTGGAAATCATAGATTTACAAACAAAAGTAAGGGAAGATCTTGAAGATACACCTCTACCATGTGGGAGGGTGCTATTTATTGATGGATCATCTAGGGTGATAGAGGGAAAGAGAATATCAGGCTATGCAATAGTCGAAGGTACAGAAAGGGACAATTTAAAAGTTATAGAAAAAGAAAAACTGCCCCCCCATTGGTCTGCCCAGTGTTGTGAAGTCTATGCCCTCAAGAGGGGATTAGATTTATTAGAACAAGACCAAGGTACAATCTACACAGACTCGAGATATGCATTTGGAATAGTACACACATTTGGAAAAATCTGGGAAGAAAGAGGCTACCTAAATTCAAAGGGGAAAAATCTGATACATAAAGAATTAATTAAATTGGTATTAGAATCTCTTATGAAGCCCCAAGAAATAGCAATTGTACATGTCAAGGGACATCAAAAAAGGGACACATTTGAAGGAAAGGGCAACCAAGTAGCTGATCAAGCAGCCAAACTAGCAGCTCAAAGGCTGGGAGAACCAATAAAAATTCTTACTTTAAATGATGTACCAGCTAACAAAGTTAGTGAACCAATATATGATGAAAATGAATTAAAAGAAATAAAAAAGTTAGGTTTACACCAAGGGAAGCAGGGGGAATGGCTGACCCCAGATGGAAGAACATTCCTAAATAAAGCAATAGCTCGAAAAATACTGGCAGAAATCCATAGCTTAACCCACTGGGGCACCCAAGGGTTGTGTGATCATTTCCTGAGGGAACACCTATGTGTTGGAATCTATAACCTGGCCAAAGCAGTGACTGAAGGATGCCTAATTTGTCAAAAAGTAAATCAAAAAGTAATGAAAAAGCCCACACCAGGAGGAAGACAAATAGCATTAAGACCCTTTCAAAGTATACAAATAGACTTCACAGAAATGCCTCCAGTACAGGGATATAAGCACCTTTTGGTTATAGTAGATCACTTAACACATTGGATAGAAGCCTTCCCTACAAAAAGGGAAACAGCACAAGTAGTAATAAAAATACTATTAGAACACATCATCCCCCGATATGGACTGGTAAATAACATCGATTCAGACAGAGGCCCCCACTTTGTAGCACAAGTCCTGCATGATGTTGTTAAAGCCTTGGGAATTAAATGGCAGTTGCATACACCCTGGCATCCCCAAAGCTCGGGGAGAGTTGAGAGGATGAATAAAACCCTCAAAAATGTATTGACTAAATTGATAACAGAAACTGGAATGAATTGGCTAAAATGTCTGCCCCTAGCACTCTTGAGAATCTGAGTTCGGCCAAGGTCAGACATAGGGGCTTCACCATATGAGATGATGTTTGGACTCCCTTTCTTACTAACTCCTTACAGCACTGCAAATTATTTAGAAGGGGAGGCAGCCACTCAAGAATATATTCAAACAATTGGAAAGACATTGGCCGATCTTAAGAGAAGAGGGTATCTTCCTCAAACCTCCCCCTTAGATGCAGATGTACACCAAATAAAGCCAGGGGACTGGGTCCTAATTAAATCTTGGAATACCATTCCACTAACTCCCAAATTCGAAGGTCCATTCCAGGTCCTGCTCACAACCCACACTGCAGTGAGAACCCAAGAAAAGGGTTGGACACACATATCCCGAGTAAAAGGACCATTGCCACTTCCCAGTGACTCTGTTACCCCAGCAGAGACTCCCTCTGAATGGACTACCATTAGAGATCCAAACACACTTAAAATAACCTTCAAGAAACGACCAAAGCCCAATTAGATCATAAAATGTTCTCTGTAAGTTGTTGTTCTAAGTTATTATAAAGTGTTAAAAAGGTTGTGATAATAATATCATTACAGATCTCTTATAGGGCACACCACAGAAAGCCTAATCAAAAACTGAACAAGTGGGAGCACACTGAAAGAAACTCCATAAGGCCAGCTAAATAACTTCCCCAACCCAAGAGGCAAGACCAGGTGAGATCGAGATAATGGTTCATACTGGACTCTTGGGAGGACTAATTATAGTCCTATTGATGAGCAAACCCACCGAAGGAGCATGCCCTAAGAATGACTATCCCACTTCCCTAACCCAAGAGGCAAGACCAGGTGAGATCGAGATAATGGTTCATACTGGACTCTTGGGAGGACTAATTATAGTCCCATTAATAAGCAAACATGCCAAAGGAACATGCTCTAGGGGCTACCATCTCATCTATGATGAAGAGAATCTGCAGTCCCTTATAAGAGTTCACACTCATGTGAGTCCCACGTGTTTTAATATAACCCAAGTATCTACTTGCCAAAAAAATGAAAAACAATATTGGATGGTAAAAATTGCTGCAACGTTTATGCAGCACCTAACTAGAGAGTGCCCTATAAGAGAATTGTTTTACCAAAAAAAATTAGACAATCCAAAGGGAGTTGCAAATTTAATAAAAGAAAAGCCACTGAATGAAATTGATGAGCCCCTTAATAAAAACTTACCTATTGACTTATTTATTGTAATAAGCATCCTTGCCAGCTTCCTACTCCTTCCCTGCATATTCCCCTGTTTAATTCGAACTGCAACCATTCAAGCAAGCCCCAAACCTACTGAAATAAGACTAGAACCCCAACTGAAGAACTGAATAAAGCCAAAAGAATATATAACCAATACCAGAAATTAAAAAAGATATACTCCCATGAATCAAAAAACTGCCAATTGATGCGGGCAAAGGCCTGATCAAAGAAATAGAGGGGGGACTGAAATGAATAAAATGTAAGAGATTCCCATTTTCTTACACAGTCTGCCATTTGTTAAAAAGTTGTACTGTTTCAAATATTATGCCAGTTGTAAACCGGTCTGTTAAGCTGTTTGTACCAAAGTTTGTACCCTCAAAAATCTCATTCCAAGTTGTATACCCCCTCTAAAACCCCGGGGTCCCCCCCTTCCGTCGGGCTAGGCTGTCGCCGTTCCCTGCCGGCTCCTCGAGCTGCCGGCCCTGCCTAATAGGAAAATCCAAGGACTTCCATGGTGCACCGCTCCAAACCGAAGTACAGTTGCCGGCAAGCGGACCCAAAAGCCGCGACCCAGCACCAAATCCAGGTAAAAAGGGAGGCACTACAACACCGAGAAGACCCTCAGCTACCTAAAGACTGAATTCTGCTTCTGCCGCCTCGCCATAACCACAAAGAGACTGGGAAGAAGTGACACCCCTAGACCACACGAGCCCAGTTGGGTTGCCGGGAATTCCCGCGAGATCGGAGCCTCCCGACTCTGCTGCGGCGAGAGCAGAAGGTCCGACTGACACCTGATCCTCAGCGGCGACAGGAGCGAGGGCGGCGACAGGAGCAGCGGCGGCGCAGGCGACCCCTCGAGTTCCCCCTTGAAAGAGCTGACTAATAAAGGCTTTTCAAAGGAGCAGGTCTCCTGGCCCGTTTTTAACAAGGATCAGGTGTCAGGTGAATCTGCTGCTCTCCCCGCAGCAGAGTCGGGAGTTCCGGCCTCGCGGGAATCCCCAGGAACTCAACTGGGCTCGGGTGGTCTAGGGGCGTCACTTCTTCCCAGTCTCTTTGTGGTTATGGCGAGGCGGCAGAAGCAGAATTCGGTCTCTAGGTAGCTGAGGGTCTTCTCAGTGTTGTAGTGTCTCCCTTTTATTTGGATTTTGTGCTGGGTCGCGGCTTTTGGGTCCGCTCGCCGGCAACTGCACTTCGGTTTGGAGCGGTGCACCATGGAAGTCCTTGGATTTTCCTATTAGGCGAGGCCGGCAGTTCGAGGAGCCGGCGGGGAATGGGGACAGCCTAGCCCGACGGAAGGGGAGGGAACCCGGGGTTTTAGAGGGGGTATACAACTTGGAATAAGGTTTTGAGGGTACAAATTTTGGTACAAACAGTGTAACTTTCTTAACAGACGGGTTACAACTGGCATAACATTTTAAACAGCATAACTTTCTTAACAAATGACAGACTGTGTCAAAAATGGGAATTTCTTACATTTCATTCATTTCAGTCCCCCCTCTATTTCTTTGATCGGGCCTTTGCCCGCATCAATTCTTTTATTTAGTTCTTTAGTTTGAGGTTTTAAATAAAGTAAAACTATTCTCTTATAGGGCACTTTCCAGTTAGGCGCTGCTTAAATGTTGCAGCATTTCATGCAATCTAATACTGCTTTATATCAAAACACGTGAGATTTACATGAGTGTGAACTCTTATAAGGGACTGCAGGTTCTCCCCGTCATAGATGGGATGGTGTGTATGTTTATTAATAGGACTATGATTAGTTCTCCCAAGAGTCCAGTATGAACCATTGTCTCGATCTCACCTGGTCTTGCCTCTTGGGTTGGGGAAGGTATTTAGCTGGCCTTATGGAGTTCCTTTCAGTGTATTCCCATTTCTTTTTCAGTTTTTGATTAGCCCTTCTGTGGTGTGCCCTGTGAGAGATCTGTAATGATATTATCACAACTTTTTTAAAACAGCTTAACACTTCATGATAACTTAGAACAACTTAACAGAGAACATTTTTAAATGACAGCTTTTGATAACAACTTGGAAAGATTTTGAACAACGGGTTTTTTGTTGGTTTTTTTTTTGTTTGTTTCTAATTGGGCTTTGGTTGTCTTTTGAAGGTTATTTTAAGTGTGTCTGGGTCTCTAATGGTGGTCTATTTGGAGGGAGTCTTTGCTGGGGTATCAGAGTCACTGGGAAGTGGCAATGGTCTTTTTATTCAGGATAGTTGTGTATGGTGAAGCCCCTATGTCTGACCTTGGTCGAACTCAGATTTTCAAGAGTGCTAGGGGCAGACATTTTAGCCAATTCATTCCAGTTTTTGTTATTAATTTAGTTAATACATTTTTGAAGGTTTTATTCATTCTCTCAACTCTTCTTGAGCTTTGAGGATGTCAGGGTGTATGTAACTGCCATTTCATTTCTAAGGCTTTAACAACATCATGCAGGATTTGTGCTACAAAGTGGGGGCCTCTGTCTGAAACGATGTTATTTACCAGTCTATATCGGGGGATGATGTGTTCTTGTAGTATCTTTATTACTACTTGTGCTGTTTCCCTTTTTGTAGGGAAGGCTTCTATCCAATGTGTTAAGTGATCTACTATAACCAAAAGATGCTTATGTCCCTGTACTGGAGGCATTTCTGTGAAGTTTGTTTGTGTATTTTGAAAGGGTCTTAATGCTATTTGTCTTCCCCCTGGTGTGGGCTTTCTCATTACTTTTTGATTTACTTTTTGACAAATTAGGCATCTTTCAGTAACTGCTCTAGTCAGGTTATAGATTCCAACACATAGATGTTCTCTTAGAAAATCATTACACAACTCTTGGGTGCCCCAGTGAGTTAAGTTGTGTATTTCTGCCAGCATTTTTCGAGCTATTGCTTTATTTAGGAATTTCTTTCTATCTGGGGTCAGCCATTCCCCTTGCTTCCTTTGGTGTAAACCTAACTTTTTTATTTTTTGTAATTTATTTTTATTATACATTGGTTTATTAATTTTTTCAGCTGGTATATCATTCAAGGTAAGAATTTTTATTGGTTCTCCCAGCTTTTGAGCTGCTAGTTTGGCTGCTTGATCAGCTACTTGGTTGCCCCTTCCTTCAAATGTGTTTCCTTTTTCATATCCTTTGACATGTACAATTGCTATTTCTTGGGGCTTCGTAAGAGATTCTAATATTAATTTAATTAATTTTTTATGTATCAGATCTTTCTCTTTTGAATTTAGGTAGCTTCTTTTTTCCCAGATCTTTCCAAATGTGTGTACTATTTTAAATACTTATCGCGAGTTTGTGTAGATTGCACCTCGGTCTTGTTCTAATAAATCTAATCTCCTTTTGAGAGCATAGACTTCACAACATTGGGCAGACCAGTTTGGGGGTAGTTTTTCTTTTTCTGTAACTTTTAAATTGTTTCTTTTTTTACCTTCGACTATTGCATAACCTGATATCCTTTTTCCTTCAGTCAGCCTAGATGATTCATCAATAAATAGCACCCTCCCATATGGTAGAGGTATATCTTCAAGATCCTCTCTTGCTTTTGTTTGTAAATCTATGATTTCTATGCAATTGTGCTCTAAGTTTGGTGTGGGTTCCCCTGAGAGGAACTGGGCAGGATTTAGACTTTTTGATGTAGTTAGCTCTAAATCACTGGTGCCGGTTAAAATCACTTCATATTTTAAAATTCTAGAGTCAGTCAGCCATTGTTGAGCTTTTTGGCTCAACACTGTCCTGAGATCATGGGGGGTGTGTGCAATGATTTTTCCTTGCAGTGTCAGTTTTTGTGCTTCCTCCACAAGAACAGCTGTGGCTGCTACAGCCTGGAGGCAGGCTGGCCACCCTCTTGCAACTGGATCCAAAAGTTTGGAAAGATATGCGACAGGCTTTTTGTGTCCTCCCCATTCTTGGGTTAATACTCCATAAGCTATTCTCCTTTCGGAGTTAATGAATAGGTCAAACTTTTTCTTAAGGTCTGGGAGACTCCGGACAGGGGCTGAAGACAATTTTGTCTTTAGGTCTTTTAACTGTTTTTCATCTCTATCTGTCCATTTCACAGGTTCAGGTTGGACTAATTTCTCATATAGAAATTTAATACTTTGGGAATATTTTTTTTTCCACAGCTTGCAATAACTAAATAGTCCTAATAATTTTCTTGTATCTTTCTTTGTGGTTGGAGCTGGGACTGAGAGCATACCTGAGATTCTCTCAGGGCTTAATTTCTTACACCCTTCCCCAATGAGGTGTCCGAAGCAGGTGACCCATGATTTTACAAACTACAGTCTGTTCTTTGACGCTTTGAGGCCTTTTTTCCCTAGAAAATTCAGTAGATTAATACTGGTTCCTTTCACTTCATCCTGCTTTTTCCCCGACATTAGGAGGTCATTTACATACTGCAGGATTTGCACACCGTTTTTAGGGATAAACTGTCTCAGTAACTCTTCTAGGGCTTGCCCGAAGAGGTTTGGGCTTTCAGTGGACCCCCGAGGAAGACGAGTCCATCTCAGTTGCTGCTCTCTCTTACTTTCAGGGCACTCCCACTCAAAAGCAAACCAATCTCGGCCCCCCTCTGCCAAAGGACAGGCCCAAAAAGCATCCCTTAGATCTATTACAGTAAACCAGGACTGGTCTCCAGGAATCCTGCTCAGGAGCGGGTAGGGGTTTTGTACCACCGGGTGCCTGGTAATTGTCTTTTTGTTCACTTCTCTTAGGTTTTGCACTGCCTTTTTTACAGCCAGAATAGGAGTGTTGTGGGGTGACATACAAGGTTTTAATATTCCTTTTGTGAGTAGATGGATTATAATTGGAGTTAGTCCTTTTTTCCCTTCTAGAGAAATACGATATTGCCTGACCCTTATAGGAGGTGTCTTTTCTTGTATTTTTATTTCTATAGGTGGGATATCTAAATATCCATATTTTCTCTTCTCAGCCCAGACCTCTGGCCTGACTTCCCCTAAGTCTCTAACAGTCAGCCTCATGATTTGTAGCACCATTCTTCCTTTTCTAGGAAGAATCCTTACTCTTAACTGAACTTGCAGGTCCTTTCCCAGCAGGTTACTGTCTACTTTGGGTAGATATATCGAATTAGTGACACATCTTTTGGAATTTTCTTTAATTTCTACATTTTTTATAACTGAAGCCTTGAAAGGCTCCCCTTCTGCTTCTAGGACTTCACATGTCTTTCTTCTAATCGCAATTTCAACAGGAAGTCGGTTAATACATGATTTATCTGCACCAGTATTCACTAAAAACTCAAACTCTTCATGTTGGGGACCTACTTCAAAATTTACTATGGGCCCTTCTTGATGTTTCATGGGGTCCCCTAACGCATAGAGGCAATGACACCCCCAATCCTCCTTGACCTCCTTCCTCAATAATTTTTCTAATGCCTCTTGTTCCCTCATGACAGTCTCATCAAATGACATTTGTTTGCAATGTTTCTTAAAGTGTCCTAATTCTCCACAATAAAAACAGGCTCGGGTCTCTCCTGGTCTCTGAAGAGTATCCCAAGGTGGTGGGTTCCTTTCTCTTACCTTTCCTGGTAAAGATTTTGTGTTTCCTTCACCCTTAATATCCTTTCTGAGATCCTTTACACTTTCTCTGGCCACGGCTACCATAATCCTGGTTTTTGCCTTTGTTTTTTCTTCTTCTCTCCTAAGGTATACTCTTAGGGCTTCCCTTAATAATTCATTTATTTCTCGGTCTTGCCACTCCTCCATCTTTTCAAGTTTTCTTCTGATATCTGGCCAGGATTTTGTGACAAACTGTAATTTTAATAATATCTGTCCCTCTGGGCTATCTGGATCCAAATTAGAATATTGCTGGAAATTCCATCTGAGCCTGCTCAGCCAGGCTGCTGGGGTTTCATCTTTCTCTTGGGTCCTGTTAAAAGCTAATTTGGTGTTGCTACTCCGAGGAACTGATTCTTTAATACCTCTTATCATTAGGTTTCTATAATCTTCCATATTTTTCCTCCCTTCTCCTCTGTTTGGGTCCCACCCTGGGTCAGCTATTGGCAACTTCTGGTCACCGGGGGGGCCCATTCGGTTTTCTCTTTCCCAGATGCGCATTCCTGCTGCCCTAACCAGCCGAACTTCGTCTGGATTGAAGAGTATATTTAAGATGGAGTTTAGTTCTTCCCATGTATAAATATTTGGGCCCAAAAACTGGTCAATCTGGTTGGCAATTCTCACTGGGTTTTCAACTAGATTCCCCAGCTCTTTCTTAAAACTTCTGACTTCTGACGCTGTTAAAGGTGTATTGACAAATCCTATTCCTCCAACTGCCCCACCCAATGGGACCTCCCTTAGGGGAAAGAGTTTGGTTTTTGACTTGGTGTTACTGTAAGGTCTTTCTGGGTTTTTTATTGCCTGACAAGATGCATTGTTAGTTGCCAGACCTAGCTCCCAGCTGTGAGGGGGTGCAGGGATTGTGGATGGTGAAGGAGAGGAGGTTAGACCAGTGTTAGGGAATGGCAGAGGGTAAGAGGGGTTATAAATTGGAGGAGGGTAAGCTGGGGAAGGAACAGGGATTACAGTTTGGGAAGGTATGATTTTTAGGTGAGGTTGGAGGATTACTTCGGGATAAACTGTAGGAGGAGACAAATGTTCTAAGGGGTCCCAATTATGGCTAGCTTCTTTTTGGTTCTTCTGTATTTCATTCCTTTGTTTCCCTTGCTGTAACTTACATATTTTTGTTGTTTTATTTTTGACTACTTGTTTTTGCCAACAGATAGCATAGAGTATCTGTTCAATACTTGAATCTCCTCGAGATTTCAAGTATTGAGTTAATTGTGAACACATCCAGGGGTCTCTAGTTCCACACCATGGCCATTTTGCAGGTAAATTTAGGTTAGGCCAAGCTTCTATACAATAATGGATCATCTTGATTCTGTCTAAGCTTTTAGTGGCCTCATCAACCTCCCATAGTTTTAACATTTGTTCTAGTGGACTGTCTGGTGGAATATTTCTTATCTTTTTCTCTCTTTTCTCCTTAACTGGCTCCACTCTACTTATGTACACCCCCATTTTCACTGGGTCTCAATTAAAAACTACGGTGCTCTTACTCTGACAGAAACTTTACTTCAGGGCAACACAAAGCAAAATTATCTGACCTTTTTTTAACTAAACTTCTTTAAGGTGCCCCTACACACACACAAGTTTAAAGGCGGGCAACTCAAATTTTAACTCTCACTCACTCTGTGAACACTTGTAAGTAGCCCCAGGGACCCTCTCTTAGGGTTTGGGCACTACCCCTGCCAGTGCTCAGAATGCTCCACAGGTAGCCTGGTGACCCGCCCTTAGGGCCTCAGCCACTACCCCTTGGCCAGCACTCCTTTTCTCTCCTGTACGTCAGGCAAATCCCCGTAAGCATCCGGTCAACCAGGGCCCAGGGTTCCAGCCACCACCTACTGCCAGGATTTGGATATACAGTGTGCAATGTACTCACTCACCCTACCTGAAAGTCCCTCGCACTCTGGGACTCCCCTAACTCTTACTCCTCTGCACCCGGACAGCGTACCTCTTTCCCTGGGTACCCCCGACCAATGCAGACTTTTTTATCCCAGCACCCCGACAGCTACCCCAGGCAGTCTCTAAAGCACCCCGAAAGCAGTCTATCTTTGCTACCCCAGCCGGTACTCAGACGTTCTGGGCCGTAGCCTTAGCCAGTGCTCTCTTTCTCTCCCCACACCCCGGTAGTTACCCCAGCCAGTGCCAACTCACAAGCCCTGAAAGTAGCCTGGGCAACCCGCCCTTAGGGTTCCAGCCGCTACCCCAGCCAGCGCTAGTCTCCTGTGACACTCCGGGCTATAACCTCAGCCAGTGTGGTGCGTGCTTTACACTGCTCGAGCCCTTTCGCACGCTTGAAATTGGCCCAAGCCTTTTCTGCCACACACTTCTTTGATGTGCCACTCACTCTCTCCTCCGCACGTCCGGAGGGGGGCGCCTATGCCCCTGGAGACGCCTCAGTCTTTCTCAGTTCATTCGCTTCCTGCTTTCGGGGGTCCGAGCTGCCGGGCCCCCCCCCCCCCCCCCCCCCCCATTCACTCCACATTCGCTTGTCTCCACTCCCGCCACCGGTTGTTCTTACCGATGCTCCTCAGTGGCGTCCCACGAGGCTGGCGAGCATCGTCCTCTGGTCCGGGATGTCCAGCTGTCCAGGAGGTCCGGGGTCGGGCTGCGCCTTCCCGTCCTGATCCTCTTCTGGGCGTGGCTTAGATCCCGGCGAGCCCCCAAATTGTTATAAACGGGCCAGGAGACCTGCTCCTTTGAAAAGCCTTTATTAGTCAGCTCTTTCAAGGGGGAACTCGAGGGGTCACCTGCGCCGCCGCTGCTCCTGTCGCCGTTCTTGCTTCTGTCGCCGCTGAGGATCAGGTGTCAGGTGAATCTGCTGCTCTCCCCGCAGCAGAGTCGGGAGTTCCTGCCTCGCGGGAATCCCCAGGAACTCAACTGGGCTCGGGTGGTCTAGGGGCGTCACTTCTTCCCAGTCTCTTTGTGGTTATGGCGAGGCGGCAGAAGCAGAATTCGGTCTCTAGGTAGCTGAGGGTCTTCTCAGTGTTGTAGTGTCTCCCTTTTATTTGGATTTTGTGCTGGGTCCCGGCTTTTGGGTCCGCTTGCCGGCAACTGCACTTCGGTTTGGAGCGGTGCACCATGGAAGTCTTTGGATTTTCCTATTAGGTGGGGCCGGCAGTTCGAGGAGCCGGCGGGGAATGGGGACAGCCTAGCCCGACGGAAGGGGAGGGAACCCGGGGTTTTAGAGGGGGTATACAACTTGGAATAAGGTTTTGAGGGTACAAATTTTGGTACAAACAGCATAACTTTCTTAGGTTACAACTGGCATAACATTTTAAACAGCATAACTTTCTTAACAAATGATAGACTGTGTCAAAAATGGGAATTTCTTACATTTCATTCATTTCACCACCCACACAATGGCACCGATAGCGGTACCGGTCCCGCCTGCGGCCGTCCTTGTTTCAATGGGTTCTGCTGCCGCTGCTCCTCTGATACCGGGCACGCCTGTCGCAGCTGCACAGGCGCTCCCTACACTCCCCAGCCCGGGGAGTATGACAGTTCCCGTCCCCCTACCCAAGCATTCCCGCCTCTATGCTGCCGCTTCAGCACAGCCACCCGCATACCTCGCAGTTCCGCTGTCCGCGGCCCCACCCCACGACACCGTCGTGCCACCCCAGCCTCCCGTTCCCGTTGCTCCAGCGGCACCCCCGGTGCTCGCAGCCCCGCCGCCGCCACTTGGCTGCACGGTCCCGTGCAGCGCTGCGCTGTGAAATGAATAAAATGTAAGAAATTCCCATTTTTGACACAGTCTGTAATTTGTTAGGAAGGTTATGCTGTTTAAAATGTTATGCCAGTTGTACCCTGCCTGTTAAGAAAGCTATGCTTTTTTTGTACCAAAATTTGTACCCTCAAAATCTTATTCCAAGTTGTATACCCTCTAAAACCCTGGGTACCCTTCCCCTTCCGTCGGGCTAGGCTGTCGCCGTTCCCCGCCGGCTCCTCGAACGGCTGGCCCCGCCTAATAAAAAAATACAAGGACTTCCATGGTGCACCGCTCCAAAACCAAAGTGCAGTTGCCGGCAAACGGACCCAAAAGCCGGAACCCAGCACAAAATCCAAATAAAAGGGAGACACTACAACACTGAGAAGACCCTCAGCTACCTAGAGACCGAATTCTGCTTCTGCCGCCTCGCCATGACCAAAAAAAGACTGGGAAACAGTAACACCCCTAGACCACATGAGCCCAGTTGAGTTCCTGGACATTCCCGCGAGGCCGGAACTCCCGACTCTGCTGCGGCGAGAGCAGCAGTTTCGTCTGACACCTGATTCTCAGCGGCCACCTGGACGAGAACGGCGAAAAGGGTGAGAATGGCGAGAAGGGCGAGAACAGCGATAGGAGCGGCAATGGCGCAGGCGACCCCTCGAGTTCCCCCTTGAAAGAGCTGACTAATAAAGGCCTTTCAAAGGAGCAGGTCTCCTGGCCCATTTTTAACACGCTGGATCCTCCACAGCCTCCCGGTTCCCAGCTGCCGCAAAACACAGCCATGCCGCTGCCATACGCCGCTGCCATGGCAACCGCAATGCCGCCACTGCCCGCTTCCTCCGCGCTCACTCCAACGTCACCCCCCGAGCTGACATCACCGAACTCGTCCGCCGCTGCACCACCGCCCAGCCCACTCGCCGCCGCGTTTTCGCCTTGCTCCCCCCCTGCGTTGCCACCACCACCGCTGCTGTATCCCCCCGCGAAACTGCATCCCTCTGAGATATTAATTTTGAAGAATTAAGGACTTTAGTTAAACTAGATATTGCTGACCTAGACTTCCCTTTTACTAACTAGACATTGTTGAGGTAAACTTCCCTTTTTTAACATAAGCCGGATAGAAGGAACGATAAATCAGGAGACCTGTCAACTTAATCAATAGACTCCAAGAACACAATGTGATCATAAATCAGATAGTCTTGAGAAAACAGGATCCAGGTGTCACCAACACTAAAAGGTTAAAAAGGCAAAGCGAGGAAGACGCATCTTACTTCATCATTTTGAGACCCCACCCCATAAGAAGGACCACCGACCCATTTCAAAGAACAAACTACGCATGCTGAATTGCTTTTTGGCTAATTACCATATGAAGCGGGGAGTGGGATGGACCAGAGTCATGAATATGCATTTGTGTTTTGGTTATTCAATACTTTTGTACATAAAAAGACCCTGTGAGCATCTGTAAATTGCGCGTGTGTATTTGGGAGCTATCCCTCACGCTGCCCGGCGTCGTAATAAACATACACTTTCTAACTTCAAACTGTTAGAGAGTCTTTGTCCGTCATAGTTGGATATTGGTATTAGATCAATATCCATATTTTTTTAACAAATCACCTCGGTGCCGGCACTCCCACTACAGTCCCTGCCGCTGCCGCAACCGCCGCCACAACACACCCAGAACATTTTTGATACCCCTCAATTAACAGACTGGCATGAAGTGACATGCCAGATTTGCATAGAAAAAAATCTTAATCATCTAGCTGTGAAATATGGGGTTAGAAATTAGAGGATATTAATCATAAAAAAATTAGAAGAATACTAATTAAAGGATAGGCATTCAGATGGTGTGTATTGCTGCTCTATGAGACAGGGCTGCGTACAGGAACATCAGAGGAGGAATGCAGGGGTGCCTGATAAGGGGCAGAACAAAAGACAAGAATGCAGGATTACCAAAGACACTGAGACAGTGAGGCGCCTCGAGCCCCCAGGACCAGATAAGCCTGGCTTCAGAGCTTGAACTATGACCAGAGGATTAGTGGGCATGTGCAAGACAGCAAGGTCAGAAGTTCATCTCCGAGGAAGACTATCCTTCTTCATCTCTGAGACCCCCAGGACGACCACCAGAGACACCTGCGCAGGCACAAAGGACTGATAAGACAATTAACATACGAAGCGGAGAGAAGAAGAGCCAAGAAATGAATATGCATAGGTGTATTGCAAAATTTGATGCATATGTAACATTCTAGAGGTTAAAAGAGAATGGAAGTGAGTGAGGGGCGCGGGTGCCTTTGGGGAACTACCCTGCATCCCGCCCAGCGCTGAATAAATTACATACCTACTCTAAAACTCACTTTGTCTCTGAGTTTTAGAGTTTTTCCGCGTGTCAGGAGGATTGTGTGAAACTGACAGGAGGAGAAAGATGGGTGCACAGCTGTCGGTTGAACAGAGAGGGATTTTTTTCCAAGTTGTTGGACTCCTTGAGGGGAGAGAGAAAAAGTTAAACTATTCCCAGGGTCAGTTAAAAAGGTTTGTGTGCTGGCTGTTCGTGCATTTTCCAAATGTGTCCCCATCGGAGGTAGAGAAGGTCCCTTTCTGGGATCAGGTGGGGATGAAATTAACAGTTTTAGTGAGACAGGGAGACAATTCAGCAGATAAATTACTCAAACTGTTTCTTTTAATTCAGACGGAACTGAGTAAAAAAGGGAAGGTGCAGGAACAGCCAGGACAAGTGTCCCCAGCTTCCTTACCCCACAGCTCAAACCCCTTGCCCCCTAAGCTGGGAAAACTGCACAGGGCAGACAACAAAGGACTGCAGAGCAGCCACCATCTGTCTGGCCCCACGCAGTCTCCTCAGCACCCTAGCCCTGCCAGTGATGTACCAGCTGGCAGGGACCCTTTCCTAGAACCCTTTTCCTCAGTTGCTAATCCCCAAGTTATGGTTCATAAAGGTTTTCAAGTACCCCCGGTTTCTTTGTCTATTCAAAATGGTGCCCGAGGGGCAGAAGAGGGGGGGGGGAGCCACATGGCATGGTCTCAGCCATGTGCTTCTTCTTCCCACAATCATTTCCTTTCCTTGTCCAACCCCTTACAGTCAACCGACCCCTCTTATCCCTTGGGCACCGCCCTTCCTCTGGCAACAATCACTTCAGCCCCTCCCCTGGCTCTACCCTTTGCTCCTCCCTTGATTACATCACCCAAAACCCCCTCCTGCTCCCTTGGTACCTCCCTTTCTGTAAGAGACGGTCTGAAGATCCCTCATCTGCCTCACGACCATCGTCAAGGACCGAGACTGAAACCCCTAAAAAGATGCTAAAACCCCAACAAAGGAGTGCTGGCCTGGCTGAGGTGGGATGTTCACCAACTGTTGCCTGCAGGTGTGTTCAATGGAAAAACCTTGCACTCATTTCCATCGGAACATCAGAACCTGAGCAGAAACAATGGGCAAGTCACGGCGAATTGACTGCACTTGATGACGGCTGTACCGTTCTGAGTTAACACTGTACCTACTGACGGCCGACCTTTTCCGAGTTCTGGAAACGAACACACCGTAAAGATTTCCCCACCTTTTGGCCAACTGCCTGTCGCTTTGGAAAGGACTATAAGGATCCCTAAGTTAACCAAACACTTTGTGATCACCCCACGGAAGAAGACGGATCTATTGGCTGGACCACAAGGATTTCGTCTCTCCATTGGTAGCTATACCCACCCTCTCTGTCTCTTTTCTCGCTATCCTTTGTTTCCCTTTGTTATAAATGATAAGAAACCAATTCAAAATAACTGAATTTATTTAGGAAATTTCCAAAACCAAATTAAAAAGCCACAATAAAATTGGACAACATCGATCGAATGCTGGGTGGGCAGAGTGACAGTAACAACGGTACCATCAAACCTCAGCCACACACACTGGGTCTTGGTGTAGGGTTTTTATACAGTTTATTTATCCTGAGGCTAAGTCCATTGAAAGTCCAAATATTCATGTATTTCTTTAATTCTAAGCGAGGTCTTGAAAGGGGTTCCCGTAAGTATGAAAAGACGATTCAGGAGTCTTCCTGGATCTTGTCTTTGGGGTGCTGATTTGATCATGCTCCAGATTCCCCATCAAGATTGATATCAGACATCGAGCAGCTGTGAAGTGGAGGCCCATCCCTGATGAATGGACCATCTCCAGTCCAGCTATGTCATTTCTGTTGCAAATGTTGTGATTTCACAGCTTGCACCACAGGTCTTGGAATCTCGGAGATGCCCTAGAGTAGCTTTTTAATAGACCAAATCTTTGATACACGAATTTATCCTTTACATTTACCACACACTTCAAATCCTTCTATCGCATTTGATGTTGGCACTAATAAAAGTGCATTTGTTTTGATGAATACTGAAATCCCCTCTGTGTTGTTTTTTGCACTCTGAGATCAGTTAACGAACCATCACGAGCCCCACTTGCAATAGGGAACCGTGACATTAAATTCGCATCATGGACAGGATTCTGAGAGACAGAGGGGCTTGCAGGGTTGTGTGTAGTCTGTAACGGGAAGGATGTTTCATTCCAGCCGCACCTAGGTCTACACTCCGAAAAGGGTGAGCGGTGTCTAGAAAGCAAGGGGAGGTGACTTGAATTTCTTGCAAACTGCGCACACCTAGGTGAAAAGCATCCCCACACACAATTTGAGGGCTCTGTCTTCAGAATTTCACAAAAGATCTCTTAGTGCAAAAAGGGGAAACTGTTTTTTGTGTATGTTGTGTTTTGGACTGCCTGGTGTAGCGAAGAGACAGCTGTAACTAAGCAGGGCCTCCCAGGCAGACTTGGTCTTTTTACCCACACCGGGAAGCGAAGGGAGATAGCAAGAGCTGTATGCTTGTGTAACTAAGTCTTACCTCCCTGTAGTGGTTTTGGTCCCTTCACAAAATGACTGAAAACTCTAGTGCAAAAGATAAAACAACATTTTATCCTCTGTTAGCAAAACATAATGTCAGGCCCTCCCATGGGGGGGAGCAGTGGGCACAGGATAATTGGTTTAATCTGGAGAGCATGATTGATATAATATGCTCTTTACAACATGAAACAAAATTTAGATTTGGCCGAGACAAAGCCATAGTTTGTTCAGTTTTAGGGGCGTGTCTTATGGCCGCTATTGACAACTGCTTTAAGTGGTGTAATGAAGAAAAAACAATTATAGATTGTCTCCAAAATTTAGTTGAAATTTTGCAAAAACAATTAGATGAAGAAAGAAATGAAAATCATATGCTACGGGCTGCTCTGAGAGATGAACATTCCAAGAATTCAAAAAATACTGACTCTTTAAAAGAGACAGAGAAAAAAGAAACTCTTCGCATAAGTGAAATATATCCCCACAAGGAGTTTAAATTAGTAAATAATTGTGGGGAAAACTGCTGCCCTCATTTGAGACCATTGGTCAAAACAGAATACAACTACATTAATGATGAAGATTTTGAACCACATGTTACAACTAAACAAATACCATATAGTGCTATTGAGTTGGCTAAGTTAAAGAAAGAATACAGCCAGCTCCCACAAGAATCAGAGACAGAATATGTCTTCTGAGTGTCCCTCACTGGTGGAGACCAAATTAAACTAACTGAACAGGAGGCCAGTGGATACTGGGGACATGGAGTTTTCCTAACAGCAGGAGACAAACGTGACACCTGGTCCCTGACACAGTGTGCAATTAATCCTTTGGAAAGGGGAGACCCTTTAGCTATAGTTAGTACCCCTGACCAACTTTTGGAAGGTGTCCACAAAGCCGCCTGCCTATGGGAATGGACCGCTTCTCAGGAAGAAACAATGCAATTACTGATTTTTGAAGCAACTGCTCACCAAGCCCTTGGTCCTATTCATCCTACAGATCCTTTCCAGGTGAAATGGGGATTTGCCACCTCAGGGTTGTCAGTACACATATGGCAGCGGGGTCCTGAGGGTCTGACGTGGCCTGTTGGTTTTTATTCCCGTGGTTTCAGAGATGCTGAAAAGAGGTACACTACCTGGGAAAAAGGCTTGTTTGTGGTTAGCCTAGCTCTCATAGAAGTGGAGAAGATTGCACGACAACAACCAATTGTCTTGAGAGGTCCTTTCAAAGTTAAGTCAGTCACTACTGGGACTCCCTCACCTGACGGGGTGGCCCAGAGGGCCTCAGTAAGGAAGTGGTATGCTCAGATTGAACATTATTGTAACATCTTTTCAATAACTGAAGGAGCTGTAAAGAACCTGGCAATACAAGAAATAGAAAACTTGGATAACATCCAAGACAAACCTACCTCAGTCATTACCCCTCCCTTTTCCCCTGAACAGTCAGCAAATCCTTGGTTTACTGATGCTTCTGCTTTTTGCCCAACAGCTCCTAATATAGTTCCCTCATTATGGGGACCGAGTGACTCCAACAATCCACCACATAACCCTGGACAACCTGTTTTGGTGGACCTCCCTACTGTAGGGGAAGTACCACTAGTACAAAAAACCCCTTTGAATAAGCATACATGGATAACCTCTGATGCTCTAGCGAAAGAACATCAAACAAACACATTCTAGATAATTTCCATCATTCTAATTTTCTGCCTCCTGGTGGCAGATTCTGTTGTGTTTACTTTCACAGGAGAACCCCGAGGGACGTGGAGACCACATGAACCATGATAAAATTGGTGATACTTTTCTGCCTCCTACCCCAACCCCATGCACAACCAAATGGCTGGGAAATAGATGAGCAGTCATGGTCTGATGCTATCATCAAGTACTCTAGTGTTCTAGGAACATATCCCAGAGATTGTCATCCGAACCTGGCAACTTTAGTGTTCCATGACTTTAAGAAATACCGTCCACATGAGTGGGGATGGGATAGGAACGAACGGATTAAAACCCTAAATGGCACAATTGGTGAACTGATTATGGTAACATGCAGAAAAGTGGAAGGATCTTCTTATGAGAAAGCTTCCACCATTACAATTACTGGAAATTTTTTAGAACCTGGTGGAAAAAACTATATGTACTTCTCTGCAGCAGAACAATGCCCTACAACAAAGTGGGAATGCACAAATAAACCTCCCATTGTTTGGTGTTGTTGTCAGGAGTACATTGGTAATATTTCCAGCCCCAAAACAAACAACCTTGCAATTACAAAGGATTGTAAGAATGAATCAGCCATTTGTTGGTATAGTTTTTGTTTAGCCAGATGAACTTATGTGACATGCCATTGGTTAAATAATGTGACAGATCCGTTAGGTTTTAAAGGCCTTATTTACAAATTTAAGATAAATACAATAGCCACAGTCCATACCACTTCCACTCCAACACAACCACCAGTTATTCTTACCCCGAGAATTACTGAAATTGGACCATATATAATCAGGAGAACAGATCAACAACAAATATTGTTCAATCCGGCATGGTCTCTTAATAAGGTCTAATTGCTGATGCAAAATAATGTCTCAGAAATTCAGTCAGGTTGTTCACCTTTTTTGCAAACCTCCTTTGAAGGTTGAACAACCTGGTTGCGAAAGCGAAGCTCTTTTAAAAGACGGACGCTAAGAGATATAACTGGTGCTGTGGGAACAGGATTGGGAATTCTAAACAGTATCGATTCAGAGGTATTAATGAACAAATTGGCTGCCACAACTAGGGATTTGACCAAATTACAACAACCACTGCAGTCATCCCTGTTGGCTTTAGGGACACATCAGTGATTGCTATCAAACATATTACCAAATTTGGAACAGAGAAGCGTGAATGATCACAAATTGATAATTGATACACTTGGTGCTACACAAAACAATGTTTCTTTGGCTCTCAGCTGTATCCAAGCACAATTGTGGATGCAGTCAGTTTCTGCCTCAATTATAAGAGAAGGAGAAGAAGGCATTTTTCCCACTGAACTTCGGAAAATAATTTGGGACAATGCCAATGATTTTGAAAGAGATTTCCAATCCTGGTGGAACTTAGTGAATTTTACTTACAACCCCAGTACAAATACAGTCACAGCCTTTGTGTTAACCATACGTAATGCCTCAGTGCACTCAATATTTCCCATCATTGCATTAGGATTGAATCACGATGGAGCTATTCTCTATCCTTGCAAGCATAGGGAATGGGCCCGTCAAATTGGGGAGAAATGGCCAACTGTTAATTTGGAATCTTGTATTGTCCAAGAACAAGGATTCATCTGTGAAAGTAATGCAATTATAGGTCAAGATATTTGTTTGGACACAGAACAAAATATCTGTCACTTTGAAATTCACCCTAACCAGACTTCTGAAACAGTGCTTGTGTATATAGGAAATGGGTGTGCATGCTTTAGAACTGCTTGTGATGCTGTAGTTGTAGAAAATGTAGTGGTGGATACTAAAAATCACTCGAATTATTGTGTTAGTAACTTTACCAAAATTACAGGATGTGATTTTTCTTACGTAGCCCCAGTTACCTCTTATCACCTTTTACAATCTGATTATACAGTGATTCACAAATTATTGCCTACCCCTATTGGGATGAATCTTACTTTGGTAAAGCAATTGTTGCTTCATCAGGATTTAATTGAAATTTTGGAAAAGATCAAGAAAAACAAACAAAAAACCCTGGTAACTATTCATCACAATGTGAGAAAAATACATCATGATATGGAAAGAGTAAGGAAAGTTGCTGAACACGGGTGGTGGGATACTCTCTTTGGGTGGTCACCTACTGCCACAAGTGTCCTGAACAAATTATGTCATCTATCGTAGTCCTTTTGATTTTAGTTTTGATTGGTTTTGTTTTATCAGCAATATTCATTATGAATTGGAGAATGATGAAACGGTTAACACGATTGAAGTCTATAATGAATGCACACAATTTAACTAATGTCCACTCCCCTGTGGACATCCTCAAGATTATTGACACAAGGAGAAGCCCTAATTATGAATCATAAATAGATTATAAATTTTGGATGTGTGTTTTGAAAGAATTCTCTGTCATTGTTATAATTAATGAAAATTAATTTTGATTTTTGTGATTTGTTTTGATTATCTGAAGAAAATAGTTTTAATTAATTCATATTGACCATATATTGTTTACTTTTTTTATCTGTGATTTGTCTTGATTATTGAGAAAGAAAAATGGTTTTAAAGAAAAATTATTTTAAATTAATATTGATTGTATTTTGTTAAATATTTTTTTATTTTTGTGATTTGTTTGTTTTGAAAAACTGTTCTAAACAATATTGATTTATTTTGTTTGCTTTTATTTCTTTTTTTTATTTTTTCTTTTCCCTCTCTCGCTTTCTCTCTCTCTACTGTCTCTGTTTTCCGGGATATGCTACCAACATGGACGAGTCCTGGAGAAATCGCAAGACTATGGAACCCTGCTGATGGAGCTCTCTTGACGACAATCATGAGTCACGGGGTGGTGTGTAGGTGAATTCGTGAATGTCTGGGACAAGGAATTCTGCCAACCTATATATTCTAGAACATGTGGTTTTATTGCAAGGGTCGTGGGTAAAAGGGCCTTGCCTTCAGCAACCAGCCTTGGCTGAAGGGAAGTTCCAAAGAGAGAGAGAGAAAGAACAGCAGGGTGAGAGCTAAGAGAGAAGGGAGCGAGAGAGCAAAGTGGCAGGGGGAAGACAGCAGGAGAGAGCAAGAGTAGGGGGAAGAGGAAGGGTAAGAGTTAAGAGGAGAGGTAAGAGTTAAGAGGTAAGAGAGTAAAGAGAGCTAGGTTTTTGTTACAATACATTATATCTCCTTTTGTGATGAATATTCTAATTTACAGTGACCAACCAATACAAGACACAAAATCCTATAGAATTTACATACAGCCTATAAGAACTACTATATTACCATACTGTGTTATATTTTAAACTCTAAAAACTACTCTTTAGACTTCTTTTTTGCTACATTGACCTTTGGATCCCTTAGCCAGCAGAAAGGTATTGTTCAATCAAAAGAGATTCTCCTTCAGCTAGCTAGACCATTGTTTTCAGGTTATATAGTAACTAAGACTCAGTATCCTACAACTCAAAGTAAGCTTTCATTTCTATTTCGATTATAGGTTTCATATTTTCAGAATCTTTGCTAAGCAATCATATTTATAAGGTTTCCCTGATTCATTTTCCCCGACATCTCCCCCTTTCTGATTGACAATTAAGATATAGAAATTGTCCTATTAGTTATTTTTTGCACACACTTAAGTATACAGGGTATGACTACTAAAACTACAATTATTACTATTAAAATAATATTTACCTATTTTACAGAGTTCCTTTAGCCAAGGTGCAAAGCTCAAACCGTCAAACAAATTGTCTAGCTAGGATGGGTCATCTGTTGTAATTTTGTTAGCCAAATTTTTTAAGTTTTGTAGTTGTTTATGAATAGAAACAGAATGATTAGATAAGTTAATACAGCCAATATTTTTCAAAAGTAACATTAACAAAGCCTTCTGGGAAAGGTACTTTAACTAAACAGGTTGAAAAGGGTTTGTCAGGGCTCGTGTTGGATAAACAGATAGTGTCAGAGCCTGCAGACCTGGCTAAAGCAACTCAGACATTCGTCTTTGGTTGATCAAAAGGATAAGCTTCACTACAAAAACTAAAACAAAAGGGTAAAAAAAACATGCATTTGTGTAAATAATAAAAGTCCAATCTTTTCTTGAGCTGTTTCTGGTGGGCCATCTTCTGATGAATTTGCACAGTTCAGGTCTGGGTGCTTCCTTCTTGGCTTCCACTCATGGGGTCACTGGCCGGTGTGGAGGTGTCAATGGTCTTTGATGCGTGGTACGGCTTCATGTTTTTTGCTGGAATCCACTTGAGTTTTCACCTGTGAAAACACGTGCATACCCTTTTCCCCATATGGTCCTTCTATCTTTTCTGATTCTAAATTTTTAATCAAAACTGGGGGGTGTTCTTTCAGTTTTGCCTTTTTGTTGTTTAAGAAATGTCTGTAAATGGGAGGATCAGGGTCTTCTGTAGAACTGTTCAAAAAATTATAAACATACAAGGCTTTATTCAACCTCCTTTGAGGTGTGGCCTGAGTTTCTCCCCCTTTCTGTTGATGTAAAATGCGCTTTAGAGTTAGACATATTATTTGTAGGGTACTTTTGAGCAGTTGCTTAAGGTATGGAGAGCAAATAATACTGTGTATTACTGCTTTTTTAAGTTGTTTGATTTGATGAGATGGGATGGCAACACATGACTTGGTACCACAGGTCTGTAGGCTGAACAGCATAGGCATAGCTGACATGCGGAAAGACTCTAAAACTCAGAGACAAAGTGAGTTTTAGAGTAGGTATGTAATTTATTCAGCGCTGGGCACGATGCGGGATAGCTCCCAAAGGCATCTGCACCCCTCACTCACTTCCATTCTCTTTTAACCTCTAGAATGTTACATATGCATCAAATTTTGCAATACACCTATGCATATTCATTCCTTGGCTCCTCCTCTCTCCGCTTCGTATGTTAACTGTCTTATCAGTCCTTTGCGCCTGTGCAGGTGTCTCTGGTGGTCGTCCTGGGGGTCTCAGAGATGAAGAAGGATAGTCTTCCTCGGAGATGAACTTCTGACCTTGCTGTCTTGCACATGCCCACTAATCCTCTGGTCATAGTTCAAGCTCTGAAGCCAGGCTTATCTGGTCCTGGGGGCTCGAGGCGCCTCACTGTCTCAGTGTCTTTGGTAATCCTGCATTCTTGTCTTTTGTTCTGCCCCTTATCAGGCACCCCTGCATTCCTCCTCTGATGTTCCTGTACGCAGCCCTGTCTCATAGAGCAGCAATACACACCATCTGAATGCCTATCCTTTAATTAGTATTCTTCTAATTTTTTTATGATTAATATCCTCTAATTTCTAACCCCATATTTCAGTCCCCCCTTTTCAATAAGGCAGTAAATTCTTTTATTCAATATGAATTCCAGTCTTTATGATATGTGTCTCTTAGTGCTTTGCCATGTACTTGGGATAAAGAGGTTAATATTACTACTCGTTGTAACAGTTTTTAGTTCCAAATAAGCATTACAAAAGACAGGACAAAACTTATACCAACCAATATTAATAAGACAATAATGGGGTGACTCATTGTATTTAGGATTCCAGTTGCAGTGGGTGACCATTCAAAGAGTGAGTCCTACTTATTGTAACCTGCATCTTGTTTCACACTTTACAGAACCTTGTTTATTTCTCTTGTGTCATGATGGACAGTAATTAAAGTTTGCTCTCCAGTTTTTTGAATACCTTTCAGAATTTTGGCAAGGTCCTGATGATCAATTAATTGTTTTATTAAAGTGAGATTCATCCCAATAGGTGTGGGTGATAAGTTATGATATATTGTATTGTCAGACTTGACTAGCTGGTGGGAAACAACTGGTGCTAAATACAGGAAGTTACACTCTAAAATCTTAACGAAGTTACAAATACAGTGGTTAGAATGATTTTTGTTAAACAAAGTTACATTATACTTGTCTATTTTTATAAAAGCACAGGCAGTCCTTAAACATACACAACCTTGACCAATATATACAAGTACAGTCCTTTGACTGGCATTTGAATTAACTTCAAAATGACAAACACCCTGTTCAGTATCAAGACACATATCTCGAGCATCGATTGTGTTACTCTCACAAATGAACCTTTGTTGTTCCCGGGAAATGCAAGACTCCAGATTCACAGTTTGCCATTTTTCACCCACTCTCCGTGCTCATGTTCTGTGTTCTGAAGGGTAGAGCACTAATCTCTCATGATTCAGTCCCAATGCTATAATGGGGTGAATACATAAACTGTTGCATTACGGATGGTGAGCACAAAAGCAGTAGCTGTGTTAATGGTTGGATCACAGGTGAAGTTTATCAGGGTCTACCAGGACTGAAATTTCTTTTCAAAATCAGTAGCATTGTCCCAGACAGCTTTTTGAACCTCAATTGGAAAGGTTCTTTCGCTTCCTTCTCTTATAACTCAGGCAGCTGTTGACTGCAACCACAACTGTGCCTGTATACAGCTAAAAGCTAAGGACACATTATTCTGAGCCGTACCAAGTGCATCTATGATTAATCTATGGTCTTGGTTCTCTGCTTTTTTCTAACTTGGCAACACTTTTGAAACTTGCCACTGATTAGTTCTCAATGCCAACAAAGATGATTGTAAAGGTTGTTTTAATTTAGATAGATCACTTGTTGCAGTGGCCAATTTGTTCATTAATATACTGAATCAATTCTATTTAGAACTCTTAGTCTTGTTCTTAACATTTCGGTCAGATCTCTCCGCATTCTACTCCTGGTGTATGCTTGTTTTTGCAACCATGTTGTCCAGCCCTCAAAGGATGTTTTTAGGAAGGAAGAGCAGGCTGGCTGGACTTCAGAGATGTTAGTTTGCATCAATAGTTCAACACGCTTGAGAGACCATTCTGGATTAGACAACAATTGTTGCTGACCCATGTTCCTTATCACATATGGGCCTATTTCATAAATTTTGGGTCTAAACCTGGGTGACGTGATTTGGGTTTGGGCTGGAGTGCTAGTGTCGGCTGTAATGGGTTTAGTTGTGGCATTTATTCTAAATTTGAAGGAGACCCCAATTTTATCGTGGGCCCAAAGGCAGACCACTTCAACAGTCTGTACTAGGGTGAAATTATACCAATAGTCCAATTCACTTGAACGACTACAAACCTCCTTGCGTTTGTCTGTGGGAGTGGATGAAGCACTAATTTGGATTGCTTTCTTATGAGTGGTTCCATTAATCAGCCGACATCCAACTTTGATTCCTTCTTCAACAGTCCCTTGGAGTGACTACAACTTTTGTTTTTTCTGCCACTCTTGTTTTTTATATACTTGGTTTTCATGCATAACCACAGTTGATAGGTTTAGATCTTTTATATCAGAATATTCTCCCATGGATCTAGTGTACCAGGTAAAAGCTTGGGACCAGGGCCACTCAGCATCGTTCTGGCTAGAGGTATTTTACAGTTTTTGGATTGTAATTATGATTATAAAGAAGAAAATTTTCTCAATTAAGCTCTTGCAGCTTAGGTTACAAAACATTCTCACTCACAGTGCACTTATTTGGTTTGAGTAAATTTTAGTTTTAGTCTTTTATCTCCTGGTGTTACTTTTCAAGAGGTTTTATGAGCTTTCTTTACTCGGGAGTGGTGAATCTAGGCGTTTTGTTTTTGGATCTTAATTGCAGTGAAAGTGTGAGAAGCACTTGGAATGGTCATTCCTACTGTGGCTCCAAGGTCTTTTTTGTAAGAGACTTGACATACACATAATCCCCAGGCTGTATGTCATGCACTGGCCCATTTAGCCTTCTGCTCCAAGTTCTAGGCACATGTTTCTTAATTTTTCTGAGTTGTTTACTTAAGGCTATCATATAAGCAGTCAGCCTTTTTTCTCCAATTTGGGTGGATATCCCTTTCTGTACATCATATGGTCTCCTATAAAGCTTTTCAAAAGGGCTCAGCTTTTCTTTACTTCTGGGCTTAGTTGGAATCCGCAGCAATGCTAACGGGAGGGACTGGGGCCAAGGCAAATTAGCCTCTTGCCTTAGTTTCACAATTTGTTGCTTGATCAGATGGTTCATTTTCTCAACTTGGCCACTTGACTGGGGACGGTATGGTGTGTGAAGTTCCTAGTCTATGCCCAGATGCTGACTGATCTGTTGAACTATTTTTGAGATGAAATGTGGTCCCTTATCTGAAGATATTGTGGCTGGAACTCCAAAGCGTGGTATTATTTTTTGCAGCAGCACCTTGGTTACTTCCCGGGCTTTGGCAGTCCTGATGGGGAAAGCTTCTGGCCACCCTGAAAAGGTATCTGTTAATATCAATAAATATCGATACCCCCCCTTTTCATGGTAATTCTGAAAAATCAATTTGCCACTGCTGACCAGGTCCATGACCTTTTCCAATTTGACCAAGGTTTGGTTTAGGGGTATTTTTAGAGTTAGTCTGGAGGCAAAGGTCACACTGCCGGGCCACTTGAGTGATAGTGGCATATAAGTTACTGGCAGTGATCTTTTTAATCAAGTAATTATATAAAGCGTCAATTCCCCAGTGTGTTTTCTGATGCTCTTCCCTTACTAATGGCCATAGTAAATGAGGGGGGATAATCAGTTTTCCTTCTGCTGTAACTGCCCATCCCTCCTGGTTATATGTTCCCTCTTGATCCTCAATTAGCATTCTGTCTTTTTTATTGTACACAGGTTTACTTTCTAGGGAGATTTGGCTATCGGGAATCAGGGCTCCTTCAACTGTCACCTCACCTTTTGCTGCTTCTTTTGCCTCTTTGTCTGCCAGCTCGTTTCTCCCTTCCAATTCTGAGCTCACTTTCTGATGTGCCTTAATGTGCATGATTGTCACTTTTTCAGGCAGTTGAACTGCTTCCAGCAGCCGTATTATTTTTTGTGCATGTTTAATGTTCTTCTCTTGTGAATTTAACAGTCCTCTTTTTTTCCAGATGGCTCTATGAGCATGTACTACTTCAAATGCATATCTTGAATCTGTGTAAATGTTTATCTTCTTTTCTTTTGATAGCTCTAATGCACGGGTTAGGGCAATTATTTCTGCCTTCTGTGCAGAGGTACCTGCTGGTAATGATCCTGATTTGATCAAGTCTCTGGATGTGGTAACTGCATACCCAGCATGTCGTTTTCCATTCATGATGTAGTTGCTCCCATCGGTGAACCAGGTTTCTGCATCATCCAAAGGGGTGTTCTTCAGGTCTGAGTGACTGGAGGAAGTGGCTTCAATGGTCTCTAGGCAATTATGATTAATTGGCTCTCCTTGGCTCCCGCTAAGGAAAGAAGCTGGGTTGACAATGTTAGTTACCACTATTTTTACATCGTCTTGTTTTACTATGATAGCTTGGTATTTCAGGAACCATTGTGGGGAAATCCAGTGACCTCTCTTTGTTTCCAGTACTGAGGATACTGTGTGAGACACTAGCACAGTCATTTTCTGGCCCAGGGTGAACTTACGGGCTTCCTGAATGTTCAGCACAAGTGCAGCCACTGCCCTGAGGCAATCCGGCCATCCTTTAGCTGCTGCATCCAGCTGCTTGGAGAGATAAGCAACTGCCCTTCTGTATGGGCCCAGGTCTTGTGCCAGTATTTCCAGGGCAAATCCCTGTTTCTCATGAGAGAAAAGAAAGAATGGTTTATTCACATCTGGCAGTCCTAATGCAGGAGCTGACATGAGGGCCTTTTTCAGCTGACCAAAGGCCTGTGTGGTTTCTTTTGTCCAGTGGAGGTCTCTACTCCCATTTGCAATGAGTGAATACAGAGGTTTCACAAGTAATCCATAGTTGTAAATCCACAGTCTGCACCATCCTGTCATGCCCAGGAAGGTTCTCAGTTCTTTTATTGTCTGGGGTCTCGGGGTTTGGCATATTGACTCTATGCGCTCTCTTCCCAAAGTCTGTTGTCCAGCACTGATTTCATAGCCCAGGTAGATCACTTTTTGTTTTACCACTTGAGCCTTTTTCTTTGTTACTCTGTACCCCTGAAGCCCCAAAAAGTTTAAGAGGCTTACCGTCCAGGCCACACATCCTTCTTCTGTGGGGGTGGCTATTAGGATGTTGTCCACGTACTGCAACAATTTCCCTTCTCCTGGTGGAGTTTCCCAGGATTCCAGGTCTTTTGCAAGTTGTTCTCCAAACAGGGTGGGGCTGTTTTTGAATCCCTGAGCAAAACTGTCTATGTGAGCTGAGTTTTGCGTCCACTTTTAGGACTCTCCCACTCAAATGCAAAAATTTTCTGGCTGGCTTCATGGAGAGGGAGGCAAAAGAAGGCATCCTTCAAATCTAAAACGGTAAACCAAATTAGCTCTGGTGTTAGACATGTTAACAAGGTGTATGGGTTAGCCACCACAGGGTAAAGATCCTCAGTTATCTTGTTAAAAGCCTGTAAATCTTGTACAACCCTGTATGACCCATCAGGTTTGCGGACAGGCAGGATAGGAGTATTAAAGTCAGATTGACACTCCTTCAACAACCCTAGATGTAAGAAATTTTCAATTATCGGGCTAATTCCTTCTCTGTCTTCCTTTCTTAGGGGGTACTGCTTGATTCTGACTGATTCTTTTCCTTCCTTGAGCTTAATTTGTATTGGGAATGCATTTCTCACCCTTCCTGGTACAATGGAGGACCATACCCCTGGAAACACTTGGTTTAGTATCTTCTCGCTAATTTCTTTTTTAGCCTCAGTAGCTGTTAGTATTAAACTCAATACTTCTATATATTTTTGATCATTTACCTCCAGAGTAACTTCCCCATTTTTAAACGAAATGGTTGCCTCTAATTTCTCCAATAGATCTCTCCCTAGGAGTGAATCCGGGGAGTTGGGCATGTATAGAAATTTATGAATACCCCACTGTTTTCCGTATTTGTATTTGAGTGGCTTGCAAAAATATGCTATTTCAGATTGGCCAGTTGCTCCCTGCACCCTAACATAATCATTCCCCACTGGCACCAAGGCTTTATTTAAAACTGAAAATGTTGCCCCCGTGTCCACCATAAGTTCCACCTCTTTCCCCTCCTTCCCCAGTTTCATTTTTATAACCAGTGGATCTCCTGGGGTAAGGTCCCCTGGTCCCCTTCAGTCATCTTTTGTGTGGGCGACCACCACCTCCTTCCCCTGGTTCCCCTTCACATTTCTTCTTAGTTCAGGACATTCATTCTTCCAGTGTCCAATTTTTTTGCAGTTTGCGCACTGGTCTCTGCTCAGTCGGGGTGGTCCTTGCCTAGGTGGTCCTTGTCCCCGCTGCCCTTTCACTTCCTCCTTTACTACTGCCATTAATTTTCTCATTCCTTGCTTATGTTCTTCTCGATTGCTGAAAACCCTCCATGCTTCATCTAACAAGGCCTCTAAATTCCTTCCCTCTGGTCCCCGGAGTTTTTGAAGTTTCCTCCTAATATCTCCTGTAGATTGCCCTAAAAATAAATTTACCAGCTGCTGTATCCCTATCTCAGATTCAGGATCTAATGGTGTATGGCGGCGCATCACATTTCTCAGGCGATCTAGAAACTCAGAAGGAGTTTCGGAGGGAGTCTGCGTAATTGCATACAAGGCTGACCAATTTATAGTTTTGGGGATGGCTTGTTCCATCCCCTTTGCTACCCATTCTTGATAATTTCTTATTTTTACTAATTGCCCTTCATTGTTTGGATTCCAACCTGGATCCTGGAGAGGAAAAACATCCTTAACATCCTCTTGTGTTGTCTTACAAAAGTTTTCTGCTAAATCCCCTGCTGTTTTCAAAACTAACTGTTTTTCTGTCTCTGTTAGTGCATCCAATAATAACTGGAGGTCAGACCTGTCCGGGTTATGCTGCTTAATCATATATCTTAACCTTTTAGCTGTTCCTATTGGGTCAGTCCTATAATTCTTGGCAACTTTTTCCCAGCCTTCTAAGTCAATTGTAGAGAAAGGGACTTTAACTAACACTGTTTCTTTCTCGGGTCCCACTGCTGCCCTTAAAGGGGCTTGTATAGTTTCCCTTGTTTGTTTTCTGGTCCGAGATGCTATGGGACCGCTTGTGATAGTGGAAGGTTTTTCATCATTACTATCACTGTCAGGCAATGGGGGATATAATAATGTTTGTGAGTCAGAGGTGCATGGAGGAGCAGACAGCCCAGCTTGTCTCCCTTTCAAGGGAGCTGAATCAGCTCCCTTTTGTCCTCTTTGCTCCTCAGGGGGTGGCCCAGATAAAGCTAGTAACTCCTGCGTTTGTGCCTCTGCTTGATAAACTTTGTCACGATTTGTGCAACGCTGGTTTATTGAGCAGGTACTACAGCATCGTTTAGGCTGCTTTCTATTAGCTTTATTTTCCTTTTCAAGGGCTAATACCAGGGGATCAGAGGGGGCTCTGATCCCACAGTCCCTCTGCCATTCAGGATGATTTCGGAGGGAGAAAAACATTTCTGCATACGAAACTTCAGACCACTTCCCTTCACATCTGAGGAAAAGCATAAGCTCCAATAAAGCATTATATTCTAAAGTCCCAGACGATGGCCATTTAGCTCCATTTTCTAGCCGATACAAAGGCCACCACTGTGTGCAGTACTTTACAAGGGTGCGTTTAGATTCTGCACCTCCCGAACTTGCAATCTTCTTCCAGTGAGTTAGAATACAGCCCAGAGGGCTTGCTTTAGGGATTCCCTTACTCTCTCCTGATCCCATTGAGATATTAATTTTAAAGAATTAAGGACTTTAGTTAAAGTAGACGTGGACTTGCTGACGTAGACTTCCCTTTACATTTTGAAGAATAAAAGACTTTAGCACGTAGACTCCCCTTTTACTAACTAGACATTGCTGAGGTAAACTCCCTTTTTTTAACATAAGCCGGATTTAAGGAACCGATAAATCAGGAGACCTGTCAACTTAATCAATAGACTCCAAGAACACAATGTGATCATAAATCAGATAGTCTTGAGAAAACAGGATCCAGGTGTCACCAACACTAAAAGGTTAAAAAGGCAAAGCGAGGAAGACGCATCTTACTTCATCATTTTGAGACCCCACCCCCTAAAAAGGACCACCGACCCATTTCAAAGAACAAACTACGCATGCTTAATTGCTTTTTGGCTAATTACCATACGAAGCGGGGAATGGGATGGACCAGAGTCATGAATATGCATTTGTGTTTTGGGTATTCAACACTTTTGTACATAAAAAGACCCTGTGATCATCTGTAAATTGCGCGTGTGTATTTGGGAGCTATCCCGCACGCTGCCCGGCGTCGTAATAAACATACACTTTCTAACTTCAAACTGTTAGAGAGTCTTTGTCCGTCATAGTTGGATATTGGTATTAGATCAATATCCATATTTTTTTAACAAATCATTTTGGCGACCGCGGCAGGACACTGCTCTCTCTGGCCGAGGGGGCCATCGGGGTCTGGGACCCCTCAGGGCGCCCGCCCAGAATTTCCTGGGAAGAGGGCTCCCGCGGCCCCGCTGACACCCCCGGGGAAAGACCAGAGCCTGCTGGAACTACGGACAAAAGGTATGTTTAAAATATTGGGAACAGGTACCTTGGAATAGAGGCGGCTTATAAGTCATAAGAGACGTCTTATGCAAAGCAGAAGCCTGACTGGGTTTTGGAAACTCCGCGGAGTCTTGTAAATGGTTGGTTGTGTTCCAGGTAGAGCTGGTAACTTGTAGCTCCCTCCCGTAGAGGGGAGGGCAGCAGCGGCCCCAGGGCCGTAGGTTTTGTTGTTTGGGGAGCAGTGGTGGCTCCGATTTTGGTAATTTAAAGCTCCCTCCCGTAGAGGGGAGGGCAGCAGCGGCCCCAGGGCTGCAGGTTTTGTTGGTTTGGGGAGCAGTGGTGGCTCCGATCTCGGCTTGTAGTTTAAAGGTGCGCCTTGGTGATCCATACTCTGAAAGGCCGGCCCGAGTTTTGGGGCACGGAAGGTGCTGTCTTGGGTCGTGGTCCCGCGCCGAAGGTGTGTGTGTGGTGGTCCTGTGGTTTTGTGATTGTGTGCGCTTTGGTGAGGAAAAGAATCATTTGTGTACCGTATGTGTTGTGGTTTGTGAAAGCTTGTGTGGTATGCGTTTTGGTTTGTGTGATTTTGCTGCATGTTACTAACCTTTGTGAGTGTTTTTGGAAGTTTTGCAAGTTTATAATTATAAGAGATTTTAAAACTCCCGCCGATCCGCAGAAGAATACATTTGAGAAAGCGGAGGGATTTGAGTGCTTATGTCGTGATTGAAGCGAGTCATGGACTGTGTGTAAGTTTTGACTGTATAACTGATGGTGTAATTTGGATCAGTGTGTTGTTCAGTAGAAAAACATATGTGGGTGAACAAATTGTTTAAAAGAAAAAGAAAAGAAAAAACAACAAAAAAACCCACAACAACAACAACAAAAAAACCAAGCAAGGGTAAGGGGTTTTCCTATTCAAAGTCTATGCCCGACACAGCCGTGGTGATTGGGGGTGATTTGTTTCCCTGGTAACTGGAGAGGAATCTAGGCTTCTGCAACCTCAAGCCACGTCCCTTAGCTCCTTGTAAAACGCCGAGAGGTTTTTGGCGAGTGGATGTTTTAGTTAAAGAGAAATATTCTTATCTATTTGTGAGGTTTGCAGTGGCCAGAGTGTGTGATAATATCTTAAAGTGCTGGTGGCTTAGTCCTCAACCACAGAGGAGCAGAAAAGCAGTGTAAGATCAAGGTCTCCCCCGCTTCCCCGCTTTCCTGTGGAAGGGTCTGTGCTACGTCCCGGCTGAAATCTGTGGGAATTTTGGCGAGACCTTGTTAAATATTTTTGGTTGAATGTGTTTAGGGTCGCAAGGGACCCTGGCTGTTTCTTTTGTGAGCCTAAAACTGTTGGTCTTTGAAGCCAAGTCCCTGCAGGAAAGGGAAACCCGGTCTAGCAGCTTTTGATTGTGTGCAGAGAACGGAAAGCCCAGTGCCAGCCGAGGTGGCCGAGGGATTTTAGTAGAATCGTTGGATTCCTGCGAGAACTCGGTTGATACTCTGCAAAGTTCACATTTGTTAATTTTAATTATTTTAGTAGTAATATACCCAAGGCAAGGCATAACAGAAGACCCAGTTTAATAAGTGATTAATAACAAGCAATTTGGGTCAAGTGCCTGGCATATTGTGTAGTGTTTTTTTTAAAGAGGAATTTTTTTTTTCCTTTTTGTGTGTCAAAAGGCATTGGGAAAAATAGGATCCTGAATATGGGGGCAAATGAAAGCAAAGAGATTCCCAGAGGAAGCCCTTTGGGGTGCATTTTAACACACTGGAAAGAGCTGGTGGGTTGTGATGGTACAGAAACCAGGAGGGAGCTGGTTAAGTTATGTACACAGTGGTGGCCACTCTATAAACTTGATGAGGGAGTGAAGTGGCCAGCAAATGGTACACTGGACTATGAGACACTACTACAGTTAATGCTTTTTTTTCCAGCGGGAACAAAGGTGGTCAGAAGTGACATATGCAGATATGTTTTTCAGCCTTCGAGATCACCCTGAGTAGCAAAGGCATTGTGGAATGAAGCCTCTATCTGATCCTTTAGTACTGGCCCTTGAAAAGGACAATAAAGCTACTAAAGGGAAGCCCAAACGTTGCTGCAGCACCTGCTGGATAAATCAGAGGTGCACACATCCCGACAAGGTATACCAAGTAGAGGCTTTGGAACAGGAGACAGAAGACATACTTAAACCACCTCCAAAGAGACAGGAAAGGGGGAGGGTGGGGGGAAATGCAGATTCAGAACCACCATTAAGCCCAGCCTCCCCTGCTTCATCCGTAACTCCATCTTCCCTTGGAAGGACAGCAACTAAGGCAGGGGTTTCTCCACCCACTCCTGAACCATACCCACCACTGCCTAGCAGTGACAGTGAGTGGGATGAACCTGAACTTCCCCTGTCAGCCCCCAAACTTCCCCCACAAGGGCCTATAGCATCCAGGACCCGAAAACAAACCACAGGGGTCATACAAGCATACATACAAGCAGATAAGCAATGACCTCTGATGGAGAAACAAAACTGATTAAAGTTCCCTTTTCCTCAATTGATTTAGAGATCTGGGAAAAGAGTGCTAAGGGTTATCGAAGTGATCCAATAGGGGTTGCTAAGAAAATGAAGTTTATTATTAAGCAGCATTTACCTGATTGGGCAGACCTCCAATTGCTGCTTGATGCCTTAACAGAAACTGAAAAGCAATTAGTTTTGAAAGTGGCTAAAGACCCAGGCTGGGATCCTAATAATGATGAGGGGTTGGGACAATTAAAAACATACCAAAAATTGATAGTAGAAGGGCTAAAAAGAGCAATCTTCAAAACCATAATTTGGTCAGCACTATATGCTGTCAAACAAGGCCCCTCCCAAACACCTTGTGGATTTCTAGATGACCTGCAAGATGCGATGCGCCGACACACCACCCTGGATCCTGGATCTAATGAAGGGACACAGCAATTAATAAATTTATTTTTAGGACAGTCTACAAGAGACATCAGGTGGAAACTCCAGAAGATCCAGGGTCCAGACAGCCGGAATCTAGAAGGTTTACTGGATGAGGCCTGAAGAGTTTAATTCTTAATAGACAGCAGGGCAACATTTTCAGTGCTAAATAAGGCCCTAATACCTGTAACCAATGACTATGTTATGGTAAAAGGAGCGACTGGCCAATCTGAAAGAGGTTACTTTTATGAACCACTGGAGAATAAATTGGGAAATAATAAAAAATTCTTCAATTTTTATATATGCCTAAAGCTCCATCTGCACTTTTGGGCACAAAACTGCTAGAGCAGGTGGAGGTAAAAAAAATAAAAATTTAAGAATGGGGAAATTATTTTGGAGGTAAAGTAAAAAAAAAAAAAAAAAAAAAAAAAAAGTATCAAGTGTTTCCTGGAGTGTGGGCTTCTGACATACCAGGCAGGGCAAAGAATGCACTACCAGTACAAATCAAACTTAAAGAAGGAGAACAGCCAGTAAGAGTTAAACAATAACCCCCAAAAGAAAGAAGATAGAGAAGGGATTAGTCCAATTATTGAGAACTTTCTGATTTTAACACTCCTCTCCTGCCAGTGAAGAAGCCCCACGACTCATACAGGCTAGTACAGGACTTAAGGGCTGTTAACAAGATAACTGAAGATTTGTATCCAGTAGTTGCTAATCCTTATACCTTGTTAAATCATTTAAATCCTGAACTAAACTGGTTTACTGTTTTAGATTTGAAGGATGCTTTCTTTTGCCTCCCTCTCCATGAAGCCAGCCAGAAAATCTCTGCATTTGAGTGGGAGAACCCCAAAATGGGACGGAAGAACCAGCTCACATGGTGTGTGCTTCCCCAGGGGTACAAGAATTCACCCACTATATTTGGGGAGCAGCTTCCAAAGGACTTAGAGTCTTGGATACCTCCACCAGGAGAAGGACAGTTCCTCCAGTATGTGGATGACCTCCTAATAGCCACCCAGACCCAGGAAACATGCGTGGACTGGACGGTAAGCCTCCTAAACTTTTTGGGCCTGCAGGGGTATCGAGTATCTCAAAAGAAAGCCCAAATAGTGAAGCAAACAGTAATTTACCTGGGCTATGAAGTGAGTGCTGGACAAAGAACCCTAGGGCAAGATCGCAAAGAGGCAATATGCCAGACCCCAAAGCCTCAGACAGTGAAGGAACTGAGAACCTTTCTAGGTATGACAGGATGGTGCAGATTGTGGATTTATAATTATGGATTACTTGTTAAACCTCTGTATGCCTTGATCACGGAAGGAAGCAGAGACCTTCAATGGACAAAAGAAGCAGCTCAAGCTTTTGACCAGCTAAAGAAGGCCCTCATGTCAGCACCAGCCTTGGGACTTCCAGATGTGAGTAGGCCATTCTTTTTGTTTTCTCATGAGAAGCAAGGGATTGCTTTAGGGATACTAGCACAAAATCTGGGTCCATATCGAAGGGTAGTTGCCTACCTCTCTAAACAGCTGGATACGGCAGCTAAGGGGTGGCCAGGGTGTCTCAGAGCCGTCGCAGCAGTGGCAGTGAACATCCAAGAGGCACGCAAGTTCACCCTGGCCAGAAGATGACAGTGCTAGTGTCTCACACAGTGTCTACAGTCCTGGAAACGAAAGGGGGGCACTGGCTCTCCCCACAGAGATTCCTGAAGTACCAAGCTATACTGGTGGAACAAGATGATGTTGAGATTGTGGTAACTAACATTGTGAACCCAGCTTCCTTCCTCAGTGGCAGTATGGGAGAACCAGTGATCCATGATTGCCTGGAGACCATTGAAGCCACCTACTCCAGTCGCCTGGATCTGAAAGATACCCCGCTTGAAAATGACTGATGGGAGCAGCTATGTCATCAGTGGAAAGAGACATGCTGGGTATGCAGTTGCCACAAGCAGAAAGGTAATAGAGTCCAAACCATTACCAACAAATACCTCTGCACAGAAGGCTGAGATAATTGCCTTAATTCGAGCTCTGGAGCTGGCAAAAGGAAAAAGAATTAACATCTATACGGACTCAAGGTATGCATTTGGAGTAGTTCATGCACATGGAGCCATTTGGAAAGAGAGAGGACTGTTAAACTCACAAGGAAAGAACATTAAACACGCACAAGAAATATTGAGACTGTTAGATGCAGTGCAACTGCCTGAAGAGGTAGCCATCGTGCACATCAAGGCACACCAGAAAGTGAGCTCGGAGTTGGAAGAGGGGAACATGCTGGCGGATAGAGAGGCAAAAGAAGCAGCAAAAAGTAAGATAACTGATGATTTCTATTGAAGGTAAGCCAATATACAACAAAAAGGATAAGAGACTTATTTAGGCAGAAAAGGCAAGTTATAACCAGGAGGGATGGGCTGTGACAAAAGAAGGAAAACTTGTAGTACCCTCCTATTTGTTGTGGTCATTAGTACAGAGGGAACATAAGAAAACACACTGGGGACAAGTAACTCGTCAGTGTAGTCTTTGCCTCCGAACTAATCCCAAAAACACCCCAAAGCCTAAAGTGGGACAAATTGGGAAAGGCTGTGGACCTGGGCAACAATGGCAAATTGACTTTACAGAGCTGCCCAGGAGGGGAGGATATCGTTACCTATTGGTGTTAACTGATACTTTTTCAGGATGGCCAGAAGCCTTTCCTGCTAAAAGAGCTAAGGCCCGAGAGGTAACCAAAGCACTGTTGCAAGAAATAATACCTCGCTTTGGAGTTCCAGCCACCATATCCTCATATAGAGGACCACACTGTATTTCACCCCATATCACCCTCAATCTAGTGGCCAAGTGGAAAAATGAACCACTTGAACAAATAGTGAGACTGGGGCAAGAAGCAAATTTGCCCTGGCCCCAGGCTCTCTCATTGGCATTATTGCGAATTCGAACAAAACCAGGGGCAAAAGAGAAACTGAGCCCTTTTGAAATATTATATGGAAGGCCATATGCAGTTCAAGAAGGAACAACACTCATGCAAGTAGGGGCACTAAATAGACAACTCAGAGAAATTGAGAAACATGTGGCTGGAGCCCAAAACAGGGAATTAGATGGGCCAGTACATGATATACAACCTGGGGATTATGTATATATTAAGTCTTTTGCAGAAAAGACCTTGGAACCACAGTGGGAAGGACCATTCCAGGTGCTTCTTACTACCTTCACTGCAATCAAGGTCAAGGAACAGAAGGCCTGGATCCATCACTCCCGAGTGAAGAAAGCCCCAGAAGGAATCTGGAAGATCACACCAGGCGATAATGAACTGAAGCTGAAGCTCACTCGGAATCACGAATAGATATATTGACAGTATGGACATTATGTGGAAAGTTGTAATTATTGCAGTAATTCCCTTAACCATAACGAGAGTCAATGCAGTACCTCGCAGGTACAATGTGACCGAGATAAATAGGTGTCAAGGGAGAGCTTATGATGCTTACTCTCGTAAGGCTCTAAATAAGATGCTAAAAGTCACAAATGCAAGCTTGTGGGAAGGAAGAAATGTTCGGGGATGTAAATATGCATTCGTACAGGATGGGTTCCACGAGGCTTACCACCTGTTATAAACGGGCCAGAAGACCTGCTCCTTTGAAAAGCCTTTATTAGTCAGCTCTTTCAAGGGGGAACTCGAGGGGTCGCCTGCGCCGCCACTGCTCCTGTCGCCGCCCTTGCTCCGGTCGCCGCTGAGGATCAGGTGTCAGGCGAATCTGCTGCTCTCGCCGCAGCAGAGTCGGGAGTTCCTGCCTCGCGGGAATCCCCAGGAACTCAACTGGGCTCGTGTGGTCTAGGGGCGTCACTTCTTCCCAGTCTCTTTGTGGTTATGGCGAGGCGGTAGAAGCAGAATTCAGTCCTTAGGTAGCTGAGGGTCTTCTCGTTGTTGTAGTGTCTCCCTTTTATCTGGATTTTGTGCTGGGTCCCGGCTTTTGGGTCCGCTCGCCGGCAACTGCACTTTGGTTTTGGAGCGGTGCACCATGGAAGTCCTTGGATTTTCCTATTAGGCGGGGCCGGCAGTTCGAGGAGCTGGTGGGGAATGGGGACAGCCTAGCCCGACGGAAGGGGAAGGGAACCCGGGTTTTTAGAGGGGGTATACAACTTGGAATAAGGTTTTGAGGGTACAAATTTTGGTACAAACAGCATAACTTTCTTAACAGACAGGTTACAACTGGCATAACATTTTAAACAGCATAACTTTCTTAACAAATGACAGACTGTGTCAAAAAAGGGAATTTCTTACATTTCATTCATTTCAGTCCCCCCTCTATTTCTTTGATCGGGCCTTTGCCCGCATCAATTGGCAGTTTTTGATTCATGGGAATATCTTTTATTTATTTTTTTTTAGTTTGAGGTTCTAACTAAAGTAGAACTATTCTCTTATAGGGCACTTTCCAGTTAGGCGCTGCTTAAATGTTGCAGCATTTCATGCAATCTAATACTGCTTTATATCAAAACACATGGGATTTACATGAGTGTGAACTCTTATAAGGGACTGCAGGTTCTCCCCGTCATAGATGGGATGGTGTGTAGTTCTCCCAAGAGTCCAGTATGAACCATTGTCTCGATCTCACCTGGTCTTGCCTCTTGGGTTGGGGAAGTGGGACAATAGCTCTTAGAGCATGCTCTTTCGATGTGTTTGCTCAATAGGACTATGTTTTAGTCCTCCCAAGAGTCCAGTATGAACCATTGTCTCGATCTCACCTGGTCTTGCCTCTTGGGTTGGGGAAGGTATTTAGCTGGCCTTATGGAGTTCCTTTCAGTGTATTCCCACTTCTTTTTCAGTTTTTGATTAGCCCTTCTGTGGTGTGCCCTATGAGAGATCTGTAATGATATTATCACAACTTTTTTTTTTTTATAACAGCTTAACACTTCATGATAATTTAGAACAACTTAACAGAGAACATTTTTAAATGACAGCTTTTGATAACAACTTGGAAAGATTTTGAACAACGGGTTTTTTGTTGGTTTTTTTTTTGTTTGTTTGTTTCTAATTGGGCTTTGGTTGTCTTTTGAAGGTTATTTTAAGTGTGTCTGGGTCCCTAATGGTGGTCTATTTGGAGGGAGTCTTTGCTGGGGTATCAGAGTCACTGGGAAGTGGCAATGGTTTTTTTATTCGGGATAGTTGTGTATGGTGAAGCCCCTATGTCTGACCTTGGTTGAACTCAGATTTTCAAGAGTGCTAGGGGCAAACATTTTAGCCAATTCATTCCAGTTTTTGTTATTAATTTAGTCAATACATTTTTGAAGGTTTTATTTATTCTTTCAATTCTTCTTGAGCTTTGAGGATGCCTGGGTGTATGTAACTGCCATTTTATTTCTAAGGCTTTAATAATATCATGCAGGACTTGTGCTACAAAGTGGGGGCCTCTGTCTGAAACGATGTTATTTACCAGTCTATATCGGGGGATGATGTGTTCTTGTAGTATCTTTATTACTACTTGTGCTGTTTCCCTTTTTGTAGGGAAGGCTTCCACCCAATGCGTTAAGTGATCAACTATAACCAAAAGATGCTTATGTCCTTGTACTGGAGGCATTTCTGTGAAGTTTGTTTGTATATTTTGAAAGGGTCTTAATGCTATTTGTCTTCCCCCTGGTGTGGGCTTTCTTATTACTTTTTGATTTACTTTTTGACAAATTAGGCATCTTTCCGTAACTGCTCTAGTCAGGTTATAGATTCCAACACATAGGTGTTCTCTCAGAAAATCATTACACAACTCTTGGGTGCCCCAGTGAGTTAAGTTGTGTATTTCTGCCAGCATTTTTCGAGCTATTGCTTTATTTAGGAATTTCTTTCTATCTGGGGTCAGCCATTCCCCTTGCTTCCTTTGGTGTAAACCTAACTTTTTTATTTTTTGTAATTTATTTTTATTATACATTGGTTTATTAATTTTTTCAGCTGGTATATCATTCAAGGTAAGAATTTTTATTGGTTCTCCCAGCTTTTGAGCTGCTAGTTTGGCTGCTTGATCAGCTACTTGGTTGCCCCTTCCTTCAAATGTGTTTCCTTTTTCATATCCTTTGACATGTACAATTGCTATTTCTTGGGGCTTCGTAAGAGATTCTAATATTAATTTAATTAATTTTTTATGTATCAGATCTTTCTCTTTTGAATTTAGGTAGCTTCTTTTTTCCCAGATCTTTCCAAATGTGTGTGCTATTTTAAATACATATCACGAGTTTGTGTAGATTGCACCTCGGTCTTGTTCTAATAAATCTAATCTCCTTTTGAGAGCATAGACTTCACAACACTGGGTAGACCAGTTTGGGGGTAGTTTTTCTTTTTTTTGTAACTTTTAAATTGTCTCTTTTTCTACCTTTGACTATTGCATAGCCTGATATCCTTTTTCCTTCAGTCAGCCTAGATGATCCATCAATAAATAGCACCCTCCCATATGGTAGAGGTATATCTTCAAGATCCTCTCTTGCTTTTGTTTGTAAATCTATGATTTCTATGCAATTGTGCTCTAAGTTTGGTGTGGGTTCCCCTGAGAGGAACTGGGCAGGATTTAGACTTTTAGATGTAGTTAGCTCTAAATCACTGGTGCCGGTTAAAATCACTTCATATTTTAAAATTCTAGAGTCAGTCAGCCATTGTTGAGCTTTTTGGCTCAACACTGTCCTGAGATCATGGGGGGTGTGTGCAATGATTTTTCTTTGCAGTGTCAGCTTTTGTGCCTCCTCCACAAGAACAGCTGTGGCTGCTACAGCCTGGAGGCAAGCCGGCCACCTTCTTGCAACTGGATCCAGAAGTTTGGAAAGATATGCGACAGGCTTTTTGTGTCCTCCCCATTCTTGGGTTAATACTCCATAAGCTATTCCCCCTTCAGAGTTAATGAATAGGTCAAACTTTTTCTTAAGGTCTGGGAGACTCTGGACAGGGGCTGAAGACAATTTTGTTTTTAGGTCTTTCAACTGTTCTTCATCTCTATCTGTCCATTTCACAGGTTCAGGTTGGACTAATTTCTCATATAGAAATTTAATACTTTGGGAATATTTTTTTTTCCCACAGCTTGCAATAACCAAATAGTCTTAATAATTTTCTTGTATCTTTCTTTGTGGTTGGAGCTGGGACTGAGAGCATACCTGAGATTCTCTCAGGGCTTAATTTCTTACACCCTTCCCCAATGAGGTGTCCGAAGCAGGTGACCCACGATTCTATAAACTGCAGTCTGTTCTTTGACACTTTGATGCCTTTTTCCCCAAGAAAATTCAGTAGATTAATACTGGTTCCCTTCACTTCATCCTGCTTTTTCCCCGACATTAGGAGGTCATCTACATACTGCAGGATTTGCACACCGTTTTTAGGGATAAACTGTCTCAGTAACTCTTCTAGGGCTTGCCCGAAGAGGTTTGGGCTTTCAGTGGACCCCCGAGGAAGACGAGTCCATCTCAGTTGCTGCCCTCTCTTACTTTCAGGGCACTCCCACTCAAAAGCAAACCAATCTCGGCCCCCCTCTGCCAAAGGACAGGTGCAAAAAGCATCCCTTAGATCTATTACAGTAAACCAGGACTGGTCTCCAGGAATCCTGCTCAGGAGCGGGTAGGGGTTTTGTACCACCGGGTGCCTGGTAATTGTCTTTTTGTTCACTTCTCTTAGGTTTTGCACTGCCTTTTTTACAGCCAGAATAGGAGTGTTGTGGGGTGACATACAAGGTTTTAATATTCCTTCTGTGAGTAGATGGGTTATAATTGGGGTTAGTCCTTTTTTCCCTTCTAGAGAAATAGGATATTGCCTGACCCTTATAGGAGGTGTCTTTTCTTGTATTTTTATTTCTATAGGTGGGATATCTAAATATCCATATTTTCTCTCCTCAGCCCAGACCTCTGGCCTGACTTCCCCTAAGTCTCTAACAGTCAGCCTCATGATTTGTAGCACCATTCTTCCTTTTCTAGGAAGAATCCTTACTCTTAACTGAACTTGCAGGTCCTTTCCCAGCAGGTTACTGTCTACTTTGGGTAGATATATCGAATTAGTGACACATATTTTGGAATTTTCTTTAATTTCTACATTTTTTATAACTGAAGCCTTGAAAGGCTCCCCTTCTGCTCCTAGGACTTCACATGTCTTTCTTCTAAACGCAATTTCAACTGGAAGTCGGTTAATACATGATTTATCTGCACCAGTATTCACTAAAAACTCAAACTCTTCATGTTGGGGACCTACTTCAAAATTTACTATGGGCCCTTCTTGATGTTTCATGGGGTCCCCTAACGCATAGACCCCATGACACCCCCAATCCTCCTTGACCTCCTTCCTCAATAATTTTTCTAATGCCTCTTGTTCCCTCATGACAGTCTCATCAAATGACATTTGTTTGCAATGTTTCTTAAAGTGTCCTAATTCTCCACAATAAAAACAGGCTCGGGTCTCTCCTGGTCTCTGAAGAGTATCCCAAGGTGGTGGGTTCCTTTCTCTTACCTTTTCTGGTAAAGATTTTGTGTTTCTTTCACCCTTAGTATCCTTTCTGAGATCCTTTACACTTTCCCTGGCCACGGCTACCATAATCCTGGTTTTTGCCTTTGTTTTTTCTTCTTCTCTCCTAAGGTATACTCTTAGGGCTTCCCTTAATAATTCATTTATTTCTCGGTCTTGCCAGTCTTTCATCTTTTCAAGTTTTCTTTTGATATCTGGCCAGGATTTTGTGACAAACTGTAATTTTAATAATATCTGTCCCTCTGGGCTATCTGGATCCAAATTAGAATATTGCTGGAAATTCCGTCTGAGCCTGCTCAGCCAGGCTGCTGGGGTTTCATCTTTCTCTTGGGTCCTGTTAAAAGCTAATTTGGTGTTGCTACTCCGAGGAACTGATTCTTTAATACCTCTTATCATTAGGTTTCTATAATCTTCCATATTTTTCCTCCCTTCTCCTCTGTTTGGGTCCCACCCTGGGTCAGCTATTGGCAACTTCTGGTCACCGGGGGGGCCCATTCGGTTTTCTCTTTCCCAGATGCGCATTCCTGCTGCCCTAACCAGCCGAACTTCGTCTGGATTGAAGAGTATATTTAAGATGGAGTTTAGTTCTTCCCATGTATAAATATTTGGGCCCAAAAACTGGTCAATCTGGTTGGCAATTCTCACTGGGTTTTCAACTAGATTCCCCAGCTCTTTCTTAAAACTTCTGACTTCTGACGCTGTTAAAGGTGTATTGACAAATCCTATTCCTCCAACTGCCCCACCCAATGGGACCTCCCTTAGGGGAAAGAGTTTGGTTTTTGACTTGGTGTTACTGTAAGGTCTTTCTGGGTTTTTTATTGCCTGACAAGATGCATTGTTAGGTGCCAGACCTAGCTCCCAGCTGTGAGGGGGTGCAGGGATTGTGGATGGTGAAGGAGAGGAGGTTAGACCAGTGTTAGGGAATGGCAGAGGGTAAGAGGGGTTATAAATTGGAGGGGGGTAAGCTGGGGAAGGAACAGGGATTACAGTTTGGGAAGGTATGATTTTTAGGTGAGGTTGGAGGATTACTTCGGGATAAACTGTAGGAGGAGGCAAATGTTCTAAGGGGTCCCAATTATGGCTAGCTTCTTTTTGGTTCTTCTGCTTTTCATTCCTTTGTTTCCCTTGCTGTAACTTACATATTTTTGTTGTTTTATTTTTGACTACTTGTTTTTGCCAACAGATAGCATAGAGTATCTGTTCAATACTTGAATCTCCTCGAGATTTCAAGTATTGAGTTAATTGTGAACACATCCAGGGGTCTCTAGTTCCACACCATGGCCATTTTGCAGGTAAATTTAGGTTAGGCCAAGCTTCTATACAATAATGGATCATCTTGATTCTGTCTAAGCTTTTAGTGGCCTCATCAAACTCCCATAGTTCTAACATTTGTCCTAGTGGACTGTCTGGTGGAATATTTCTTATCTTTTTCTCTCTTTTCTCCTCAACTGGCTCCACTCTACTTATGTACACCCTCATTTTCACTGGGTCTCAAATAAAAACTACGGTGCTCTTACCCTGACAGAAACTTTACTTCAGGGCAACACAAAGCAAAATTATCTGACCTTGTTTTAACTAAACTTCTTTAAGGTGCCCCTACACACACATAAGTTTAAAGGCGGGCAACCCAAATTTTAACTCTCACTCACTCTGTGAACACTTGTAAGTAGCCCCAGGGACCCTCTCTTAGGGTTTGGGCACTACCCCTGCCAGTGCTCGGAATGCTCCACAGGTAGCCTGGTGACCCGCCCTTAGGGCCTCAGCCACTACCCCTTAGCAAGCACTCCTTTACTCCCCTGCACCCGGACAGTGTACCTCTTCTCTGGGTACCCCCGACCAATGCAGACTCTTTTATCCCAGCACCCCGACAGCTACCTCAGCCAGTCTCCAAAGCACCCCGAAAGCAGCTTATCTTTGCTACCCCAGCCGGTACTCAGACGTTCTGGGCCGTAGCCTCAGCCAGTGCTCTCTTTCTCTCCCCACACCCCGGTAGTTACCCCAGCCAGTGCCAACTCACAAGCCCCGAAAGTAGCCTGGGCAACCCGCCCTTAGGGTTCCAGCCGCTACCCCAGCCAGCGCTAGTCTCCTGTGACACCCCGGGCTATAACCTCAGCCAGTGCGGTGCGTGCTTTACACTGCTCGAGCCCTTTTTCACGCTTGAAATTGGCCCCAGTCTTTTCTGTCACTTACTCTCTAAATTCCTCCGCACGTCCAGAGGGGGGCGCCTATGCCCCTGGAGACGCCTCAGTCTCTCCCAGTTCACTCGCTTCCTGCTTTGGGGGTCCGAGCTGCCGGCCCCCCCCCCCCTTCACTCCACATTCGCTCGTCTCCACTCCCGCCACCGGTTGTTCTTACCGATGCTCCTCAGTGGCGTCCCACGAGGCTAGCGAGCGTCGTCCTCTGGTCCGGGATGTCCAGCTGTCCAGGAGGTCCGAGGTCGGGCTGCGCCTTCCCGTCCTGGTCCTCCTCTGGGTGTCGCTTAGATCCCGGCGAGCCCCCAAATTGTTATAAACGGGCCAGGAGACCTGCTCCTTTGAAAAGCCTCTATTAGTCAGCTCTTTCAAGGGGGAACTCGAGGGGTCGCCTGCGCCGCCGCTGCTCCTGTCGCCGCCCTCGCTCCGGTCGCCGCTGAGGATCAGGTGTCAGGCGAATCTGCTGCTCTCGCCGCAGCAGAGTCGGGAGTTCCTGCCTCGCGGGAATCCCCAGGAACTCAACTGGGCTCGTGTGGTCTAGGGGTGTCACTTCTTCCCAGTCTCTTTGTGGTTATGGCGAGGCGGTAGAAGCAGAATTCAGTCCTTAGGTAGCTGAGGGTCTTCTCGGTGTTGTAGTGTCTCCCTTTTATCTGGATTTTGTGCTGGGTCCCGGCTTTTGGGTCCGCTCGCCGGCAGCTGCACTTCGGTTTGGAGCGATGCACCATGGAAGTCCTTGGATTTTCCTATTAGGCGGGGCTGGCAGTTCGAGGAGCTGGTGGGGAATGGGGACAGTCTAGCCCGACGGAAGGGGGAGGGAACCCGGGTTTTTAGAGGGGGTATACAACTTGGAATAAGGTTTTGAGGGTACAAATTTTGGTACAAACAGCATAACTTTCTTAACAGACAGGTTACAACTGGCATAACATTTTAAACAGCATAACTTTCTTAACAAATGACAGACTGTGTCAAAAAAGGGAATTTCTTACATTTCATTCATTTCACCACCCACCCATGAGATCCATCCGCATTAGTCCTGAATGTTATGACAAATGCTTGAGTAAATGTCCACAGTTTAGGCTCAAAATAGAGGGGTGTGCAATAAGAGGGTATGACATCGACTTTAACATCACTCAAGTATGTACTGAGCTCCATAAGGACCAGACCAAGATTACTCCACCAGTGCCAAAAAAGGCTGTGATCAACCAGGTGCCAGCTATCCCAGAAGTAGAGGAACAGATAACTCCTGTAATTACCAAAATTGGGCCATATGCTATTAAAATGACGGGAGTACAAAAACTGATAATTAACCCAAAATGGTCTTTAAAACGAATAGAAATGGGAGTACAGGTAAATGCTTCTCATGTTAGACCAGAATGTGCTCCATTTCTCAAGAACTTCTTTACAGACTGGACTACTTGGCTCCAAAAAAGTATGCCTCCTGATGTTAGAAGTAAGAGGGATACTACAGGGTTGGTAGGAACAGGATTAGGAATACTAAATACCATAAATTCAGAAGTACTGATGAATAAATTAGCTTCAGTAGGGAATGATTTAGTCCAACTACAACAACCTTTGCAATCCTCTCTACTCTCACTGGGTAACAATCATTGGAAACTGACCCAAATAATACCAGAATGGGAAAATACAGAAGAGCGAGATCACGAGGTAATAATTAATGCACTGGGTACAGCTAGTAAAAAATATTTCACTGGCTCTAGGATGTACTCAGGCACAATTGTGGATGCAATCAGGGGCCGCTGCGGTTATCAGAGAAGGTGGAGAAGGGACATTCCCTGCTGAAATTCGCAAAATTGTTTGGGATAATGCTTCTGATATGGAGAAGGAGCTTCAGTCTTGGTGGGTGTTGGTCAATTTCACCTATAACCCTGTGACTAGTATAGTGACAGCCTTTGTTTTAACCATACATGATGCCTCAGTGGACCTGATACATCCAATAGTCCCCTTAGGATTAAACCATGAGGGAACTGTATTGTACCCTTCTGAGCACAGGATGTGGGCACGAGAAATTGAAGGAAAATGGCAAACTGTTAATCTAGAGCCCTGCATTGCGAGGAGACAACTAGGATACATATGTGAGGGGACATTAAAAGGTGTCAAAGACGCTTAGATACAGATCAAAATATTTGTCACTTTGAAACGCATCCAGGTGAACAGAAAACTTCACTGGTGTATACAGGACAAGGTTGTGTCTAAGGACAGCGTGCCCCATTATAAGAATAGACAGCCAAATTGTAAGGGAGACCAAATTCAATTTGTGTGTTTGCAATTTTGTCAGAATTAAGGGATGTGATTTTTCCTATCGAGCACCTGTAGTATCACAACAATATATAAAGACTAACCTAACCACTGTAGAGAAGATACTGCCTGTGCCCATAGGGATGAATTTGACTCTAGTTGCTCAATTGATGAAACACCCTGAACTGAGAGAAATCTTAAAGGAAATTAGAGAAGGGGGCAAAAAGACATTAATTACAATTCACCATGATACAGAGACCATCAAAGGAGTTTTTAAAAGGTTTGAAGAACATTTGTCTCATCATTGGTGGGATGTTCTTTTTGGGTGGTCTCCAACAGCAACTGGTATACTAAACACCTTAGTCCACCCCATAGTTGTGTTGCTTATTTTAGTTAGTATAAGTTTAATTTTATCTGTTGCAATACTTGTTTGGAATTGGAGGATGCTACGACGAGTAGCAGCCTTAACCTCACTATCAAAAGCATATGGCTTAGTCTTGAGAGACACCAGCTGTGCGGCTTGGATAGATGAAGAAGACTCTCTATATTGAGTAAAGGAATTTACTCACTTTAAAGAAGAAGTGGGGAATGAGATATTAATTTTAAAGAATTAAGGACTTTAGTTAAAGTAGACGTGGACTTGCTGACGTAGACTTCCCTTTACATTTTGAAGAATAAAAGACTTTAGCACGTAGACTCCCCTTTTACTAACTAGACATTGCTGAGGTAAACTCCCTTTTTTTAACATAAGCCAGATGTAAGGAACCGATAAATCAGGAGACCTGTCAACTTAATCAATAGACTCCAAGGACACAATGTGATCATAAATCAGATAGTCTTGAGAAAACAGGATCCTGGTGTCACCAACACTAAAAGGTTAAAAAGGCAAAGCGAGGAAGACGCATCTTACTTCATCATTTTGAGACCCCACCCCCTAAAAAGGACCACCGACCCATTTCAAAGAACAAACTACGCATGCTTAATTGCTTTTTGGCTAATTACCATACGAAGCGGGGAGTGGGATGGACCAGAGTCATGAATATGCATTTGTGTTTTGGGTATTCAACACTTTTGTACATAAAAAGACCCTGTGATCATCTGTAAATTGCACGTGTGTATTTGGGAGCTATCCCTCACGCTGCCCGGCCTCGTAATAAACATACAATTTCTAACTTCAAACTGTTAGAGAGTCTTTGTCCGTCATAGTTGGATATTGGTATTAGATCAATATCCATATTTTTTTAACAAATCACCATTATCTCTTTTTCTTGTTCCGTTTACACTCAAATCTTTCTCACACTTTTGTACAGTCTCTTCCCAGTCTTTTATTTTATACTCCAAACCTCTGGGACTGCTTGTGATCTTTCACAAAAGTCCTCTAAAATCTCTGGTTTAGGGTCCTCACCACCCTGTATGCCACAATGAGCACCAGTATTAAATCTTCTACTCAAGAAAAAAACCACCACTTGCTCTCCACAAGACACACACTTAACCAACACTCTTAAGAGCAGAGCTCCAAGCCAGCCACACTAAACAAACCCAAAAGATACACGGTAATAGAAAATACAAAAAGTAAAAATGCAAAGAGTTTCTTCATGCACACATTAGGGAAGGAATATATAAGCGGTAATTGACTGCAATTACACCTTTCAACAATGGCAATATTACTTCAAAAACACATCGCAACCCTAAAACTCACAGTTAGCTCACAAACACTTTCAGGCACTCACAAAACCAAACACAAAACACATCTGAACTTTTAGGAAAACTCACACACTCAACCAAATAACGGCAATAAACCAGGAATTTGCTCGATTCACCACCAGAATCGCTAGCGGCTGACCCACGGTCAACGAACCCCTCCCCGCTGCCTTTCTCTCGGTCAGCGGTTCCTCCCGCTGGTCACACGTTTGACCCAGCAATTGCTTGCAAGCCCAAACCCACCAAGACTCTCTTTGTGCGTACCAGACGTCTCTGGGTGGCTTACCAATAGTCTTTATGAGGCCCCTTTTTAAAGAAATACATACCGTTTCTCCGCTGTTTAGGAGGTCGTTGTCTGCCCCCGCAGTGAACGACTCGAGAAGCGGAGGTCCTTCCAGGGAAAATCCCGGGGGGCGCCTTAGGAAGACCGCACCCCGGCTGGTCCTACGGCTGGGCAGAGAACGTCCCTTCGTGGTCGCCAAAATGACACGCGGAAAAACTCTAAAACTGAGAGACAAAGTGAGTTTTAAAGTAGGTATGTAATTTATTCAGCGCTGGGCGGGATGCAGGGTAGTTCCCCAAAGGCACCCGCGCCCCTCACTCACTTCCATTCTCTTTTATCCTCTAGAATGTTACATATGCATCAAATTTTGCAATACACCTATGCATATTCATTTCTTGGCTCTTCTTCTCTCCGCTTCGTATGTTAATTGTCTTATCAGTCCTTTGCGCCTGCGCAGGTGTCTCTGGTGGTCGTCCTGGGGGTCTCAGAGATGAAGAAGGATAGTCTTCCTCGGAGATGAACTTCTGACCTTGCTGTCTTGCACATGCCCACTAATCCTCTGGTCATAGTTCAAGCTCTGAAGCCAGGCTTATCTGGTCCTGGGGACTCGAGGCGCCTCACTGTCTCAGTGTCTTTGGTAATCCTGCCTTCCTGTCTTTTATCCTTATCAGACACCTGCACTCTACCCCCTGCTGTTACACACCATCTGAATGCCTATCCTTTAATTAGTATTTGAGTTTTAATATCCTCTAGTTTCTAACCCCATATTTCACTTCTTTCACTGTGACAAAAGGAAAAATGAAACAAAAACGGCCGAGGACTAGTCCGAGTAAGGGATGCGATCCACGCAGCTCCCCCTCTCCCCGGGGAAGCGATCTTCCCACCTGTCTCACTTTGTACACCCCTCCTTTGGAGATACTCACCAACTTTGGCCCTCCGGAACAGAAAAAACACAGGGGAAGTCCCCCAACTGAAGGCAGTCCTCTCGGGTGCTAGCGGGTTGTGTCATTTCAGGTTGTTGCCTTGCCCCTCCTGGAGCGCGGCTGGACAGAAGTCGGTCTGCTCATAGGAGGCTCCTGACGGCCAAATCCTCTCAGAAACTAATTCCATGGATTGTTTGCGGGGTCCCTTACACAAGGGGATGCACGCTGGGTGCCAGACTATCGCCGTTGCTGGAACCTTTGAGCTAGCTCAGTTGCCGCAGCAAGACGATTTGAGTGGGACACACCTCCCGAGTGGGGGACAGAAAGCACGTCTTGGAGCTCTCTGCTCTGAAGTCTTTGCTCGGCGCAGGTTGGGAAGAAGGAATGAGAGGGAGCTCTTTTGGCTGTGATCCAGAGAGATTTATTCCCCCGAATAGCCAGTGACAGACAGACCCGGGCACCGGGCACAGCAGGTTATAAATCAGGGGATTCGAGGGGCAAGTAGTGACTTTTGACCAATAGGGAGAGGGGGTGGGAGAAGAACATGGAAGAGTCTCAAACTATAGGAGCTAATAGAAAATCAATGGAAGGAAAACAAATTATATGGACGAATGATACACCGGGGATTGGGGCACCCCTAAAACAGGTTTGGACAGAGATTGGTCCAGTGAAAGATTCACTTAGAACATTCAGGAAAAGGCATTGGGGTCAGCATAACTGACAGCTCAGGGGGAGCAAACAACTTTTGGGACAAAACCATGAACTCAGACAAAACAAGGGGGTACAGAACAGTCCAGTAACCATAAAACTTGAACAAACTGCAACAAAGTGCTAGTAAGCCCTCTTCACAGAGTAGGTAGACAAAACAATTCTTTTTCCTGCTGAAGACCAAGGAAGTACAACTTTCAGGCCCAAAAGCATAAACAATGGTGGACTGAAGAGAGAAACAAGAAGCCTGAGACCTCAAGACCTGAAGCTGTAATTGGACAATTAAACTCCAATATGCAAATGGACCAAAACTTATAAAAGTGTAAGAGTTCATGACCGGTTTTCTATTTTGTTACTATTCTAAGTCCACCTTGTGTGTGAGACATGGATTTGAAAAATCCCAGCTGATCCTTTATATAGTAGATTGAAGAACATATACTGTATGTTTGAATGTATTCCAAGTAGTATTTTAGAATATATGAGATGGCATTTAGTGAACACTGAATACTGTGTCTGTTACCCTTTTGCATATATTCAAGCACGACAAGTATGGGAAACATTCAGCATAATCATAAGAAGAACTAACCTAAACAGCAAAGTAACAGGGCTAAGGGTGCAGATAAAGAAAAGAACACAGAGTCTAAGATTATATGTTCCCTTGAAAATGTGCCAAGATGGCCAAAGCACACATGGGAGAGATAAAGGTGAAGAGGTGAAAGCCCAAAGACCACCACCATGGTCTGAAGACCACCACCACAACAGACTGAGCATGCCCAGAAGGGCGTAGAGTCAATTACCATACCAAATGAGGATGGGCAGGGTCAGGGAATGAATATGTATGAAAGGGGAGTGTGGAACATTATGCTGTCCTGGTTTAGGGCAAATTTGGGAGGAAACCTCCAAATGGGGTTCCTCTGGAGAGTAAACCCAAATGGCCCCTCCCCCCAGCCAGTCCAGGAAAAAGAACTTCCTCAGAGAAAAGTAGAAAAAACTATTTATTTAACAAACAAAATGCCCACAAGCATGAGGAATAAAAAATATGAAACAACAAAACCTCTTGCTGCTCCAAAGAGAGATGGCAAAACTGAGGAAGTCCTTGCCAGGAGTTAGCTCAGCTCTCTCAGTCTCTTATCAGTCCCAGTCCCTTCAGTGCTGGAAAATGCCGAGGTCCAGGTCCCAGTGGGCCGCGGGTGCAAGATCCCAGTCCTCCGCCGGGTTTTCAGTCCAGAGCAGATTTAAACAATCCCAAGAAAAAGGAAAAAAAAACAGTCCAGGAACCTTCTTTGTCTCAGCTAGCTAAACTAACTAAAAGGAAAAAACCTCTCTCTGGCCGCTGTCCGTGTATCCAATGAACACACAGTCCCCAGGCAGAGAAGAAGAAGAATGCGGAGGAGTGAACACTGTTTTTCAAAACAAACTTCATGCTTCTTCTTTCCCTGCTTCACTCTCAGAACCACTCTTAAAGGTACAGAACACAACCTACATCACGCACAGAACAGACGATTGGGGATACAGGCATCATAGTCACCCCAGGACACATGCATATATAAGACCTCAGGTAATAATAAGGGAAGCCAGTTCCCTGGTGGGTATGCATGTCTTTGGTGAAATTATTCCCCATGCATCTCGACGTTGATAAATACATACACAAATAATAATACAAAAATACACACAAATACAAATGAATACACAACTGTTATTAGTTGTGGAGTTCTTCCTGCAGCGTTTCAGGGTGTAGCCCTGGTCAGGCTCTTGTCCTGCCCAAGGTGTACCCTTAAAGGCCTTTCAATAAATATCTACTTTATTCTCTAGCTCTGTTTAGTCTCTGTTTCAGGTCAGCCTTCCCAAGGCATCAGTGTCCCTACATATTTCTCACTTGAGTCTTTGGAGGATGCAGCCTCCTTTTATCCTAAACTCCCAGCCGCATGTTGCCCTCTTCCTTTCCCCACTGGCTCAGGTACTAGGAAGTGATTGCCTTCCGGAAACCGCCTACCACATATCTCCCCTTGAACCTGTCATTTCACCCCATATTTGAGAAGTTTAAGCTTGTGCAGACCCACTTGTCTGTTTCAGGCACCAAGCTGTCTGGGCTCTGTAACAAACCTGCTGCTTGAAGTTAGTAGAGACATTAAGACCCATGTTAAAGATGTTAACACCCATATCCTCACTCATCAAATTGTTTGTAAAGACATTAGCACACATCTTTCCTATCAATCACTCCTCTTCTTATTTCTCGATTTGTCTTTACAAACCCTAGTTATTATTAACATAATTTTTTTTAAGAACCTGCCATGGTATTAACATTTGATTAACATTTAAAACACCCCCTCCCAACTTTTCCATGTCTGGCCCCCTGCATCAGGTGTGGCAAGTAAATATACAGTAAATCTAGAGAATATAGTAGACAGTGACAGTTCATATTAGCCCACTAATCACCAAAGGTCCTTGTAGATGATTCGTGGTTACTGATAGCTGAGGCCTCCCATCCTTTTCTACCTGCTGAGAAGTCCAAATCTCTGGGGCTTTAGTGATTTTGACTGGAGCATGATGGTTCCACCTGTGTTCAGCTGTCCTGACTGCTGTTCCTGTGGTCCAGGTTGGATGTTATGAACAGCAAAGTCCAAAGGCAGTGTCTGTCTGAACTGGGCTTCCTGTCAAAGAGATTTCATGAGACACAGTAATCTGGCCACATACTGGTTTAAATATATTAGGAAAATTAATCCACAAACACCAGAGGCTTATGTCCAAAAAGGATACAGAGGAATCCTGTATCCTTATTCAAATGAAGGGAGACACCATGAAGCATTTCCCATGGGGTCTCTCAAATTGTCAAAAGATGCAGCCTCCTTTTTATTCTAATTTCCCAGTCGCATTTCTCTCTCTCTTTCCCTATTGGCTGAGGTACTTGAAAGGTACAGACTTCCTGAATCGCTTATTATAAACCCCTTTCTAATGTGTACACCCCCCTTTTTCTTTTTCCTTGTGTGTTTGTTCTTTTTCTCTAAGTCCAGGGATTTCACACAGTATTGAGTGAGTAACAGTCTGTGTCAATTAATGGAATTCCCATGGAATCTATGGTTCCACCCATTGCTTCCTTCATCTCTCAGTATCTGGCCTTATCAACCATCAGGCCCACAGTTTGTTTGTAAAGACACCTCCTTCTCATTCCTTTAAATCCCTCCTCTTTTTATTATCTCAGTAATTGTCTTTACAAACCGTAGTTACCATTGACTTATGCTTTTTTGTTCCTGGGTATTTTTTTGGTTTTGCAATTATTTGCAGTGACATCATTTTCTGTCCTTTTGTAGCCATTTCTGGATCTGTAGGCATGGCTACTACCTGCATTTCCTTGACCACCTGCTGAATGAGCTGCACTAAGTGTTATAAACTATTAGAAGCCAATTCAAAATAAAATATTTTATTTAGCAATTTTTCCAAAATCGAATTGAAAAGCCACAATAAAATCGGACAACATTGATCAAATGCTGGGTGGACAGGGAAATGGCAGCAAAGGTGCCTTCCAACACTGCCACACATACTGGGTTTCAGCGTGCAGTTTTTATAGTTTATTTGTCCCGAGGCTAAGTCCATTCAAAGTCCAGGTATTCATGTATTTCTTTATTTCCAAGTGAGACTTTGAAAGAGTTCCCGTAAGCATGAAAAGACGATTCAATAGTTTTCCCGGATTTCTTCTTTGGGGTGCTGATTTGATCATCCTCAAGATCCTCCACCAAGACTGATATCAGATGTTGAGAAGCCGTAAAGTGGGGGAGCCCATCCTTGCTGAATGGGCCATCTCCAGTCCAGTCCTGCTATTATGTTGCGAATTTTTGAGGTTTTACAGCTTGCACAATAGGCTTTGGAATCCCAGAGACACCCTCGAGTGGCTTTTAATAGTCTAAACTTTTGATACAATATTTAATACATGAAATTTATATAGTATATATTTACCACACTAAGCAAGGGATCAGGTATGGTAAAAAGGTTAGAGATTGCTACAGCACATAAGAGGAAAAGAGCATTCATTTAACCCATAGTCCACCAGGTAACCACATAAACATGTCCCATTCCCATCCTTTCCACATTTGGACCGGTACATAGACTAACTTTCTTATTCCCTTTGTTATTTGTTTCACCACTTCTCCATTGCCATCTATTTGCAAAGAGCTGTTTGAGTAATTTAATTTTCCACACACTCCCCCTTCTTCTGCTAAGAGATAATCTGACACCATCCGATGTTGAAATATCACGTTCCTCATCTGAATGGATTGGTCGGCAAGGTGGTTAAGAGCTGTAGCTGTCTGGTTGGTTATTATTTCAAAGACAGCTTGTAACCCAAGTATTCGACTCAAATTATAAATGGGTTCTCTAGCACCTGATATTAATTCATTTGGATTCCCAGGGGCTGGTACATAGGTTATGAAATGAATGAAATGTAAGAAATTCCCATTTTTTGACACAGTCTGTCATTTGTTAAGAAAGTTATGCTGTTTAAAATGTTATGCCAGTTGTAACCTGTCTGTTAAGAAAGTTATGCTGTTTGTACCAAAATTTGTACCCTCAAAACCTTATTCCAAGTTGTATACCCCCTCTAAAACCCCGGGTTCCCTTTCCCTTCCGTCGGGCTAGACTGTCACCATTCCCCGCCGGCTCCTCGAACTGCTGGCCCCGCCTAATAGGAAAATCCAAGGACATCCATGGTGCACCGCTCCAAAACCAAAGTGCAGTTGCCGGCAAACGGACCCAAAAGCCGCGACCCAGCACAAAATCCAGATAAAAAGGAAACACTACAACACCGAGAAGACCCTCAGCTACCTAGAGACCGAATTCTGCTTCTGCTGGGAAGAAGTGACGCCCCTAGACCACCCGAGCCCAGTTGAGTTCCTGGGGATTCCCGCGAGGCCGGAACTCCCGACTCTGCTGCGGCGAGAGCAGCAGATTCGCCTGACACCTGATCCTCAGCGGCGACAGAAGCGAGAACGGCGACAGGAGCAGCGACGGCGCAGGCGACCCCTCGAGTTCCCCCATTAAAGAGCTGACTAATAAAGGCTTTTCAAAGGAGCAGGTCTCCTGGCCCATTAATAACAGGTTATATGATTCGCTCAGGCGGCCATTCATCTTTTTTACATTTTTGGGTGCTCCCTCCAGCCAGGGATGCATCAATTGACTGCTTTTTTTGTTTTTTTTTTTTTTTTTCTAACTAGATAATACTATACCTTGATCCCTAACTGATTTCCCTGAACTTGTAGTAGCAAAAAGAACAACGGTCTAATATATTCTCCGTCGGCAGAGGAAACAGAGCTCCCCACCTCATCGAGTTACGAAGGCGAAACCCACCGCTAGCTCCACGGAAACGACGAAACCACGATGGCAGCCACATGACGACGGGAGAGAACCGCTGTAGCGGCCTGCGTTTCCAAGAGCCACTTGTAACCAGCCCTACTGCTGAAAGAAATACTACAATCCCGGAAGCCACCGCGCGGCCCGGCTAGGGGACCTGGGAGGGAAGGCTAGGGGCGGAGCTAGTAAATATTGGCACGGAGCACTTGCCTTGTGGAAGATGATGGTGTTTTTTACGCTCTAAGTGGAATGCGTGGCAGGCAGACGTGTGTTTGTGTGTCCTCGCCGCCTCTGTGTTGTGGTTTTTGCCGCGGGTAGGAGCCGTGGAGCAATAGTGAGGGGGAAGCCCAGGCTTGCGTGCTTCGGCGCCGGCCGGTTGCTGGTGGTACTGCGGGTGCGGAGTGGTACTTCTCAAGTAGACCCCGCTACTCCCGTCCCTTCAGCAGGAGGAGGCCGAGGCTGCTGTGGGCGGGGGTCGTTCGGTTCTTCCCTGCTTGGCTATGTCGGACAATCAGAGTTGGAATTCTTCTGGCTCCGAAGACGACCCCGAGACAGAGCTCAGGCTGCCTGTTGAGCTCTGTGGGGTACTCAGCAAGGTAAGCTGCCTTTCCTCCTCCCCGCAGCCTGTGCCTGACGGCCTCTACCTTCCTTTTTCCGCGTCGTACTACAGTCCCCCTCCTGCAGTTGGCCCTAACCCTAATCCTGCAGCTGGCTGAGGGCTGTCAGCCCCGGCTGCCCGTTTTCTCCCCACCCCGCTGTTCCGGAGGATCAGGCTAAGGCTCCTGCGTCTGCCGGCGCCGGTAGAGGGGCCTGGTGGGGGCGTGGGAGGCGCCGTTATGGCCGATGTAGCCGCCACCTGACGGCGCGGAATCTGCTAGGCAGCTGCTCTGGCGTCCGGCACACCCCCCCGCTCCCCCTCCCTCAGCCGGAGGCATCACCACATTCCCCCTAGATCGGGGGACGGAGGCAGGAGGAGGCTTACGTCCTCATACTCGCATCTACCCAACTGCCTGTCCGTCCCTCGCAATCTTTGAGAGGCGGCGTGAGGTAGCAGTTTCTTGAGGAAGAGCCGCGGGGCTGCGGCTTCAGCCGCGGCTGGGGTAGGGGTTGGCGGCTGGCTGTCTCTGCTGCCCCTGTATCGAGCCCGCTGGCTGCCTGGCATGAGCTTCCGGAAAGAGGCCCGCGAGGGGACAGCCAGGTACGCGCGAGGTGTCTCCCCCACTCCTTAGGCTTCTGGCCGAAGCTGACGTTGGTCCTGTTTGTGGTCTGGTGCCGCGACATCACACATCCCTGCCCGGGAGCTCCTAAAAGCAGACGCGGCTCGTGATCACTTCCAAGAAGCAGGCCCCAGCACGAATGGCACAATCTTTGGTCCAACTATCAAAACTGGGCAATAAAAAACCCCTGCAGCGAGAGATACAGGAGTGGAAGAAAAATGACATTGAAGTTTATTTCCCCCTTTTAAAAATAAGCATCACTTTTTGCTTATATTGCTGAAAGTTAAATGACTTGCAAATGTGTTGGATGATACTGGGAAACTTTAAGTGTATTTTAAAGCTGAATACTGAATTACTAAGTTTGAAAGCAGATTTTTTTTTTTTTAAACAGAAAGTACTTTCAGAATAATGTTGAAATATCTTTAGAATTAAAGCACTATGTTTTGAATTTCTTTCCTATGCAATAAGGCCAGACACAGACTTGTGTAGAAGGCACATATTATGGAGTACTGAAATTATAAGTAGGCCCTGGATGCTGAGAGGAGCTATGATGGGGCTAGTACTCTGTTTTTTGTGAGGTACTCTGTGAACTCCTTCAGTCTTGAAAATGTTTCTAAGCCTAGAAATGAGGGAAACAGCTATGAGAAAAGAAGGCCCTTGGCTCTCATCTGTAAAATCTTATAATCTAATAAGTCCTAGTGCTGTATTTTACTGGTGTAGCAGGTGAAGCCATGGCTTCTGACATTCTGTAGCTTATGTACATGCAAACGTTTCTGGATGATTGTGCTGAGTGTAGCTGATGCTGCTTTTTCTGTGAGAACAGGGAATGGAATATGAATAGCCAGGTATGGTGAAACCTGTTGCAGTGAATATGCTTGAGGGATGTTTACCTTTTGCTAGTTGACACCTCAGCAATACTTGAGACAAGCCAAATAAAATGAAATGGTAGCATACCAAGCTTTCTACTAACGAGATACTTACTTTTAATAACTTATGTGTGTAATTATTGTTTAAATCAATAAAAGTAGGTTACAATTCTCTGTATATGCACTACTGTTTCAGTTCTGCCCTTTAGTAAAGAGCAAAGCCTTTGGTGAGGCAATGCACTGCCCTGTACATCCCCACTCCCCCAGGCCTCTATCCCAGCCCTGCAGTGGCTGCCAATCACTGGCACACCGGAAGCAATGCTCCACACCCCACCCCTGGAGGCCCAGTCTAGCCCCAGAGGGCCAGACGACCAGAAGGACCCAGGCCAGCCAAAGGGTATTTACCCAGAGCATGAGGCAAGCAGGTCTTGACCCTACCTCCTCCTGGAATTTCTATCAGCTGAGCACTGCTGGAACTAGGAGTGGTAGCTATATTTGTTCTTTTCTGTATCTCTTCTGTCTTCTTTAAATTCCTTCTTCCTGGGGTTTTGAGTGACTTAAAATCAGACAGGTTTGGAGTTTGCTAAGTTTAATGGGCTAAGTTAATGCTTTGTGGAATGTTTTATGTTGAATGCTGTGCTCTAAACTTTTGCTAGAGTTCTCTGATTTTCTCAAGTTGCTAGTAAAATTTTTCTTGTTTTGACCTCTTGAGAATACCTTGTTGGTATTTCTCCCTTGCATCTAACTCAGAGTACATGGAAAAATGTAAGCCCTTTTAACAGTCTTGTTGAGCAAGTTTTCTGGGGCCTTACAGAATTGTATCCTACTGGTCTCTAAATGTTTCAGAACTCCAGTGTGTTGGGCCTTTTTCCTATTGTATATCCTGCTTACAATTTTGTGGTGAATATAAAGAAGGAACTTCGATGTGGAAATGTCTTTCCTGAAGCCTGAGAAAATCAGCCAAACTGTTTTTTTATTGGTTTTTTATTAGCTGATCTTGTGTGTGTGTTTTTTTTTTTTTTTTTTTTTTTTTTTTTTTTTGTTGTTTTTTTACAGTGGACCAATTACATTCATGGATGGCAGGATCGATGGGTAGTTCTGAAAAGCAACACACTCAGTTATTATAAGTCTGAAGATGAAACGGAGTATGGCTGTAGAGGCTCTATCTGTCTGAGCAAGGCTGTCATTACAGTAAGTGCTATTTCAATATTTACATATGTTTTTGGGTGTTACATATTTGTAGACTCGTGTCTGGTGAAAGTAAACACAGGTATGGCAAAAAAATTCTTGTAAGTTGTTTAATGTTAGTTATATTAGTGCAACACTGTAGAGCCAGGGAAAGAAGTTACTAATAAGAAAACAATCTGGTTTTATCTGAGATTGCAATATGCAGCTTTTCGTATCTGTTATCTTGGAGGTTTCTGTTGGTAGGGATAGAGTTTGCTTCTGGAGGAGGTGGAGTTTTCCGAAGGGTCAGCCTAAGACCCTGGACCAACTTCGCAAAGACAGCAGCATCCATCACAGTCTTTACACTTTGCACCGGAAAGAGAGGGTAATATTTCTTTGACTGTACTTTCTGAACATAACTCTGTACAAAAATTGTAAAAGAAAATGTGCTATGTATTTCCTTTTCTAAAGTGAGGTGCTGTTTCTGCCTAATGTTAAAAGATCCAGCATTATGCTAGTAAAAATAAAGACCCCACATATAAGTGAAATCTTATAAAGATGAACTTGCCTTTGAAGATAAAGAAAAATATTTTTGTAGCTTTCAGAGTTTATATATATTAATTATGACTAATACTTACCAAAAAGCATGCTTTTCTGTGTTACTGTTAAACAGCCAGTTATTTGACTGGAGGGAGGATGTGAAGCTGGACTTGTGTAGCACATAACTTCCTAGAGCAGTAGTGTTAAATCTTAGTATTTATGTTCTTACTCCACCAACTGTTTTGCTTTCAAACTGAATTGAGGATGACAAATAAGTTCCCTTTAGTAATATTCAGCTTAAAAATAGATATTTTTTTTTAAACACAGTTGGATTTGCAAAAAAAAGACTGGACTGATTACATCAACTTTATGTATTTTGGGAAAAAGATTGTGAAGAAAACACAGGTTTTTACATTTAGATGTCTGACAGGTATTGTAGTCATCTGAAAATTAAAATAGGTTGCCTAATTTCTTTCAAAGCTCTTTTTAAAGCTACTTAAACTTTTCAACTTGCTCAAGATTTGACTTTTTCAGGAATTTATGGTGCACAGCAACAGCATCTAGAAGCGGTCATTTAAGTGTACTTCTGGTAGTCTGTAGAGGTACCAGTCTCTGATCAGGACTTTTAAAAAGGTGTTTTATTCACTAATAAGAGGCTTAACATGCCAACCAGGCAGAGACAGGAAGGTGTTGGCAGGGAGGTAGGCCAAGAAATGTACCGTAGAGTACATCTCAGCAGCTTGAATTCCAGTTCTGGTGGCGGAGAATACAGTGATGCTGATATTGTTTTGGGAATATTTTGGTATATTGTGCTTTGGGAAGGGAAGTTGGCGAGCTCCTTGTCTTATGACTAGGAAGTATGTAACACAAACTTCTTGCAGATAGCATTTTTCCTCTCTTCTGTCTAGCACTTGTTGCATCTGGTAACTTGGTGTTGAATTGTTGACTCACCCCCTTTCCTCCCACTTCTGGAGCTTCTCGAATACATTGAGAAAGAATAAAAAGTATTTTTCAAAATTATTCTGATATTTTAGTTGTTTCATTTTCATTCAGAATCATATTTGGTGACTGGTATTTGACAGTTTAATTGCTTGTAGTTTAAATGACATCTGAAAGCTAGTAAACTGCTGTTAATTATTTCTAGTTGCAGTTAGTGATTGCTATGTAAGTATTAAAGGTTCAGGAATGCTTTTAGGTCATGTGTCTCTAGGATACAGAAATTTACTTTTTCATAATGGATGCTTCTGGTTTCACAGTTTGGTAGCAAAGGAAATATTTTTTTTAAACCTATTTTTTGTAATAGAAAATGAATTATGATAATTGTTTCTTCTTCCTGTAGTACATAGTTAATCTATCTTCATGTCCTTGTAATGTCTTAATATAAACTTACTAACATGTATCTAAATGCATTGGAGAATACCAGTAGTTGATAAAATGTTGAGATAATAATGAAAAGCTATTTTTGTTATCAGTGAAACTTATTTTTTACTGTATGTTTTGCAATTACTTTGGTAGAGAGGTTGGGTTTCTTACTGACTTAATGTTCAGTAGCACTGATCTGATGTAATTGGGATCCTCATCTTGAATATTTGTTGACAGTCTTTCACTATACTGTAAGTATAGTTTTCCTTGATCTTGCTAATCCAGAGTCAGGCATTGTAACTACCTATCTCCTAACCTTCTGTATTGCAGGAAATTTTCATTAAGTATAAAGCAGGGTATGAGTGGTATGAAATGATGTTGATGGCTAATGTTTCCTTGTAGGAGAGGGAGGGGACTGGATTCTCATGAAGCCTTCTTTTAGGTGCTCAGGTTAGGTATGCCCATTTGTCTGATGGGGGATGTAATGATTTTCTGTGTGTAATTAATGCTACTAGTAGTATAGAATGTCCATGTTTCACTGGTGTATAAGCATAAATTTGGAAAACTGCTCTCATTGTGTAGTCTTACTGTACTTTCAGCAATGAAGATAAGCCTTATGATAAATCATAAAATTAGGAGACATGAATGCTGCATTTGGAAATCCACGTATTCCTGTGACAATAGTCTTTAAACGAATGGAAAATGTGGGGTCTGGTTGGACTATATTAACCATTGTAACTGAGAAGCTGATTTCACTGGAATAGAGGACTAAAGGATTGTAACATGCCAGAACCTTTAAATGTAAGGGGATAAACCGAGGTTCCTTTACTCTGGGTTGGTGCACAGAAGAAATACCAACCAGATATTCTCAGGAGGTCAAAATTACACAAAAGCTTACTGGTAAAATATAGAAAATCAAGGAAGTTTGGCAAAGGATTTAATGCAACATCCAATTCAACATAAAACACTTATCATAGCATTAACTTAGCCCATTTAACTTAGCAATCTTTAATCTGTTTCATGTTACATTACCATGAAAAGAGAATTAGGAGAAGAAAGAGAGAAAGACAAAAAAGACTAGAAAAACACATATATAGCTACCAGCTCCTGGGTTCTAGTGTGGATTCCAAGAGGAGGCAGGGTCAGACACATGGTCACTTCATGGTCAGCCTTTTAAACCCCAGGGTCTCCATGGACCCTCCTCTCAGGTGGGACTTCTGGTCACTCAGCCACTCAGGAGCTGAGTTAGGGCAGAGTGTAGCACTGCCCCTGGTGTGTACCCTGATTGACAGACACTGTGGGGCTGGGATGCTGGTTCTATGCCTGGGGAGTGGAGCATTTCACTGCCTTGCCAAAGCAAGGCCTGACCTGCCCCTTCCATCACACACACATACATCACAAAATGTCTTGAGACATCAATTTTTTCCAGTCTGACAAGGATGAATATTCTATACTCACTGGATTACATTAAGTAATGAACTGTCAAGAACTAGGCATGTGAATTAGGTTATGAAAGAAGACTGTGAAAGTCAATATATTATGCTGTGGTGTGTTGTACATTATCTGGCTAAAAGCCTTGAAGGTGTTTAATTGGTTTATAACAGAGAGGGGGCTTGAACTTAAGTTGAAAGTTCTGCTGTGATCAAGGGATGAGAAGGAATTATGTGTATTATTAAAAATTTGATATATGCAAAGATTCAAGTTTTGTTCTATTAGTCTAGCTTGGACACATTAAATTACTGCTGCAGTTGGGTGAAAAGTTTTACTAAAAAAGCTAAGCTGTAAATCCATGCCCTGGGCAGAAGTACCATAGCAATAAATTTGTAATACTTGCTAATTGTGTGGGGAAGTATTGCTTCCAATTGTCTGAGGTTGGAAAACTATGTTTTAGTATGAGAGCACTTAATGAAATAATTGATTTTCTCTAACTTGATGAAGTACTTTCTCAGCCTTAATTGCTGCTAAAAGATGACTTGAGTAAACAAAGATATAGAATACAAACCCATAATAGATAGGGGTTTATTTAGAACACAAGGCAATTATACTTTTAGGCTTTGGTGTGAGCTTAAAATAATTTAATAGTTACATCCAGATTGGTGGAAAATTTTGGTTTAATGGGAGAGAAATCTGAATGGCAATGTGTCCTGGTTTGGAGTAAATTAGGGAAGAACCTCCAGAAGGAGTCCCCTAAACCAAACCTCCACCACCCCTTCCCCCCCCCCCCAGCCCTGGGTTCGGGAAGGAAAATACCTCGGAGGAAAGTGGAAAAACTGGTTTATTGACAAAAATACAATCCCCAACACCGAATAGTGGGAAAAGACAGGTTACTGTGATGATGAGGAGGGTGCTGACGCGTCTCTCTCTGGCCAGGGACTTCTCCAACTTCTCAGGTCAGGTCAGGTCCGGAGCCGGTTCAAACCTTGGGGGGGGGGGGGAGGGGGGGAAAGGAAGGAGGGAAAAAAAACCCAAACAGAAGCAGCGGGGGGGGAAGAAAAACGGCGGCAGGGGCAGCCGGAGAGCAAAGCGAAGCAAAGCGGAGCGAAGAAGGCAAAAGCAGCCGAGCTAGCTAAAGCAAGAGCCGAAACAGCCAAGCAAGAAAAAGAAGGAAGGAACTGCAGGCTCCCGCCCAAGAGGGCGGGATTCAGCTGCGAGACATAACAACATATCCAAGATATGGGATGGATATATGGGATAGGAGGCAGCTCAACCCAGAACACAATGGTAGACACTGCATGCAAAATACATTACAGAGGCACATGTGGTCAGGAATGCTTATTCATATGTGGAAGGCCTGAGGTGATTTTATTCTGGAGAGGAAAATGCCAAAGAGCAATAGAAGAGCAAGGGAGAAAAAGAGTTGATGCCTAGGAGATGAGATGGGGCTGCTGTTGGTGAGACAGACAGAAATTGTGTGCAACATGGGATTATCCTGGACAATAATTTGTAGCATTCACATACTCTGTACAAATTTGTATATGAATATTACAGTCTGAGTTATCTGTACCAGCAGTGGCTGGGTTGATGTTCAGAGTGAAAATGTCAGAATATTGCCTTGTATTTATCAAAATACTATATGAAGTACTAATATCCTTGACATGCAAAATGCAAATATTTGGCTGGGTGGAAAACTGGAAGATTTCTTAGTATGTATTGAAGAAATTAGGTTGGAAGTGGAAAAGTACACATTCAGATCAGCTTAAATGAGACTGTTAGTCATTATGGAGTTCTTTGTCATAATATGACCAGGATGGGTGAAAAAACCAGTAATTTATAAAAGTACTAAATAACAAAATATTTTTGCATTATGTAATATTGCTAAAGTATTCAGCTTTAGTACTTGAATATAATAATATCATAGAATATCTTGAGTTGGAAGGGACCCACAAGGATCATTGAGTCCAACTCCTGCCCCTTCACAGGACATCCCAAGAGTCACATCATGTGCCTGAGAGTGTTTTCCAAAAGCTTCTTGAACTCTTTCAGGCTTGGTGCTATGACCACTTGCCTGGGGACCCTGTTCCAGTGCCCAACCACCCTTTGGGTGAATAACCTTTTTCTAATATCCAACCTCAACCTCCCCTGACACAACTTTGTGCCATTCCCTCAAGTCCTGTCACTGGTTACCAGAGAGGAGATCAGTGTCTTCCCGTCCTCCTCCTCTCACAAGGAAGTTGTAGACTGCAATGAGGTCTCCCCTCAGTCTCCTCCAGGCTGAACAGACCAAGTGACCTCAACTCCTCCTTTAGACATGAACTTCAGTTGCTGCTTTTGCCATGTTCCTCCTGAATTCTAATCAATGTGGTTGAGATCAAATCTTCTAGCATACTTCAGCTACTTAGTCTGTTTGCCATGTCTTTCTACTCATTTGAAGTCTACTGTTCCCCACTTAAGAGGACCAGTTAAACAGAACTTGCTAGCCCATGTCTACAGATGCTTAAGAACCCAGATTGCATTGTGACTAGAGTCTAATAAAGTCTTAGTTTAAATTGCAGGAGAAAAGTTGTTTCACAATTAAATATGTATGCATATATAGACTGGCATCAAGTCAGTTTTAAACTTTGATGAAAGCTTTTCGGCTGACATTTGTTAGCAGTATACCTTGTGCTTATAATTAGGTCTTACATGTTGTTAATTATCATTATACATTAGTTCTTATACACTAACCATTATCATTACATATTCAAAGCAGTCAGTCAAAAACTTTTATCCTAAATTAGCTGCAATATGCAGTACCATGGAGTAAATGCCATATAGCTAGCTTGATAATGTTCTTGATGGTCCTAGTTGTTGAGGTCCAGGTGACCTGATGGGAGGATGTGACACAGACAGGATGAGGACAGTAATGGTAACACTGCATTTATAGAAGTGCTTATACAGTTGTACTGTATCAAGTTGTTTATGTTTGGATTCAAAGCAAGCTAGTCTTAGTCTGTTTAGTATGTTGCTGTGTGCAACCAGCCTCTGTTCTAGCTGCAGCTCCCCTGCTTTCATAGAATGGGAACTTTCCATTCCCATTACTGTGAGTCTGAGTCCAGAGTGCTGTACTCTTTTTGACAGCTCAGCATAGAACTACAAAGCATGGCTTTGCTCTTATGGTAGAGTATCCTGAGTGTTGCCTTGTGGTTTTCTTGTGAAATCCATATTGGTTTGTTGGTGTATGTACAGCTTTTGGATCTTTCATGGCATACTGCAGTACACAGTATGAGATACAACAAAGACAGCTAATGATACACAAATAGTGATTTTGGGAGTGCAGCTGTCTATGTGATTCCTGTTCTTGTATTTGTCCTATTGTTGTGGTTTTGAAAAACAAACCAAGTAAGAGGCTCTAAGTCAGAAATAAAATATAATGAGAAGAAGAGGAAAATAAAATAGAATAAAATAAAATAAATACAAAAAGAAAAATACACTGACAGAGTCAGAATACAACCTGATCAGGGTGATGGAAACAGTCCAGACGAGGTGGTCTTCCTGAAACAGAAATCTTGTAGAAAGGTCTGGTAGCTTCGGTCCTCTGGGAATCCAGTGGGTGAGGGCTGCTTCTACTGTCCTAAATCCCAGCTTATATCCAGATGAGAATGCTTGGCTCTTCCCCATGGGCGGAGCATCTCACAATGGGATGATGAGTCATGGAAGAGGGCCTTAATGGCCCATTAAAGAGAGAGATAACTCTCTCTGGGAGTTATCTCTGAGTCATGCAAAAGGCATTGATGGGCCATTAACTAAAGATGGTGATAGAATACATCCTAAACTACAACCCAGGACACCTATTAAACTAAAATGTGATACATGGAGTTTTGCATTCTCTAAAGTTGATATGACGCTATCTTGCTTCCTGCCTGATTAATAGCTAACTTCTTCCTGTATATGATGGGATTCCTAATGAGTTTAACTTAGCAATTTCACATCAGTTCTTAGCTGTTGTTTCTCCAGGTGGTATAACTCTGATTTTTTTCCCCCCTCTATGGCTAATATATGCTGCTGGTAGATATTGTAAATATTTTGCTCCTAATGGATACCTGAGAAGCATCGTTTGCATCTTTCTGCAGGGGACTCAGTTCTCTGGTTTAATTCCCACCAAGGTGACAACATGCATGCTTCCATTTTCAGTATTTCCTATCATAAAATGGTTTAAGTAGGAAGGGACCTTAAAGATCATCAAATTCCAACTCCTCTGCAAAGGGCAGGGACACCTTTCACTAGACCAGGTTGCTCAGGTTATTCCTGGAGTTGTTAACCGATAGTTATCACTAAACAAAAGTTGTGCCTTTAATAAAGCTGAGAGTTCTTCAGACTGTATTTGACCAGGACAAGCCCATTGGTTATATCTTCATTTCTTGTAGTGTGTATTTGTGAGTAACCGTGACACGGACTCAGACCAGCAGGGAATCTGAATAGTTTATTCAAAGAAACGAGCTGGTTTTATACACTTTTTCAAGGCACAGTATTTCCTTATATGAATATTCTCACTACATGACCTATCCCATGTTACCACATCAGCAATGCGCTTTCTAAATGTCCTTCTATGGGGTGATCATGTGCTGTTCACCCATCTGTCAGCTTCTGTCAGGCTCCTCTCCCATAGGGGTCTTCCGCGTGTCACCTTCTCCCCCCAAGGTCAGGTGGAGACAAGCTTCTCTTTGCTGCCATGTGCTTCTGCAGGCAGGACCGAAAGCCCACAGCTCAACTCCATCCTATCTCTTCCCACATGTATTTAAATCTGGTAACAGCCCTTCACTAAGCCATGGAGCCTTATGCAGGGAATTGACAGTCAATGGTAGGTCGCTTAAAGCACTGGCTGTGTGTGTGCAAATGCTGTTTTATAAATATTTAAATCCTGACCTCATTTCTTCTAATAACACAGTGCCATTCCATGTCATTGATCCAAGTTTAGCTGATATTTCAAGTGCACATTTGTTATATTCTAGATTTTGCTATTGCAAATCATTGGTTTTCATTGGGCAGATGGGAATAGTGTGTATCACAGGTGTGTTTGCATATAAACCGATAAAATGTAACTTGATACTATATAGTAGTTTCACAATATTAACAGGAAAATAACTGCATAAAGTATTCATTAACAAATTGGGTATTGGAAAACTACAGGACAGTAGATTCCACACCAAAATTACAAATTATTTCTTGTTTTTATATAACCACTCCTGCCTCTGAACATCTTTGCCATGTGTGCAAATTAACCATGTTCATTTTTGAGACCTGCAGGTTTCAAGTTTAAAATGTGGTTTAAGTGCAAAAGTAACATACAGTTGTCTTGGGTTTTGTAACAAAAAAAAAAAAAAAGTTTATTTTATTCCATCTGTTGAAACTCGGTTGGGGAAGTGTTTTTTCTTTATCTGTTGTAACTCCAGGAGGGAGGGGGTGACTGCCTTTCTGATAATAAGCCAGCTGTTAGAACTGAGTGGAGCACTGTTTCTTAACTCTGTTCACTCTCCCACTACCTCCATGGGGATATCTTCTGTTAATGGGCCATTAAAGCTCACCAATGACATGACACATTACATCATCCCATTGTGAGATGCTCTACCCAGGGAGGAGGAGCCAAACCATTTCCACCTAAATAAAAAAGAGCCACAAGTGTCACCAGACATCCAGTGTTCCTATGGGACTCCCAAAGGAAGACTGGACCTGTCTCTGGACCCTTTTTCTCTACAGGACCATCTCTACTTCCAACAGGACCACATCTGCCACTCCAGGAGGGCTTTACTTTTGGACTGTTTCCAACACCGACCAACAGGGTGTCAGGTTTATTCTGACTCTGCCAGTGGTCTTTTGTATTAGAAATTGCCACATCTCTTGGGTTTTTGGCATATTTTGAATAAAATGTATGATAAACAATGAAATATGCTTTCTCTTAGTTGTTACATCCTAGCAGTAAGGTCTAGGAGAAATAATGATATTTAAAAAACCCAAAACACAGCCTTGCGAAATGTAAGTAATTACTTTATTTAGTAACTTTATTTTTTGATTTAGAAGTTCAAGCAATGATTTGTAAAAAAAAAAATAATCTTATGTACTTCTCTAATTGTATAAGGGGTAAGTGGCAAGGATGGAGACTGCAGACCAGCCTCTGTGAGGAGAGACTAGGGCTTGCATACATTGGACACAGACCATACTGGAACAGGGGAAAAAAGTGAGAAATTAGTAGCAGAGTTGAAGTTTTATGAACTGACTGTCCCATCCCTGGAAGCGTTCAAGGCCAGATTGGATAGGGCTCTGAACAACCAGGTCTTGTAGGTGGTATCCCTGCTCATGGTAGGGGAGTTGGAACTAGATTATCTTTAAGGTCCCTTCCAACCCAATGATATGACTGTAACTCCCCCATCCCCCTGCACCTGTGTTTTTAGGTTTTTTATTGTTTCCCACAATCTAACTCTATTTTTAATTGGCAGTAAATTAAAAGAATATTCACCAATCTGAGTCTGGTTTGCTCATTATGGCAATGGGTAAATGATCTCCCTGTCTTTATCTTGACCCACAGCTTTTCAACATTTTTCCCCAAGCAGATGAGGAGGGGGTATGAGAGAGCAGATGGTTGGGGATCTGGCAGCCAGCTAGAATACATCCACCATAATCTAGAGAATCATCATAGATATAGCTTGTAATTAATGTAATTGTATGAAAGAATAAGAAGGGACAAGGATTGTTCTTAAGCAGAGGCAGGATTTTGCTGCATGTACTCCAATTTTGGGGAAGGAAGAGCTCTCTAAAGGAAGTGGGAGTGGGACAATATCAGGCTTGTCCCTGGCAAACTGTGGGGTAGTAGGAAACAGTAGTGGGACAGGGTACTTGTGAGGGCCCTCTGGAGGTAACTCAGATGTACCAGCCACACTGGAGCACACCTGCAGTCTTACAGAAACAAACCATGGATTGCTGAGGTAACAGAAGCCACCAGGGAAACACTGGAGAAACACCATAGTAACAAAAGAATGCTTAAGAGGGAATACCTTGTTCAAGCACAAGCAACCAAAACCACAACCACTAGACAGGACTATTGAGTATCCCTTTGCACCCCCACTGGCATTGTCACCATTAAATACTTCTGTTAAATGCCTGTACACCAGCGCATGCAGTATGGGGAAAAAACAGGAGGAACTAGAGATCTGTGTGTGCAGGGCTTTGATGTCATTGTGATTACAGAGATGTGGTGGGATAACTTGCATGACTGGAATGTTGTCATAAAGGGCTACACAGTTTAAGAGAGACAGACCAGGAAGGTGCAGTGGTGCTGTCCATGAGGCAACACTTGGAATGTATCGAGCTCTGTCTTGGTGAGGATGAAAAGCGAGTTGAGAGCTTATGGGTTAGGATAAAAGGACAAACTAGCAAGGGTGACATTGTGGGTGTTTGCTACAGGCCACCTGATCAAAATGAGGAAGTGGATGAGGCCTTCTACAGGCAATTAGAAGCAGTCTCAGAGTCACAGACCTTGGTTCTTGTGGGGAATTCAACCACCTGGACATCTGCTGGAGAAGCTATGCAACAAAGCACAAACAGTCCAGGAGGTTCCTGGAAAGCATTGACGATAACTTCTTTTCACAGTTAGTGGAGGTTCCCACAAGAAATGGTGTGTTGCTCGACCTTATACTAACCAACAAGGAAGGCCTTGATGATGTGAGGGTTGGGGGCAGCCTTGGCTGTAGGGGCCATGAGATTGTAGAGTTCAGTACTGAATGAAGAGGTAACAGGATAGCAAGGAAGATTATAACCATGGACTTCAGGAGAGCTAACTTTAGCCTCTTTAAGGTTCTTCTTAGAAGAATCTTATGAGAGCAGGCCCTGCAGGGAAGAGGGGTTCAAGAGAGTTTGTCAGTATTCAGAGCTTGCTTTCTCCAGGCTCAAGAATGATGCATTCCAATGAGGAAGAAATCGAGCCAAGGGTGCAAGAAACCTCTGTGGATGAATAAAGAACTCCTGTCTACTTAGATACAAGCAAGAAATACAGAGAAGATGGAAGCAGGGTCAGACTACTTGTAGTGAATGTAGAGAGGTGGCCAGAGTAAGTAGAAATGAGACTAGAAAGACCAGGGCCCATGTAGAATTAAATCTGGCCAAGGATGTCAAATATAACAAAAAAGGCTTTTTGAATACATTTAAAAAAGGAAAACAAGGGATAATTTGGGTCCATTAGTAAACACATGGTGCTTGCTGTTGTGGGTTTGGGGGAGTGTGATATAGTCAGTCTGCCAGGCCTCCCCATATTTGTATTTCAGCCATTGTCCTCTATACCAGAGAGGCTTTAATTGCTTGGCCTGCCTAATTGCAGCACGTTTCACATTTGTGGATAACCTGTGTGATAGAGGACTGGACACTCACCAACTGTATGAACTTTAACAAGGGGAAGTGCCAGATTCTGCACCTGGGATGGGGTAACCCTGGTGTATAGACTGGGGGACAAGACACTGTACAGCAGCTCCACAGAAGGAGGTATGGGAGTCCTGGTCAATGGCAAGTTGAATATGAGTCAGGCACATAGTGTGATTCTTAGGATTGTCCTGTGCAGGGCCAGGAGGTGGACTTTGATGATCCTTGTGGGTCTCTTTCAACTCAGGATATTATATGATAGTGTCCATGGTTACATCCACCCCTTGATCACGAGCCCATATATATGTTGTAACTCTTCTTTGATGTCCTGAGATGTCATGGGCCCACCGAACTAGAAGAAATTCACCTTTGTGTTGCCAATCCAAATCCACCTGAGCCACTCCATTCTTAGCCTGATCCACCTGCTGGTTGTTGTGGTGTCCTTCAGTGGCCCAACTCTTGGGTACATGAGCATCTATGTGATGCACCTTTACAACCAGGTTCTTCACCTGGGCAGAAATATCTTGCTACAATCCAGCAGCCCAGATGGGTTTACCCCTATGCTGCCAGTTATTCTGCTTCCATTGCTGCAACCACCCCCACAGGGCATTTGCCACCATCCACAAATCAGTATAAAGTATTTGCCGTCTTTCTTGTTCAGCAATGTCTAAGGCAAACTGGATGTCTCACCCCTGCAAACTGACTTGATTCATCTTCTTCAGCAGTTTCTGTTACTTGTCATATGGGACACTATACAGCTGCTTTGTATCTCCTATGCTTTCCCATAAGACTGCAGGTTCCATTGGTAAACAAGGCATACTGCTTCTCACTTTCTGGTAATGTATTATATAGTGGGGCCTCTTCAGCATGTCACCTCCTCTGGTGACATTCCAAAATCTTTGCCTTCTGGCCAGTCCATGATCACTTCTAAGATTCCTGGATACTTGGGATTTCTTATTTGAGCTCATTGTGTGATCACTGTGACTCATTTACTCCATGTAGCATCTGTTGCATGATGTGCAGAGGAGAACCCTCCCTTTGAATATTCAACCCAACATGGGTAACTGAGATGCCAGGAGGAGCTCTGCTTCAGTACCGATCCCTTCTGAAGTAGCTCAAACCCCTCTGTAAGCTGCCAGTATCTCTTTTTCCAGTTGGGATGTAGCAGGCTTCAGATGCTCTGTATCCCCAACTCAAAAAACCAAGAGGTTGACCTCAAGTCGTCCCCAGTGCTTTTTGCCAGAGGCTCCAGTGTAGACGAATCCGCAGACGGCTGGGACAAGGAATTCTGCCAACCTGTATATTCTAGAACATGTGGTTTTATTGCAAGGGTCGTGGGTAAAAGGGCCTTGCCTTCAGCCACCAGCCTCGGCTGAAGGGAAGTCCCAAAGAGAGAGAGAGAGAAAGAACAGCTGGGTGAGAGCTAAGAGAGGAGGGAGCGAGAGAGCAAGGTGGCAGGAGGAAAACAGCAGGAGAGAGCAAGAATAGGGGGAAGAGGAAGGGTAAGAGAGCGAGGTCCTTGTTACAATACATTATATCTCCTTTTGTGATGAACATTTTAATTTTCAGTGACCAACAAACACAAGACACAAAATCCTATAGAATCTACATACAGCCTATAAGAACTACTATATTAGCATACTGTGTTATATTTTAAACTCTAAAAACTACTCTTTAAACTTCTGTTTTGCTACATTGACCTTTGGATCCCTTAGCCAGCAGAAAGGTATTGTTCAGTCAAAAGGGATTCTCCTTCAGCTAGCTAGACCATTGTTTTCAGGTTATATAGTAACTAAGACTCAGTATCCTACAACTCAAAGTAAGCTTTCATTTCTATTTCACTTATAGGTTTCATATTTTCAGAATCTTTTGCTAAGCAATCATATTTATAAGGTTTCCCTGATTCATCTTCCCCAACATCTCCCCCTTTCTGATTGACAATTAAGATACTAGAAATTGTCCTATTAATTATTTTTTGCACACATTTAAGTATACAGGGTATGGCTACTAAAACTACAATTATTACTATTAAAATAATATTTACCTATTTTACAGAGTTCCTTTAGCCAAGGTGCAAAGCTCAAACCGTCAAACAAATTGTCTAGCTAGGATGGGTCATCTGTTGTAATTTGGTTAGCCAAATCTCTTAAATTTTGTAACTGTTTATGAATAGAAACAGAATGATCTGATAAGTTCATACAGCACAATCCTTTAAAATCTTCACAGCTGTGCCCATGTGCTAATAAAAGATAGTCAGTGGCAGCTCTGTTTTGTAAAGAGGCATGTCTGACCGCCTCTTCATCTGTCAACAAATCACTGATCATAGTAGAGGTGGCATTTACTTCTTTGCTGAGCCAACAGCCCAGCTTGTTTAACTGTTCTAATGCTACTGAAGAAGTTAACTGAGGTAGAAAAATGCTTGCAGCAATCGAACTTCCAGAGTTCCAAGGATGGAAATCACTATCACAGCTACTTTCAAAGTGATGTCCCCCTGAAGATCTTATTTTCCTGTTTTTCTTTTTGATTACTTCTTTGACTTGGGGAGCAATTATTGTAAGTTGTCCCATGGCGCAAGGGCCACCATCTATTTTTGAAGGTATACGTTGCCAGGCCCTGTCTCCACAGATGAGCCAAATTCCTTTAGGAAATCGAATAGGAAGTTTGTTAAAGCAATCGGCATAAGGTTCGTCATATACGAGAAGCTTAGTTTGATGACACCAGGAAGTTATATTGCTATAGGCGAGGTGATATGGGGTAACGTTTAAAAGAGGGCTGTTTTCTCCTAGGAAATGGAACAGGTAACAGGTGTCCATAGTTAATGAGCCTAGGATTTTTAACTCTTGAAGGTCTGATTTATCAGCTTTAGAATTGTCAATATAAGTTTGGTGTCTCTGGCTGGGAGTTGGTGATATCTGATGATCGTCATATGGCCAATATTTTTCAAAAGTAACATTGTCAAAAGCTTCTGGGAAAGGTACTCCAACTAAATAGGTTGAGAAGGATTTGTCAAGGCTCGTGTTGGATAAGCAGATGGTATCAGAGCCTGCAGACTTGGCTAAAGCAACCCAGACATTAGTCTTTGGTTGATCAACAGGTAAAGCTTCACTACAAAAACTAAAAGAAAAGGGTAAAAACAACATGCATTTGCGCAAATAATAAAAGTCCAGTCTTTTCTTGAGCTGTTTCTGGTGGGCCATCTTCTCCTGATGAATCGGCACAGTTCAGGTCTTGCTTGCTTCCTGGCTTCCACTTGTGGTGTCACTGGCCAGTGTGGAGGTGTCAGTGGGCTTTGATGCGTGGTATGGCTTCACGTTCTTTGCTGGAATCCACTTGAGTCCTTCTCCTGTGGAGACACACGCATACCCTTTCTCCCATGTTATAAGACTATATGGTCCTTCTATTTGTCCTGATTCTAAATTTTTAATTAAAACTGGGAGGTGTTCTCTCAGTTTTGCCTTTTTGTTGTTCAAGAAATGTCTGTAAATGGGGGGATCAGGCTCTTCTGTAGAACTGTTCAAAAAAATTATAAACATACAAGGCTTTATGCAACCTCCTCTGAGGTGTGGCCTGAGTTTCTCCCCCTTTCTGTTGATCTAAAATGCGTTTTAAAGTCTGATGTGTTCTTTCTATCATCCGTTGACTTGTGGGTGAGTAAGGAATGCCAAATGTATGGTGAACACCCCACTCACTTAAAAATGCGGCCAATTTTTGTGAGACATATGAAGGACCATTGTTTTGATTTCCTGGGGGACCCCTAAATAGGAAAATGCTTGTAAAAAATGCTGGCAAACATGCTTAGCTGTTTCTCCTGTATGTACAGAAGCAAAAGCTGCGTTTGAAAACGTATCAACAGAGACATGGATATTTTTAAATTTCCCAAAAGAAGGGTACTTTGTGACATCTGTTTGCCATTTCTGCGAACTTTCCAACCCTCGTGGGTTGGTAGCTCCTGAAGAAGGAATGGGCTGAATAAGCTGACAATCAGGATAAGTCCGCACAATATTTTGCGTTTGTTCAAGGGTAATGTGAAAGTCTTGTTTGAGTGCCTGCGCATTTTGGTGAAAAAAGGCATGACTCAATTTAGCTTGTTCAATAATGTTAGGCAGTGTAGTTGCAGCAAGCATCGAAGTAGAACCTTTCATGCCTGCTGCAACTTCTTCATCAGATGCTGTGGATGCCAATGTATCAGCTCGTGCATTTCCCTCTGCTATAAATCCTGGAAGACTAGAGTGAGCTCTAAGGTGAGAAACAAAATAGGGAGTAGTTCTGTGTGACAGAATCTGATAGAGACAGGTGAGCTAAAGACACAACTTATCATTACTTACATTTTTTAGAACAGATCCCTCAATTCTCTTAAGAATATTGGCGACATATGCTGAATCAGTGATTAGGTTAAAGGACTCTGGGAAGAGCTGAAATGCTCTTACAACTGCTGCCAATTCAACAATTTGTGGAGAACCTTCAACTTTTTCAACATCTTGTTTCCAGGCTTTAGTTTGTTTATCTTGCTATGTAACTACTGAATTGTGTGTTTGTCCTGATCCATCAGTGAAGAGAGTAATTGCATCTAAAGGTACTTCACTGATCAGGGGTTTTTCTTTGTAACATAATTTAGCTTTGATTAATTTGTGTACTGGGTAGTGGATAGAGCAAACACCTGGAAAATCAAGCAAGGCATACAGCAAGTCTTTTGATTTTTGCATTGCCCAATCAAAATAGGTTTTGATCATGGGTAAATAAATAGTTGTAAACTCACAGCCTGCGACTGACAGAAGCCTTGCTCTGCCTTTGATGATAATTAGAGAGATCATTTCTAAAGATGTGAAGATTGTCTTTGGTGACCTGTAAGAGAGAAAACCCCATTCAATTATTAAAAAAGGATCTTTTTGAGAGGAGTTCCATTGAAAAATGAGGCCATACAGTCTTATCTTTTCCCCAAAAATTGCAAGGAAAAAGGGTTTGTTTGGAACACAGCGATGTGCTTGTTTGTTTTGCAGAGCATCAGTAAGTTTTTCTAAAGCATTACAAGCTTCAGGAGTAAGAGATCTAGGGGATTTAATGTCATTGTCCCCTCTTAACAAATCAAAGAGTGGGGCGAGTTCATCAGCAGTAATTCCCAACACAGGTCTAACCCAATTAATTTCTCCTAAGAGCTGTTGTAAATCTTGCAAAGTACGAACATTGGTCCGGAGTTGTATCTTTTGGGGTGTAATAGACTGTTTTGTTAACTTCCACCCTAAATATTTCTTGGGAGCAATTTCTTGTATTTTTGATTCAGAGATTACCATTCCAGCTTTTCTTACTTCAGCGACCACACTGTCACGAGTTCCTTCCATTTGTTTTTGTGTTGGCGCTGTGATGAGCAGATCATCTATGTAATGAAGAATAATAGATTGTGGGAATTGTTCTCGAACTGGAGCCAGGGCACAGGTCACGAAATATTGGCAAATAGTAGGGGAGCATTTCATGCCTTGGGGTAAAACCAGCCAATGGTACCTCTGGAGTGGTTCTTGTAAGTTTGTACTTGGCACAGAAAAGGCGAAATGGGGAGCGTCGTCTGGATGCAGTGGGATGTTGAAGAAACAGTCTTTTAAGTCAATGATAACAAGTGGCCATTCTCTTGGGATCATGGAAAGGTTAGGCAGGCCAGGTTGGAGTGGTCCCATGTTTTCAATTACTGCATTGATCCTTCTAAGATCTTGTAACAATTGCCAGGTGTCAGAAGCTTTCTTATGGATGACAAATATAGGTGAGTTCCAAGGACTGTTAGTGGGTTTGATGTGACCTTTTTGTAGTTGCTTAGCTACAAGTTTTTTGAGGGCACTCAGCTTATTATCTTGCAGGGGCCACTGGTCGACCCAGACAGGGGTGTCAGTTTTCCAGGTCAATTTTAAAGGACTGAGTGCCTCAGTGGCCCCTACGAAAAATCCAGTTCAATTCTTGCCCTCCACTGAGAAAGTAAATCCCTTCCCCATACCGTGATGGGTTTCTGCACTACATAAGGACGGAGCAATGCCTTTTTGTTTCCTGGTCCTGTAACAGTAATCACAGATTCGCTTCGTAGGCACGGAGTGACACCTCCGATGACTGTGATAACGCCTGGGGGATGTCTCAGCTTCCAATCTGTTGGCCAAACATAATAAGAAACAAGAGAAACATCTGCTCCAGTATCAATCATTCCCTTAACATTAATTTGAACCCCATTATTTGACAACTGGCAAATCACTATTGGTCGATTGTGACTGATGTGTTGAACCCAACAAACCTCAGGATTTTCAGAAGTGACCGAGGAACAGTGTGGTGGCATGTGATCCATGGTTCACATGGGCAGTGCTATGGCAATAGCTGTAGCAGTTTTGGGCGGAATATGTAGTGGGGGATAACGGGCATTGGCTAGTACCAACAGTTTTTCATTACAGTTAACGGACACTATACAAGGTGAGACAAGGAGTCCTAGAATGTCATTACTTTCTCTGCCAGTAACTAAAAAGTTTTGTTGAATTTGTGAAGTCCCCTTCATACTTGTTGAAATACAGTCATAACTATCATTTTTTATAAAGGTTGTTGGTTTGGAGGCTGCCAAAGTACACCAGAATCCTGGGGATAGCAGGCCTGGGTCATTACTTGGGTTGGTGCTGGCGATGGAGCAAAGTGCTTTGAAGCCAGGGTGTTCACAAATTTCACGTTGGGTATGTGGGGTGCCATTACTTGTTTCATCACGCGATGGTGTTGCACACTCTCATGTGAGTTTTTTGGAATGTATTTGCTCGTAATAATATGTCCAGGGAGGTACTGTTGATCAAAATGTTTTCCCCTCTTGTAGGTAGGGCATTGATCTGGTGCTCGTGCATCTTTGTAGATTTCAGGGCAACGTCTCATGATATGGCCAGGTTTTTTACATAAGTAGCAGGGTCCTGTAGCCACAGCAGCTCGCATGACAGCCATAGTATTGCTGTGTTGTTGGGAGTTGAGGTGCAAAGCAATCAGAATTTCAGTAAGCTTTTGGTCCCGAGCCTCTGATTGTGCTGTCTGCACTGAAAGGGCTTTTTTTTTTTCTCCTAAAGTCTTTCCAAGCTCATTAGCTTGTATGACTGCTACAGGCTGTGGGCTTCCAATTTTGTTACAGTCATCAATCATCTCAGGCACTGTTGGTCTTTCTTTTCCTAGGGCTTTGACAGCTCTTTTGCATTCTGCATTGGCATTATTTTCTATGTCACATACCATTATTGGGTGAGCTATATCATCACTGCATTGCCTTTCTGCTGCTTGGAGTACGCGGTCAACAAATGTGGTGAATGGCTCAGATAAATCCTGGCAGATTAGATTATAAGCCTTTTCAAAAGTTCCAGCAGGCTGAATTTGCAAGAAGGCTTTACGAGCCATCTTTTTAATATCATCCAATGCTGTTCTGGGCAGGTTCACTTGGTCTTCGTTCTTATCATCAGGGCTATCACCAGTTAACTTAGAGATGCTAAGAGTCCGAAGGTCTGCATCAGTACCCTGCCTGTAAAGTGTCAAAACTCCAGCAAGCATTTTTCTCCATTTCAGTTCCCATAGCATATATTATGAGTCCGTAAGAATTATGGTAGCAAGGTTTTTACAGTCATTAGGTGTGTGTGTCACTCCAGGGTGCTTTTTAGCAGTTGTTTAAAGTAAGGAGAGCAAATACCACTGTCTTTGACTGCTTTTCTCAGCTCTTTAATTTCATGGGATGGGATAGCAGCCCATGACCTGGGGCCACCGGCCTGTTGACTGAACAGCACAGTCATAGCTAGAGGATTAAGATTTTTTTCTATGCAAATCTGGCATGTCACTTCATGCCAGTCTGTTAATTGAGGGGTATCAAAAATGTTCTGGGTGTGTTGTGGCCGTGGTTGCGGCGTCGGCGGGGGCTGTAGTGGGAGTGCCGGTACCGAGGGATGCAGTTTCGCGGGGGATACAGCAGCGGTGGCGGTGGCAACGCAGGGGGGGAGCAAGGCGAAAACGCAGCGGCGAGTGGGCTGGGCGGCGGTGCAGCGGCGGATGGATTCGGTGGTGGTGGCTCGGAGGGTGACGTTGGCGTGACCACAGAGGAAGCGGGCAGCGGCGGCGTTGGGGTTGCCATGGTGGCGGCGTATGGCAGCGGCATGGCTGTGTTTTGCGGCAGCTGGGAACCGGGAGGCCGTGGAGGATCCAGCGCAGCACCGCACGGGACCATGCAGCCGAGCGGCGGCGGCGGGGCTGCGAGCACCGGGGGTGCCGCTGGAGCAACGGGAACGGGAGGCTGGGGTGGCACGACGGTGTCGTGGGGCGGGGCTGCGGGCAGTGGAACTGCGAGGTCAGCGGGCGGCTGGGCTGAAGCGGCAGCATAGAGGCGGGAATGCCAGGGTAGGGAACTGTCATACTCCCCGGACCGGGGTGTGTATGTGTCTGCTGGCCAGGCAGTACTGTTGGTGCTCAACACACCGTGACTGGGTCCCTCTGTGCTCAGGACCCCACGGGTTTCACTCCAACCAGCTTTGGATACAGGCGCTACTGTGTAACGCTTATCCGTGCTCAACCACGCGGCAGGACGCTCCTAAGACTCTGGTTAGTCGCTGCTTTAGCAACATCTCGCCGAACTTGGGGCCTGCCGCGGACCAATTTTTACCGATCTCCGATTCACGGGCCTCTGCATCGGCACCGAGATGGGCTCACCACGCGCTGGGTCCTCTAAGAGCTCAGGTCCTGGGGCACTGCGAAAAATATTTAGAGAGCTATACCGCCAGGGAGCCTTTCAGCAGCCCGAGTACGCTCAACCACGCTGCGCAAACCCTCTAAGCTAAGCCCGAGGGTTGCCGTGGAAACACCTTTAAAGAGCTCCGAAGTAGCGATGCCTCGCAACGCTATCCGTGCTCACGGACGGCCTTTTGGGGGGTAAAGGGAGGAAGAAACAACCAGTAGTAATAATTACTGTCGACGGGGTCCTACAGATGAAAAAACAGAATCAGTGTCCTCACATGGGGCACCAGACTGTAGGCGAATCTGCGGACGGCTGGGACAAGGAATTCTGCCAACCTGTGTATTCTAGAACATGTGATTTTATTGCAAGGGTCGTGGGTAAAAGGGCCTTGCCTTCAGCCACCAGCCTCGGCTGAAGGGAAGTCCCAAAAGAAAGAGGGAGAAAGAACAGCCGGGTGAGAGCTAAGAGAGGAGGGAGCGAGAGAGCAAAGTGGCAGGGGGAAGACAGCAGGAGTGAGCAAGAGTAGGGGGAAGAGGAAGGGTAAGAGAGCAAGGTCCTTGTTACAATACATTATATCTCCTTTTGTGATGAACATTTTAATTTTCAGTGACCAACAAACACAAGACACAAAATCCTATAGAATCTACATACAGCCTATAAGAACTACTATATTAGCATACTGTGTTATATTTTAAACTCTAAAAACTACTCTTTAAACTTCTGTTTTGCTACATTGACCTTTGGATCCCTTAGCCAGCAGAAAGGTATTGTTCAATCAAAAGAGATTCTCCTTCAGCTAGCTAGACCATTGTTTTCAGGTTATATAGTAATTAAGTCTCAGTATCCTACAACTCAAAGTAAGCTTTCATTTCTATTCCAATTATAGGTTTCATATTTTCAGAATCTTTTGCTAAGCAATCATATTTATAAGGTTTCCCTGATTCATCTTCCCCAACACTCCAGGTAAGGCCATTTTCCTGGGTTGCATTGTGGAATACTTTTACATCTTGCCCTGTTCAGACTGGTCCAAGAGCTACTTCATGAACTATTTCCTGCTTGATTTGTTTGAAGGCTTGTTGTTGCTCAGGACCCCATTTGACATCCTTCTTCTTCCAGGTCACTGGACGGAGAGGGCTGACAGTCAGATTGTAATTTGGAATGTGCATTCTCCAAAATCCCACAACACCTGAAAAAGCTTTTGTTTTGTTTTTTGCTAGTTGGTAGAGATATCCCTATTACCTCATTAATAACATCCATTGGGATATGATGACATCCATCTTGCCATTTTATTACTAAAAACTAGATGTCCTGTGCAGGTCCCTTTACCTTACTTTGTTTTATGTCAAGACCAGGTTTTAGAAGGATTTGGACTATTTCCTTTCCTTTCTCCAGAGCTCTTTCTGCTGTGTTCTCCCATACAATGGTATCATCAATGTATTGCAGATATTCTCAAGCTCCACCCTATTCCAGTGCAGTCTGGATCAGTCCATGGCAGATGGTAGGGCTGTTTCCACCCTTGGGGCAGTTAATTCCAAGTTCTAAAGTCCTGCTTTCACTCAACGAGTTTCTTAAAGGAGTTTAGGGGGTTTTTGATACTCTGAGGTAGGCACATGGGAGAAATGCAACAACATTCTCAGGAGGTTAAACAACAAACTTTTACTGGCAAACTTTAGAAAATAAGGGTACTTGGCAAATTTTAAAGCAACATTCAATCGAAATAAAGTATTTCACAAAGCATTGACTTTGAAACTCTAACCCATCCAACTTTAAGTTACCCAGATTTTGAGAAGAGGAAATTAAGAGAAGAGAGGTAGACAGATATTAATATTCTCCGCTTGAATTCCAACACAATCTCAGCTACTATAAAATCCAAAATGGTGGGTCATGACCATGTGTCTATGCAATGGCTTTTATCTGCTTTGGTCTCCTGGGGCCCTGTCCTCCATGTAGGGCTTCTGGTGTGCCAGTGGCTAATAGCCATTATGGGGCTGGACTTGAGGCTCCAGGAGGGAGGGGGCTGGAACAGTCTCGGGGAGGGTTTCCTCACCCGAGATTTAGATTGTTTAAAGTCCTTGGCCCTCTAAAAGCCCCGAGTCACGTTGGTATCAAAAAGCAGTCTTCAAGGTTTGTTTTCAGGTTTCTTGTGTTGTTTATTATTTGATATCTCAAAATTTTCTCAGCTCCCAGCCGAGGTCCAGACAGCAGCTGGGACACGAGGCGACTGCCCCCAGATGGGATGTTCCCTAATATTTATACAGATAACTACATGTTGATTTTTTACTATTTTGTACCAATGCCTAGTGCCCACACTAAAAGTGTCATTTCTACTTTGACCCAATCAACTCTAACTACTTTGTGCCATCACCACCCCAAAAGATGGAGGACAGGGAAGGAGAAGTACATGAGGTACCACCCAAATTCCACCATCTTGTCCCCATTTACCTCTATTCTATGAACCCTAAAACTACTGAATTTTGTATCTTCTACTGTGCTAAACTACCGTTTTCACATCCCAGTGGTTTGCAATTCCTCTCTCTGTGTCGGAAGCCTCTCCCATGGACTAAAATCAAACCCGGTGTTTTCCTGGGCTCTGTGCCAAGGTCTCTGAGCCCCCTGGACCGGCTCCACACCCTCCTGTCCAGGGCTCAAATTCCCTTCCTTGGGTCCCAGATCATCCAAGGGGATGTCCTGAACTCCAACAGAACAGTGCACTGTTTCACTTTTCACAGAACTTGCCCTGCTCACACACATACACACATACCCTTCAGTTGTTTTGAGCCAGTAATCATTTTCTCCAGTCACTCACACAGGTGTATTAGACAGCCCTTCACATGAAAGGAAACTGTGTCCTGCACTCTGCATTGGCATTAGTAATATCAGTTGTGGCACCACTTGGCTGCCTTTGATTCCAGTTCATATTGAAGTTTCAGCATGTTGGGTGTGGCAGCACTCGGCGGCAGTGTGACTTCCTTCAGGCCACAATAACATACTGTTAGTCTCCATTCTTTGTTAGACTTTCATGCTGTCCATATGGGGCTGGTAAAGTGTGAATGGGTTCTGCTGATCACTCCTTGGCTCTCCAGTTGAAAAATCAACTTATGGATGGGAATCAGGGAGTTGTGGTTGGTGTGATATTGTTGCCAGTACACTGTTGTGGCAGCAATCTATACCTGCTGTTCTTCAAGGTTCAGCACCTCCACAATGCCAGAGTCCTCTGAGAGAACAAAAAGGGTAAACATCTGCATAATTTCCTCCATCTCCATGGCAGCTATACTGAAAGCCCACTGATACCCTTTTGGATCCTTGAAATATCCTCTCCTGAGATAGTTTATGCCAAGGATACATGAAGCCTCTGGTGCAATCACAATGGGGTGCTTTTGCCACTCATTCCCATTTAGGCTGGTTTTAGCCTTCAATAGTCAGCTGTTGGAATCCCCCTGTCACTCCAGAAATACAAATGGATTCTTCCCCTACATAGCTTGATGGCATTAGGGTACACTGTGCACCTGTGTCTACTAAAGCCTTGTACTTCTATGGGGCTGTTGTGCCAGGCCATTGAATCCACATAGTACAGTAAACCCAGTTATCCCTCTCCTCTACCTGGCTGGAGGCAGGGCCCCTCAAATAATGATCACAAGGTTCCCCGCTAACATCTTGTAAAAATAGACTAGAACTTCTCTCCATAGAGTCAGTAGTGTGATCAGACCTTCCATTCTGCTTGGAAAACTTTCTGCTGGAGATTGGAGCAGCAAATTTTTTTGATGAACCCCCATTAGTGATTTTGTTTTCCCCTGCAATTCCTGCACCTGTACTTCTAAGACTGAGGTAGGCTTTCTATCCCAGTTTGGCATGTCCTTTCCATGGTCCCTGTGGTGGGTTGACTTTGACTGGATGCCAGGTGCCCAGTAAGCCATTCTATCATTCCCCAGCTGGACAGGGGAGAGAAAAAAAAGATGGACAACAACTACTAGATTGAGATAAGGCAGTTTATTAAAGCAAGAGTAAAAGCTTGCATGTGCATAAGCAAAGAGAAAAAAAAAGTTTATTCTCTACTTTCCATCAGCAAGTGATGTTCAGCCATTTGCTGGGAAGCAGGACTTCAGCACATGTAGCAGTTGCTCTGGAAGGCAAATACTGTAAATTATGAATGCCCTCCATTCTTCTTCCTTCCCTTAGCTTTTATATCTAAGCTGACATCACATGGTATAGGATATCCCTTTGGTTAATTTGGGTCAGATGGCCTGGTTGTGTCCCCTCCCAGGATCTTGCCCACTCTCAGCCCCTTGATGAGGGGGGAAATGTTGAGAGAGAGTTCTGATGCTGTGCCAGTGCTGCTCAGTAGTAGGCAAAACACTGGTGTGTTATCAGCGCCTTTCTAGCTACCAATGCAAAGCACAACACTATGAGGGCTGCTATGGGGAAATGAACTTCATCTCAGCTATACCAAATGCAATCTCCCAGGTAAAACCACAGGGTACCCCCTGGTGTGTACCTTCTATATCCTCTCTCTTGAGCAGAAGGACACCTGCTATCAACTACTGAGATACAGGCCCGTACAGATGCGGAATAGGACATAGTTTCTCTGAATTGCTGGAACTCCTGGGACAGTTTCTCCACAGCAGAGACGAAGGATAAAGAAATACTATCTTCATATTCCTGGAGTTGACAAACTGCTTCATCCACTGTTGGTGGCTCATCATCTTTCCAAATTAATTTTGCCAATGGATTGATATGTGATGTTGGTGTAGTCTGTACAAATTTTGGCTACATGGGTCATAGAGATAGGACTTCATCTGTGTCTGTGGATAATAGCCCATTCTTCAGCTCATAATAAATCATCTTGCACAACCAACTCCCTCAGGTATTGGTTATCTTTCTCTATTGCAGTTCATTTGCCTGGGTGACATCAAATATCTTCCTTGCAGGGATACCTTTCCCTCACACTTGATACCAGTCACCTCTAGAGGCTTATGTCTTTTTTCCCATTGCTTTGTCAATGCCTGATTCCTTCGCAAGTGATCCCAGCTGCCTGACTTCCTTATCCTCCAGTTCCAAACTGCTAGCCCAGCATTGGAACAGCCATATGGTAATATGCTCACCTGGATGATGGCTAAAATCTTTTTCACTCTCCCACAGCTTGTTAGTGTAGGAAACATAATCACAGAATGATTATATGCGGTGCTTTATTGAGGAGCTCCGGGAGTCGGGGTACAGACCCAAATCCAACTGCAATGAGGGCTCAAAAGGTTTACAGTCTTATACCCTTTCGTTATACAACTCTATGTTAATCATTAAGCCCCCCATTGTTATATTGTATACACCCAAGCATGAATTTTGGTAAATATCTTCCCTTGTGATTCTCACGATTCTGGTTTAAGGTAATAATCACATTCAGCTACCAACAATCGTTACAATTATATCATCTATCATATGATGATTAGGTACAGTTTCACCTAACCTTTTAGAGAATAGCTTTATTTCTAAGATACATAGGCCTAAGTACAAATCGTCCTAATCCTCCCTCCTCCCTGATTACCCAGGCAAAGTTATACTTGATTTGGTTAAAACAATAGCATGAAAGCAACATCCTGGTTGCAGTGAAGCTGAGGTTCTATTCCCCAGCTTTGCCACCACAGAAATCATTAACCCTCTGCTATCAAGCTCACTTGAGGATAGCGATCAAGTAGGGGTTACCTCTTCTGTGTTTTCCTCCTGTTTTTGTGATGGCCTTGGTAATGGCATTGAAAATGGCCCTTATGATGGCCCTGCTGCTTCATCCTCTTTGCCCTTGGCTCTTTTCACCCTCCTCTGACCTTCTTGTTCTACTTCACTAAAGCTCTTTTACCATGTGACTTTCATCTGCATTTCTTCTGTTTCTGTGCAGGGCAAAACTGACACCAGTCCATGTTGGTTCTCTGGTTCAGTGGCAGTGTCTGTTGCCAGAGCTGGAGTAACTGCAGGGCCTGTGATGGAGATTGGAGTACCTGCAGTGTCTATCATGGTGGTTGGAGCAGCTGCAGGGCATCATCTTATTTTTAGATCCAAAGACTTCCTTTTCCCCCTGAGGACATTGAGCGGTGTTGAACATGGCTCTGCTGGATAGGTTTGGGTCAGGCCTCAGCACTTTGCAGTGATTTGTCTCTCTCTGGAATTGCTAGGGTGATGGTACACCTTTTCCAAATATTTTAGTAATTTTTATGGGTTATGCACTTGTTCAGGGGTGAGGTTCAAACACGCTGGAGGTGCCTACTGCCTTAGGTACTTGCCCATACAATCTCACACACCCCACTACTCTGAACTATCCAGCCTTGGGGCAGATCTCTCTGGGTGATGTTCTTAATTATTTTTCTGACCCTCGAGAAGACATGAACCATATTCAGCAACATGCTGGCTCCTAGAAAAAAGACCAGGTTGGTTTCAAGGGTATTCACGGGATATTCAAAATCTTTAAAATTCTGAGATGCTACTATAATTGGCTGGAGGAGAAGGAAGAAAAGAAGAAAGATGTAGGAAGGTATCTCCCCCGTAGGTTGACTCTCCAAGGAGAAAAGGCCAAAAGTGTGATTATTAATTTTTCCCAGTAGATGACTCCCAAAGTCCAGAGGTGCCTGCAGTACTGAATACATACACCAGATTGGTGTTTTGACCAGTGACACTATCATATCAATACTACAAGTTACCCCACAATGATAGTCTTAGCCCAGGCCCCAAGGACAATAAACATCACCACAAAGAACACATACTGCAAATAACATATTACCAGTATTATAGATCACCACTCTGAGAATAAACATAACAACTGTGGGAGTAAATAAATCAACATTGTAAGGAGTGACTATTAAGCCAATACAATGAATGCTTATGATAAGTTTATCTGAACACACTCTGGCCAAATCTGTTTTTATCTCAACTCTTTGTGCCTCATGTTGGGAACCAAAAAGGATTGTTGTGATTTAGGCCCAGCTGGCAACCAAGCAATGTTCAGCTTCTTGCTTACTCCCCTCACCCTGGTGGAATGCGGAGGAGAATCCAAAGTAAAACTTGTAGGTTGGGATAAGAACAGTTCAATAATTGAAAGAAACTAAAATATAATAATAACAATAATAGTAAATAAAAAAGGGAGAAAACCCAAGGAAAAGAAGTGATGCACAATATAGTTGCTCACCACCCACTAACCCATGACAAACTAAACCCCATTCCCAAACTGCGATTGCCTCCTGATCTCCCCTTTTCCAGATAACTCCTGTTGTAGTAAGTTAGCCTAGACTCCATTTTCTCATGCGGGAAAAGCTCATTCTTTATTTACATAACTCATACAGTTTTCACAGATCTCGTGTGCAACACCCATTGGTTGGTAGTTTTCTTACTACTTCATTTATTGGTCAGAAGGTGATTTACGCGTACGTGCTAAAGTTCAAGTTGTTTACATTTTTCCTTTGTGGATTCTCATGGAACAGACCTAATGTTTATACAGATGCACTTATTTTTCAACCCAAGAATAGGTTGTTATGTTAACGAACCTTTCATACTGTATTGGTTTCACGTTCGCCAGTTTCTGTTTCCCAAAATTAGTGTAGTGGTTTAAGTGCCTACTGGAATCATTCACTCTTTTTCCGCTGTGAGATAGGATTAGAAGAAAAACAAAGCAGGCTCAAAAGGTATAAAGACAGGTTTATTAACAAAACTGTAAGAGAAAAAATTAATGATAATCAGAATAAAACTTTCAAAACACTTCCCTCTCCCCCAACAGCTTCTTTTCTTTCTCATAGACAACATATAAAGATGAAACTCGGAACTCTAGGTCAGTACCACTTATAAAATAGTCTTTCATCAGTCCATTTAGAGAGAGAAGTATCTTTTAGTCTGGTATGGTAACTTTCCAGAAGAGAGAACAGTCAGCTTATGGCTTTTAACTTTCACAAAAACTGCCGCCTGGGGAAATCTGCAGCTGTGAAAATCCCTCCCATATCTTGCAGCCTTTCCTGCGGCTGCATCTGGACCATGAAGTTCATTGAGGTATTGTTTTAAAGATGAACAGTTCCAAATGCAAAGGTTTTCTTCCTCTGTCTCTAAAATCATCTCCATCTCAAGAAACAGAGGTCTTCTCTTTTCCCTGGGGACAGAGGGCTACATATCACTTCATCTTACTCTGTTCAAGCTTCTCATAAGATCACAGCTACTTCAATATAACATTTACTTAGTCCATCACAAATACCTTTGCTCAAATCTACAACCTGAATACTCTCATCATCTCCCCAATGCATATTTTTCCACAGTTTAAAGGGATATTCTAGCATATTATAGTCTGTTACCACAGCTCACAAAAGACTTTCAGCCCAAAAATGAAGGCATCTTCTCTATCTCCTCATCTAAGATGCCACTCTTCCTTAACTGACCCCGATATCTTCAGAGTCTCTCTTTACATGTCTCCCACTCTGGCTGTTCTCTGACTCAGAGAAAGGTTAGTGCTTTGCAAGTTTCATCTGTGCAAGGAAAGAGTTAACATTCTCTCACGTCTGCAGAGAGTATGCTGGCTCTCCACCAGGAAATGGCCAAAGGTAGTAAATTCAGGCCATGCCAGGGCTGGAGCCAGCATCTCTTGTGCGACTGCGCTTTCCCCCCCCCCCCCCCCCCCCCCCCCCCCCCCCCCCCGCCCTGTTTCTCTGTCCGGCAGCCGCTGGAGGAAAGGAGAGGGGCTCAGCTCAGGCCATGATGGAAGTGCAGCATAGCAGCACATGTTAGCAGCCAATTGGGCCTGATCTTGGCCAGGACAGGGCATACTCTCCTCCCCTCCCTCTGCCCAGGAGTCATCGGGCCCAATCCAGCCGAGACAGCTGCAGCAGCAGGGCCTAGCTGGCCTACCAGGCCCGAGGGCCACTCAGCAGAGCAGGGCTGGCCCTGTTACCTGTTCTGAGGCCAGTAGGAAAAGAAGTTTTCCTGGAATTCCTATGATTTTTAACCTGTGTAGCCCAGAGGCGTATCCCATATTTAATTGGCCAATCAAGCTGTCAACATTTTGCTATAACTTCCTTGGAAAATATCACTTCCTTGCTAAACCAGCACACATACCAAGTTTTTGCATAGGAACTTGCAAATAACTTAGCTGCATTTAGAAAAAATGACAGGTTAGCTATTAATTTAATGGAGCAGACCTGATTTTATGAGGCCTTTCTTTTGTAATTCTTCTACCTGTCACGACATCTTCCCCTTTTCATTAATTAAAAAAGCCTCCTATGTTCTGATGTTAAAACAGTTAGCTTTTATGAGGGTATTATCTCATTAAGGTTATCACTAGTTATCTATTACATATGGGATAAAACACATAAAAACCAGATTACAATCAACAAAATGTATCAAATTCCATCATGTCATTGATACAGGGTTTCACAGTATAAGAAAATAAAAATAAAGTCCAATGTCTCTAGGGGAAATTGAGATAAATGACCATTCTTTTAAAGTCCAAATAGTTGAGACTCAGGAGAAAGTCTATTAGCTGGAAATGTTGATCTTTGACATCACTGAATGTCCTTTTGGAATCTGGAACAGGGAATAACTGAAGAGGATTAGTAGGAACACTATACCATGATGATAACATAAGGCTTTTGTTGGCAGCTTGCCCCTGTAAGATATCAGCGAGTGATGGAGAGATGGGAAGACTGATTCATGATCAGAATTCTATTTTACTCAGGTTTTCCAAGTCTTATATACCATTTCAGTAAGGTTAATAATTTCTACTACAATAATTAGGTTAAAAGATCATAGAAGCAACTTATGCATTTTACAACATCTTTATCGTAGGGGGCTGATTGAATCTTTTCCCTTAAGCAGGTTTAATCCTGTCTTGTCATAAGCTCAAAGTTCTGTTTGTCCTTGCCACGGCATCCTAGTCACCAGACTAGTTATGCTAATTAAGTCTGTCTTACTCTGGATCTTGTGTATTCCCACATCTCCCCCTTCTGTATTAACCAAAAACACTCCTTTAACAGCCTTATCAATCAATCTCTTCACACACTGAAGCAAGCAAGGTATCATAACTAACATAATTATTATTAAAATCATAACATGCATTCCTATTCTAAGAAAATCTTTTAGCCAAGGTGTCAAACCCCAGCCACTAAACAAGTTTTATAGCCAAGATCCAGATTCTACCTTTAGTTTAAACACACTGTCCTTCAGCAGCTGAATGCTTTTATGGATAGATTCTGAGTGATCAGAAAGAATCATAAATAAGCATAGCATCTGATTCAATCTTATGGTTTTTTGCTTGTTTATTTTGATCTATGTTGTGGAGAGAAAAAGATTCCTTTTAGCATATTTCCTTTTTAAAAGATCAGTCAAATATAAGGCACTCACTTAATTGTTTTGTCTGCATTCCAGTTTACAAATATGGCTATTTTTGGATCTCCTCAATACTTGCCTCCTGAGAGTAGGGAGGTGAGGACTATCCTTTTCTTGGTGCCCTGCTATAATTAAAATTTCAATGGCTGAATTACACCAAAAGGACTCTGTAATATCTTTAGTTTTCACACCCTTTATACTGACACAAAACTCAAAGTTCACAGTTTCCTAGACAGGACAAAAGAACATCAGCTGCAGTCCAGGTGAGGTTCCTCCTCTTCCTCCTCTCCTGTGGACTCGGTGGTGTCGGCTGCTGGTAGAGGTTCTCAGAAAGTCTTCACATTCTTTGCAGGAATCCAGTGAGGTCCTCTTTCTGAGGAGATACAAGCAAAACCCCTCACCCAAGTGATCAAGGGGTAAGGGCCCAGGATTTTACCAGATTCTGGGTCACGGATTAGTAGTGGTGGTTTTTCCTTGCAGGAAAGCGATGTGGATGATGCAAAATGCCTAGTCATGGGGGGATTCAAGTTTGTCATTGAACAGTTTAAGAAATTAAAAACGTATAGGGTTTTGCATAGCCTTTTAGCGGGTGTCTCCAGCTTCCCCCTTTTGTTGTACCAGAAGGCATTTGAGGGTGCCATGAGCACACTCTATAATGGACTGTCCTGTGGGTGAGTGTGGTATGCCTCTTTTGTGGGTGATACCCCATAAGGAGAAAAAATTTGCAACTCTACGGGAAATATATGCAGGTCAATTGTCTGTCTTAAGCTGTTGGGGGATTCCTAATGTAGCAAAGGCAGCAGCAAAGTGACGACAGACATCCTTCGCTTTCTCTCCTGTGTGAGCTGAGGCAAACAGAGCACCTGAATATGTATCAATGGAAGCATGCACAAATTTCAAACGGCTGAATTCATGAAAGTGAGTTACATCTGTTTGCCAAATCTGTAGGCTTTGTAAACCTCTTGGGTTGACTCCTGTGTTCACATTAGGAAGGGTGCAACGCTGACAGTCGGGACATGTGGCGATGATACTAGAGGCCTGAGCTGGAGTTAAAAAGTCTTACTAAAGCTCCAGCATTCTGATGGAAAAAGGCATGACTCAGCCTTGCTTGCTCTATTTTGTTTGGTATAACATGCTGCACTGATAATGCTAGCAAGTCTGCTTGGGCGTTGCCTTCAGTGAGATAACCTGGGAGGTTGGAATGTGACCTAATATGCATCACAAAGTAAGGAGCCGTCCTCTTGTCTGACAGAGTAACTAGCAGTTTCAACCAGGGAACAAGAGTGTCATTTTTAACATTTTTTCAAAACAGAATTCTCTGCTCTTTGAACAATACCTGAAACATATGCGGAGTCAATAACCAGATTAAAAGGTGTACTGAACTTTTGAAACACTCTGACCACAGTGGCTAATTCCACTATTTGTGGAGACCCTTCAACAACAGCAATATCAGATTGCCAGGTTCCAGTTTCAGAATCCTTCTATAAAATCACTGATTTATGGGTTTTCTCAGAACCATCTGTGAATACTGTCATGGCTCACAAAAGAGCCTCACTTCTCTTTTGCTTAGGGAGTAAGTTAAAACAAGAACTTAACAATTTGTGTGTAGGTGGATGGATAGATATTTGTTCTGGGTAATCTGCTAAAGCAATTTGCAATTTTTCAGACATCTGTAGCAACCAATTCAAATAAAACATAGTGAGAAACAGAAAGATACAATCAAAATCTTTCCCAGCCAAGGAGGTCAGCCTTTGACGAACCTTGATAATCAACATGGCTATAAGTTCATCCTGCATGGAAATAGTGTTGAGCATGTTATTAGGCAAAAAGACTCATTTGATGATTAGTAAAGGGTCTGCTTTTTTTGAGTCGCACTGAAATATTAAAGCATGGGGTTGCTTGCTGGGGTTCAGAACGATTAGCCACAATGGTAATTCAGGGGCCCAATGGGCTGATTGTTTCTGAGAGATAGCATCAGCCACTTTCTGAAGCTCAATCTGTGCTTCTTTATTTAAATGCTTAGGTGATAAAAGGTCGGGCTCTCCCCCTAGGAGGGCCAACAACGGCTCTACATCTGCATTTGAAATCTCAAGCAGGGGTTGAACTCTATTTATTGTTCCCAGCAGTTTCTGTGCATCATGTAAAGTTTTGATTTCAGTTGAAATTTGCAAGGGTTGTGCCGAAATAGAATGCATGCTTATTTGCCAGCCCAAATATTTCCAGGGGGATGTCTTTTGAACCTTTTGAGAAGCAATGGTCAGGCTCGCTGATGTGACAGCCTGGCAGACCACTAGCATTGCTTCCTCCACACGAACCACAGTTTCTGCAGAGATGAGGATATTATCTATATAATGATACAACAGAACATCAGGCATTTTTTTCTGTACTGCACTCAAAATTTTTGCTACATACCGTTTGCATATGGTTGGGCTGTCTCACAATCCTTGAGGCAGCACTAACCAATGATATCGATCAAGTGGTGCCTGCATATTAATGCTTGGCACAGAAAAGCTAAATTTGGGTGCATTGTCTGGATGCAGCGGAATATCAAAAAAGCAATCCTTTAAATCAATCACTATTAGATGCCAATTTCTAGGGATCATGGAAGGAGAAGGGAGCCCTGGTTGTAGGGGCCCCATTCCTTCAATTGTTTGATTTATTTTCTTCAAGACATGCAACAGCCTCCAGCTGCCAGACCGTTTTTTAATTACAAACATAGGTGAATTCTAAGGACTATTAGATGGGATTATATGTCCTTTTTTTAGCTGTTCTTCTACAAGTTTCTGTAATATGCGCAGTTTTTCTAATGACACGGGCCATTGATCTACCCAAACTGGATCAGAGGTTTTCCAAGTCCGTTTGGGGGTGTCGCGCGCACCAAATGACCCTTAGGCAAAATTTCACTGCATAAAAATTCCCTACTGAGATAAAACATCTCTCCCCCACAAGATCAGTGGTGCAGAGACCACAAAAGACCTGACAATAGCTACCCTTCCCTCAGGCCCTGTAACTAGGTGTTGCCTCTTATAGCTTTGACTGTTCCCACCCACCCCTGAAAGGACTTGGGGAACCGGCAATAATGGCCAATCATTAGGCCATTGACTTCGAGAGATAAGACTAATGTCTGCACCGGTATCAATAAGTCCAGTTAAAATTAACTCCTTGCCTTTCAGAGACACTTTGCATTGGCATGTGGGACGCTGAGAAGTGATACATTATGTCCAGAAAATCTGTGGTACCCCTGTGGAACCAAACTCGCCTCCCCTCTGTGTAGCTATCGGGGGTGCGGACAAGGGGGCTGCCGGGAAAAGTATAAGCTGAGCAATTTTGCTGCCTGTGGGGATCACGCAGGGGGGCTGTGGCGTCCAAGCCATAATTTTTATTTCCCCAACTGTATCAGAGTCCATGACTCCTGGCAAAACAAATAGTCCTGTTACCGAGGTAGAAGATCTACCTAAGAGCAAAGCATGGTAACCCTGTGGTAAAGGACCACAAATCCCTTTGGGGAGACAAAATACAGAGCTGTTGGTTAATGTTACTGTGTTACTGGTTGATATGTCTAACCTGGCGCTTCCTGGAGTGGCTGCCCGTAGTTCTGCGATGGTCCAAGTGGTGGGGGCTGGGCTGGCTGGAAGCTGAAGGTTGGTTTTGGCAGCTGTGGCTGGGAAAGGCTGTGGAACTTGTGTCTTCACGCACTGCAAGATGAGTTTCCCTGCAAAGGCTGGCAATTTTTGTGAAATTTAGAGCGACAAGAATTAGCAAAGTTAGGACCCTTCTGGCAGCAAGGGTATACACTCGGGGTCTTTGCTTTTTGCGCCTTTCAGCAGTCTTTTTTAATGTGCCCGGGCTCCCTGCAGCCGAAACAAACCAACTGCTTTCCGGGCAATATTTTTAAAGCGGCAAAGGCATCAGCTATACCTTGCCCCATGGCTTGGTAAGTAACTGCTGTTGTGTGCTGCAATGTCCCCAGGCGATTGCAAGCCTCAATCATTTGGAGCAGTGTGGGCTCAGGTTCTGGGGGCAGGGGTTTCAAAAGGCATTTGCAGTCCTCATTAGCATTTTCAACAGAAAGTTTTAGTAGTGCAACTTCCCTGGCTTGATCATTATCAATTTGTCTTTCCAGAGTTTGTTTCAGTCTGTCCACAAACTGCATATAGGGTTCTTGTGGAGCTTCCTTAATATTTATGAAGGATTGTTGTGGGGTTTGGCATCAGGCACTTTGAGAAATGCATACCTGGCTGCCTCAGTGATTCCCTCGAGGGCTTCCCTCGGTAAGGCAGCCTGGCCATTAGTGTTATAAATGGGCCAGGAGATCTGCTCCTTTGAAAAGCCTTTATTAGTCAGCTTTTTTAAGGGGGAACTTGAAGGGTCGCCTGCACCGTCGCCGCTCCTGTCGTTGTTCTCGATCCCGTCGCCGTTCTCGTTCCGGCCATCACTGAGGAGGTGTCAGACGAATCTGCTGCTCTCGTCACAGAGTCGGGAGTTCTTGCCTCGCGGGAATCCCCAGGAGCTCAACTGGGCTCGTGTGGTCTAGGGGTGTCACTTCTTCCTAGTCTCTTTGTGGTCATGGCGAGGCAGCAGAAGCAGAATTCAGTTCTTAGGTAGCTGAGGTTCTTCTTGGTGTTGTAGTGTCTCCCTTTTATCTGGATTTTGTGCTGGGTCGCGGCTTTTGGGTCCGTTTGCCGGCAACTGCACTTCGGTTTTGGAGCGGTGCACCATGGAAGTCCTTGGATTTTCCTATTAGGCGGGGCCGGCAGTTCGAGGAGCCGGCGGGAATGGCGACAGCCTAGCCCGACGGAAGGGAACCCGGGGTTTTAGAGGGGGTATACAACTTGGAATAAGATTTTTGAGGGTACAAACTTTGGTACAAACAGCTTAACAGACAGGTTACAACTGGCATAACATTTGAAACAGTACAACTTTTTTAACAAATGACAGACTGTGTACATTTTATTCATTTCAGTCCCCCCTCTTATTTCTTTGACCGGGCCTTTGCCCGCATCAATTGGCAGTTCTTGGTTCATGGGAGTATATCTTTCTTAATTTTTGGTACTGGTTATATATTCTTTTGGCTTTATTTAGTTCTTCAGTTTGGGGTTTTAGTCTTATTATATTTGTGGGCCTTGGGATATTTTTGGGGCTTGCTTGAATGGTTGCAGTTATTGGTCGAATTAAACAGGGGAGTATGCAGGGAAGGAGTAGAAGGCTGGCAAGGATGCTTATTACAATAAATAAGTCAATAGGTAAGTTTTTATCAAGGGGTTCATCTATTTCATTCTTCATGATCAGTGGCTTTTCTTTTATTAAATTTGCAACTCCCTTTGGATTGTCTAATTTTTTAGGGTAAAACCATTCTCTTATAGGGCACTTTCCAGTTAGGTGCTGCATAAATGTCGCAGCAATTTTTGCAATCCAATATTGCTTTTCATTTTTCTGGCAATTGGATACTTGGGTTATATTAAAACACGTGGGACTCACATGAGTGTGAACTCTTATAAGGGACTGCAGATTCTCTCCGTCATAGATGAGATGGTAGCTCCTAGAGCATGTTTCTTTGGCGTGTTTGCTTATTAATGGGACTAAAATTAGTCCTCCCAAGAGTCCAGTATGAACCATTATCTTGATCTCACCTGGTCTTGCCTCTTGGGTTGGGGAAGTTATTTAGCTGGCCTTATGGAGTTCTTTTCAGTGTGCTCCCACTTTTTTCAGTTTTTGATTAGGCTTTCTGTGGTGTGCCCTATAAGAGATCTGTAATGATATTATTATCACAACCTTTTAACACTTCATAATAACTTAGAACAACAACTTACAGAGAACATTTTTCTATGATCTAATTGGGCTTTGGTTGTTTCTTGAAGGTTATTTTAAGTGTGTTTGGATCTCTAATGGTAGTCCATTCAGAGGGAGTCTTTGCTGGGGTAACAGAGTTACTGGGAAGTGGCAATGGTCCTTTTACTCGGGATATGTGTGTCCAGCTCTTTTCTTGGGTCCTCACTGCAGTGTGGGTTGTGAGCAGGACCTGGAATGGACCTTCGAATTTTGGAGTTAGTGGAGTGGTATTCCAAGATTTAATTAGGACCCAGTCCCCTGGCTTTATTTGGTGTACATCTGCATCTAAGGGGGAGGTTTGAGGAAGATACCTTCTTTTTTTAAGATCAGCCAATGTTTTTCCAATTGTTTGAATATATTCTTGAGTGGCTGCCTCCCCTTCTAAATAATTTGCAGTGCTGTAAGGAGTTAGTAAGAAAGGGAGTCCAAACATCATTTCATATGGTGAAGCCCCTATGTCTGACCTTGGCCGAACTCGGATTCTTAAGAGTGCTAGGGGCAGACATTTTAGCCAATTCATTCCAGTTTCTGTTATTAATTTAGTCAATACATTTTTGAGGGTTTTATTCATCCTTTCAACTTTCCCCGAGCTTTGGGGATGCCAGGGTGTATGCAACTGCCATCTAATTCCCAAGGCTTTAATAACATCATGCAGGACTTGTGCTACAAAGTGGGGGCCTCTGTCTGAATCGATATTATTTATTAGTCCATACCGGGGGATGATGTGTTCTAATAGTATCTTTATTATCACTTGTGCTGTTTCTCTTTTGTAGGGAAGGCTTCCACCCAATGTGTTTAGTGATCAACTATAACCAAAAGATGCTTATATCTCTGTACTGGAGGCATTTCTGTGAAGTCTATTTGTATACTTTGAAAGGGTCTTAATGCTATTTGTCTTCCTCCTGGTGTTGGCTTTTTCATTACTTTTTGATTTACTTTTTGACAAATTAGGCATCCTTCAGTAACTGCTTTAGCCAGGTTATAGATTCCAACACATAGGTGTTCTCTCAGGAAATGATCACACAACCCTTGGGTGCCCCAGTGGGTTAAGCTGTGGATTTCTGCCAGCATTTTTCGAGCTATTGCTTTATTTAGGAATGTTCTTCCATCTGGGGTCAGCCATTCCCCCCGCTTCCCTTGGTGTAAACCTAACTTTTTTATTTCTTTTAATTCATTTTCATCATACATGGGTTCACTAACTTTGTTAGCTGGTACATCATTTAAAGTAAGAATTTTTATTGGTTCTCCCAGCTTTTGAGCTGCTAGTTTGGCTGCTTGATCAGCTACTTGGTTGCCCTTTCCTTCAAATGTGTCCTTTTTTTGATATCCCTTGACATGTACAATTGCTATTTCTTGGGGCTTCATAAGAGATTCTAATACCAATTTAATTAATTCTTTATGTATCAGATCTTTTCCTTTTGAATTTAGGTATCCTCTTTCTTCCCAGATTTTTCTAAATGTGTGTACTATTCCAAATGCATATCTCGAGTCTGTGTAGATTGTACCTTGGTCTTGTTCTAATAAATCTAATCCCCTCTTGAGGGCATAGACTTCACAACACTGGGCAGGACCAATTGGGGGGCAGTTTTTCTTTTTCTATAACTTTTAAATTGTCCCTTTCTGTACCTTCGACTATTGCATAGCCTGATATCCTTTTTCCTTCTGTCACTCTAGATGATCTATCAATAAATAGCACCCTCCCATATGGTAGAGGTGTATCTTCAAGATCTTCCCTTACTTTTGTTTGTAAATCTATGATTTCCAGGCAATTGTGCTCTAAGTTTGGTGTGGGTTCCCCTGAGAGGAACTGGGCAGGATTTAGACTTTTTGATGTGATTAGCTCCAAATCACTGGTGCCGGTTAAAATCACTTCATATTTTAAAATTCTAGAGTCAGTCAGCCATTGTTGAGCCTTTTGGCTCAACACTGTCCTGAGATCATGGGGTGTGTGTGCAATGATTTTTCCCTGCAGTGTCAGTTTTTGTGCTTCTTCCGCAAGAACAGCTGTGGCTGCTACAGCCTGGAGGCAAGCCGGCCACCCTCTTGCAACTGGATCTAGAAGTTTGGAAAGATATGCGACAGGCTTTTTGTGTCCTCCCCATTCTTGGGTTAATACTCCATAAGCTATTCCCCTTCAGAGTTAATGAATAGGTCAAACTTTTTCTTAAGGTCTGGGAGACTCAGGACAGGGGCTGAAGACAATTTTGTCTTTAGGTCTTTCAATTGTGCTTCATCTCTATCTGTCCATTTCACAGGTTCAGGTTGGACTAATTTCTCATATAGAAATTTAACACTTTGGGAATATTTTTCTATCCACAGCTTGCAATAACCAAATAGTTCTAATAATTTTCTTATATCTCTTTTTGTGGTTGGAGCTGGGATTGAGAGTATACCTGAGATTCTCTCAGGGCTTAATTTCTTACACCCTTCCCCAATGAGGTGTCCGAGGTAGGTGACCTGTGATTCTACAAACTGCAGTTTGTTCTTTGACACTTTGAGGCCTTTTTCCCCTAGAAAATTTAGGAGATCAATACTGTTTTTTTTCACTTCATCTTTCTCTCTCCCCGATATTAGGAGGTCATCTACATACTGCAGGATTTGTACATTATTTTTAGGGATAAACTGTCTTAGTAACTCTTCTAGGGCTTGCCTGAAGAGGTTTGGGCTTTCAGTGAACCGCCGAGGAAGACGAGTCCATCTTAGGTGCTGCTTTCTCTTACTTTCAGGGCACTCCCATTCGAAAGCAAACCAATCTCGGCTTCCCTCTGCCAAAGGACAGGCCCAAAAAGCATCTTTTAGATCTACTACAGTAAACCAGGAATGTTCTCTAGGGATCCTGCTCAGGAGTGTGTAGGGGTTTTGTACCACCGGGTGCCTGGTAATTGTCTTTTTGTTTACTTCTCTTAGGTTTTGCACTAATTTAAACTTATTTTCTGCCTTTTTTTACAGCCAGAATAGGGGTGTTGTGGGGTGACATACAAGGTTCTAATATTCCTTCTGTGAGTAGATGGGTTATAATTGGGGTTAGTCCTTTTTTCTCTTCCAGAGAAATTGGATATTGCCTGACCCTTATAGGAGGTGTCTTTTCTTGCATTTTTATTTCTATAGGTGGGATATTTAAATATCCATATTTTCTTTCCTCGGCCCAGACTTCTGGCTTGATTTCTTTTAAGTCTCCAATAGTCAGCCTCATCATTTGTACCACCATTCTTCCTTCTCTAGGAAGAATCCCTACTCCCAACTGAACTTGCAGGTGCCTTCCCAGCAGGTTACTGTCTACTTTGGGTAGATATATTAAATTAGTGACACATCCTTTTGGAATTTTCTTTAATTTCTATATTTTCTATAACTGAAGCCCTGAAGGCTCCCCTTCTGCTCCTAGGACTTCACAAGTTTTCTTCCAATCGCAATTCCAACTGGAAGTCGGTTAATACATGATTTATCTGCACCAGTATCTACTAAAAATTCAAACTCTTCATGTTGGGGACCTACTTCAAAATTTACTATGGGCCCTTCCTGATGTTTCGTGGGGTCCCTAACGCATAGAGCCCATGACACTCCTAATCCTCTTTGACCTCTCCTTTTAATAATTTTTCCAATGCCTCTTGCTCCCCCACGACAGTCTCATCAAATGACAATTTTTTTGCAATGTTTTTAAAGTGTCCTATTTCTCCACAATAATAACAGGCTCGGGTTTCTCTTGGTCTCTGAGGAGTACCCCAAGGTGGTGGGTTCCTTCCTCTTCCCTTTTCTGGTAAAGATTTTGTGTTTCTTTCACCCCTAGTATCCTCTTTGAGATCCCTTACACTCTCCCTGGCCACGGCTACCATAATCCTGGTTTTTGCTTTTGTTCTTTCTTCTCTCTCCTAAGGTATACTCTTAGGGCTTCCCTTAATAATTCATTTATTTCTCGGTCTTGCCACTCCTCCATCTTTTCAAGTTTTCTTCTGATATCTGGCCAGGATTTTGTGACAAACTGTAACTTTAATAATATCTGTCCCTCTGGGCTATCTGGATCTAAATTGGAATATTGCTGGAAATTCCGTCTGAGCCTGCTCAGCCAGGCTGCTGGGGTTTTATCTTTCTCTTGGGCCCTGTCAAAAGCTAATTTGGTGTTGCTACTCTGAGGAACTGATTCTTTAATACTTCTTATCATTAGGTTTCTATAATCTTCCATATTTCTCCTCCCTTCTCCTCTGTTTGGGTCCCACCCTGGGTCAGCTATTGGCAACTTCTGGTCACCGGGGGGGCCCATTCGGTTTTTTCTTTCCCAGATGCGCATTCCTGCTGCCTTAACCAGCCAAACCTCGTCTGGATTGAAGAGTATATTTAAGATGGAGTTTAGTTCTCCCCATGTATAAATATTTGGGCCCAAAAACTGGTCAATCTGGTTGGCAATTCCCACTGGGTTTTCAACTAGATTCCCCAGTTCTTTCTTAAAATTTCTGACTTCTGACGCTGTTAAAGGTGCATTGACAAATCCTATTCCTCCAACTGCCCCACCCAATGGGACCTCCCTTAGGGGAAAGAGTTTGGTTTTTGACCTGGTGTTACTGTAAGGTCTTTCTGGGGTTTTTGTTGCCTGGCAGGATGCATTGTTAGTTGCCAGACCTAGCTCCCAGCTGTGAGGGGGTGCAGGGATTGTGGATGGTGAAGGAGAGGAGGTTAGACCAGTGTTAGGGAATGGCAGAGGGTAAGAAGGGTTATAAGCTGGAGGGGGGCAAGTTGGGGAAAGAACAAGGATTACAGTTTGGGAAGGTGGGATATGATTTTCAGATGAGGTTGGAGGATTAGTAGGGATAGTTTGTAGTACTTTGGGATAAACTGTAGGAGGAGGCAAATGTTCTAAGGGGTCCCAGTTATGGCTAGCTTCTTCTTGGTTCTCTTGCTTTTCATTCCTTTGTTTCCCTTGCTGTAACTTAGATATTTTTGCTATTTCATTTTTGACTACTTGGTTTCTTGCCAACAGACAGCATAGAGTATTTGTTCGGTACTTGAATCCCCTCGAGATTTCAGGTATTGAGTTAAGTGTGAACACATCCAGGGGTCTCTAGTTCCACACCATGGCCATTTTTCAGGTAAATCTAGCTTAGGCCAAGCCTCTATGCAATAATGGATCATCTTGATTCTGTCCAAGCTTTTAGTGGCTTCATCAAACTCCCATACTAACATTTGTCCTAGTGGACGTCTGGTGGAATATTTTTTATCTTTTTCTCTCTTTTCTTTTCAACTGGCTCCACTCTACGTATGGACGCCCCCATTTTCACTGGGTCTCAAATAAAACTACGCTGCTCCTACTCTGACAGAAACTTACTTCAGGGCAACACAAAGCAAAATTATCTGACCTTGTTTTAACTAAACTTCTTTAAGGTGCCCCTACACACACACAAGTTTAAAGGGGGGCAACTCAAATTTTAACTTTCACTCACTCTTTGAACACTCGTAAGTAGCCCCAGGGATCCTTTCTTAGGGTTTGGGCACTACCCCTGCCAGTGCTCGGAATGCCCCCACAGGTAGCCTGGTGACCCGCCCTTTTGGTCTCAGCCACTACCCCTTTGCCAGCACTCCTTTTCTCTCCTGTACGTCAGGTAATCCCCGTAAGTGGCCGGTCAACCAGGGCCCAGGGTTCCAGCCACCACCTACTGCCAGGATTTGGACATACAGCATGCAATGTACTCACTCACCCTACCTAAAAGTCTCTCGCACTTTGGGACTCCCCTAACTCTTATTCCCTCTGCACCCGGACAGCGTACCTCTTCCCTGGCACCCCTGACCAGTTCTACCTCTCCGTACCTGGACAGTGTACTTCTTCTTTGGGTACCCCCGACCAATACGACACCCCTCGAACCCAGAAAGCGTACCCAAGATACCCCCTGACTAATGCAGACTCTTTTATCCCAGCACCCTGACAGCTACCCCAGCCAGTCTCCAAAGCACCCCAAAAGCAGCCTATTTTTGCTACCCAGCCGGTACTCAGACACTCTGGGCCGTAGCCTCAGCCAGTACTCTTATCCCAGCACCCCGACAGCTTACCCCAGCCAGTCTCAAAGCACCCCGAAAGTAGCCTATCTTTGCTACCCCAGCCAGTACTCAGACGCTCTGGGTCGTAGCCTCAGCCAGCGCTCTCTTCCTCTCCCCCACACCCCAGTAGTTACCCCAGCCAGTGCGGTGCGTGCCTCACATGATCGAGCCCTTTTGCACGTCTGAAATTGGCCGAAGCCTTTTTTGCCACCCACTTCTTTGACGTGCTATTCACTCTTTAAATTTTTTTGCAGGTCTGGAGGGGGGCTCTCTGCCCCTGGAGACGCCTCAGTCACTCTCAGTTCACTCGCTTCCTGCTTTTCCCGGCCGGCCCCCTCGCGGGGGTGCGGAAACACGGTACTCAGCAGTCCAAACTCGCTTGGGGGTCCGAGGTGCCGGTCCCCCTCTCATTCACTCCACACTCGCTCGTCTCCACTCTCGCCACTGGTTGTTCTTACCGATGCTCCTCAGTGGCGTCCCACGAGGCTGGCGAGCGTCGTCCTCTGGTCCGGGATGTCCAGCTGTCCAGGAGGTCTGAGGTTGGGCTGTGCCTTCCGTCCAGGTCCTCTTCTGGGCATGGCTTAGATCCCAGCGAGCCCCCAAATTGTTACAAATGGGCCAGGAGATCTGCTCCTTGAAAAGCCTCTATTAGTCAGCTCTTTTAAGGGGGAACTTGAGGGGTCGCCTGCGCCGTCGCCGCTCCTGTCGTTGTTCTCGATCCTGTTGCAGTTCTCGTTACGGCAATCGCTGAGGAGGTGTTCAGACGAATCTGCTGCTCTCGTCACAGAGTCGGGAGTTCTTGCCTCGCGGGAATCCCCAGGAGCTCAACTGGGCTCGTGTGGTCCTAGGGGTGTCACTTCTTCCTAGGTCTCTTTGTGGTCCTGCGAGGCGGGCAGAAGCAGAATTCAGTCCTTAGGTAGTGAGGGTCTTCTTGGTGTTGTAGTGTCTCCCTTTTATCTGGATTTTGTGCTGGGTCGCGGCTTTTGGGTCCGTTTGCCGGCAACTGCACTTCGGTTTTGGAGCGGTGCACCATGGAAGTCTTTGGATTTTCTATTAGGCGGGGCCAGCAGTCGAGGAGTCGGCGGGAATGGAGACAGCCTTAGCCCGACGGAAGGGGAGGGAACCCGGGGTTTTAGAGGGGGTATACAACTTGGAATAAGATTTTTGAGGGTACAAACTTTGGTACAAACAGCTTAACAGACAGGTTACAACTGGCATAACATTTGAAACAGTACACCTTTTTTAACAAATGACAGACTGTGTACGTTTTATTCATTTCAATTAGGATCTGTATGTGCCCCCTCGCCAGCCAATTGGTCAATAGTTAAGGCAGCCAGGGCTTGGGTTGCATGCCCTGCATATGTTAAAATTAAGTTTTCCAGTCTTTTTTTCCATTTGTGCATGAATATATCATAGTGTTTGGGGTGAGCAAAAGGTTTTCCAAGAATTTAACATCATGAGGAGTCATCAGGTGGGTAGTGAAGGTTGCTCTTAGTAAATTACTGAAGTAAGGGGATCCCAAACCATATTCTGTCGCTGTATGGCGCAGTTCCTTAATTTCTGAGTGGCCTAAGGGCTCCCATCGTGGGTTCCCCCCCCTCGGGCCGAGTTGCACAGGGGCTACAAAGATTTCGCCGCAGTTTCAAAGTCTCTGTCCTTAAGGGCTTTCTTTTTTATCCGTAACCAATTTTTATGCATATTTGGAGGGGAATAGGTCCAGGTCTTTTTCAGGGCTGGGGTCGAAAGACTCTCTGTCGCTACTAGAGTCAATGTCCGCATTAATCAATTAACGTTTGGCTGCTCTGGGGTCACTGGTGGGATAGTGGCAAGGCTACAGGTGGCGTCTGTGCTCTCTTTCCTTGCTTTCGTCGGGGAGGGGGTGCGGACGGGAGAGAGAGAGTGTGACTGGGCCGATCAGGGTTTAACACGGCTGCAGGGACCATCTCTGTGGTTGCCTCACAGGTTACCTCGCTTCCCCCTCTTTTTTAGGTCATGTCCATGACCACCCTCCAAGCAGGGAGTAGGCGAAGCTCTGGCTCATGGCCAGGCAGGTCGTAGAGCTTTTATACGACTTTGTCCCAGTAGCAGAGAGTAAAAATAGAAAGAAGCAGTGGTATCGGGAAATATGCATGACACCCATCGTAGAAGTGACTTAAGTCTTTTTAGGGATGGGGGATCCATGCTTGCTTAGGAGGCGTAGAGTGGTTTCATAGACGTCTCTTTCGGTGGATATTCCCTGTCCCATATCTTTAGTTCCCCTGGCTCACCTGTCATGTCGCAGTGTACAGGGATTGTGGGCCCAGATGCGGTTCTTTCACCATTACGATCAGTTCCAGGGGCGTCGCCGATTGCCATCAGATAGCGGTTCTTCTCCAGGCACACGGAACACCAATTATCGGTGATTGATGGAGAGACGGGAAGACTGATTCATGATCAGAATTCTATTTTACTCAGGTTTTCCAAGTCTTATATACCATTTCAGTAAGGTTAATAATTTCTACTACAATAATTAGGTTAAAAGATCATAGAAGCAACTTATGCATTTTACAACATCTTTATCGTAGGGGGCTGATTGAATCTTTTCCCTTAAGCAGGTTTAATCCTGTCTTGTCATAAGCTCAAAGTTCTGTTTGTCCTTGCCATGGCATCCTAGTCACCAGACTAGTTATGCTAATTAAGTCTGTCTTACTCTGGATCTTGTGTATTCCCACAGTAAGTCTCCAGACACAGGTATGCTCTGGCAGTCCTACTTTTGCTCCTGTTCTGGTTACAAAGGCTGAGTGGTGGTTAGGTCATTTCTCTTATTGCTGGGCCTCATTTTCTCAGAGGTAATTGATGTCTGATCAAATGAATGGATGACTACTTTGAAACTGTTGATGATAAAACACAGGCATACCTTCTCTTTAAGTTAATCAATTTTAGGCTTTGCTGTTGTACACTCAATTTGGATTAAATTTGATGATCTTTTTTTCATATTTTTAATGTAAATATTGTCTTATTCAAAATGATTTGTTGTCCAAATTTCTAATCTATATATTGCATTATTTGAACATTCTCAAGGCATTAAATTCCTCTTCTTTTTGTTTTTTAAAAATGTGATGCATTTCTTTTGTTAGAAGTATGAACGGAATGTCAAAACAAATTAATACATGTAGTGAAACCAGAAACCTACAGCAATCAGGAATAATTGAGATACAACAATTAGGAATATCTCAGATAACAGACATAATTAATAACTCATGTGAAATTAGGTAATTAGCAATCTCTGAAATACTGTACCATCATCCCAGAGTCTGAAACAGCTGCCAAACCTCAATTTAGTGGGGACTTGGATAATTATTCTGGGATAAATTCCCAAGTTCACTTTAAAAACAGGTTCAGCTGTCATATCAATAGGGTCAAATTGCTAAGTCAAAGCAACTTGAATATTGTTTTGATGCAGAAAACAACTGGGTCTGTTGTCAAATTTCTCATCCAGGTAGAGCCAGGGCCTGGCCACATCCCCAAGCTCTAATTGGGGGAGAATTCCCTAGACATATTTTAAAACAAGGCTCTTAAGCATAACAGTTATGAATAAAAGTCTTGGGGTGAAAGGCTAATTGAACTATCTAATAGCTGGTCTCCTCTGAAATTCCCTCAGGATAGAGATGCTTCAGACACAGCAAACTGTTGGAGTGCTCTGTAATAAGAACTGGAGCTGCATCTGATTACTAAGAGTAAGGTCACAATAACATCAGTTTAGAGGAGGCTTCTGATGAAGCTTAGATATAGTTTCTTGGAACTCTGAAAAATACTTAACTATCATGAGACATCAGTGGGGTCAAACTATAGAGTTAGTGCAGGACCAGCCAGAGAGGTAATCTAGACAAAGGAGACACAAAAGCAGTTAGAAAACAAATAGAAGGATCCTGAAAACTGTAACAGCTATAGCTAGACTTTATCTGCACAGATGATTTGGCTTAACAGATACCAGTTCGACCAGCCTAGCTCAAAGAAAACAAGTCCCTGGACATGACCATGATAGGTCAAATTGAAACCCAGAGGACCTCAGTCAAACCCTTTGAAGCACAGATACACCCATATTGTTGGCAGTGAGCTAGGCGGAGTTAAGACCCTTGACCAACATGTCTGTAAGTGTGGGTAATTTTAAAGCCTTATAAAAGGAGCTGCCGAGCAGTAAATGGAGCTGTTGCTGCATGCTCTCAAGGTGGTATAATGTCCACATCGTTGTCTCCAACTCCACAGCAACATCTGGTGATGTCCTGACATGATAGCAACAAGAGGTCGCAGTACTGTGAGGAGACAGGGGGATGCAGGATAGTGCTGCAGAGCAGCGGGATTGCTGCAGACAGCCAGTGAGGGTGCGGAAACCTGTGGGCAAAAAATGTGTGGGTAGCAGAGAGCTGCAGGCAGGAAAGAAAAACTGTGGGCACCAAGTGCTGTGGGCAGTGAAGAGAGCTGCAGGCAGCAAAAAGTGTGGCAAGCAATGGCAGGGAACGCTGTGTGGTCTAGACCCCCCTTTGTGGATTGGAAACGCTGTCAGGAACATAGGACCGCAGTCTTTGACACTGGAGGATGCCCTCTTGCAGGTATGGACACTCGTTTTAAAAAATAATGGGAAAAGTATAATAAATAGGCTTTACTAGCCATAATAACATGGTGTGAGAGCCACAGGCTGGACATTTTGGAAGGAGCCACCCTAGATGTAAAACTGTGGGAATGGGCTGGCCGACATATCCTTTCAGCAGCTTCGACAAGCAATGAGACTGCCATTAATGTTATAAAACTCTGGAGGCTTGTCATGACTTATTAGAACAGTTGAAGAAAGAGCCAGGAGGTGAAGACGGCAACGGGATTGCCGCTGGCGCTGCCCGCTGAGGTGAGCACTGAAAGCGTGGTGCGGGGAGAGGTGGCGAGGGGCGCAGGCGCCGTGCAAGCAGGAGAGGAGGATGGGTGAAGAAGTCACAGCATGCCACAAAACCACCCGGGATTGCACTGCCGCCCTCTGCAGGGATGTCACCCCAGCAGAGCATCTCCCAGGACCCTGCCACCGTCCCAGGCAGGGACGTGCTGCCTGTGGAACATGCTGCAGCCGAACTGTGCCTGCTGTTCTGCCCATACCCCTGAAATTGTGACCAGCTGATTTGCCGCTCCATGTTCTGCTGCTCTGTGTCCTGCTGGACAAGCAGAAACCCCTGAGACTGCCCCCAGTCACTGTGAGACCATGCCCAGCATCTACGACATGTCTGGCTGCCGCAAAGGCCATGCCTGCTGCTCCGTGCTTTGCTGTGCCATACCCTGCCATGTCTACCAGGATCCCTGAGACCTCACCTGGGCCATTCTGAGGGCAGCCCCTAGCTCCTGCCAGGCACTCAGCTATTGTCACAGTCTAGCTGCTTTTGCAGTGGAGCTGTGCCATCCCCCTGGTGACAAGCGGGCATTCTGTTACCATGCCTAGCTTTATGGGCTGTGCGGTTCCCATGGCGACAGAGCGCCCTACAATGCCAACACGCTGCCTGCACGGCCACTGGATCAGTGCGTGCTAGGACCACACGCCCCCCTGATACCACACATGTGCCAGGACCGCCTCCTCCTGAGACTGAATGGGCCAGCTCCAAGACCACGCCTCTGTGGGGCCTGCCTGCATCTCCGATCCAATCTCCATGGGGTGTGGCTGCATCTCCAATCCAGCTTTTGTGGGGTGTAGCTCTACCTCCAACCCAGCCTCTGTGAGTGGGTCCAGGAAATGCATCACCAGGAGTTCTGGAGACACAATACCCAGAACTAACAGTGGACCTGGGGGGCCCCGGAATCACCGCTGCTGCGAGTGCACCCCCATTACCAGAGCTGGAGCTGTCCCTGAAATATATACCAGCAAGGGATGCGAGGGAGACCAGCAGAGACAGCTAGAGCATTTGTCCCCCTGTAAAACACTGCTATATCGCCTCTATCGTTGCACTGCTGACAGCCCTGCTGATCCCGTGTGCATCTGGCAAAAGGTAAAACAGGCAGCTATTGCGAGTGGGGACTATGAAGGGGCAGGACTCATTGATGTATCCATGTTGGAGGGCTGGGAGCCTGAGGACAGGACAGTTGCCATTTATCCAGTAATAAGAGGCAACAGAACTACTGGCAAGTATACCTCCTTCAAGTGGCCAGTTCTTTCTGAACTGTGTCAGCTAGTGGCCAAGCATGATTTGGGTTCTACTGCTTTGCCTAATATGCTACGATTCCTAACCGCCAAGGAGGTAACTCCTTTTGATATAAAGCAGCTTGCCAAATTAATGTTTACAACAGTCCAATATATGGTGTTTGAAACTGTGGAAGAGCAGTGCTGAAAAACAGGAGTTAAAAAATTTAAAGGTTCCACGAGAAAATCCACGTTATGAGGCAAGGGTCCCTCAACTTCTGGGAATACCAGCAGTGGGGGATCCCTGACTCCAGGCTAGATTGCATCCCTTAATACTGGCACAGATGAAAGAATTTGGATTGTAGTCATTGTTTAAGGTAAGTAACATGGCAAACCCGACCCAACAAGATTCCAAAATCAGACAAGGAGTCAAAGAAACATATCTACAGTTTATAGAAGGATTACAAGATGCTATGGAAAAACAAATTGTTAATGTTGAGGCCAGAAATCATCTAATTTTACAATTGGCAAAGGACAATGCCAATGAGGACTGCTGAAAGGTCATAGAACTGCTATCTAATGAAAATCTATCACTAAATGAATTGATAAATGCCTGTGCTAAGGTTGGATCTAATTCTCATAACATGACCATGCTAGCAGATTCCATAGCAGCTGCTGTAAAGGTAACATCTCAATGATACAAGTGTGGACAACAAGGCCACCTGAGAGCAAACTGTCCTCACAAGCCTACTCTTATGAGGACATGTCAAGGACAAAGGAATATGATCATTAATTGCAATCGATGTGGGAAACCTGGTCACATGGCCAGGCAGTGCAAATATAAAGTCTATCCTAATAACCAGTCTTTTAAAGAATCCTTTAAGAACCAGGGAAACGGATGACCCAACACAAGGGAGAGACGCGTGAAGACACAAAGTATCTCCTCACCTTCCTGTGCAAGCTTATGTGACCGGCTCACAGGAAGGACTCTAATGGATGTTTCCACCTCCATCTCAGTAACTATTACCACCTTAAAGGTACATAAAGTCCCTCTTGGGGCACAGGGGCCTATCGGGAGAGGACTGAGTGCACTGGTAATTGGAAGATCTAGTGCCACTTTGCAAGGCATCTATGTGCACCCTGGTGTTATAGATGCAGACTTTACCGGACAAATGCACGTGATGGTTTCCACCCCTACTCCACCCATGACTATCCCTTAAAAAAACAGAAATGCCCAGCTTATCCCTTTTAAGTCTTGTGCCTCAAATGCAGATCCCAGAGTGTGAGGAGACCAAGGCTTCATGCTGCCAGGTGAACCTCAAGTATTTTGGACTCAGGTTTTTAGTGATCAGAGGCCCAATATGGTGTGTACTGTCACGATGCCTCAAGCAAAGCCTTTGCAGATAAAGGTCAGTAGGATGACTGACACAGGGGCAGACCTCACGATCATTTCTGTCCACACTTGACCTCCATTGTGGCCCACTGAGCCTGTGGGATCCACTGTTGCTGGCCTCGGAGGGACCACACAGCTGTTTGAGCAGCAAACCTGTTCTGGTAAAAAAAACTGAGGGACAAACAGCTATCATTCGACCTTCCATCACTGCAGCACCACTTAACCTGTGGAGGAGGGATGTTTTATCTGCTTGGGGAGTCAGGGTGAGGACAGATTTTTAATGGGGCCACTGTTTAAAGGGGCGTGAAATGTCCCACACTACCCCTAAAATGGCTTACCACTCAGCCAGTGTAGGTACCACAATGGCCCTTCAAGAAAGAGAAGTTACATGCCCTTAGATCTTTGGTGTGGGAACAACTGACTCAAGGGCACATAGAACCGTCCACAACCTGTTGGAACACTCCAGTGTTTGTTATAAAAAGAAGTCTGGGAAATGGAGGTTGCTCCATGACATGAGAAAAATCAGTTCAGCTGTGGAGAGCATGGGCACCCTCCAGCCTTGTATGCTATCTCCCACAATTATTCCTGCCAACTGGGATATTCTAGTTGTCGACTTGAAAGATTCTTTCTTTACTATTCCATTGCATCAAGATGATACCCCAAAGTTTGTTTTTACTGTGCCTTCTATTAATAACACACCAGTGGAGCGTTATTAGTGGAAAGTACTTCCTCAAGGTATGAAAAACAGCCCTACAATTTTTCAGTGGTATGTTGCTCAGGCACTCTCATCAGTGAGAGAACAATTTCCAGGGGCATACTGTTACCACTACATGGATGACTCTTTGATAGCAACCCAAACAAAAAAGGAACTCACAGATTCGACCAAGCCGTGCTGGTTTTGCAAAGAAGTTATTTTTTCAAGAAAGTTAGAGCAAAACCAATCAGTGACTAGGTTTGAATATTGACATCTGGTAAAACCACTAGGAAAGTGACACGCCTCTGTGAACAGACAGAGTTAAAATCAGAGGAATCCTGGGAAAACTCTCTTTTCTTCCAGCTTGGGAACAGGTAACAGGAGCTAGCAGGGCTGGCCCCACTCTGCTGTGTTGCCCCTGGGCCTTGCACAGCCTAGCCGGGCCCTCCCACTGCAGCAGTCCCATCTGGATCAGGCCTGGTGGTTTCCAGGCAGGAGGAGGGGAAGAGAGTATGCTCTGTCTCAGCTTGATCAGGCCCGAGAGGCTGCTAACATTCTGCCAGTAAGCCGGCATCCCCATCGCGGCTCGGGAGGCCTAGCCAGGCTGGGCAGCCCCTGCTGGGAGCCAGGCCTCCTCCTCCTGCCCCAGTGGGGCTTTCTGAAGAATCCTCCACTATAGACAGCTCTGGCCACTGCTGCCAAGTCATCCAGCCAAGGGGAGAGGGGCCCAGCCATGTGGAGTGGACCTGCAGCTGGAGTTGGGTGTGGCTGGGGCCCCCGGGATCCTGGCGCAGTCCAGTGCGGCCTGAATGTGCCACCTTCAGCCACTGCCCGGAAGACTCATGCTTTCTGCAGGCTGTTGATTCTTTCCTTGACAGATGAAACTTGCAAAGCACTAATCTTTCTCTGAATGGGAGAAAAGACAGAATGAAGACACATAGAGACAATATGAAGATATCAAAGTCAGTAAAGAAAGAGTTACCTCTTAGGTGGAAGAGGATGAGAAGATGCCTTGGTTTTAGGCTGAAAGTCTTTTGTGAGCTATGGTAATAGACTGGAATATGCTAGAATATCCCTTTAAGTCGTGGAAATATGTATTGGGGAGATAAGAGTATTCAGATTGCAGATATAAGCAAAGGCATTTGTAATGGACTAAGTAAATATTGAAGTAGCTGTGATCTTATGAGAAGCTTGAACAGAGAAAGATGAGATGAAGATCTGTCCTTAGAAAGAGAAAAGATCTCTCTTCCTAGAGATGAAAAAAACCTTTGCTTTTGGAACTGTTCATCTTTAAAATGATACCCCATGAGTTTGATGGCCCATATGCTGCTGCAGGAAAGGCTGCGTAATATGGGAAGGTCTTCACAAATGCAGATTCCCAGGGGGCTGCTTTTGTGAGAGTTAAAAGGCCACAAGAGAACTGTTCTTTCTTGTGGGAAGTTTCCATGGCAGACCAAAAGAGACTTCTCTCTCTAAATGAACTGATGAAAGAGCATTTTATAAGTGGTAAACTGACCTAGAGTTCCAAGTTTTGTTTTTATATGTTGTCTGTGAGAAAGAAAAGAAGCTGTTGTCGGGGAGAGGAAGTGTTTTGAAGGTTTAATTCCGATTCTTATTAATTTTTTCTCTTTTGTAGTTTTTTAATAAACCTGTCTTTATACCTTTTAAGTTTTGAGCCTTTGCTTTTGTTCTAATCCTATCTCACAGCAGAAAAAGAGTAAGTAGTGTGCACTCAAACCACTACACATAATTAAGGAAACAGAAATTGTCAAACTTGAAACCACTACACAAGCCTGTTGCAAGCATTAAAAACATTTGGGCTGGAAGTAGCACCAGAAAAGGTACAGCAGCAACCACCTTGGAAGTACCTTGGACTCAAAATTATGGGTCAGACCATACAGCCCCAGACAATTCAATTCTCGACAAAAATTCAAAATTTAAATCATGCTCATAAACTTTTGGGTACCATCAACTGGCTCAGACCCTTTCTAGGGTTGACCACTCCACAATTAGTACCCTTATTTCACCTTCTAAAGGGTGATTCTGATCTAACTTCTCTCAGAAAGTTAACCCTGGAGGCAAAGGCTGCTCTTGAGATAGTAGAGCAAGCCATTACAAACAGACAGATCCACCAAATATGCCTAGAAGTGTGTATTACTGTGTTTATTTTCATTGTTGATTTCCATCCTACTGTGATTATTGGACAGTGAGATACTCAGTAGTCTGACCCTTTGCATGTTTTAGAATGGATGTTCCTACCTCACTAACCTTGACAAACAGCCCCTACCATTTTTGAGTTAATTGCCCAGTTAATAATGAAATGTCGTCAAAGGTCTTTACAAATGGTTGCAAAAGATCCCTCAAAAATCATTATACCTGTGATGCAAGAAGAATTTTAGTGGTGTTATGCCAACAGCACTGCTTTGCAAAGTGCCTTACAAAATTTCTCAGGGCAAATTTGCTATCATTTACTGAGTCATACATAACTGCAAATGAGTAAACCCACTGCCCTATCCCTAAATCCCCTGAACAATTGCACACCCTTAAAAGGCATTACTGTGTTTACTGATGGTTCTGGGAAAATGAGAAAGGCAGTTGTGACATGGAAGGAAGAAAGCGAATGGCAAACATTGGAAGGTTATGAGAATGTGTCACTTTGGTGGAGTTATGTGCTGTAGCATTGGCTTTTCAGCATTTTCTCCATACTCCTTTAAATATTGTCATTGACTCTGCCTATGTTGCTGACATAACACAGAGATTAGACTGAGCTCTGTTGAAAGAAATTGACAATGCACAATTATTTGGCCTACTAAAAACTTTGTGGCACACCATCCAAACAAGAAATTACCTGTACTACATTCTCCACATTAGAAGCCATACAAATCTCCTATGTTTTACTACAGAGGGCAATGCATGAGCATGTCACCTAGCTAGCCCTGCCTGAACAGCACCACAGTCAGACATGCTGTCACAAGCAAAAGCCTCATGGGACTCTTTTCATTCAAGGTGTTTGAACTCTGCAGAAGCAATTTCTGCTTTCAAACACAGAGGCTTGTAACATAGTCAATACTTGTGCTGACTGCCAAGGTCACACTGAACCACCACAGATAGGAGTTAAACCCTGTGGCTTAAAAGCTTTACAAATCTGTCAGACTGATGTCACCCATATTCCCGAATTCGGACAATTAAAATATGGGCATGTATCAATTGATAGTTTTTCCTCTGCCATATGAGCATCAGTCCACTCAGAAGAAAAAGGCCAGGATGCCATCACACATTGACAATTAGCCTTTGCTGCTTTGAGTATCCCTCATAACATCAAAAGAGATAATGGACCTGCATATACATCACAAAAAACTAGACAATTTCTACAGCTCTGGAGTGTGTCACACCAAACTGGTATACCCCATTTAGCAACTGGACAGGCCATTTTTGAACCCGCACATGGCACTTGAAAACACATCTTAGATAAACAAAAGGGGGGAATGTGTAGTGAAACCCCATAGAGCAGAGTAGCGAAAGCTGTCTACTCCTTAACAGTACCAGAACAATCCCAAAACCCAGTAATTCTAAATCATTTCCTATCACTGCAGTCATCTGGAAATGTCAAGTCACCTAAACCTAAGGTAATGGTAAAAGATAGTATCATGAACAAATGGGAAGGTCTGTGGGACCTCATTACATGGGGGCGTGGGTATGCCTGTGTTTCCATGGACACTGGAACACAATGGATACCTGCCAAGAGTGCTGCTCTATGCCTTGCTTGGGACCACAGACAACCTATTCCTGATGAAGCTCCAGCAGACATTGTGGAGCAGTGAGTTAAATGACTTGTGCAATTTATACATAGTGGTCTGGGACCTTTTTGAGATGATAATTTTTTTAAGGACAAAACCTAAACTGGAGAAGTTGCTTTCCCTGTTATTCAATTTTCCCATGATTGTAAAGTTGAAATGTTTCTTGTTCATAGAGTTCCATTGTAAGTTTGTAACTTCCAAGTAATAAGCCTGTGGTGCGCCAATTTGAAAGCCTGTATTGTTGGTAATCCTGCCTGACAGCTCCTGGGAATGGATATAACATTTTCAATGATATGTGAGATGCATCACTGGCTGGGAGAAGCTGGGCTTGTCGAGGTATGTAGAATCATATGTGTCATCATGCTGTCCTGTCATCTTATTTGCAAAGGGCCCTTGCAGGTAAAATAACAGAGAACACTTTGCATTTTTTTATTTAACTGAGAAGGGAGAACTGTGACAGATATAGCTGGACTATATCTGCACAGATGATTTGGCTTAACAGATACCAGCTCGACCAGCCTAGCTTGAAGTAAACAAGTCCCTGGACATGACAATGATAGGTCAGATTCAAACACAGACAGAGGACCTCAGCCAACCCCTTTGAAGCACAGATACACCCATATAATTGGCCAGTGAGCCAGGCGGAGTTAAGACCCTTGACCAATCATGTCCGTAAGCACTGGAAATTTGAAAGCTCTATAAAAGGAGCTGCCAGAGAATAAATGGAGCTGTTGCTGCATGATCTCAGTGTTAATGTCACCTCCCTGTCTCTGACTCCATGGCAACATTCAGGAGTAGAAGCCTTTTTAACTCTGGAGTTTGAATCCAGGGTCCCTTACCAGTGACCTTGACTGCAGTGAAGATAGTCATCAGGACTTAGATCAACAGTCCTCTCCACTTAGCTTACAAGAAGTCACTATCCTACCATTTAACATGGATCCAGTAACCAGGCTGGAACAGATGAGCAGGTGTGTCCAGTCCTGTCAGCCTGGATAACAAGACTAATCTCTGGAGCTTCTGCAAAGTGGAACTTAAAGCAATTAAATACCTTTTCAATTCAATTTCCCCGCTCATATGGATTTTTTCTGGGATATGTGGAATCCGATAAGGCCTGCCACACAATATTTCATGAGGACTTATGTTGTCTCTCCACCTTGGTTGTATGTGGATTCTCAGTAAGGCTATAGGCAAGGCCTGAACCCATGTCATGGATTTTCTTGACAGATCTTACTAATCTGGGTTTGGAGGGTTCCATTCATGCATTCAACTTTGCCACTTGCTTGTGCCCTGTAGGGTGTGTGCAGGTCCCAAGCAATTCCTAGAACCCAGCTAACTTCTCTGAATACTGGTACAACAAAGTGTGGCTCCCTGTCTGATGACAACACAAACAGAACCCAAAACCTTGGAATTATATGATTGAGCAAAACTTTTACCACTTCCTTGGCTGTGTTAGTGGAACAGGGGTAAGCTTCAGGCCATCCACTGAATGTGTCAACCCAACATCACATACCTGTATCCTTCTTTGAGTAGCATCTCAGCAAAATCTATTTGCCAATAATCTCCAGGGAGATCCCCTGCCGTTGTTATTCCTAACACAACTCTTTTGCTCATGTCAGGGTATCTTCTACTGCAGACTTCACATTTTCTTGTTAAAGATTGTACAATATCAGTGTGGTGGTTTAGCATGAATGTGAAAAGTTTTTTCCTAAGGAAGTTCTAGCATGGATTGTGATTGACAGCTTGGCTGACAAATGGGAGTGTTTCTATGTCTCTGGAAACACAGTCTTAAATCACAAGTTCCAGGACTTGTTCCCTTTCCTTTTCTGGTCGGCAGAAAGGTAACACCTCGTGAGTCGGGGTTCGGGCTGGGCCCCCCAGGGCCAGGCCTGCCGGGCCTTGGGGGGGGAGTGGGGTGGGGGGGTGGGGGGCCTGCCTGTGGGACAGCGGCCAGGGCTAGCCGTGTCCCCTCTGTCCCCTCCCGGCTCCTTCGATGGGGAGAGGAGGAGGAGGACTGCAGACCAGCAGTCTGGCCCTGTGCCAGGACCACGATGGCTGTGCTCTGGGCCTTGGTTGCCAGAGCCGCTGGTCCAAAAGAGGAGAGACTTTTTAAGAACTTTTCTCTGGAGCTCCAGGGAGCTGATCCAAGTTTGAGGTCTAACCAGGGATGGAGGAGGTTTCGTCCATCAGCGTTCCTGAGCATGTGCTCTCTCTCTCCCCTTTCCTCCCCCACCATCACCTGTGGCCTTGAAGCTCCGGGAGTCCACTGTAGAGAAAAAAAAAACTCTGGGCAAAGACATTAACCCTTTTCCCTCCTCCATGGAAGACAGTGATTTGAAATGTAGAGAGACAGCATTGAGACAAAGTCAGTGAAAGAACTGAGGAAGACTATTGGAAGATGGGATGGAGGAAGTGGACATTTTTGACCGGACTTCTCTAGATGTGAATTATGGGGAAATGGACTGTTTTTGTAATATCCTAATGCTGCTTGGGGGAATGCAAGTTCTAGCCAAAGGGTTGTGTGTATTGATATACATGGGTTTTAATTAAGAATTTTGATTAGAATATGTCCCTGGCTCCTGGGAAAGAACAAGGAGGTCTCTTATTTCTTTTGAGATAGAGACACATTTAAAGATGGAAGAGAATCCCTGTTTTGTACTAGAAAAGCATTCTTAAAACGATACCCCAAACCTCTGGAAGCCCATAAACAGCTTGTAAAACTGTTATATGGGTGAGACTGCACAGAATCTGCAAAAATTCCGGGTGGTTGCAGATCTGTGGCCTTGAAAAGCCACCAGACCTTTTTCTTGTGGCGTGTTCTCTATAATCCTAGAGAGACTCCTCTCCCAAGATGATGTAGGATCGTGTTTATATGGTGGTGACTGACTGAAAATCATAGTTTTCTCTCTGTGGTGAGTGGGAAAGTGAACAGTTTGGGGGAGGGGGAGGGGGAGGGAAGGTGTTTGCATGTCTCATTGTTTGGGTTTTTTTTCTCTTTTTCTTTAGTGTATATTAATAAAATCTATCTGTTTTTACTTTTAAGTTGTGCCTGTTTTGCCTTTTTCTCCCAAAGTCCTATCTCCCAGTTGATAAATGAAATTTGGCCAATGTGAAACCACGACAATCAGTCATCTCTCTTCCCATTACTACCTTCCTTAGATGTTTCAAAACATTTTTCTGTTCCCCAGTGGGTACTCTCATGCTCTCACTGTGCTATTTCCCGAAGGAGAAGGGATGGGACTACAACCTGTCCCACTGGGATAACAGCCCACATGCTTTCTTTCATTTCAGCCTTAAGGAACCTAATTAATTTGTGGTCTTCCTTATCATAATTTGGGGTAAACCCTGACAGATCTATTCCTTTTTGTGGTAACAATTCAAGAATGCTTTTTTCTGTAACACTTTTTTTCTGTTTCATCAACAAAGCAATTTCACAGTTCTGGAGTTGTTTTCTCTTTTCGATGACCTCTGCAATGCATAATAGCTACCTCTGTAGGCTTCCAAATACTCTGCAGGAGTGTGAGGATCTGTTCAGCATGCTTGATTTAATTTCCTTGAGCAGTCAGCAGCCTTTTTTCCTTCCAGATGACTCCATGGGCATGGACAACACTAAGGGCATACTTAGAGTCAGTCCATATATTAATCTTCTTTCCTTCCCTCACTTCTAAAACTCTTGTCAATGCAATGAGTTCAGCTTTCAGTGATGATAGATGTTATGGCAAGGCCTTTGGTGCAATTAACTTGTCCCTGGTTGTCACTGCCCAACATGTCATTCACTTACCATCTCTTGTGAAGCTGCTTCCATCTGTATACAGTTTCCAATCTGGATTGTCTAGAGGCAAATATTTCAGGTCTGGTCTGCTGGAATAGGCCTCTTCTATTGCCTGTAAAAAGTCATGTTTGGGCACGTTGTAAATTAACGTAGATGACAAAAACATTGCAGGGTTTACAACAGATGGTTTTAGGATAACATCATCCTGTTCCAACAACAGATTGATATTTAAGCATTCTGCTAGGGGATAGCCAATGTCCCCCCTTTTTTTCAAGTACAATTATCACTTCATGGAGTACATACAGTACAATGTGCTGTGAATTTCCAGGCCGCCTGGGCCAAGATGACAGTAGGTGCTACAGCTTTCAAACACTCAGGCCACCCTTGGCTGACATTGTCTAGCTGTTTTAAAAAGCAGGCCACAGCTGCTCTCTAGTCTTCAAGGTGCTGCACCAGTACCCCTAGAGCAACATTCAGTTGCTCATATGTAGAGTTCGGAAGACTTAGTTAAGTCCGGAAGCTCCAGAGCTGCGGCTGACATCAAGGAATGTTTCAGTTGTTTAAATGCAGCCCTTGTGCTCTCTGTCCACATGATGATTCCCTTTTCGTCTGCTTTTAGTGCTCCATACTGAGGTTTTACCAGTAGTCCATAATTTGGTGCCCATAAGTGACACCAACCTACCATTTCCAGAAAAGCTTGCAACTCTCTCACTGTGTGGGCCTCTGGAAGACAGCAGATGGCTTCTTTCTGTTCTCTGCTGAGCTGTCGATGTCCACTAAAGACTTCTAGCCCCAAATAAACTATTTCCCTGGCAACCTGTCCCTTCTCTTTCAAGACTCTATATTTACTTTGTCCCAAAACGTTCAAAAGATTTAGAGTGAGTTGGATGTAGTCATCTGGTGGTTTAGCTGCAACCGAGATATCAACATATTGAAGAATAACCCCTCCTGGTTCTTGTCTTCTCCAGTCCTCCAATTCCTTTGCTATCTGGTTTTCAAATATAGTTGGGCTATTCTTAAAACCCTGAAGTAGAACTGTCCAGGTAAATTTGCTTTCTCTCCCTGTTCCAGAATTCTCCCATTCAAAAGCAAAAAGTTCTTGACTATTCTTATGCACAGGAATGCAGAAAAATGCATCCTTAAGGTCTAAAACAGTGAGCCATCCTAATTCATCTGTCAATGTGGTCAAAAGAGTGTAGGGGTTTGCTACAACTGAGTGTATATCCTCTGATATTTTGTTAACTCCCCTTTTAAATCTTACAGCAATCGATAACTCTGACCATCAGCCTTCCTTACTGGCAGGATGGGTGTGTTGTATCTAGATTCACATTCCACTAATAACTCAAATTCAAGGAACTTTGTAATTAATGATGCCAATCCTCTACAACCTTCCTACTTAAAAGGGTAGTTTTTCTGCCTTACCAATGTGACCCCTGGTTTGAGTACAATACCCACAGGCTCAGCTCATTTGGATCTTCCCTGCTCAGGGAGGTAATAAAAAATTCCTCCCAATCCCCATCACCTACCCAGGTGCCACTTCAGAATAGGTATGAGGCCCTGGATCTAGAGGGTCAGACAGATGATTTAGAAAAAAATTATCTGCCCAGTGAGCCTCTCAATTACTCTTCATCTGTCAGACAGATTGCCACCTCTAACATTAAAAAGAAAAGGGTACTTGTAGTGGGTGACTCCCTTCTGAGGGGAACAGAGCGCCCCATATGTCGACAGGACCAAACCCACAGGGAAGTCTGCTGCCTCCCTGGGGCCTGGGTACAGGATAATACCAAGAGACTCACTGGGCTGATTCAGCCCTATGATTATTACCCACTGCTGATACTCCAGGCTGGCAGTGATGAGATTGAAAAGAGGATTGTCAGGGCAGCTAAACAGGACTTTAGGGCACTGTGTCAAGTGGTTGATAGGGCAGGAACACACGTAGTGTTCTGCTCAGTCCCTTTGGTGGCAGAGAAAAACGGTGAAAGGAATGGGAGAACCCACATTATCAACAAGTGGTTCAAGGATTGGTATCATCAGCAGAATTTCAGGATCTTTGATCATGGGGCAACTTTTACAGCACCTGGCCTGCTGGAACTGTATGCGCTCCATATCTCTATTAAGGGCAAAAGGTTTTTAGCTCATGAACTGGCAGAACTCATTGAGAGGGCTTTAAACTAGGTTTGAAGGGGGAAGGGGATGCAGCTGGGCTGTCTGGAAGCAAACCCAAGGGTGGTAAGCCTGAGTTGGGGGTGAAATCAGTAACCCAACTGAGGTGCATGTATACTAATGCACACAGCATGGGTAACAAACAAGAAGAGCTGGAAGCCATGGTACAACAGCAATGCTATGATGTAGTCACCATCATGGAAATGTGGTGGGAGGACTCACATAGCTGGAGCACTGCACTGGATGGCTACAAACTCTTCAGAAGAGACAGAAAAGGGAGAAGAGGTGGAGGGGTGGCCCCTTATATTAGGGAGGCTTTTGATGCCGTGGGTATTGAAACTAATGACAATGAAATTGAATGCCTATGGGTAAGAATTAAGGGGAAGGCCAACAAGGCTGACATTCTACTGGGAGTGTGTTATTGTCCATCCATCTGTCGCCCTGATCTTTTTCAGCCTTCTGATGTTTGCATTTTTGTACTGGAGCTTCTCATGCATTGTAACATAAACAAAGTTATTGTTTTCGCATTCCTCTCTGGAGGAAGAACAATTGATAGACTTCTAGTTTGACCAGTGATGTTGGAGAGGTGTCAACCTCATTGCTCAATCCCTGATCAAACTCCAAAAACTATATAAATCAAAGTTCAGAAATAAACACTCTCTTTTTTGCTCTGACAAACTGAGTGCCTGAGTGTCTTTCATTGCGTGTTCATTTAGTGACACTCATCCAGGAAGTAGAGGTGGACAACTTATTCTATAAGTAGCTGGAGAATCTTTCAGGATCACCAGCCCTTGTTCTTGTATGTGATTTTAACCTACCAGACATCTGCTGGGAACTTAATACATCAGAAAAGAGGCAGTCCAGGAAGTTTTTAGAGTGTGTGGAGGATACCTTTTTGTCTCAGCTGGTGAGTGAGCCCATCAGGGGAGGGAGTATGTTAGACCTGTTGTTTGCAAATAGAGATGAGCTGGTGGGAGATATGATGGTTGGAGGCTACTTAGGGCATAGTGATCATGAAATTATAGAGTTGTCCATATTTTGCGAAATGTGGAGGAACATCAGTAGGACTTTTACAGTGGACTTCCGGGGGTCAGACTTTGGCCTATTTAGGAGACTTATTCAGCAAGTTCCTTGGGAAACAGGCCTTAAAAACAAAGGAGTCCAGGAAAGGTGGGCATGCTTCAAAACAGAGATCTTGAGGGCACAGAAACAGACTGTCCCTGTGTTCCCAAAGATGAGTTGAGGAGGGAAATGTCCTGCCTGGATGGGCAGGTTTTGGAGGAACTTAGGAATAAAAAGAGGATGTATCATCTTTGGAAGGAGGGTCATGTCTCACAGGAAGTATTTAAGGGGGTTGCTAGGGCATGTAAGAAAAAAATTAGGGAGGCCAAAGTTCAGTTCAAACTTAAATTGGCAACTTTTGTAAAGGATAACAAAATATGCTTTTACAAATATATTAATGGTAAAAGGAAGGGTAAGACCAACCTTTGTTCCTTATTGGATGAGGGAGGGAACTTAGTAACTGCAGATAAGGAGGAGGCAGAAGTGCTTAACGCCTTCTTTTCCTCAGTCTTTAGTGGGAAGACAGCTTGTCCTCTGGACAACTGTCCTCCTGAGTTGGTAGATGGTGTTAGGGAGTAGAATGGTCCCCCTGTTATCCAGGAAGAGGCAGTCAGAGAACTGCTGAGATGCTTGGATGTTCACAAATCTATGGGATCAGATGGGATCCAGCCCAAGGTGATGAATGGGCTGGCAGATGAGTTTGCGAAGCCTCTCTCCACCATTCACCAACAGTTTTGGCTCACTGGTGAGGTTCCAGATGACTGGAAGCTGGTCAATGTGACACCCATTCAAAAAAGGGTAGGAAGGAGGATCCTAGTAATTATAGGCCAGTCAGCCTGACCTCAGTACCCAGTAAGGTAATGGAACAGTTTATAATGAGTGTCATCACGCAACACTTATGGGATGGCCAGAGTATTAGCCCCAGCCAGCACGGGTTTAGGATAGGTAGGCCATGTTTGACCAATCTGGTCTCCTTTTATGACCAGGTGACCCGACTGGTAGATGTGGGAAAGGCTGTGGATATTGTCTATTTTAACTTCAGCAAGGCTTTTGACAGTGTCCCACAGCATACTCCTGGATAAGCTGGCAGCCTGGGACTTGGACAGGAGCACTCTTTGCTGGGTTAGGAACTGGCTGGATGGCCAGGCCCAGAGAGTGGTGGTGAATGGTGCTGTATCCAGCTGGCGGCTAGTCACCAGTGGTGTTTCTCAGAGGTCTGTGCTGGGGCCAACTCTGTTCAATAGTTTTATTGATTACATGGGTGAGGGTATTGAGTCTTTCATTAGTAAATTTGAGGACAACACTAAGCTGGGAGCATGTGTCGATCTGTTGGAAGGTAGGAGGGCTCTGCAGAGAGATCTGGAAAGGTTGGATGGATGGCCAGAGTCTAACAAGATGAAGTTTAATCAGACCAGGTGCCGAGTCCTGCACTTTGGTCACAATAACCCCCTGCAGTGTTATAGGCTGGGGATGGTGTGGCTGGACAGTGTCCAGGCGGAGAGGGACCTGGTGGTTCTGGTCGACAGCCAACTGAACATGAGCCAGCAGTGTGCCCTGGTGGCCAAGAAGGCCAACAGCATCCTGTCCTATATCAGGAATAATGTGGCCAGCAGGAGCAGGGAGGTCATTCTTCCCTTGTACTTGGCATTGGTGAGGCTGCACCTTGAGTACTGTGTCCGGTTCTGGGCCCCACAGTTTAGGAAGGATGTTGAGATGCTTCAGCTTGTCCAGAGGAGGGCAATGAGGCTGGTAAGGGGCTTGGAACATAAGCCCTATGAAGAACGGCTGAGGGAGCTGGGGTTGTTTAGCCTGGAGAAAAGGAGCCTCAGAGGTGACCTTATCACTCTCTGCAACTTCCTGAAAGGTGATTATAGTCAGGTGGGGATTGATCTCTTTCTCCAGGTAACAACTGACAGAACAAGAGGATACAGTCTTAAGCTGCGCCAAAGGAAATATAGGTTGGATATAAGAAAAAGTTTTTTACGGAGTGATAAAGTATTTGAATGGTCTGCCTGTGGAGTTGGTGTAGTCACCATCCCTGGATGTATTTAGAAAAAGATTGGATGTGGCACTCATTGCCATGGTTTAGTTGAGGTGTTAGGGCATGAGTTGGACTCTATGATCTTGAAGATCTCTTCCAACCTAGTGATTCTGTGATTCTGTGATCACTTGCCCACAGTATTGGAATGACAAGACCTTCAATTTCTTTGGGAATTTTGCCACAATGCTCCCATGTGAAAAGGACAGTTACTTTGACAAATTTAGTTTCAGGAATCCCCTGAATTTGCACTCCCCCTTCTTTGCAAAATTTAATTTCTGCTTCTAATTTCCCCAATAAATCCCTACTTAACAATGGTTTGGGGAAGTTCAGCATATAGAGTAATTGGTGAGTCACCCAGTGTTTTCCCAGCTTAAGTTTTAAAGGTTGGAAGAAAGGCCTTGTTTCATGTAGCCCTGTGGCACCAATCACTTGTACAGTATCTTGACTCAGTTTCCCTTTTTAAAGTATTTAACAGAGAATATGTTGCCCCCATATCCACCAAAAATTCAACATCATTTTTCCCCAGCTTAGCTACAACTGAAGGGTGAGCCAGGGATAGGCCCTTCAGTCATCCTCTGTCTACATTCACGGCTAATTCAGGAGCTGGGAGTGTCCTCTTCATCAGCATCAGACACTCCTTTTTCCAGTTTCCATTCTTGTTGCAAAAAGCACATTGGTCTTTTTTAGGTGAGGAGTACTCCTTTTTGACGTGTTAGATGACTTTCCCTGATCACCCCTTTTACCCTGTTGGCCTTTATCCCCATCTTTTGAATCCCTATTTTGATATACTATTCAAGCCATGTCCAAAAATTTACCTATGTCATGTCTCATTCATCTTTTGCAGCTTTTTCCTTCTGTCACTTGCAGATTGGCCTATAACAAATAAACCAGGTGGGACTAATCTTCAGGTGCCTCGAAGTCCATATTTGTGTGTTTTCATGCAGCCTCTTTAAGCCTATTCAAGAAGTCCGTAAGAGTTTCATTCCCATATTGTCTTTTTGTACAATTTGGACCAATTTACTGCTTTAGGTATAGCATGTCTTATACCTAACTCCACCCATTTCTGATAACGTTTTAATCACACCATTTGTTTTGATACATTAGGGTCTCAACCTGGGTCATTTCAAGGGAAAATATCATTAACTGGCCCTTGAAGCGTTCTGGCTACTTTTTGGGCCTCTATAGCAGTTATAAGTCCTTCTAACCATCTCTCTTTCATCTAATAATGTATCCATCACTGCATCTAGATGGCTCCAGTCTGGGTTTGGTGTCTTAATAGCCTTGTCTACAAAATTAGCCCCCTTTTCTGGATTTTCTCTATACTGTTCAACTGAGGCCTTCCACTGTTGCAGCTCAACAAGAGAAAAGGGAACCTTAATATAGACAGGACCTTGATTACCAACTGCCTGCTTCACAGGGGCTTGTATAGCTGGTTCTTCCTTTTCTGGCTATTCCATTTAGACCTGCCTTCTTGCCTCTCTACCCCGGGTCCACTCTGCCACTTGGCTTGAAAGTAATTTGTGGCTCTTTCCCTCCTTCCGCTCCCCATCTCAGACACAGAGAAATCCTCTATCTCCCTATCTTCCACATCTGGAGTCACCATTATCTCTACATCATCCTCCCATCGACGACTGCATTATAGATAGCTGTGCCTGATACTACAAGAGGAACAACATTGCTTCAATCTCCTATCCTTTGCCCTTTCCTTTTCTAATGATAACACGAAGGATTCTGACTGGATGTGTAAATGTCCCTTTTGACATTCTGGGTGCTTTCTCAACTTAAAGAACAAACATACATCAAATGCCTCATCTCATTTCTCCTTTTTTCAAGACAACATCAACTGTAGAATGGTGTCGTACTTTAGGGTACCATTCTTTGGCCATTTAGCGTGTTCTTCAAGCTCATATAAGGGCCATGAGTAATTACAATATTGGATTGGTGCAGGTTTACTTAGTGGTTCTCCTGCTTTTTCCAGTAGTTCAATATACATTTCAATGGAGAATTTGGGATATTATCCTCCACTTTTTTTTTTTTTTTTTTTTTTTTTTAGGAGAACCTGGTCCCACATTCAATAATTACAAGTACGGGTGGGGGTTGCCAGACCTGCAATCACTAAAACTGACACAAGAGGCCGCTCAAAGACCATAAATGCAATTTCACCCACCAACACCAAATAGAAGTCCAACCTAATATGCAATAGTACTAAAAAGTCTCAGCAAACTCACTCACCCTTGAACACTCTTTTAGCAAAGATATTTTTTATACCATGGGCATCCCTGCTTTTATATGCTGGCAAACTCAGATCATCACACATAACTATCATACACAAACACACTCCGAGTTCAAGAAAAATTCAAGGACTACAAAGCAATTGAAACAGACTTCAGCACTCTCCAGCCAAGGCTGGAGCCGAGCTCCACCTGAAAGTTGAGCCTGGGTTTTGTTTCCTCCACCTCCACCCAAATCAAGATAGTGAAGCCACCACAAGACAGCAAAACTATGGACTTGGTCTGATGATACCTCCCAGAGAAAACTTCTAATATTACCAGGGGACTCAAACACCTATTCTCTCTTTTTTTTTTTTTTTCCAGGGGACTAGAACACCTTATACACAGAAGGAGAGAAACTCCCAAGGGGGAGGGAAAACTTGAAATCCTTCCCTTGTCCCCTCATTTTTCATAAGATTATTTGGGGGCTGTGTAACCCAGGTTACCTGTGAACCCCTTAATCTCCCCTGTTCTTGGCCCTTGAACCCCTCTTTCCAGTAAATCAAATATTCCCCTTGCCAAATAACCCCAAAATAATTGAAATTATTCATTTAATCACCCGGGGATCCTCCCTGAGCCCCAGGAGACGATCAGAAGTCAAAGCTCTCCCCAAGAATTCCTCAGAGCCAGCTGGAGATCTATCGACTGGAGACCTCCTGGGGCTCAAGGCTGAAGTCCTATCTGGGTTGCCAAATTACTCTTACCAAATGTCTGAAATACAGGAATCAAACTCTCCAACACTAAAATTATGTTAAAGAGGGTATAATTTTTTCAGGCTTGAGTTGCATGCAGGAGAGTCTAACATAACATAGACGTGATTCTACAGGAGGGTTACTTATATATAGTGGCTACATGCATAGTACAATTTACCTATTACCATATATTCCCACCCCAAGTTCCCAGAGATTCAGTCCTTTGTTTTGTCTATCACTGCATTCTTGGGCCAGATGTCGTCTTCTTATCTTCCAACTGTCCTTGCTGAAAGCAGCTTTGCCAGGCTTTGTTTCTCCACTAAAAGTTTCACAGGCACAGTAAAAATTGAATTAACTCTTGGTATCAATCTCATTGCTGTTTTTTTCTAGTAAACTGTTATTTCAACTCATAATTGCTACTTTTTGTCCCTCTTTCATCAGAGTGGGTGTCACCAAAAACTGGGAAATAAACTCTTAAACCGATTTGTTTGGTTAGAAAGCTGACATTACTTTATTTAGCCTGAGTGCATGGGGGATCTCTCCATCTAACATGTATCCCCTGCAGCCTAACAGACTATCTTATATTCATGAACCTAATATATATTCACTATATTTCTATTATATATTCATTACATTTCCTGAATGCATACATATATGCTAATTATTTCTGTGGAGTTATTTTGGATATGGTTCTGTTAAAAACAGGCCAGGAGACCTGCTCCTTTGAAAGGCCTTTATTAGTCAGCTCTTTCAAGGGGGAGCTCAAGGGGTCGCCTGCGCCACTCCCGCTCGGGCCGCCGCTGAGGAGGAGGTGCCAGACGAATCTGCTGCTCTCGCCGCAGAGTCGGGAGTTCCAGCCTCGCGGGAATCCCCAGGAACTCGTTGGGCTCATGTAGTCTAGGGGTGTCACCTTTGCTCAGTCTTTTTCTGGTCATGGCGAGGCAGCAGAAGCAGAATCAGTCCCTAGGTAGCTGAGGGTCCTCTTGGTGTTGTAGTGTCTCCCTTTTATCTGGATTTTGTGCTGGGTCGCAGCCTTTGGGTCCTTTTGCCAGCAACTGCACTTCCACTTGGAGCGGAGCACCATGGAAGTCTTTGGATTTTCCTATTAGGTGGGGCCGGCAGTTCGAGGAGTCGGCGGGAATGGAGACAGCCTAGCCCGACGGAAGGGGAAGGGAACCCGGGGTTTTAGGGGGAGTGTACAACTTGGAATAAGGTTTTGAGGGTGCAAATTTCGGTACAAATAGCATAACTTTCTTAACAGACAGGGTACAACTGGCATAGCATTTTAAACAGCATAACCTTCCTAACAAATGACAGACTGTGTCAAAAATGGGAGTTTCTTACATTTTATTCATTTCAGTTCCAGATCTTCTAATGAATCTTTTCTCCTTGAGAGTATCTCAAATATGTGGTCAGGTCATAATGTACTTCTCTTATTATTCTTAGCTCTAATTTTCCAATGTCTTCCCCCCACTGCTGCATAGACTCCTTTTTAAAGAAATATAACTTGTCCTGTATGGGGCAGGGGGGTGAGCAGAGGGAAGGAAAAGTGGCTGCTTGGAGTTTAATTTCCATCTGATTTTAAATCACAGCAACCACTAAACCATGTCCCTAAGTGCCACATCTATGTGTCTTTTAAATACCTTTGGAGATGGTGACTCAATCACTTTCCTGGGCAACCAGTTTCAATGCTTTACAACCAAGGCAAGACATGGCGAAATATGCTGGAAAAAGACATAGCTGAGGCCTTTCTCCATCTGGTTTTTGTGATATGGATAAGTTGAACTTTAGAGAAATAATAAGGTGTATTTGGTTTGCATGGCCAAGCTTTGGTAGCGGGGAGGGCTACAGGGATGGCATCTGTTAGGAGCTGCCAGAAGCTTCCTGCATGTCTGGCATAGCCAATCCCTGCTAGCTCCAAAGATGGACTTGCTACTGGTCAAGGCTGTCCCAATAAGAAATGGTAGTAATGCCTCTGTGATAACATATTTAAGAAGAAAGAAAAAAAAAAGTTATTGCGCAGTTGCAATTGCAGCCAGAGAAGAGTGGGATGAGAATATGTGAGAGGAACAACTCTGCAGACACCAAGGTCAGTGGAGAAGGAGTGGGAAGAAGTGCTCCTCTGCAGCCTGAGGTGAAGACCATGGTGAAGCAGTCTATCCCCCTGCAGCTCATGGAGGACCATGGTGTGATACGTGAAGAGACGAGACCCACCAGCAGAGACAGAATGAATCTAAAGTTTATTTGGAAGCATCAGTAAATATATATCTTTACCCCTAAGAGCTTTTTTTATTGGTTACAGCTTACAGAAGTGATCACTGTCCTACAATAAATCTGTCCTCTTGACATTTTCCATTGTTCTCTCCAAAGCCATGTGTCTTGGTTTGAGGCAAATTCGGGAGGAAACCTCCAAATGGGGTCCCTCTAGAAAGCAGATTCAAGTGGCCCCTCCCCCTACTGGTTCAGGAAAAGATTTCCTTGGCAAAAAGTGGAAAAACCTGTTTATTTAACAAGCAAAGTATTCATGAGCATAAAAAAAAGTGAATAATATTAAACAATAAAACCTCTTGCTGTTCTGAAGAGATGGAAAATTCACAAAGTCCTTGTTGCAAGGGGTAGCTAGGCTCACCCAGTCTCTTATCAGTCCCTCCTGGGCTGGAAAATGCCACTTCCTGGGCCCCGGTGGGCCACAGGCATGAGCTTGCGGTGTTTTTCTGGGTTTTCAGTCCAAAGCAGGCTGATCAGTTCCAAGAAAAAGAAAAGCCACAGTCTGGGCAACTTCTCTGCTTCAGCTAGCTAATTAACTAAAAGCAAAGGAGAGCTCTCTCCTGCTCTGTGCTGTAGACAACACTGTCTGTGAGAAGGAAAGCTCTTACCTTTATGTTTTGAATACTACCACCTCAGACATTCCATCGCTTCTCCTTCTCCCTCCCTTCACTCTCAGTTCTAGTTTTAAAGGTGCAAAACTTATTTCTAGGCTAAACAGATGAATGGGGATACAATTCAGCATCATAAAGTCACCCCAGGACATCATGGTAAAGGAGTGTGAAGAGTGTGTGTCTATGTTGACATAGAAGTTGAAACTCGTTCGTTCAGTTCTGTCTCAGGAACACTCTGTGTCAGAGAGATGCTGCTGGTGCTGCTGCTGTTGTTCTCTGTTTAACTCTTTCCTTACACCAACACTTTTTAACCCAACACCACAGGGTTTCAGAGAACCACCCACAGCCCATGGAAGAGACCCATGCCGGAGCAGGTGGATGACTGAGAAGAGGCTGTGACCCTGTGGGAGGCCCATGGAGAGAGGAGCCCATGTTTGAGCAGCCTGTTCTTTAAGGACTGCACCCCATGGAAGAGTGACCCATGCTGCAGCATTTTGGGGAGGATTTGCCCATGGGATGGACTCAGTTGCAGCAGTTACTTTGCTGTTGGCCAGAGTCAGCACCAAAGACACAGACACCAACTTAAGGAATAAGTGTAATTTACTATAATGTAAAACTGCAAAGAATTGCAAAAGGATAAGTTAAGCGATGCACCTAATCATTACTACAAAAGAATGCCTATAGTGATTAAGAAAGATACATCACCAATTACCATAATACTTAACCCCTTTATCCTGGTCCTCACAAGCTGGGGAAGCCACTATCACAGTGAAGGACTGAAGAATCATTCCAGCTAACTGGGAAATTGAGCAGATTTGTCTACCTACAGGCAACGAGGCTTCCAACTTTGCTGTGAGATGGTCCCATTTTTATACTGTTGAATAAATAAGCTACCATTACTTTTAGTGCAGGAACATCTGGTTTCATTGTCTTATTGCGTTTCTCCCAAAGCCTGGCCAGGGCTCAAGGAGGAACCAAGAAAATTGTCTTTGATCCTATACCCTCAAACAAAGCCTGATGTGGCCTTGTCCAGTTTCAAAATATGGAAAGGTAAATAACATGTTTTGTCAATGAGCCGATACATATATTGCTAATAATACCTTGTTAATGAGCAAATACATATATAACATTTTGTTGGAAGGTTTATCTAGAGCTCAACTTATGCTCATGGCCTGTTGTTCAGGCCTTAGTACTTCAGCAGTTTTCAGAGAACTGTTGCTCATGAGATGGACTCACATTGAAGAAGTTCATGGAGAACTATCTCCCATGGGGGAGGACCCCATGCTGGAGCAGGGGAACAACTCCTCTCCCTGAGCAGTGGGAGAAACAATGTGTGATGAACTGACCATAACCCCCATTTCGTCTCCCTGTGCTTCTGGGGTAGAAGGTAGAGCTTGGAATAAGGGAGGGGTGAAGGAAAGGTGTTTTTAAGGTTTTATTTTACTTGTCATTATCCTGCTCTGATTTTGCTAGCAATAAATTCAGTTAATATCTCTAAGTGGAGCCTGTTTTGCCCATGGTGGTGTTTGGTGAGTGAACTCTCTCAGTCTTTAACTGATGAAGCCTTTGTTATATTTCTTTCCCCTGTCCAGCCTCAGAGGGGAGTGATAGAGAGGCTTCCGTGGGTGGCTGACATTCAGACATCATCAACCCACTACATAGGGCAAAAAGTATGTTCAGTTACTTTGGGCAGCCAGCAGCACAGGGGAAGCAGAGGAAGATCAAGCATGCAGATTTGAGTGTATTCATCATAGAATCATCACTGAAAAGTTTGGGTTGGAAGGGACCTTCAAAATCATCTAGTTCCAGCCTCCCTACCATACATGGGGACATTTTCCACTAGACCAGGTTGCTAAAACCTGACCTTGAACACTTCCATGGATAGGGCATCCACAGTTTCTCTGGGCAACCTGTTCTAGTGTCTGATCACCCTCACAGTAAAGAATTTCTTCTTATTGTCTTATCTAAATCTATTCTTTGTCTTGATTTAAGACAATTTAAGAGGTGGGCACTCTGGAATGAGTTGCCTCCTGTTATAGTTTTACCAATCCTTTTCCACCAATAAGGGGAAACTAAATATGCGTAGATAGAAGTGAAAAAATAGCAGTTTACTAACAAGCAAAACAGCAAGAGGCAAAAAATAACAGTAAATAATGACTAGATACAAAATTGGTAAATCTCATTAACTCCACGGAAACAAAGAGAAAAACAAAATTGCCAGGGTACCCCATCCTTTCCCAAGATGGTGGGCCTACAGCCAACCTCATGGCTTGAAAGACAAAGGGAAAATGGCGACTGCCTTCCCTCCCTCCAAGATGGTGCTCTTTGAAGAGACAAAGGGAAATGATGGCGAACAAAAACCCCTCCTGGGAAGGTAGGAGCTTATGAAGAACTTCTAGTGGCAGATGAGGATTGCCAATGTGTGTGAGGTCAGTACTGCTGGTCACTGCTTTTTCCTGCCACCCAATGGACTCTGCCGGTATTGGTGCTGCTGTTTCTGAGCTGCTGGTGTGTTGACGGAGGGAGGGGGGAGAAACTGTCTCTCAGCAGAGAAGTGTGATGGCCTGTCCCCAGACCAGCTCAAGCTTCATGCTCCTGACAGATGTTGCAAAAATTCATTCCAAAACAGTTTCTGATTGCAAAATGCAGCTTTTATAGTTGCTGCTGTTGCAAGTCCGGAAAAACCTGCCTGAAACAACCTTCGATGAAGCATAGCCTCTGTCTGGAGCAAAAGACACTGGGCAAAAGAGAACTCAGCTTAGGTGTTCTGACTTTTTAAAGGGACCCTGGCAACTCCCTAGTCCTGTTTCTGGCAGCAGTACTGGGTCTTAAAAAGACAGCAACAATTTTGGGCACAGATACATATGGAATACAGAAACATTTTGGTTTACCCAGGACACCTCTAAGTTTAGAGCCATTCCCTCTTGTCTTGTCACTACACACCCTTGTAAAAAGTCCCTCTCCAATTTTCTGTCTCCCCTTAGGGAGGCTTAAGAAGGCTGCTTTAAAGTCTTCCTGGAGACACAATTTGCTTTCTGGGCTGCAAGTGCACATTGCTGGGTCATGTCAAGGTTCTTGTCCACCAGCACCCCCAAGTCCTTTTCCTTAGGGCTACTCTGTTGATCAATTCTTCACCCAGCCTTTATTTCTGATGGGGATTGCCCTGACTCAGGTGTAGGACTTGGAACTTGGCATTGTTGAACATGATGAGATTAGCATGAATGGGCTGTTGTGGTTTGATACTGGCCAAACGCAGGCACTCACAAAGTCCTTCCCTCACCCTTTTCTGCTATAGTTTGGCAGAGGAGAGGGAAAAAGAATTAATGAAGGGCTCATGAGTTGAGCTAAGGACTGGGAGAAAAACACTCTTAGGGCAAAACAGGTTAAAATTGAAAGGTATAATGTAATTTTATTATTAACAGACTCAGAAGAAAATAAGAAGTAAAATAAGCCTTTAAAACACCTTTTTCCCCCCACCCCCACCTCTCCCTCTTTCCCACTAACAGCACAGGATGACAGAGCATAGGGGTTTTGGTCAGTTTTCCACTTGAGATCTTCTGTTTACTCAGGGAGAGGAGTCTTTTTCTGCTATGCTGTGAGATCCCTTCCATGGGCAAACAGTCTTGCCAAAACTGCTGTGGTATGGGTCACTCATCTGCGGGGTGGAGTCTTTGAAGGATAGGCTGCTCTAGTTTGGAAGCAAGGGCCCTCTCTCTCTCTCTATCTCTGGGAGCAGGGGCCCTCTCTCTGTATTCGGGTCTCTCACTGGAGCACAGCTTTCTCCCACATCCACCTGCTCTGGCGTGAATACTTCTCTCACAGGCTGCGAATGGATCTCTGCATCCCCCATGGACTTCATGTGCTGCAGGGGGACAGCTTATTTACCATAGTCTCTACCATGGCCTGCAGAGGAATCTTGGCTCTGGCACTTGGGGCACCTCCTCTCCCTCTTTTTCCACTGACCTTGGTGCCGCCATGTTGCTGTCCCTCACATGTCTTTACTTCCTCCTCTGACTAGAAGAAAAACTGCTGCTTGTAGGTACCACTGCCAACAAGTTCCATCAATCCAAAGATTCCTACAGGATCCCACAGCACCGAGAGGCCAATCTCATCTAAATTCTGGGCTGGAGAGTCACTTGCAATATTTTTGCCACCTACCATGCGACCCTGCCGCCACCAAGCAGGCAGTGGTGGCCGCCGCAGTGGTGGCCGCCACAGTGCTGGCACTATTTAACGCCTTTCTTCATGCAGAGCATCAGTAAGGAGAAGCTTCTGCCCCTGCCTCACCTCTCTGCCCTCAGCGTGGTTGGCTAGGGGTGGTCAGGCAGGCAAGGCTCGCTATGGGTCGTGCTGAAATGGTAGTGACCATGGTGCATCGCCGCAGGCTGTGCCGGGATGGCCTCAGGTGGTGGCACTTTGCCATCCTTGGAAAAAACTGTACTTGCCCTGTTTTGATTTTCTTCGTAAATACGTCATCACAGAGGTGTTACCACCCTCTCCAACTGGGCCAGCAGCATGTCCATCTTCAGAGCCATCAGAGATTGGTTTTGTCAGACATGGTGGAAGCTTCTAGCAGCTTCTCACAGAAGCTACTTCTGTGGCCCTCCCCCACTACCAAAAACTAGGCTGTGCCAAATCAACACACGGGCCCATCTCTCAAATGTGTCAAGGTCCCTCTGAACGGCATCCCTTTCATTTTATTGTGTCAACTGCACCACACAGCTTGGTGTTGTCAGTGAACTTGCTGAGGGTGCACTCTATCCCACTGTTCATGTAACTGACAAAGATGTTAACCAGCGCCAGTTCCTTGAGGAATGCCACTCATAACTGGTCTTCACTTGTGTCTTAGTTTGAAAGACAGGTGTCTGCCGAGGAAGGTGGGAACTTCCCTTGGAATGGAGAATATGACCCCCTTCCCCCCGAATCATTATAACTCTAAAATTAAGGGTCTTTCCAGCAAAGATATTGGGAAAAGGAATAAGAATTCTTTAGTAGTCTGCATATGTATAACAACACAAACAAACAACAATGGCAGCAACAGCAAATAGAACCAGAAACCCAGTAACAGCCTGCTCTCGGCTGCAGGCACTTTCCCCTTTGGTGTAGTCACAGCCGGCAGGGGCGCTGGTATGCTCCCGGTGGGACAGGGCAGGTGTAATGATTCCCCCGTGGCTGCAGGGGGCGCTGTGGTGCAAGCTCAGTCACATCTTCCTGATGAGGCAATAGCGGACAGGCTGAATGGCAAAAATGAGCTGCAGCGAAGCCATCGCATAACACGGTTATCCAGCTGTTTCCTGGACATTTTGTCTGTACGGATACTCTGAGAGGCAGTATCCCAAAAGATTACATCTACAGACTTTCCTAGATCAGCCAGGTGGGTTACACTGTCATTAAAGAAAATCAGGTGCAAAAAGCAGGAGTTTCCCCTCATGAAGCTGATGCCTTGGGAAGGCTGACCTGGAACAGAGACTAGACAGAGCTAGAGAATAAAGCAGATATTTATTAAAAGGCCTTTAAGGGTACATCTTGGGGAGTACAAGAGCCTGGCCAGGGCTACACCCAAGGTGGACTTAAAAAGGTCACAAAATGGACGACTGGTCATGAAGTCTTACACTTTTATAAGTTTTGGTCCATTTGCATGTTGGGGTTTAATTGTCTGATTACAGCTTCAGATTATGAAGTCCTGTCCTTTTTGTTTTTTCTCTTCAGTCCACTGTTGTTTAGGATTTTGGGCCTGAAAATTGTACTCATTGTCCTTGGCCTTCAGCAGAAAAAAGAATTGTTTTGTCTATCTACTTTGGGAAGAGAGCTTACTAGCACTTAATATGAGGCTCAGAACTATACCCCTAGGCAGCACAGAATCTGAAAAACATGAAAGCTAAAACTTAAGGCATCATTTCCCCCCTTTAGAGGCCTGAAAAGACCTTTTCCTTGTCGAGTCTCTATTCTAAATATCTACTAATAATAGGTATTCAATAACAGATAAGTATTCAACAATAGTAAACAACTAACAATAATGAACATCTAAAAATAAGACATCTAACAACAGATAACTACCTAATAGTAAATAAGTATCTAACACTAGATAAATATCTAATAACATTAAACATTTAACAACAGTAATGTCTTGCACAGTTGGGTATCATGCAAAGATTAATAATTATTGTGAACAGTTCTTTAGGAACAGAAGAGGAATCATTTAAAGCATGTTTTTGTCTGCATCAGTCTCTGTTTTTACAGTAGTTTCAGGAGCAGAAGCTTTTTTAACTTTGGAGTAGTGAATCCAGGGTCCTTTGCCAGCAACTTTGACTGCGGTGAGAGGTCAGCAGAACATGGAATTGTCCTCTCCACTTGGCTTGTAGAGGATCATTGTCCGACCATTTAACATAGACCCAGTCTCTAGGCTGGAAGGGATGTGCAGGTGTGTCCAGTCCTATGGGTCTGGATAGCACAATGTAAGTCTGGAGCTTCTGCAAAGTGGAACCTAAAGCCATTAGATATTGCTGTAAATCAAGTTTCCCCTTCATGTGAATTTCACCTGAAATATGTGGGATCTGATATGGTCTGCCATACAGTATTTCATCAGGACTGATGTTATCCCTACACTTTGGTTGTATGCAGATTCTCAGTAGAGCTAAAGGCAAAGATGGAACCCATGTCATGGATCTTTCCTGACAAATTTTTCTAATTTGTGTTTTGAGAGTCCCATTCATATGTTCAACTTTACCACTCACTTGGAGTCTATAAGGTGTATGCAGTACCCAAGTAATTCCCAAAATCCGGCTAACGTCTTTAACCGCTGTTGCAACAAAATGTGGTCCCCTTTCTGATGACATTCCCAAGGGACCCCCAAACCTTGGAATTATATAATTGAACAAAACATTCACCAATTCCTTGGCTGTATTAGTGCAACAGGGGTAAGCCTCTGGCCATCCACTAAAGGTGTCAACTAATAATAGTATGTACCAGTATGCCTCTTTGCGTGGTAACTCTGCAAAATCTACTTGCCAGTAATCTCCAGGAAGAGCCCCTGTTTTTGTTACTCCTAATACAACTCTTTTCCTCATGTCAGGGTTGTTTTTACAGCAGATTTCACATTTTCTCACTACTGATTGTATAATGTCAGTCATTCCCGTTCCTATTACTACATTTTTTAGGTGTTTCAGAATATTTCCAACCCAGAAATATCTGTTTTCATGTTCTCTTTGAGCTAGCTCTGGAAGGATCAGGGGTGGGACTACAGCCTGATTTGCTGGTGTAACAGCCCATCCACTTTCTGTGATCTCAGCTTTAAGAACCTTGATTAGTTTGTGGTCTGCTGGGTCATATTTTGGCGTGAACCCTGAAAAATCAATCTCTTTTTGTGGAATTACTGCAAGAATACCTTTTTCTTCAATCCCTCTTGCTGCTTTATCAGTAAAGCGATTTCCCAATTCTGGAGTAATTTTCCCTTTTTGGTGACCTCTACAATGAATAATAGCTACTTGTATATGTTTTTAATGCTCTGCATTTGTTCAGCATGTTTGATTTGATTACCTTGAGTGTTAACCGCATATAATCATTCTGTGATTATGTGTTTCCTACGCTAACACTCTCTCCTTCCAGATGGCTCCGTGGCTGTGGACAACACTAAATGCATATTTAGAGTCAATCCATATATTTACCTTCTTTCCTTCGCTCAGGTCTAGGGCTCCCATCAGTGCAATCAGTTTGGCTTTCTGTGATGACACATCTGCTGGCAGGGCCTTTGCCTTCATCACCTTATCCTGAGTGGTTACTGCATAACCTGTCATCCTTTTGCCATTTTGTATAAAGCTGCTCCCATCTGTAAAAAGCTCCCAATCTGGATTTTCCAGGGGCATGTCTTTCAGGTCAGGTTGACTGGAATAGACTTATTCAATTGTCTGTAAACAGTTATGTTCAGGTTCGTTGTCAATTAAAGTGGAGGACAAAAACATGTCAGGGTTAACAACAGAAGTTGTTTTCAGGGTAACATCATCCTGTTCTAATAACAGTACTTGATATTTAAGCATCCAGTTACTAGACAGCCAATGTTCTGGCTTTTTGTTCCAGTGCAGCTGCTATGGCATGGGATACATATTTTGCAACGTGTCACCCAAGGGTGAGCTTTCGGGCTTCCTGGATCAGGAGGACAGTGGCTGAAACAGCCTTCAGGCACCCTGGCCAGCCTTGGACAACATTGTCTAGCTGTTTGGAAAAGTAGGCCACAGCCCTCTGTTGGTTCCCAAGGTGCTGTGCTAGTACCCCCAAAGCTATATTCAGTCTCTCATATGTAAAAAGTTCAAAAGGTTTAGTTAAGTCTGGCAGTCCCAGTTCTGGAGCTGACATTAAACAGCATTTCAGCTGTTTAAAAGCTGCTCTGGTGGTTTCAGTCCATATGATAATTCCTTTTTCGGCTGCTTTTAATGCCCCCATATAGGGGTTTTACCAGCAGTCCATAATTTGCTATCCACAAATGACACCAAACCTACCATTCCCAGGAAAGCTTGCATCTCTCTCACAGTATGGGGCTCTGGGAGTCAACAGATTGCTTCTTTTCATTCTTTGCTGAGCTGTCAGTGTCCATGGAAGATCTCGAGTCCCAAGTAAACTACTGCTTCTTTGGCAATCTGTGCTTTGTCTTTAGAAAGTCTGTACCCACTCAGTCCCAAGAAGTTTAATAAACTTATGGTAAGTCGTATGCAGTCGTGTCTGGTTCTGGCTGCAATCAGGATGTCATCCACATATTGAAAAATAACTCCTTCTGGCTCCTGTCTTTTCCAGTCCTCTAATTCCTTTGCTAGCTGGTTTCCAAATATAGTTGGACTGTTCTTGAAACCTTGGGGTAAGACTGACCAAGTGAGCTGAGTTTTCCTCCATGTCTTGGGGTTTTCCTACTCAAGCAAAGAGCTCCTGGCTGTTTTTCTGCACAGGAATGCAGAAAAAAGCATCCTTCAGGTCTACCACAGTAAATCACCCTAATTTGTCTGTCAGTGTGGTCAAAAGGGTGTAAGGATTGGCTACCATTGTGTATATGTCCTCTGTAATTTAGTTAATTGCTCTTAAACCTTGTACTAATAGAGAATTCTTAACATCTGTCACAGCTAGTCTTTAGCTAACACAAAATAAATCTGGTCATAACAAATCCAGTTCGGCTGACCTGTCTTGTTATAGAAGTCCGTAGGTGAATAAGATAGCTCGTGCAGAGACCTCAGCCAATCACATCTAGACCAGAGACCAGACATATCACTAGTCAAGGATCTGGATGGGGCTAAGACTCAGACCAATCAGTGTCTAGAGCTGGGAGTTTTGAACTCCCTATATAAGAAGGTTTCAAACAATAAAACAGGCTGTTTGTCTCATGATCAAGAGGGCTCAAGTAATGATTTCTGTCTCCCCACCTATGACCATCACAAAATAACCATCTACTTTCTTAACAGCTAAAATTGGCGTGCTCAATTTGGGCTCACATTGCACTAATAAACCATGTTGCAGTAATCTTGCAATTACAGGTGCCAATCCCTTGCGGTTCTCTAATTTCAAAGGGTATTGTTTTTGCCTTACCAGTGTGACTCCTGGTTTGAGTGCAACACTCACTGGTTCTGCTCGTTTGGATCTTCCTGGGATATCACTGGCCTACATTATTGGATTTACCACATTTTCAACTTCAAGGGGGATTTCACCACATTTTTCCTGTATAAAAAGTGCAGCAACTTGGCCAAATTTAGATTCAGAAATGACAACTTATACACCCTTCCCCTTTTTAAATTAATTTCTGCTTCAAATGTCTCAAGCAAGTCCTTCCCCAGCAATGGTTTAGGGAAGTTAGGCATATAGAGGAATTGATGGGTTACCCAGTGCTTTTGACTTCCCCCTGCTAAAGGCAGCCCTTTTTCCAAATCTCTTTTCTGTCTATCTAAGGTTTCATATAGTGGAGCCCCTAACAGATTACTTTCTGTCCTGGGTAAAATGAAAAAGGAGGGCCTAATCATTCCTAAAGTGCACGATCCCTTCCACTTTTGAGGTAGTTCACTATAAGCCTTTTTCCCACATATCCAGTAGATGTCATCAGGGGCTTTCCACTTTATGTTTACCTTTTCAGGCTCTTTCCAATACTCTCTCAAACCTTCAAAGGACTGGTAAGGGTTAGCTCCAGGACTCTTATATCAACATAATCCAATTGACTCAAACCATTCACAATTGTCCATTTTTTCTTGGCTCCAAAACCCAGCTGGGGGTTCAGGCTGCCAGACTTTTGACTTGTTATTTGAATTTATTGCTAGGGTGGATATGCAGGGGGTGTAGCTTACTAACTCAGTGTATTCCTTACCTTCCCTGCTGATACAAATCGTTCCAATGATTCTTTTGTCTAGAATCCACCCTTCAGGTCTTTGAATAGTTTTTGATATCTGGGTATTGTCCCATTTTAGGAGTTGTTCTGGAGTCAAACCCTCACCTTTCCATGGCCATTTTTCTGCTGATTTTAATCCTCTGCAAATCCAGAAATTAGATAGACCTAATTCAGTGGCAATTTCCTGCATCAGATCTATAAATAGGTTCTGATTTGGAGCAGGTAATCCCCAATCTTTATATTGTTTTTCCAACTGCTCATAATGTTCACTTGATGTTTTTAGTCTTTCCTGTTCAATTCTTTTTCTTTTTGCTTCTGATTCCTGTCTCCTTAATTCTTGTGTTAACATTTGCACCTTACTTTCAGAGTCAAGTCCTTCCTCATTTCTTGAAAAACAGAAGGTCTCATCAAATTGTAAACATGCCCTATCATCATCTTGATTGAGGAGATCCAGTACTATGGGTTCATTTCCTAAAGTGTTTTTACCTCATGTTTTAGGTTCTTTCCTACCCAATACATTTTTCCATCCATAGCACATATTTCTAATTTGTTTTTGTTATAGCACAGTCTATTGATTTGATAGTACTCCAGAAAAATAGATTTCTTTTTCCCACCTATCCACACAGTCCGGTTACATTGGTCACACATAGGTATAATTGGTATCTTTCCTGTTTCCCGTTTGTAAATTCCGTGCGCTTTGGACTGCCCATCTTTAGTAATTGCCCTTGGGTTATGGCATACCACCCCTTTTTCTGATTCACAAATTTTATATTGAGTACCATTAAAGAAACAATGTCCCTTTTGTGTAACTTCCAGGCATGGTTCACACTCCTTCATGGGGGTCAGCCTCTGTGGGTTTTCGGGGTGGAATCCCCTCGCTTGGCTCAGGACTAGGCTCAGGACTACGAGGACTTTCCACTACAACACTCCTCTGCCTTTCCCTTCGCCCACGGGGTAGCAGTCCACGACGGGGTAACTCATCTTCTTGGCAGCAGGTGTATGTTTCTGGGGTCCTGTTGGTCCGAGCTGCAAACCTCTTTTTAAAGACACTCCACTGGGACAACCTGACTGTATCTGAATAGCAAGGTACTTTGATTGTCCTTTGGCACTCAACATTGAGCACTTCAGCCTCTGCATCCAATTGTCTTTTTATTCCCTTTTTATATATTAGATAGCACTCTGGAGAATCTAACTCCAGTAGACCCAAGCTAGTGGCAATTACTAAGAAACAGCTAGTCTCTTTTTGTTCTTCTTCTAAACAATTAGTACGCAGCCCATTTGGTCTACGCCCCACTTTACAATGAGCAACCCAAATCTGTTTACAGTATATACACTTCAAGTAAAGAAAGGGAAGTATTCACAATCTGGCTTTATACAACTTATCTGATCCTCTCTGTTCATTTATAGTGGCGCTGTAATTTGATCTTCAAATTTCCAGGAGATGAGGACACTCTTCACTTCAGGGCAGTGCCTTGAGACTCAACCTTCTTCACTCTCAAAACATGCGTCTACCCTTTTTCTGCAGTCCTGATTGCTGTATCTGTAGTAAGAAGGACAGTGAAAGAACCTTCCCAATGAGGTGCCAGAGGGACTTCGCTCCAGGTTTTTACCAAAACTTAATTACCAGGATTTATTTTGTGGGTTGCAAACCCCAAAGGGTCACTTTGAGGAATGAGCCCCTTTCTCTGTAGGTCCTGTAAATTTCTCTTTATAGCAATTAGATATGGCTGAATCTAGGTATGCTCTATTTGAGGATGCCCAACCGGCATTCCATGTTTGTAAGGCATTCCATAAAGCATTTCAAATGGTGACAATCCTGTTTCTGAATGAGGCATAGTTCTTATGTTCAAGAGAGCTAGAGGAAGGCATTTTACCCAAGACATTTTAGTTTCTATCATTAATTTGGATAGTTGGACTTTTAGTGTTTGATTCATTCTTTCTACTTTCCCCGAACTTTGAGGATGCCATAGCGAGTGATATTGCCATCGGATTCCTAAGGCTTCTGCAGTTTGTTTGATAATTTTGGAGGTGAAATGTGTTCCCTGATCAGAATCAATATGATCTACTATCGCATAATGAGGGATAATTTCTTCCAGTAGCACTTGTGATACTGTTTGGGCCGTAGCTCTTGCCCTAGGGAAGGCTTCCACTCAGTGGGTTAATTTGTCCACCATTAGCAATAAAAATTTGTACCTCCCTACCTTAGGTAAATCGGTGAAGTCCACCTGGATCCTTTCAAAGGGGCGATAGGCAATCGGGCATCCTCCTAAAGCTGTTTGTCTGGATCTAGCTCGATTAACCCTCTGGCAAATCATACACTCATGCACTTGTTGTTTAGCCAATTCGTAGATGCCTTTACATCCAAAAAATCTCAAAAAATGTTCTGCTAGAGCCTGTGCTCCCCAATGTGTTTGTTGATGCAATCTTTTCAGAATTTTCCTGGTATATTCTTTTGATACCAGTTCCCTTCCATCAGGTAATTTCCACCTTCCTTCCTCTAGCTTACCCCTGATTTTTTTATACTCCTCAATCTCCTTCTGAGAAGGGTAAGGGGGATATTCCAGGGTCTCCCCTTCCTGAACCTCAGGGATACTTACTGTGAGCAATGCTGCTCTTTTTGCCTCCTTGTCTGCCAAATTATTTCCTCTGGTCTGGAATTGCATACCCACCTGGTGTCCTTTGACATGGACAATGGAGATTTCTTTGGGATCCCTGATTGCCTCCAGGATTTGCTTTATTTTTTCCCCATGAATTAGCCCTCGTACTCGAGTGTTAATTAAACCTCTTTTTTCCCATATTTTACCAGAAGTGTGTGCAACTCGGTAAGCGTATTTTGAATCAGTGAAGACAGTGCCTCTTCTTCCTTTTAATCTTTTGAGTGCCCTTAGCACTGCATATAATTCGCAGGCTTGGGCAGACCAATTTGCATTCAGAGGCCTTGACTCCACTACTTCCCTGGATTTGCCATCCACTCTGGCATATCCTGATTTCCTTTTTCCTTCTATTACCCTTGCTGATCCATCTACAAACCATTTTTCTCCTTCTTCCAATTTTTCCTCTCCCCGGTCTGGTCTTACCTTGGTTTGCAGTTCCGCCATTTCAGTGCAGTCATGAGTGGTTTCCCTCAGTGCCTCTCCAAACAGAAACTGGGCTGGGTTCTGAGCACCTGTTGTCCTAAGTTCCAAATCATGTGAATGCACCAAAATAGCCTCATACTTCAGGAGCCTGGCATCTGTGAGCCATTTATCTGCCTTTTGTTGCAGGATGCTCCTCACATTGTGTGGTGAGTATACTACCAGGGGAGCCCCAAATGTTACCTTTTTAGCTTCTTCCACCAGCAGAGCTACTGCCACAATGGTCTGCAAGCAAGTAGGCCATCCTCTGCTTGCTGGATCTAAAAGCTTGGAGACATGTCTTACAGGATTCTTGGTCCCTGCCCAGTCCTGAGTTAAAACACTATGAGCAGTGTAGTTACCAACATCCACAAACAACTGAAACTGCCTTTTCACATCTGACAAATTCAACACAGGAGCAGTTATTAGTGCCTCCTTTAATCTCTTAAATTCTAATCCATCTTGTTCAGTCCATTTCACTCTATCTGTGTTTAGTGTCTCATAAAGAAACTTTACCTTTTTACTATATCCTTCAATCTATTGTCTGCAGTATCATAATAGTCCCAACAATTGCCTGATTTCCCTCTTTGTCCGTGGAGGGGGCAGAGCTATAATTCCAGCCACCCTTTCACGATCTAATTTCTTTTTACCTTTTTATATCCAGTGTCCTAGGTACCTTACCTCCAATTCAGCAAATTGTAGCTTTGATTTTGAAACCTTTAATCCCTTTTCTCCCAGAAAATTCAACAATGAGATTGTACATTCTCTCACTTGCTCCTCCCTTGGGCCAGCTATCAACAAATCATCAACATATTGTAATAACTTAGTTCCTTCTGCTGGCACGAATTGACTCAATAATTGTTCAAGGGCCTGACCAAAAAGGTTAGGAGAATCCACAAATCCCTGAGGCAGAGATGTCCATCTAAGCTGCTGCTTTCTGTTTGTTTCAAGATCTTCCCATTGAAAGGCAAAATAATCCCGACTTCCCTCAGCCAGAGGGCAAGTCCAAAAAGCATCCTTTAGATCTATTACACACATCCTCCGGAGAGACCCTGTTCAGAAGGGTATAGGGACTGGCCACCACAGGAAACTTTGTTTTTGTTCTTTCATTTACTCCTCGGAGGTCTTGTACTAACCGGTAGCTCCCATCCATTTTCCTTACTGCCAGGATGGGTGTGTTGTGCCTTGACATACAAGGCTCCAAAGTTCCCTTTTTGATTAAATCATCAATGACCGGTTTCAGCCCCCTTCTCCCTTCCATGGATAATAGGGTATTGCTTAATTCTAATTGGCTCTTCAGGTTTGGTTTTTTTTTTTTTTTTTTTTTTTTTTTTTTTTGTTTTTTTTTTGTTTTTTTTTTTTTTGTTTTTTTTTTGGTTTTTTGTTTCATTTCAATTGAAATTGTTTCAATTTCCAACCTCCCCACCCCGGACTGTTTTTTTGATGGACACGGGGGCCGGGACCGTGAAGGGACGCCGCGCCTGATTCCGGCGGCGGGTGCTCTGGGGAATGCTGTCTGTGGTGGCAGCGGCAGTGAGCCTGCCAGAGAGGGTTAGGTCACAGGGGCTGGGTGGGGACAGGACTCCCCGGGGCTGGGGAGCGAGCATGGGCAGAGACTGCACTCCTGCCGGCGGGAGCTGCAGCCGGGCGGAGACACTGAAGCCGTCAGTCGGGAGGGAAGGGGGAGTGTTCGCCTGCAAGGTTTGGAGCGGGGGTTTTGGAGGGGGAGGGAGCCTGGGTTTGTATGGGTTTGGGGTAAAAGTTAGATACGGTGGTGGCAGATCTATCTAAGGGCTACCCTGTATCACTCTGGCTTGCGACGGGGGCTTTTTACTTGGAAGAACCTAGTATCCACCCCCTGTTTTTCTCGCAGATTTTTCTGCAGTTTTTTTCTGGATGTTTTTCTTTTTCTGTTACATTTTTCTTAGGTCTTATCAGGCCTGTTTTTCTAAGTTACACTCCCAAATTTTCCCAGCACTGTGTTGTTCTTTTCTCCGGACCTGGAAGGCTACAATCCCTGTGGGGAATCGTCCCAAGAGGGTTTACCTTACACACAAGGCTCTTTTGGTGTTTGCTTTTCCCCTGCCCCATTATATTTTATTTTAGCCCAAAAAAAAACCTTTCTTACCTTTTTTGGTGGTGGGTCTTACGCTGAATTCCTTCTTAGCTTCTGCTAAGAGCTGGGATCTTTTTCCCAAATGGTTTTGTCACAAACCAGGTTCTGCTTTTTGCTGGATTACTTACCCGCCCAGCGAGCTGAGCTGTGGGTCTGTTTGTCCAGTGATAAATCTTTGGTTTGCGTCCCGGGCTCCCACCGGCCCGTAGCTAAAAGGCTTACCAGTTTCCCGAACTCAGAGGAACATATCCTTCCCTTTTAGCTTCCTTGTGATTGGTTCTCAAGACTCCCCTGAGTCTGGGTTTGATGAGTGAAATGAGTTTTCTCCGAGTCGCTTCCCCGTCAGCTGACCAAATTCCTCGCGGGAGTTTGGAACTGCGGCTTTCAGGTCCACACTTGGGTCGTGACCAGGTCACGTCTCATTCACTCACCCAATCACCCTCACTCAACCAGCAAAACTTACAGCTATTTTCTTGTGTGGAACCTTCGTGCACGAAGAAATTTTACGAGTGAAAACAATAGCCACGGCTCCGAAAGACCCCCCTAGGTCTTTCTTGAGTTCCTTGGATCCAAAACCCCTCTTTTATTGTGGCACTTAACCTAAATTTGTTCGCGATACAATAGGTGCTACGGGGTTTCCCGCTTTGCCGGGCCACCGAAAATCAGCGGGGCACCTCCCGAGCAAAGGGGTTCTGCAGCGCCAATATTGAATCCAAGTCACGGCACCAATCTGTTATAAATGATTAGAAGCCAATTCAAAATAACAGAATTTATTTAGCAATTTTCCAAAATCAAATTAAAAAGCCACAATAAAATCGGACAACATCGATCGAATGCTGGGTGGGCAGAGTGACAGTAACAACGGTACCATCAAACCTCAGTCACACACACTGGGTCTCGGCATACAGTTTTTATACAGTTTATTTATCCTGAGGCTAAGTCCATTGAAAGTCTAAATATTCGTGTATCTCTTTATTTCCAAGCGAGGTTTTAAAGGGGGTTTCCTTAAGTATGACAAGATAATTTGATAGTCTTCCCGAATTTCTCCTTTGGGGTGCTGATTTGGTCATCCTCCGGATCCCCTATCAAGATTGATATCAGATGTCGAGCAGCTGTGAAGTGGAGGCCCATCCTTGATGAATGGGCCATCTCCAGTCCAGCCATGTCATTTCTGTTGCAAATTTTGTGGTTTCACAGCTTACACAATATGCCTTGGAATCTCAGAGACGACCTGGAGTAGCTTTTTAATAGACCAAACTTTTCATATGTTATAAATTGGGCCAGGAGACCTGCTCCTTTGAAAAGCCTTTATTAGTCAGCTCTTTAAAGGGGGAACTCGAGGGGTCGCCTGCGCCGCCGCTGCTCCTGTCGCCGCCCTCGCTCCTGTCGCCGCTGAGGATCAGGTGTCAGGCGAATCTGCTGCTCTCGCCGCAGCAGAGTCGGGGGTTCCGGTCTTGCGGGAATCCCCGGCAACCCAACTGGGCTCGTGTGGTCTAGGGGCGTCACTTCTTCCCAGCCCCTTTGTGGTCGTGGCGAGGCGGCAGAAGCAGAATTCAGTCCTTAGGTAGCTGAGGGTCTTCTCGTTGTTGTAGTGCCTCCCTTTTTACCTGGATTTGGTGCTGGGTCGCGGCTTTTGGGTCCGTTTGCCGGCAACTGCACTTCGGTTTGGAGCGGTGCACCATGGAAGTCCTTGGATTTTCCTATTAGGCGGGGCCAGCAGTTCGAGGAGCCGGCGGGAATGGTGACAGCCTAGCCCGACGGAAGGGGGGGGGGGACCCCGGGGTTTTTAGAGGGGGTATACAACTTGGAATAAGATGTTTGAGGGTACAAACTTTGGTACAAACAGCTTAACAGACCAGTTTACAACTGGCATAATATTTGAAACAGTACAACTTTTTAACAAATGACAGACTGTGTAAGAAAATGGGAATCTCTTACATTTTATTCATATCATCATACAATGTTATATACACAAATTTATCCATTACATTTACCACAGCATAGAATCTACCTCCCCTTGTCCTGACCATAGGAAGTGCCATGCAGGACTTACTATGCCTTCGGGGTTGCCATGGAAACTCACAGGCCTAAAAGCAAAGGAAAGACCACTCCCCTCATGGGAGGTTCCTTCTCTGCCCTCTTTGTAGAAGGCTCTGTCTCCCCAGCTCCTCCCCTAGGGGTGTTGCTGTGGGCTGCACATGCTTTCTGTCCCCTCCCCCCTCCTCTTTCACCAGTTGGAAGCCTGCCAGAGGCACACCCCACCCCGCCCCCCCTTGCTCGGATGGCGGTGGCACCGGCCTGGCAGGGGTTGTGGGTGAAGCAGGGGGGCCAGCCTGATTGGGGGCCGGTGGTGGTGGTTGCCAAAGCCCTTCCCCTCCCCCGCTTGCTGTGACGATGGTGGTGGCTGTGCCGGCAGGGGTGGGACCAGGGGTGGAGGGCCCCCCCCCCCGGACCTGGGCTTGGGCCCGCCCTCAAATCAGGGGCGATGAGGTCTAACTCTGTCTCCTCCTTGTTTTTACATTCGTTATCCCATATTGACTCATCTTTTTTACTTTACCCTTGTTTTTTCTTTAAGACCAATATATGCTCCTTTTTCTCTGGCCCTTGCCAACAAGCCAACACCATAAAGAGCCTAGCATATTCTGGCTCGTCAAAATATCGCTCCGTCTATGCAGGAGAATAAACTTGATATTACCTTCTTATCAAGACTCCTGAATTCAGGCCACTTTTCATTGTTATCTAGTTCATAAGTTGGCCAGATCTTTTCCGAGAGTTTAATAAGTTTGGATTTAAAAAACAGTGAATCTCCCCCGGTTAAGTCAGCCCAATTTTTCAATACTAATCCCAGGGGACTATCTCTTGGGATATTATTATCACAGTATTCACAAGTAAATATATACCCCATATCTCAACAGTTACGAGTAAGAAAGTAACCAGGGAAAGAGAGAGAGGGAGAAAGCAAGCAAGGGTTATGATTCAAACCCCTGGTCTTCAGAGCCACAGTGCGGGAACTAACTCCCTATGCTACTGTTGGCCTCAGGCCAACAGCACAGCAATCTGACCCTGCTTTTCCGAGAGCGTCCTCTCTTACTACCATCGAGGGAGACAGAGAGCACTCCACCTGACCCTAGGGCCCTTTCACACTAAACAAAATTACAAGAGGCCTCCTAACACCCAACTCGGGTGCTAAACAGAATATCCCCTTTTTTCAATAACTCACACGTCTCTGTCAGGTCTAAGGATTCTTGGGCTCTGATACCTTCTGGGCCACAGTTGGGCCCCCTCCTTGGAGTGCCGTGAGGAGTGGGGGGCAGGCCTCCAAGCAAGGTGGGGCTCTGTCCAGTCTCTGTTCCAGGTCAGCCTTCCCAAGGCATCAGTCATGCTGGCTGTGACCAATGACTGTGTTGTCCTTCAGGTATTTTTCAGTCCTTCCCAGAATAATCTTTTTTGTGATTTGCCCTTAGTGAAGCTGTAGTGACTTGATGCTGGCTAGATGACAGGTATCCACTATGCTGGTTTTGCACAGCCTGTTTTTTTAGTAGCGGGGGGCCACTGACATGGCTTCTGTGAGAAGCTGCTAGAAGCTTCCACCATGTCCAGCAGAGCCAATCCCTGATGGTTCTGAAGACTGACATGCTGCTGGACAAGGCTGGGCCAATTAGAGAGGTTGGTAATGCCTCTGTGATAACATACTTAAGAAGAAAATCAAAACAAAGTGGGCAGAGTTTTTTTCTAGCTAGAGAAGGAGGTGAGAACATGTGAGGGAAATAACATGGAGACACCAAGGTCAGTGAAGAAGGAGGGGGAAGAGGGGCTCGAGGTGTCGGAGCCGAGTTTCCTCAGAAGGCCGTGGTGAAGACCATGGTGAAGCAGGTTGTCCCCTGCAGCCCATGGGGATCCATAGGGGATGCAGAGATCCACCTGCAGCCCGTGGGGGAGGTGCTCACGATGGAGCACGTGGATGCCTGGAGGAGGCTGTAATCCAGTGGAAGACCTGGTGGAGAGAGGGTCTCCTCTGCTTCCAGGCTGAAGCAACCTGTCCTTGGAGGATTGTGCCCCATGGAAGAGGGACCCAGACCACAGCAGTTTTGGAAGGACTGTGTGCCCGTGGGAGGGACTCAAGTTGCAGCAGGTGCAGTAGGACTACTGCCTATGAAATTTGGGCCCACACCAGAGAAGTTCATGGAGAACTGTCTCCCGTGGGAGGGACCCCACAGTCTCACAGGGGAAGGACTCCTTTCCCTGAGCAGCAAAGGAAAATCTCAGGTGATGAACTGACCAAATCCCTCATGTCACAGCTAGTCTTTAGCTAAGACAAAATAAATCTCGTCATGGCAAATCCAGTTTGGCTGACCTGGCTTGTTCTAGAAGTCCCTAGGTGAATAAGAGAACTCGTGCAGAGACCTCAGCCAATCAGTGAGTCCAGAGAGCAGACATTTCACTGATCAAGGATCTGGGTGGGGCTAAGACTCAGACCAATCAGTATCTAGGGCCGGGAGTTTTGAACTTCCTATGTAAGGGGGTTCTGAACAATAAAACAAGGCTGTTTGTCTCATGATCAAAAAGACACAAGTAATGATTTCAGTCTCGTGATCCCATTGCATTACACTCCCATGCTGTGTCCCTGCACTGTCAGTGGCAAGGAGGGGAACGTTGGGGGGAAAAAGGTGTTTTTAGGGGCTTATTTGACTTCTCATTATCCTCCTCTGATTTTGTTAGTAATAAATTCACTTTGTACCTCTAAGCTGAGCCTGTTTTGCTCTTGGAGTGTTTTTCTCCTGGTCCTTATCTCAACTCATGAACCCTTTGTTAATTTTCTCTCTCCTCTGACCAGGTGTGGCAGGGGAGGGTGAGTGAGTGGTTTTCCTGGGTGCCTGGCATTTGGCCAGTGTCAAGCCACAACACCCACCAAAGCCGCTCATGCCCCTCCACAGCTGGACAGGGGAGAAAAAATTACAAAGGTTTCATGAGTTGAGATAAGGACCAGAAGAGATCACTCACCAAATACCGTCAAGGGCAAAACAGGCTGGACTTAGAGATATTAATTGCATTTACTGCTAACAAAGCCCAGCAGCACAGAGAAACAGAATGGTCAGTTTGCCCATTTTTTCTTGTGCTGTTCGGGGAGAGGAGTCCTTCTCCTGCTCCAGCATGAGATCTGTCCTATGGGAAACAGTTCTCCATGAAGTTCTACAATGCAAGTCCATCTAGTGAGCAACAGATCTCCATGAACTGCTGCAATGTGAGTCCATCCCATGGGCAAGTCCTCCCCAAACTGCTGCAGCATGGGTCACTCTTCCACAGAGTAAGTCCATCAGACAGGCTGCTTCAATGTGGGCTCCTCACTCCATGGGCCTCCCACAGAGTCACAGCCTCCTCCTGGGGTTCCACCTGCTCCAGTGTGGGTCTCCTCCACAGGCTGCAGGTGGATCTCAGCATCTCTGTGGTCCTCCATGAACTGCAGAGGGATTGCCTGCTTTACTGTGATCTTCACTTCAGGCTGCATAGCAATCTCAGCTCTGGCACCTGGAGCACCTACCTCCTCCCCCTCCTTCTCCACTGACCTTGGTGTCTCCAGAGGTGTTCCTCTGGCTGCATTTGCAACTGTGCAATAACTTTTTTCTTTCTTCTTAAATATGCTATCACAGAGGCATTACCACCATTTATAATTGGCCCAGCCTTGACCAGCAGCAAGTCCATCTTTGGAGCTAGCAGGAATTGGCTCTGCCAGACATGGAGGAAGCTTCTGGCAGCTCCTAATGATTTATTAAAAAATATGGATATTGATCTAATACCAATAGCCAACTATGACAGACAAAGACTCTCTAATAGTTTGAAGTTAGAAAGTGTATGTTTATTACGACGCCGGGCAGCGTGCGGGATAGCTCCCAAATACACAAGCGCAATTTACAGATGCTCACAGGGTGTTTTTATGTACAAGAGTATTGAATACCCAAAACACAAATGCATATTCATAACTCTGGTCCATCCCATTCCTCGCTTCATATGGTAATTAGCCAAAAAGCAATTAAGTATGCGTAGTTTGTTCTTTGAAATGGGTCGGTGGTCCTTCTTATGGAGTGGGGTCTCAAAATGATGAAGTAAGATGTGTCTTCCTCGCTTTGACTTTTTAACCTTTTAGTGTTGCTGACACCTGGATCCTGTTTTCTTAAGACTATCTGATTTATGATCACATTGTATTCTCAGAGTCTATTGATTAAGTTGACCGGCCTCCTGATTTATCAGTTCCTTAAATCCGGCTTCTATTAACAAAGGGAAGTTTACCTCAACAATATCTAGTTAGCAAAGGGAAGTCAACATCAGCAATATCTAGTTTAAGTGAAGTCCTTAATTCTTCAAAATTAATGTCTCACTAACAAAAGCCACCCCTGTAGCCTCCCTCCCCTGCTACCAAAGTGTGCTGGTTTAGCATGGAAGTGATTTTTTCCAAGGAAGTTATAGCAAAATGTTGACAGCTTAATTGACCAATTAGAGAGTTAGAAACAGCCCTGGACTACTCAGGTTAAAAATCAGAGAATCTCGGGAATTTCCCTCTTTGTTGTCCAGTCTGCCAGGAGGTAATGACCGTGCAGCGGGCAGGGCCGGGCCAGGCCCCCACCGCTCCACCGTGCTGGCAGGGCCGGGCCTCGTCTGGCCCCCAGGCCCTAGGCAGCTCCCGGTAGGGGGCGGTGGGGGAAGCTACTAGCATCTAGCTGACCGTAAGGCTTCCCAGTCCCCGGGCGGGCCAAGGGAGATGTCCCCCGGCCCCGGGAGAAGCTCCGAGCCCGGGCTGGGCCAGGCCCACCCTGATGAGACTGAGGAGTGGGGGTGGCATCCATCAGCCTACCTCACTTCTAAGATCCTGGCCTCTGTTCCTGAGCCACCCTCCATCAGTTAGGCTTTGAAATCTAACACCCTGATCCACAGCCTAAGAGGGAGAGACTCAGGCAAGAATTTAACTCTTTCACTGCACAGATGAAACTTGCAAAGCACTAACCTTTCTCTGAGTTTTAGGAAAGCCAGAGTGGGACATGCAAAAAGACAATATGAAGATATCAGGGTCGGTGAAGGGTGACATCTTAGATGAGGAGATAGAGAAGATGACTTCATTTTTGGGCTGAAAGTCTTTCGTGAGCTGTGGTAACAGACTGCAATATGCTAGAATATCCCTTTAAACTGAAAAAATATGCACTGGGGAGATGATGAGAGTATTCAGGTTGTAGATTTGAGCAAAGGTATTTGTGATGGACTAAGTAAATGTTATATTGAAGTAGCTGTGATCTTATGAGAAGCTTGAACAGAGTAAGATGAAAAGAAAGTGATATGTAGCCCTCTGCCCCCAGGGAAAAAAGAAGACCTCTGTTTCTTGAGATGGAGATGATTTTAGAGACAGAGGAAGAAAATCTTTTGCATTTGGAACTGTTCATCTTTAAAACAATACCTCAATGAACTTCATGGTCCAGATGCAGCCGCAGGAAAGGCTGCAAGATATGGGAGGGTTTTCACAGCTGCAGATTTCCCCAGGCGGCAGTTTTTGTGAGAGTTAAAAGCCACAAGCCGACTGTTGTCTCTTGTGGAAAGTTACCATTCCAGACCAAAAGATACTTCTCTCTCTAAATGGACTGATGAAAGACTATAAGTGGTACTGACCTAGAGTTCCAAGTTTCGTCTTTATATGTTGTCTGTGAGAAAGAAAAGAAGCTGTTGGGGGACAGGGAAGTGTTTTGAATGTTTTATTTTGATTTTTTTTTTCTCTTTTGTAGTTTTGTTAATAAACCTGTCTTTATACCTTTTAAGTTTGAGCTTGCTTTGTTTTTCTCCTAATCCTATCTCACAGCAGAAAAAGAGTAAATGATTCTGGTAGACACTCAAACCACTACACTAATTTTGGGAAACAGGAATTGGTGAACGTGAAACCACTACATGAATTGGTGTTTCTGTCCAGTTACGATCTAAAACTATCACACAAAGCTTGGCCATGCTGACTGTCATCAATCAACTCCTTTTTTCCTTGTGCCTTAGCATAGTTTTCAGGAGAATCTGCTCCATGATCTTTCTGGGCACAAAGGTGAAACTGACTGGCCTTTAGTTCCCTGGGTCTTTCTTCTTTCCATGCACTGGGTTTGTAGTTCAAATTTTTGGTAGCGGGGGAGTGGCTACAGAGGTGGCTTCTGTGAAAAGCTTTTGAAAGCTTACAGTATGTTTGCTGGAGTCAGTGCCAGTCAGCTCCAAGATGGACTTGCTAGTGACCATGGCTGAGCCAATCAGTGATGGTAGTAACGCCTTCGTGATACTATATTTAAGAAGAGGAAAAAGGTATTGCACAGAAGCTTTTGCATCTAGTGAAGAGCAGAGTGAAACTATGTTAGAGAAACAACCCTGCAGACACCAAGGTCAGTGGAGAAGGAGAGGGAGGAGGTGCTTCAGGTACTGGAGTAGAGATTCCCGTGCAGCCCATGGTGAAGACCATGGTGAGACAGGCTGTCCCCCTGCAGGCCATGCAGGTTAGTGGCGAAACAGATGTCTACCTGTAGCCCTTGGAGGACCCCACAACTGAGCAGGTGGATTCCTAGAGGAGGCTCTTACCCCACAGGAAGCCTGTGGTGAAGCAGGCTCCTGGTAGGAACTGTGGGCCCATGGAGAGAGGAGTTCATACTAGAGCAGGTTTGCTGGCAGGACTTGTGACCCCCTTTGAAGACCTACAGTGGAGCAGTCTGTTCCTGAAGGACTGCACCTGATACCAAAGTAATTTGTAAAACTTTCTAACACAATTTGAAGTGATTTGTTAAAAAAATATGGATATTGATCTAATACCAATATCCAACTATGACGGACAAAGACTCTCTAACAGTTTGAAGTTAGAAAGTGTATGTTTATTACGACGCCGGGCAGCGTGCGGGATAGCTCCCAAATACACACGCGCAATTTACAGATGATCACAGGGTCTTTTTATGTACAAAAGTGTTGAATACCCAAAACACAAATGCATATTCATGACTCTGGTCCATCCCATTCCCCGCTTCGTATGGTAATTAGCCAAAAAGCAATTAAGCATGCGTAGTTTGTTCTTTGAAATGGGTCGGTGGTCCTTTTTAGGGGGTGGGGTCTCAAAATGATGAAGTAAGATGCGTCTTCCTCGCTTTGCCTTTTTAACCTTTTAGTGTTGGTGACACCTGGATCCTGTTTTCTCAAGACTATCTGATTTATGATCACATTGTGTTCTTGGGGTCTATTGATTAAGTTGACAGGTCTCCTGATTTATCGGTTCCTTAAATCCGGCTTATGTTAAAAAAGAAGTTTACCTCAGCAATGTCTAGTTAGTAAAAGGGGAGTCTACGTGCTCTTCAAAATGTAAAGGGAAGTCTACGTCAGCAAGTCCACGTCTACTTTAACTAAAGTCCTTAATTCTTTAAAATTAGTATCTCAGAAGCATTAGAAAGCAGGCATTCTTTATCAGTACTGGACACACCGAAGGATCTCTCGTTTAATAAGATCTGTGTGGTTAAACTTTACAACAGGGTATTTATTCCATCATGATCATACAAATTCATTACAACATACTTCCTAGCTAATACATAAATATCACTTTTCCTAGAGCAAATTTGCATGCATCCACCTCCTACTAGAAGTTCTTTTATAGTCCTAGAAGGTCATCTAAAGGGGTCTGTGGTGGTCATATTCACTGAATGCTGCAATATTAGAGGTGCCCTTTCCTTGAACTTTTTCTTTGTGCATGCATTGTATCTTCTTGTTACATAACTTGTCAAAAAGCCACTATATTACTCATTATCTGTTTCTCCACTGTTTTCAGCTATGTTTATCATCCTGTGTGCATACTTTTACATTTTTATGTTTTTTTGCTAGTTGGTCTTTAAGCTCTATCCAGAAGCATCAGGGGAACTGAAGATTTCTATTCTCTATGTTATTTATCACACCCTGTGGAAGGGATCCACACTGGAGCAGTTTGTGAAGATCTGCAGGTGATAGGAAGGACTTACATTGGAGAAGTTCATGAAGGAATGTCACCTGTGGGTGGGATCCCATGCTAGAGCTGGGGAAGTGTGTGTGGGGTCCTCTCCCTGAGGAGGAAGGAGCAGCAGAGACAACAGCTGATGAACTGACTGTAACCCCTATCCCTGCACCACTGGGGCAGGCAGTAGAGAATGAGGAATAAAGCTAAGCCTCGAAAGGAGGGAGGTGTTGGGGAAGGTGTGATTAAGATTTGGATTTACTTCTCCTGGCCTTACTCTGATTTGATTGGTAATAATTTCAGTTAATTTTCCCAAGTTGAGTCTATTTTGCCTATGATGATAATTGGTGAGTGATGTCTCCCTTCTCTTAACTCACAAGCCTCTCTTATTTTCTTTACCCTGTTCTGGAGTGGGATTCACAGAGTGGCTTTGATGGGCACCTAGCGTCCAGCCAGGGTCAACCTACCACAGTCCTTTTTGGTGCCCAATGTGGGGCTTGAGACAACAGCAGTTTTATACTGTGTGCTATAACTATGATAGCTGTTATATGGCAAACTCCTGTGTGGGATATGGAGTTTGTCAGCTGCACCACTTATCTCTTTATTTTGCTGAGTTTAGAAACATGTTAATACAAGTAATGTCTCTGCTTTGTCCTGGCATTGATGGCCTTGGATGGCCTTGGTATTTTATGGGTAGGATGAAGTTGAATTAAGTTGAGATGGTCAGGTATTAAGGGAACTGGTAGCTGCAGCTGGTTCACTTTATTGCTAGCTTTGTCGGTTGCTGGATTTTTTTATTTTTGGGAAATTAAATTTTTTTTTAAATTCAACTTAGGTTAAGATGCCTGACCAAATAAGTGAAGCTATTAAAAAAAGTACTTTTGTTGAAATCTTCTTAACTTTTTTTTTTTTTTTTTTTTTTTTTTTTTTTTTTTTTTTTTTTTTTTTGTGTGTGTGTTGGCTTCTGTTGTAGTTTTCTTCCTCTAGTACATTTAAACAAGAAATACTGTTTGTTATATATAAGTAGCTTCTGATTTTCCGATCCTAAAAAATAATTCTTATGGACATTGAATTGTTGCACAGAACACAACAAATGAGATTTGCTTTTAGGTTTTCTTTTGTGGAGTGCTTCATAAGTGATCCACAGTGCTTTACTTGTCTGCAAGATGAATGTATTCACAGAGCAATAAAGGATATTAACAGGTATAGACTTGTCTTTGGCATTTAGAATAAATATTTATTTCCTTTCAGATCGCATCATTTGCCTTAATCTTAGAGTCTGTTATGTCCCTGTGTGCTTCTATGTGCAACATTTCTTTGTATTCAAATTCAAAAGGGTGTTCAGCTGTACCTGTGTTACGTTTTGTTAAGAATAGTTTTCAATGAAGGGGGGAAAGAAGTTTTTCTGTGTTGGATGTTTGCTAGGGAGTAAATTTGACCTGACAGTGTCACAGGGCAAAATAGATTCTTGTTTTGTTCCTTTGTACTTTCATTACTAGCTTCACTGTTATGCTATTAAAGGCATTTTACTGTTTAAGGCATATGAACTGAAAGTTATATGCATTTGAGTGGTCATATGGGAAGGGATTGCATGTTGCTCCCTGTTGTTTCATGGTGCGACAGTGTTCATCGTGTCCAGGAAGGTACAGGCGCCGGCAGGGAAACAGACAAGATAAGTCTCTTTAGTTAAGCACGAGAGTCCATTTATTTCCTCCCCCCACCCTGAGCCGGGGTGGGAGGAGAAGGCGAAAAGAGAGACGGCGAGGGGCAAGAGAGGCAAGAAAGGCAAGAGAGGGAACCCCATCCCCGTCTCCCCTTAAGTATAGGGTCTGGGGGCGGGGTAAGGGGCAGGTAAGGGCATTGACCTGAAGCCAATGGAGACACACCGAGGGGGCAGGAATCATAGGCCAAGGTCATGGGGGGGGGGGGGGGCAGAACTGACCAAAACACTGTTTACAGAGATTACATTGAGTGGCTGAAAGCATTCCACAGCTCCCAATTATCTGACAGTCCTCTTAGTTAAGGTAGTTGAGGCAGAGGGTGCCACAGCTTCCTTTAGTTTCCTGCCTTCCTTGTCGTTTTAATATATTCTGCTTTTATGGCTCTTTCCTGGTGCTTTTTGCTATGATGTATGTGTTTCTTCCATCAAAAAACAATATTGATAGCAATAACCTTAATTTCTCATTCCTGCTTTGAATTTTAAATACAATATTTTCCTGGCTGTGTCCAGTAGTTATTTTGCTAAAGGATTCCTGTGGAATGTTTGGTCACTGTTTGTGTGGAACATTTTTGTGAAAATTTTGTTAAGACTGTACTAAACTGGCTTTTCTGTTTCAGAAGACTGGCAATTTTTATTTTGCAAATGTATTATGTTCATTATTTGAGACAGCTACATGCAACCAAATTTAAAATCTAGGATGAATTCAAGGCAATACTGATCAGTTTTTCTAATTGCAGTATTTCTAGAGTATGAGATACTGTTGATCATTATGATAATTTTAGCTATTTTTACATTCTTTCACAGCCTCATGGCTTTGATGAATGCAGGTTTGATATCAGTGTAAATGACAGTGTTTGGTACCTCCGAGCTCAGGACCCAGACCACAGACAACAGTGGGTAGATGCAATAGAACAACACAAGGTATGTGTTTTTTCTGATTTCCTTTTTCAGTTCCTCATTAGATCTAGTGGTGCTTGCAGAGACTTGTAAGCTTCACTGTACAGTCATTAAAGTACTCAAGGTATTTCTGAAAGATAAAAGTTGCAAGATTGAAGCCATGATGTTAATTATGTCCCAAAGGAATTGATTTGCTTATCTTTCATATACAAGAGTTTAGAGAACTGTGAGCTAACAGCTGAACCTTTCTTGAGCTCTCTAGCTTGAAAAAGAAAAAGCTTGCATTGTTTGAGTGACTTTTTAATTGTTTTGGCTACCCTCTCTCACTGATTATTGAATTGGTTGTTATCTAGATTCCACAAATGTTAAGCTTCTTAGTCATAGAGCCCATTCTCCTAGTTTTTTATTTGGTTTTTAGGCTCATCTCTTTGTTCACTTGGCTGCTTTAACTGTATCTGATTATTGTCTCCTTGTTTTTTAAGGCCCTATTGTTCATCAGCATTTTCATTCAGTTTTCCTGATCTATGCCTTATCTCTTCCAATTAACTCTGTTACTTTCATTTTGCCTAAAGGGCTTGAAGGTCAGATATTTTAAAAATATGTAACATACAAAACATCTGTTATGTGTTCAGATGAAAGGCACTGCTCCAAAGTGTTGAGTGTAAGTACAATACATAGCACAATGAAACATTTGCATCTGGGTTATCGTTACAAATGAGAAGGGAGAGTTTGGATGGCCCCTGCCTTTGTCCAGGTTTCTGGCAGTAGGCAGCAGCTTTATTGAAATGGCCAGCACCCCAAAACCACTCTCACTCGCAAGTTCTTAATAATGAATGATCGGGTCTATTACAACATGAATTATTTATTGAATAGACACAAGAAAAAGACATAAGACTTTAACAGGTTTACTTACTACACAGGATAAACAAAAAGACTACTAGTAGATTAAAAAAAAAACCAGTGCATGATAAAAGGTACCTATATTACAGCTAGCAAAGAAATAGTATAGCTTAGGAGTCAATGTAAATTACCACCGAATTGATGATGGACTACACATAGAATCCTTTCCCTCAATTCCCAGCAAAGTATGCATGAAATTTGCATCCAAACTTTGGGGAGAAGTCCCATGCATTTCCAGGGGGTGTATAGGAAACTTCTGCCTCCGTGAAAGTTTGCGTAGCTTTTATAGTTTGTTAAGTGTCTGCCAGGAATTCCAGCTTATCTCCCCACATCTTGTTCTCAAGGCAAGTTGTTTATTGACAACTGGAAATTCCATCCCTAGCTCCAGAGAGAGTAATAACTCAGTAGCCAGAGAGAACTCACTAGTCAGACAAGCTGGCCTGGGTTATCTGATCAATTCATGTGAGGAGAATGCCTGGAGCTATTGCCCCAGCTGATAGACAGAATAGATAAGCTCTTCTGTGATAGGGGGGAAGTCCTGCCACAGTTATACAGGTAGAATAACAGAATATCTCAAGTTGGAAGGAACCCATAAGGATTGAGTCCAACTCCCTGCTCCTTGCAGGGCTACCTAACACTAAACCATATGACTAAGAGTCCTCCAGACAGTCCTTGAACTCTTGACAGGCTGGGTGCTGTGACCACTTCCCTGGGGAGCCTGTTTCAGTGACCACCCACCTTCTCAGCAAAGAACCTTTTGTTACTGTCCAATCTGAACTTCCCCCGATGTAGTTTCATACCATTTCCTTGTGTCCTATCACTGGTCACCAAAGAGAGAGGAGATCAGCACCTCTCCCTCCACTGCCCTTCTTGAGGAAGTTGTAGATTGTGATGAGATCACTCTTCAGCCTTCTCTTCTCCAAGATGAAAAACTAAATGACCTCAACTGTTCCTCATAAGCTATCACATAGTTGAGATAAAGCTCAAGAAGTAAGACAGTAATTATGTGGATTATTATGATCAGATTTATTGCTAATACAGTATTTAAACATTACTGATACAGTATCTAAATAATAACTATCGTTTATTGCAATGGATTATAGTATCGTCAGGTTGTGGCCCCTCCTGTTAAGTCACAAGCTTAAGTGAGACTCCCTGCTTTCTAAACTCAGAAAAGTCTAGGTGTGGCTCAGTCCACTTAATCTCAGATTTGGTAAATAGTCTACAGCTAAAGGGTTGTAATATAAGCATTTTAATCTAGAAATGTACCAGGTCACAGTCTTTGGCCTTGCAGAATTCACAATTAGAAACCAAGAAAGCACCTGTGGAACTACTTTAGGATTTTATCTCTGTATTTGACTGTGCTGTCCCTAAAGCAGGGTTCTTTTATTCAGTGTGAAGGAGCCAATCAACACACTGAGTTGAGATATTCGATTTTATTACAGTTGTGCAGAATAGGGTGCCAGGCATCTAACAGAGCTGCCATACCTTTCAGGAAACAGGAGGAGTCTTTTATACAAAAAGGTAACAAAGAAAGAATGATACAGAAACAGGTCACTCATGCTTATATAACAAAATTCCTAATATGCATGTGGTGGTCTTGGTCCAGTTCATAATACTATAATTTACATATATGAATTTCCCTGGGGGTGTGTTTTTTTAGCATTATAATCATCTAAGGTAACTCTAGGTTATATTTCCATCCTATCAGCTATGACCAAGTTATTATTTAACTTTATACTCTGTTATAGTTTCTGCTTAAATCTATTTGAACAATTAGTTGTCAATGAAATAAGGACTTAGAGTATTCTGTTCTTGGGGACTCTTCATTGCTCCATTGCTCTGGCACCTTGTTGACATGGTTTGAAGACCAACCCATCGTTGCTGTGAACTTTTTGAGACTTTTAACTTCATCTGACATCAACTGGATCTTAGCAACTTTTTACTCACCTGTACAAAAGTGAAAAGTGAGTGTTCCCGGTCTTTAGGGTGGACATACCTGGCAGGCATGCAGGGAGGGGATTGCTGCCTGCAGTCTCAGGAGACCAATTTGCCCAGTTGGTCCAGTCTCCAGCAGCATTTTATACCCTTATGCAGGCTGATGTGCACCAAAGTCAATCTCAATCATCTCAGCTCCCCCATCTCTGGAATGCATTAATTATGTGAGCAGTTGTGAAAAACGAGATTCACTTTTTTTGTAAATTTTAAAAAATAGGTTTAATAAAAGATAAGACAATTAGGAGATAAAAAAGAAAAGTACAGCCAGCCGGGTGACTTGGCATTCAGCCAAGTCCACACCCTGCTATTTCAGAGGCTTTCTTTAAATACCCTTTCTGTTGTATCAGTCTGTTGAATATTCATATTTTTCCATAAACTAGTTTCCATATTCCAGGGACTGTTTTGCATGGGCCCTCCTTGGGTCCGCCTTTTTAGAGCATGCGTGTTTCTTGGCTGTGTCTTCATTATCACCTCCAGATTGGGCCTTGGTCCACCCCTGTGCTTTCTTCAGATGGTAGATGCTGATAGCTGGTGTATCAATAGCAGAGTCTTCTTTACATGTTCACTGCATGTTATCCCGGCCAAACAGACAGTTTAAGCATACTCTATCACTACTACCACTATGCCTAATTTTCTTTACTAACAGCAGAAATAAAAACTCATATCCTTACCACAAAGTTATTAATCATATAGGACACATCTTGCGAAAAGCCAACTTTATAATAGTCATTTATAATGTTAAAAACGGGCCAGGAGACCTGCTCCTTCGAAAAGCCTTTATTAGTCAGCTCTTTAAAGGGGGAACTCGAGGGGTCGCCTGCGCCGTCGCTGCTCCTGTCGCCGCCCTCGCTCCTGTCGCCGCTGAGGATCAGGTGTCAGGCGAATCTGCTGCTCTCGCCGCAGCAGAGTCGGGGGTTCCGGTTTTGCGGGAATTCCCGGCAACCCAACTGGGCTCGTGTGGTCTAGGGGCCTCACTTCTTCCCAGTCCCTTTGTGGTCGTGGCGAGGCGGCAGAAGCAGAATTCAGTCTTTAGGTAGCTGAGGGTCTTCTCGGTGTTGTAGTGCCTCCCTTTTTACCTGGATTTGGTGCTGGGTCGCGGCTTTTGGGTCCGTTTGCCGGCAACTGCACTTCGGTTTGGAGCGGTGCACCATGGAAGTCCTTGGATTTTCCTATTAGGCGGGGCCGGCAGCTCGAGGAGCCGGCAGGGAACGGCGACAGCCTAGCTCGACGGAAGGGGGGGGTCCCCGGGGTTTTAGAGGGGGTATACAACTTGGAATAAGATGTTTGAGGGTACAAACTTTGGTACAAACAGCTTAACAGACCGGTTTACAACTGGCATAATATTTGAAACAGTACAACTTTTTAACAAATGACAGACTGTGTAAGAAAATGGGAATCTCTTACATTTTATTCATATCAGTCCCCCCTCTATTTCTTTGATCGGGCCTTTGCCCGCATCAATTGGCAGTTTTTGATTCATGGGAGTATATTTTTTTTTAATTTCTGGTATTGGTTATATATTCTTTTGGCTTTATTCAGTTCTTCAGTTTGGGGTTCTAGTTTTATTTCAGTAGGTTTGGGGCTTGCTTGAATGGTTGCAGTTCGAATTAAACAGGGGAATATGCAGGGAAGGAGTAGAAAGCTGGCAAGGATGCTTATTACAATAAATAAGTCAATAGGTAAGTTTTTATTAAGGGGTTCATCAATTTTATTCAGTGGCTTTTCTTTTATTAAATTTGCAACTCCCTTTGGATTGTCTAATTTTTTTTTTTTTTTTTTTTTTTTTTTTTTTTTTTTTTTTTTTTTTTGGTAAAACAATTCTCTTATAGGGCACTCTCTCGTTAGGTGCTGCATAAACGTTGCAGCAATTTTTGCCATCTAATATTGTTTTTTTTATTTTTTACTTGGGTTATATTAAAACACGTGGGACTCACATGAGTGTGAACTCTTATAAGGGACTGCAGATTCTCTTCATCATAGATGAGATGGTAGCCCCTAGAGCATGTTCCTTTGGCATGTTTGCTTATTAATGGGACTATAATTAGTCCTCCCAAGAGTCCAGTATGAACCATTATCTCGATCTTACTTGGTCTTGCCTCTTGGGTTAGGGAAGTGGGATAGTCATTCTTAGAGCATGCTCCTTTGGTGGGTTTGCTTATCAATAGGACTATAATTAGTCCTCCCAAGAGTCCAGTATGAACCATTATCTTGATCTCACCTGGTCTTGCCTCTTGGGTTGGGAAGTTATTTAGCTGGCCTTATGGAGTTTCTTTCAGTGTGCCCCCACTTGTTCAGTTTTTGATTAGGCTTTCTGTGGTGTGCCCTATAAGAGATCTGTAATGATATTATTATCACAACCTTTTTAAAACAGCTTAACACTTAGAACAACTTACAGAGAACATTTTTAAATGACAGTTTTTGATAACAACTTGGAAAGATTTTGAACAACGGGTTTTTTTTTTGGTTTTTTTTTTTGTTTGTTTCTAATTGGGCTTTGGTTGTCTTTTGAAGGTTATTTTAAGTGTGTCTGGGTCTCTAATGGTGGTCTATTTGGAGGGAGTCTTTGCTGGGGTATCAGAGTCACTGGGAAGTGGCAATGGTTTTTTTATTCGGGATAGTTGTGTATGGTGAAGCCCCTATGTCTGACCTTGGTCGAACTCAGATTTTCAAGAGTGCTAGGGGCAAACATTTTAGCCAATTCATTCCAGTTTTTGTTATTAATTTAGTTAATACATTTTTGAAGGTTTTATTTATTCTCTTAATTCTTCTTGAGCTTTGAGGATGCCAGGGTGTATGTAACTGCCATTTCATTTCTAAGGCTTTAACAATATCATGCAGGACTTGTGCTACAAAGTGGGGGCCTCTGTCTGAAACGATGTTATTTATCAGTCTATATCGGGGGATGATGTGTTCTAGTAGTATCTTTATTACTACTTGTGCTGTTTCCTTTTTTGTAGGGAAGGCTTCCACCCAATGCGTTAAGTGATTAACTATAACTAAAAGATGCTTATGTCCTTGTATTGGAGGCATTCCTGTGAAGTCTATTTGTATGCTTTGAAAGGGTCTTAATGCTATTTGTCTTCCTCCTGGTGTGGGCTTTTTTATTACTTTTTGATTTACTTTTTGACAAATTAGGCATCCTTCAGTAACTGCTTTGGCTAGGTTATAGATTCTAACACATAGGTGTTCTCTCAGGAAATGATCACACAACCTTTGGGTGCCCCAGTGTCTTAGGCTGTGGATTTCTGCCAGCATTTTTCGAGCTATTGCTTTATTTAGGAATTTTCTTCCATCTGGGGTCAGCCATTCCCCCCGCTTCCCTTGGTGTAAACTTAACTTTTTTATTTCTCTTAATTCATTTTCATCATATATGGGTTCACTAACTTTGTTAGCTGGTACATCATTTAAAGTAAGAATTTTTATTGGTTCTCCCAGCCTTTGAGCTGCTAGTTTGGCTGCTTGATCAGCTACTTGGTTGCCCTTTCCTTTAAATGTGTACTTTTTTTGATGTCCCTTGACATGTACAATTGTTATTTTTTGGGGCTTCATAAGAGATTCTAATACAAATTTAATTAATTTTTTATGTATCAGATTTTTCCCCTTTGAATTTAGGTAGCCTCTTTCTTCCCAGATTTTTCCAAATGTGTGTACTATTTCAAATGCATATCTTGAGTCTGTGTAGATTGTACCTTGGTCTTGTTCTAATAAATTTAATCCCCTCTTGAGGGCACAGACTTTACAACACTGGGCAGACCAATGGGGGGGCAGTTTTTCTTTTTCTATAACTTTTAAATTGTCCTTTTCTGTACCTTCGACTATTGCATAGCCTGATATTCTCTTTTCCTCTGTCATCCTAGATGATCTATCAATAAATAGCACCCTCCCACATGGTAGAGGTGTATCTTCAAGATCTTCCCTTACTTTTGTTTGTAAATTTATGATTTCCAGGCAATTGTGCTCTAAGTTTGGTGTGGGTTCCCCTGAGAGGATTTGGGCAGGATTTAGACTTTTTGATGTGATTAGCTCCAAATCACTGGTGCCGGTTAAAATCACTTCATATTTTAAAATTTTAGAGTCAGTCAGCCATTGTTGAGCCCTTTGGATCAACACTGTCCTGAGATCATGGGGTGTGTGTGCAATGATTTTTCCCTGCAGTGTCAGTTTTTGTGCTTCTTCTACAAGAACAGCTGTGGCTGCTACAGCCTGGAGGCAAGCCAGCCACCCTCTTGCAACTGGATCCAAAGGTTTGGAAAGATATGCGACAGGCTTTTTGTGTCCTCCCCATTCTTGGGTTAATACTCCATAAGCTATTCCCCCTCCAGAGTTAATGAATAGGTCAAACTTTTTCTTAAGGTCTGGGAGACTCAGGACAGGGGCTGAAGATAATTTTGTTTTTAGGTCTTTCAATTGTTTTTCATCCTTATTTGTCCATTTTACAGGTTCAGGTGGGACTAACTTTTTATAGAGAAATTTAACACTTTGGGAATATTTTTCTATCCATAGTTTGCAATAACCAAATAGTTCTAATAATTTTCTTATATCTCTTTTTGTGGTTGGAGCTGGGATTGAGGGTATACCTGAGATTCTCTCAGGGCTTAATTTCTTACACCCTTCCCCAATGAGGTGTCTGAGGCATGTGACCTGTGATTCTACAAACTGTAATTTGTTCTTTGACACTTTGAGGCCTTTTTCCTTTAGAAAATTTAGGAGATTAATACTGGTTTTTTTCACTTCATCTTTCTCTCTCTCCAATATTAGGAGGTCATCTACATACTGCAGGATTTGTACATTATTTTTAGGGATAAACTGCCTTAGTAACTCTTCTAGGGCTTGCCCGAAAAATTTTGGGCTTTCAGGGAACCCTTGAGGAAGACGAGTCCATCTTAGTTGCTGCTTTCTCTTACTTTCAGGGCACTCCCATTCGAAAGCAAACCAATCTCGGCTTCCTTCTGCCAAAGGACAGGCCCAAAAAGCATCTTTTAAATCTACTACAGTAAACCAGGAATGTTCTTTAGGGATCCTGCTCAGGAGTGTGTAGGGGTTTTGTACCACCAGGTGCCTGGTAATTGTTTTTTTGTTTACTTCTCTTAGGTCTTGCACTAATCTAAACTTATTTTCTGCTTTTTTTACAGCCAGAATAGGGGTGTTGTGGGGTGACGTACAAGGTTCTAATATTTTTTCTGTGAGTAGATGGGTTATAACTGGGGTTAGTCCTTTTTTCCCTTCCAGAGAAATAGGATATTGCCTGACCCTTATAGGAGGCGTATTTTCTTGCATTTTTATTTCTATAGGTGGGATATCTAAATATCCATATTTTTCCTCTTCGGCCCAGACTTCTGGCTTGACTTCTCCTAAGTCTCTAACAGTCAGCCTCATGATTTGTAGCACCATTCTTCCTTTTCTAGGAAGAATCTTTACTTCTAACTGAACTTGCAGGTCTTTTCCCAGCAGGCTACTGTCTACTTTCGGTAGATATATCGAATTAGTGACACATCTTTTGGAATTTTCTTTAATTTCTACGTTTTTTATAACTGAAGCCTTGAAAGGCTCCCCTTCTGCTCCTAGGACTTCACATGTCTTTCTTCTAATCGCAATTTTAGCTGGAAGTTGGTTAATATATGATTTATCTGCACCAGTATTCACTAAAAACTCAAACTCTTCATGTTGGGGACCTACTTCAAAATTTACTATGGGCCCTTCTTGATGTTTCATGGGGTCTCCTAACGCATAGAGCCCATGACACCCCCAATCCTCCTTGACTTCCTTCCTCAATAATTTTTCTAATGCCTCTTGTTCCTTCATGACAGTCTCATTAAATGACATTTTTTTGCAATGTTTCTTAAAGTGTCTTATTTCTCCACAATAATAACAGGCTCGGGTCTCTTCTAGTCTCTGAAGAGTATCCCAAGGTGGTGGGTTCCTTTCTCTTACCTTTCCTGGTAAAGATTTTGTGTTTCTTTCACTTTTAGTATCCTTTCTGAGATCCTTTACACTTTCCCTGGCCACGGCTACCATAATCCTGGTTTTTGCCTTTGTTTTTTCTTCTTCTCTCCTAAGGTATACTCTTAGGGCTTCCTTTAATAATTTATTTATTTCTTGGTCTTGCCAATCTTTCATCTTTTTAAGTTTTTTTTTGATATCTGGCCAGGATTTTGTGACAAACTGTAACTTTAATAATATCTGTCCCTTTGGGCTATCTGGATCTAGATTGGAATATTGCTGGAAATTCCGTCTGAGCCTGCTCAGCCAGGCTGCTGGGGTTTCATCTTTCTCTTGCATCCTGTTAAAAGCTAATTTGGTGTTGCTACTCCGAGGAACTGATTCTTTAATACCTTTTATCATTAGGTTTCTATAATCTTCCATATTTCTCCTCTCTTCTCCTCTGTTTGGGTCCCACCCTGGGTCAGCTATTGGCAACTTCTGGTCACCGGGTGGGCCCATTCGGTTTTCTCTTTCCCAGATGCGCATCCCTGCTGCCCTAACCAGCCGAACCTCGTCTGGATTGAATAGTATATTTAAGATGGAGTTTAGTTCTCCCCATGTATAAATATTTGGGCCCAAAAACTGGTCAATCTGGTTGGCAATTCTCACTGGGTTTTCAACTAGATTCCCCAGCTCTTTCTTAAAACTTTTGACTTCTGACGCTGTTAAAGGTGTATTGACAAATCCTATTCCTCCAACTGCCCCACCCAATGGGACCTCCTTTAGGGGAAAGAGTTTGGTTTTTGACCTGGTGTTACTGTAAGGGTAACTTTCTGGGTTTTTTATTGCTTGACAGGATGCATTGTTAGGTGCCAGACCTAACTCCCAGCTGTGAGGGGGTGCAGGGATTGTGGATGGTGAAGGAGAGGAGGTTAGACCAGTGTTAGGGAATGGCAGAGGGTAAGAGGGGTTATAAATTGGAGGGGGGTAAGCTGGGGAAGGAACAGGGATTACAGTTTGGGAAGGTATGATTTTTAGGTGAGGTTGGAGGATTACTTCGGGATAAACTGTAGGAGGAGGCAAATGTTCTAAGGGGTCCCAATTATGGCTAGCTTCTTTTTGGTTCTTCTGCTTTTCATTCCCTTGTTTCCCTTGCTGTAACTTACATATTTTTGTTGTTTTATTTTTGACTACTTGTTTTTGCCAACAGATAGCATAGGGTATCTGTTCAATACTTGAATCTCCTCGAGATTTCAAGTATTGAGTTAATTGTGAACACATCCAGGGGTCTCTAGTTTCACACCATGGCCATTTTGCAGGTAAATTTAGGTTAGGCCAAGCTTCTATGCAATAATGGATCATCTTGATTCTGTCTAAGCTTTTAGTGGCCTCATCAACCTCCCATAGTTCTAACATTTGTCCTAGTGGACTGTCTGGTGGAATATTTCTTATCTTTTTCTCTCTTTTCTCCTCAACTGGCTCCACTCTACTTATGTATGCCCCCATTTTCACTGGGTTTCAAATAAAAACTACAGTGCTCTTACCCTGACAGAAACTTTACTTCAGGGCAATACAAAGCAAAATTATCTGACTTTGTTTTAACTAAACTTCTTTAAGGTGCCCCTACACACACATAAGTTTAAAGGCGGGCAGCCCAAATTTTAACTCTCACTCACTCTTTGAACACTCGTAAGTAGCCCCAGGGACCCTCTCCTAGGGTCTGGGCACTACCCCTGCCAGTGCTCGGAATGCCCCACAGGTAGCCTGGTGACCTGCCCTTAGGGCCTCAGCCACTACCCCTACCTAAAAGTCCCTCACACTCTGGGACTCCCTTGACTCTTACTCCTCTGCACCTGGACAGCGTACCTCTTCTCTGGGTACCTCCGACCAATGCAGACTCTTTTGTCCCAGCACCCCGACAGCTACCCCAGCCAGTCTCCAAAGCACCCCAAAAGCAGCTTATCTTTGCTACCCCAGCCAGTAACTCAGACGCTCTGGGCCGTAGCCTCAGCCAGTGTGGTGCGTGCTTTACACTGCTCGAGCCCTTTTGCACGCTTGAAATTGGCCCAAGCCTTTTCTGTCACCCACTGCTTTGACGTGCCACTCACTCTCTCCTCCGCACGTCCGGAGGGGGGCGCCTATGCCCCTGGAGACGCCTCAGTCTCTCTCAGTTCACTCGCTTCCTGCTTTGGGGGGTCCGAGCTGCCGGCCCCCCCCCATTCACTCCACATTCGCTTGTCTCCACTCCCGCCACCGGTTATTCTTACCGATGCTGCTCAGTGGCGTCCCGCGAGGCTGGCGAGCGTTGTCCTCTGGTCCGGGATGTCCAGCTGTCCAGGAGGTCCGAGGTCGGGCTGCGCCTTCCCGTCCTGGTCCTCTTCTGGGCGTGGCTTAGCTCCCGGACGAGCCCCCAAATTGTTAAAAACGGGCCAGGAGACCTGCTCCTTCGAAAAGCCTTTATTAGTCAGCTCTTTAAAGGGGGAACTCGAGGGGTCGCCTGCGCCGTCGCTGCTCCTGTCGCCGCCCTCGCTCCTGTCGCCGCTGAGGATCAGGTGTCAGGCGAATCTGCTGCTCTCGCCGCAGCAGAGTCGGGGGTTCCGGTTTTGCGGGAATTCCCGGCAACCCAACTGGGCTCGTGTGGTCTAGGGGCGTCACTTCTTCCCAGTCCCTTTGTGGTCGTGGCGAGGCGGCAGAAGCAGAATTCAGTCTTTAGGTAGCTGAGGGTCTTCTCGGTGTTGTAGTGCCTCCCTTTTTACCTGGATTTGGTGCTGGGTCGCGGCTTTTGGGTCCGTTTGCCGGCAACTGCACTTCGGTTTTGGAGCGGTGCACCATGGAAGTCCTTGGATTTTCCTATTAGGCGGGGCCGGCAGCTCGAGGAGCCGGCAGGGAACGGCGACAGCCTAGCTCGACGGAAGGGGGGGGTCCCCGGGGTTTTAGAGGGGGTATACAACTTGGAATAAGATGTTTGAGGGTACAAACTTTGGTACAAACAGCTTAACAGACCGGTTTACAACTGGCATAATATTTGAAACAGTACAACTTTTTAACAAATGACAGACTGTGTAAGAAAATGGGAATCTCTTACATTTTATTCATATCATATAACAGCAGTTATTCCTGCAATACCCACCTGGTGTTACCTTAGGACAAAACACACTGCCCATCAGACTGTGGAAAGAGAAAGGAGGTGTGTGTATAAAGCAGATGCATGCAAAGACCCTACTATCTTTCATTGCTGTCGCATAAGTTGCTCTTTGTCATGGGTTTTTTCCTTTTGTCTGATTTGAGAGAGAATTGGTGTCTGTATGTTTGTTTGTTCTCAAGTTCTATCAATTGAAAAGTTTTTATAGAGTTCTGCAGCGCTGAAAAGCTGATTCCGTCCAGGCTCCACATCGGGGAATTGCTCGCCATGCCTCTCGCTACTACTGATCACGTGGTTTCCACTGGCGCCGGGCCGGGCCGCGCCAGCCACCGGCTCCACTGAGTGCCTCTCCTCGTGCGGGGCGCCGAAAAGGAAAAGCTGCTGCAGCCGCTTCTGCCCTTCTGTCTGCATCATGGCTGGCTAAAAGCAGTTGAGCAAATAAAGTTCATTGCAAGCCACACCAAAACAGCAGCGGCCGCTCCGCCCTGGCCTCGTGGTCCTGGCTGCCTGGCCACTCCTGGTGATTTATTAAAAAAATATGGATATTGATCTAGTATCTATACCCAACTGTGACGGATAAAAACTCTCTTAACAGTTTAAAGTTAGAAAGTGTATGTTTATTACAACGTTGGGCAGCGTGCGGGATAGCTCCCAAATACACACAGCAATTTACAGATGATCACAGAGTCCTTTTATTTACATAAGTATTGAATACCCAAAACAAATGCATATTCATAACTCCGATATGTCCCATTCTCTGCTTCGTATGGTAATTAGCTAAAAAGCTATTAAGCATGCGTAGTTTGTTCTTTGAAATAGGTCGGTGGTCCCTTTCAAGGGGAGTGGTCTTGAAATGAAGAAGTAAATGAAGTCTTCCTCATTCTGACCTTTCTACCTTTTCAATGCAAATGTGACAAATGAACCCTTGGTAGAACTCCTGTTTCCTGACTTCGTGATTTTCAATGGGTTTCTGGGCATGGGAGGTTCTGTAACTGTCTCGTGTTCCTAAATCTATTTATCAGATTCTCTGTTCCTCATTACAAACACAGCCAAACAAACATAAAGTTGACAAGCAATTAGTTATTCAGATCCGGGAGGGCTAATCCAAATCCGGTTTCTCTCAACTAACTACTAACTTTTAATTTTAGCAAAACCTATCTATCTATTTTAATTAATTCCAGCAAAGCTTGTCTCTAACTAAAATCTAAACTTATTTGAAATCCTCAATTCTTTGATGTCTATGTCTCATCAAACTGGGATGGCGGCAGCCACTCCTGGCCTTGGCCGCATGGTCTTGACGCCAGGATGCCCCCCCCCCCCCCCCCCCCCCCTTTCCCCCAGTGACATGACCCCACAGCCACACTGGGAAAGGGCCCCAGCCACCCAGATGGGAAGGGGCCTGTCAGGCCTGGCAGGAAAGGGGTTGGTGGCCCCCTCACCACCCCTCCAAGGGGAGAAAGAAAAAAAGCTTCCCGTGCTTTTTCCTCTCTTAAATATGTTATCATAAGAGGCTTTATCAGCTTTTTAAATTGGCTTAGCAGTGTGCCTATTCTCAGAGCCAGCCAGCGCTTGGTTTTGCCAGGCACAGAGGAAGTTTTTATCAACTCCTCACAGAAAATTACTTCCATGGCTGGCTTCTTTCCTCCTCACCAAAAATCAAGCCATGCAAAACCACCACACTCTCTAGACCATTTACCATCTTCATAGCTGTCCTTTGGATGCTCTCTAATAGCTTTATATCCTTCTTATATTGAGGCACCTAAAACTGCACACAGTGCTAGAGGTGAGGCCATGCCAATGCAGAGTAGAACAGAACAGTCGCCTCTCTTGACCATCTGGGGATACTGTGCCTGATGCACCCCTGGACCTGGTTGACCCTTTTGGCTGCCAAGGCATGCTGTTGACTCATGTTTAACTTGCCATTAACCCAAATCCACAGATCTCTTTCCATGGGGTTGCTCTCCAGCCACTTGTTTCCCAATTTGTATGGATAACCAGGATTACCACATCCCAGAAGGAGAATCTGGCTCTTGCTCTTGTTAAATTTCATATGATTGGTGATTGCACAGCTCTCTAGTCTCTCTAGATCTCTCTGTAATGCCTCTACCCTTGAGAGAGTCCACAGCTCCTAATTTAGTACCATTAGCAAACTGACTTAATGTTCTGTAGATTCTTGCATCCAGATAATTTATAAAAACAATAAAGAGCACTGGTCCGAAAATTGAGCCCTGAGGAATCCTGCTGGTGTCTGGCTCCCAGCCTGATGCAATCCCACTTACTATAACTCTTTGAGCCTGACCCATCAGCCATTTGCTCACACAACCTATTATGGACTTGTCTAGGTTTATGCTGGACATTTTTTCCAGAAGCATACAGTGAAAAAGGGTATCAAAAGCTTTGCTAAAATCCAAAAATACCCCACATCTACTGGCTTCCCTCGGTCAACTGGATAGGTGACCTTGCCATAAAGGGTGTCTTGGTTTGAGACAATTTAGAGGAGAACACTCTGTAATGAGTTGTCTCCCTTTAAGGGTTCCAACAATCCCTTTCCACAAATAAGGGACTGTCCTGGGGTAACTGTATGGTGCTGTATCTCCGGTCATCTGCTCTATGCCCAGACATGAGTCCTGTAGCTTTAAGTTCGAAGGGGGGGAAGGCGGTGGAATTCTTTCAGCAGCTGTATCCAAAACATAGATAATTCGCTCATCTTTTCCAGCTCTCTCAGCTTTTTTTCTCCAGAGAGACAGAGTTTTTCTTTGCTTTTTAGCTAGTTTTTTAGTTAGCTGAGGCAAGAAGTTTTTTCTGGGACTGTGGCTTCTTCTTCTCCTTTTTCTGGAACTGTTCAGCTTTTCTCCAGTCTGAAACACCAGAACATCTCTGGGGGGCCCCCACACTGCCCCGAGGCCAGCTCTGGTTCCCAGAGAGAGCTGAGCCACACCTACAGAAATGACTCTGAATCTACAAGCTCTTCTCCACAGCGAGAGGTTTTATTATTTAACATTATTCATTCTTTCCTATGCCTGTGTAGTGGATTAGGGCAAATTTGGGAGGAAACCTCCTAAGGGGCCCTCCCTCCCCCAACCAGTTCGGGAAAGACCTCCTCAGAGAGAAGTGAAAAGAAACCTGTTTATTCAACAGGCAAAGCACTCCCCAGCACAATAAATTGAACAATACCAGATGATAAGAACTTCATGCCACTCTGGAGAGATGACAAATTTAGAAAAGAAGTCCCTCCTGTAGGTGGTTGCTCTGCTCTCAGTCCCTCTGGTGCTGGGAAAAGTTGCTGTGCAAGGTAGATCTTGGTGGGTCCCAGGTGCAAGGCGCCCGGCACTCCCCTAGGTCCTCAGTCCAGAGAGATTTGAACAGTTCCAAGGAAAGGCAAAAAAGGGGAAAAAAAAAAAAAAAAAAGAAGGAAAGAAAACAAAGCTTCTCTGCCTCAGCTAGCTACACTAACTAAAAAGAAGGGAAAAAAAGAAAACCTCTCCGTCCCGCATCCGTGTGTTGCTGAATCCGACTCACTCTCAAGGCCAGCCGGAAGAGGATGGTTTCTGAAAGGAAACTGTGCGCTTCTCCCTCCCCTTTGCTCTCAGACCCAATATTAAAGGTACAGAGTGTAATATCCAGCATAAACCCAACAGATGATTGGGGATACAAACATAACGTCACCCTAGGACATTCCACCCCTTATCCCATATCATCAACTTAAGACCAAAATCAACATATATTCTACATCATGCATTTATCCACATAAAACTTCCATTCGTTCCCCCCACAAAAATGCAAGCAATACCCATCATATCCCTGTCATGTCCCACACTGAGCCACTGAATCCAGGCCCCAGGCTGCAGGATTCCCCACTCTCTTATTTTGCTCACTCAAAACTCCCTTGTTCACTTACTCATACCTTCAACACCACTTACTCATACCTTCAGTGCTTGCTCATACCTTCAATACTTACACATGCTCTCTCACACATTTCCATCTAGTTCATGTCTGCGTGGTTTGATATACAGACAATGGAGTAGCATCCAGCAAACAGTGATGTTTACATATGATTCTCACCCAATAATCAGATCTCCCTGAGGTACACCGTATTGTTCCATCTCTCTTCATTATCCACCATGTGCAACCTGGTCCCTGAGCAAAGACAACCCCACAAATGGGTTTGTCTGTACTTGAGGCAGACTTGATCCACACTGTCTACCCTAACAAACCTCTGACATGCATCACAGGGAGTTTATCTCTGTCTACTGTATGCAGAGGCTCAGCTTGGGCGGGCCCTGCTCGGTTGGTGGAGCTTCGGGTGTTGACTAACCAGGTGGCCTTTGCCAAATGCTCCTCCCAATTTTTGAAAGATCCTCCACCCAATGCTTTCAACTGGGTTTTTAACAGTGCATTGTGCCTCTCCAGTTTGACTGCAGCTGGTGCATGATAGGGGATATGGTACACCCACTCAATGCCATGTTCCCCAGCCCAGGTGTTGATAAGGCTGTTCTTGAAATGAGTCCTGTTGTCTGACTCAATCCTCTCAGGGGTACCATGCCTCCACAGGACTTGCTTTTCAAGGCCCAGGATGGTGTCCCGAGCAGTAGCGTGGAGCACATGGTAGGTCTCCAGCCACCCCGTGGTGGCTTCCACCATTGTGAGCACGTAGCACTTACCTTAATGTGTCTGGGGTAGTGTGATGCAATCAATCTGCCAGGCCTCTACATACTTATATTTGGACCACTGCCCACCATACCACAGGGTCTTCACTCTCTTGGCCTGTTTGATTGCAGCACATGTGTCACAGTCATGGATAACCTGAGAAATACTGTCCATGGTTAAATCCACCCCTCAGGCTCGTGCCCACTTATAGGTGGCATCTCTACCTTGATGGCCTGAGGCATCACAGGCTCATCGAGCTAGGAACAACTGTCCCTTGTGTTCCCAATCTAAGTTAATCTTTGACACCTCTATCTTTTCAGCCCGATCTACCTGCTCGTTGTTTTGCTGCTCCTCATTAGCTCTACTCTTGGGGATATGGGCATTTATGTGGTGGACTTTCACAGGTAGCTTCTCTACCCTGGTAGCAATGTATTTTCACTCTTCAGCAGCCCAAATTGGTTTTCCTCTACGCTGCCAATTAGCCACTTTTCACCTCTCCAGCCATCCCCACAAAGCATGGGCTACCATCCATGAATCAGTACAGAGGTAGAGCTTTGGCCACTTCTCTACTTTCAGCAATGTCCAGGGCCAATTGAATGGCTTTGAGTTCAGCAAGTTGGCTTGATCCACCATCTCCTTCAGTGGCCTCAGCGACCTGTCGTGTGGGGCTCCACACAGCTGCTTTCCACTTGCGGTTCATCCCTACAATGCAACAGGAACAGTCAGTGACGAGCATAATGTGTCTCCTCTGCTGGCAATTGGTTGTATGGTGGAGCTTCTTCAGCCCGTGTCACTTGCTCTTGTTATTCATCTGTGAGACCAGACCAAAATTTTCACCTTCAGGCCAATTTGTAATTATTTCTAAAATCCCAGGGCGATTCAGTTTATCCATATGGGTGCACTGCGTAATAAGAGCAATCCACTTGCTCCATGTGGCATCGGTGGCATGGTGGGTGGAGGGGACCTTTCCTTTGAATATCCACCCCAGCACTGGTAGTTGGGGTGTCAGGAGGAGTTGTACTTCTGTGCTCATCACCTCTGAGGCGGCTTGAATGCCTTCACAGGCAGCCAAGATTTCCTTCTCTGTGGCAGTGTATTTGGCTTCGGACTCTCTGTAGCTTTGACTCCAAAATCCTAGTGGCCGGCCTCAAGTCTCCTCAGGCACCTTCTGCCAAAGGCTCCAGGACAGACCATGGCTCCCAGCTGCAGAGTAGAGCACGTTCTTCACATCTGGTCGCATCTGGACTTGGCCAAGGGCCACTGCATGAGCAATCTCCTGTTTGATCTGGGCAAAGGTTTGTTGCTGCTCAGGGCCCCAGTGAAAATCATTCTTCTTGCAGGTGACCAGGCAAAGAGGGCTCACGATCTGACTGTACTCTGGAATGTGCATTCTCCAAAAGCCTATGGCACCAAGGAAAGCTTGTGTTTCCTTCTTATTGACTGGTGGAGACATTGCTGTGATCTTGTTGATGACATTGGTAGGAATCTGACACCGTCCATCTTGCCACTTTACTCCCAAGAACTGGATCTCACGAGCTAGTCCCTTAACTTTACTCTTCTTGATAGCGAAACCGGCTTCCAGGAGGATCTGGATGATTTCATTCTCAAACACTTCTGCTGCTATGTTCCCACACACAATGATGTAACCAATATACTGTAGATGTTCTGGAGCCTCACCCTTTTCTAGTGCAGTCTGGATCAGTCCATGGCAGATGGTAGGACTGTGCTTCCACCCCTGGGGCAGTTTGTTCCAGGTGTACTGCACGCCCCTCTATGTGAAGGCAAACTGGGGTTTGCATTCTGCTGCCAAAAGAATGGAGAAAAACGCATTGGCACTGTCAGTAGTGACATACCACCTTGCTGCCTTGGACTCCAGCTCGTACCGGAGCTCCAACATGTCCGGCACAGCAGCACACAGCGGTGGAGTCACTTCATTCAAGGCCTGATAGTCTACAGTCAATCTCCATTCTCATTCAGATTTACGCACAGGCCAGATGGGGCTGTTGAAGGGTCAGTGGGTTTTACTGTCCACCCCTTGGCTTTCCAGGTCTCAATTTTTTGATGGGGATCACAGCCTCTCAAGTTGTTCTATACTGTTGCCAGTGCACTATCGAAGTGGCAATTGGTACCTGTCGCTCTTCTGCCTTCAGAAGTCCTACTGTAGATGGATTCTCAGACAGTCCAGGCAAGGTGTTCGATTGCTGGATGCCTTCTGTCACTACAGCTGCTATCCCAAATGCCTACCTGAGTCCTTTCAGGTCTTTGCAATACCCACTATGGAGGTAATCTATGCCCAAAATGCATGGGGCCTCTGGGCCAGTCACAATAGGGTGTTTCTTCCACTCATTTCTAGTCAGGCTCACATCAGCTTCCACCAAAGTAAAATCCTGTGATCCCCCTGTCACGCCAGCAATAGAGACAGATTCTGCCCTTACATGTCTTGATGGAATTAATGTGCACTGCCCACCAGTGGACATCTAATCGATCTCTAGTTATACAATAACTCTGAGGCTCCTCTAGTTAAAACAATACCTTTTGATTGAAGCTTCTGGGGTGTAGCAATCTCCCTTAGTACAGGTGCAGTACATTTATCAGTCTAAGTCTTGGTTACTCCCTGTTCTGTCCCATAACATTTTATTAAAACAAAGTTAACCACTGATTAAAACTAAAAGCAACTAAAATAACAGAATTATAGAAACTAAAATAACAAAATTGCAAAACCAGATTTCTTAGCTAATCTCAATACTGCTCCTTACAAAATTCAAAATCACTGAATTTCTTGGCTAAATGCATCTCCTTCATGGTAACTCTAGGAATCAAGCTCTCTGTGGCAGTAGCTGCACATTTTTGCACAGTTTTCCTGAAAATAGTATTTTTGGTTGAGACACCTGTGCTAAGCTTAAGTGGTAAATGTCTCTTCAAATCAGGGTGTAACTCTGTATCAAGAACAGAAAGTACAGAGCTACAATGTGGAAGTAGTAAGTGGTTAAATGGTAAAAGCTGACAGTTACCAAATAGATCTGCACACTGTTTACTCAGAAGTATTACTCATCAGCTCAAACAGTACTGTGCATTAACAGTTTAATAGAAAAATCTCAGATACTCTGCCTCATCTACCAAATTAAGTCTTTCTTTTTTTTTTTTCCCTTTTCTAAAAGACTTGGGAAGGGGTGGGTTTGCTTCAGTGAGCTTTCATTAGAGTGAAACTCATTGAGTTGATTTTAACAGAACAGCTACACCCTAGCTAAAGAGAGTATGTGCTGCTCAGCCATGATATATAGTCAGTAACATTCAACATAGGTAATGTTGTTCAAAGTTCTTCCTGGCTTTTTTTGTTCTTTTGTCACATCCCTCCCCATGTCCCTCCCAAAAAAGAGAATAACTGCAGGAGGTAACATGACTCTAAAGAGCTATGGGAGACTCTGAAGAGGGGAATTCTTTTAAAAACCAGAACAATAAGACTTGAGACATCTCTTGCTTATTTAATTCAATGTCCATTTGCCTTTATTGGAAGCTTTGAAGGTAATCGTCCTAATATAATTTCTATTGTCGAAGAATAAAAAGATTTTTTTTTCTCTCTGAAAACAAATAAAGCGTGAAAGTATACATTTGCTGTCTCTTTAGTGTCATCTAGGTGAATGGACTTACTGCAGAGTAATCAAAATCCAGTGTTTTGAACATATCTGTTTTAAATGAGAGAGGAGGAAGAAAGGTTTAATATTTAAATGTCAGAGATATTTATTGTTATGAACATGAGCATTAGAACATATTGGTGTTTGGGGGGAGGGGAATAGGGAGAGAGTTGTTCATCTTTCTTCCCCCTGATAATCTGAAATAACTTGTATTGCCTTAAAATTGCTTGTTTGAGTAAGCAAGTATAGATAGGGCTGCTCAGCTGATATGGAATACTTGCAATGATATATCTCCTTTTATTTTAGGAACTCTTAAAACATATGATATTGCTTGTCATTTAATGTTACTAATTTTTCTAAGTGCACTTATTGCTAGACACTGTAGATTTCCTGAAAGAAGACTTCAGGGCAAGGCCAGTGAATTGGCAGTTTCAATTGACTACATAAGTATATGTTGCAGCAAACAATGCTGTTGAAGGTGCTTTGAGTCTTTTGAGAGGAGAGCTGCACTATATGCATATCTTTTTCCTTTCTGTGTCTGAGACTAGGTGTTATGTCTAAATACTTAGGTGTTAAGATAATTTTTCTATTTAGCATTTTGTTTTTATCATGCTAGACTTGTTATTGACCCATAGACTAACATGAGAATTATAGAATCAGGCAGGTCTAGTCTTTGTAAACCAATTTATGTTTTCATTTTGATTTTTTAAATGTTGGTACATCCACTGTGTTTTATATATCTGTAGTGGTTTGAAAGCAAAATGAGTGAGAGGCTGCAAGTCAGAAATACAATTTAATGAGAAGAAAAGGGAAAAAAGGTAAAATGAAATAAATGCATTAATACAAAAGACCACTGACAGAGTCAGAATACAACCTGATCAGGATGATGGAAGCAGTCCAGACAAGGTGGTCTTCCTGAAGCAGTGATCTCGTAGAAAGGTCTGGTAGCTCTAATCCTCTAGAAATCAAGTAGCTAAAAGCTACTTCTACTGTCCCAAATCCCAGCTTATATCCAGGTGAGAATGCTTGGCTCCTCCCCCTGGGCGGAGCATCTCACAATGGGATGATGAGTCATACAGGGGGTCCTTGATAGCCCATTAAAGAGAGATAACTTCCGGAGGGAGGTATCTATGAGTCATGCAGCAAGGCATTTGATGGGCCATTAACAGACGCACCCCAGAGGGAGGGGGCCTGGGAAGAACACTGCTCCAACAATTGGATTCATCAGTTCATGAAGATGGTGCTAGAATACTTTGTGCACATCCTATACTACAATCCAGGACAATATCTGACCAGACTGAGCTTCATTTCTAAGCAAACATAATTTTGACGCAAATAGAAAGGACTGTTTTTATGAATCCTCAACCCTGGCCAACTTTAGGAATTTGAGGTTATATCAGGAATATGACAAAAAAGATGCATGTTCCCCAAGGTTCAGTACTGGTGCCAGTTCTGTTTAATATATTGAATGATTATCTAGATGCGAGGATCAAGTGAACCCTCAGTAAGTTTACAGATAACACCAAGTTTAGTGGGAGTGTTGATCTGCTGAAGGGTAGGAAGGCTCTACAGGGGGATCTGGACAGACTATATTTATGAGCCAAGGCAAATTTTATGGGATTCAACAAGGTGAATTGCTGGGTCCTGCACTCAGGTCACAACAACTCCATGTAATGCTACAGACTTGGGGAAAAATGGCTGGAAGGCTGCCGGCTGGAAAAGGACCTTGGGATGTTGATTGACAGTCAGGTTAACATGAGCCAGTGTGTGCCCAGTTGGCCAAGAAGGCCAATGGCATCTTGGCTTGTATCAGCAGTAGTGTGGTCAGCAGGATGAGGGAAGTGATTGTCTCCCTGTACTCAGTACTGGTGAGACCACACCTCAAATACTGTCTTAAGTTCTGGGTCCCTCACAACGATAAGAACATTGAGGTGTTGGAGTGACTCCAGAGAAGGGCAGTGGAGCTTGTGAAAGGACAAGAGAATAAGTCTTAAGAGAGAATAAGTCTTATGATAAGCATCTGAGGGAACTGGAGTTGTTCAGTCTGGAGATAAGGAGGCTGAGGGGAGACCTTATCAGTCTCTGCAACTACATAAATGGACATTTTTGCAAGGGATAGGGTCGATCTCTTCTTGCAGGTAACAATTGACAGCACAAAAGGAAAGGGCCTCAAGTTTCACCAGGTGATGTTTAGATTGGATATTAGGAAAAATTTCTTCACTGAAAGGATGATCAGGCATTGGAACAGGATGCCCAGGGAAAGTGATAGAATTACCATCCCTGGAAGTGTTAAAAAATGTGTGGATGTAGCACTTGTGGACATGGTTTAGTGATGAAGTTGGATGGTAATGTTAGGTTAAGGTTGGACTTGATGGTCTTAGAGATCTTTTCCCACCTAGAAGATGTCCTGGCAAGTCCCTTATTTCATATAACCTTTTTTTGTTCAACTCTAATTGGTGCAGTGAGTCTTCCTTGGTATTTGGGGAGTTTTAAGGGAAATGGGTGTTGAGACCTGATAAAAACAAGGACTACAGCAGGAAGGAAGTAGGAAGAATTGGGAATATGCTTTGAAAGCCAAGAAAAATGCATTAGATTTGATGAGGTGTGAGATGCAAAACAGGCGGTGTTGAAAGCAACTCTTTTCTCTCCCCCCTTTTTATTCCCCTAAATTACTCTTGTAAAATTGCATTTTAAACTGAACAATGTGTTCTAATAATTTGTCTTCGGGTGTAAGATCAGTTTTTCTTAAATCCTGTCAGATATAATACGGACTTTTTGATCTTTGACAATTCTGACTATGCTTCAGTGCTTGCTACCTATTGCATACTCTGGGATATGCTGAGCATTTAATGGATTTCTATTCTCATGGCTAGATGAATATCTGAGGATTGAGTAGAGAGGAAAAAAATACCTCAACCCATCTCTGTATGTGGCAGTGACAAGATAATGTTTAAGTGCAGCAGGTCAACTTTAGTGCATTGGTAACTGAGGCAAGAATACCAGTGCTTTTCCTGAGGGTGTCTAACAGCAGAATGAAGATTTCTGGTTCTTGTGTAGATCTTTCTTGTCCCCCTCCTGACAGCCCAGATTCACAAGAGGGACAAATAGCCCTCTTCCAGTCTTGCTATAGCCTGGTGGCTCAGTTGTACAAGCTTCTTTTAGATTTATTATTAAGTCAGTATATAGAGCAAAGTGGTTATTGTCAAACTGAGTTTTGGCACCTTTGCTCAGTGTTATAATCATTGGGGAATTAATTCATTCTTTTTAGATCAATATCCTGTATAAAACATACACTGTAACAAATGCCTCTGCCTCCTTGAAATAAAAAGTGTGATGCAACTATAAGTCATTTCCAGGAACAGGAGAATCATATCTGCAAAATAAAAGGAGTCTCCTGAAAGAGATGGGCCTTCTCCTGAGATGGGATTGCTAACAACTCGGTGATCATCACCTGACTGGAATCTTATCTACATCAGACCAGTGGGCGTGCGTATGCCAAGTTCCCAAAAATCTAATCAGGAGTCTCAACACTGCCCGGAAAACCATTTACCAAACCAGCAGAGGAAAAGAAAAGAAATATGAATTTGAAACACCCACAGAGTAGACAATAGGGTGAGGCAACTTTTGCCTCGAGCAAGAAAAACTGTATAAAACTAGACTGTGCATGGGCAGAATTTGTGAATGGGGAGAGATATGGCATGCTGTCGCATCTAAGGTTCACCCAGCATCGATCCTGGGGTCCATGCTGTCCAATTGATTTTGGCTTTTTCCATAAAATTTTATTTCACAATATTTTATCAATAAATTGGCATTCTTTTATGAAATTAGACTCGTTATTTATAACACTCAGGAAAGAGTTTTATTGTTTAAATTACACTTGCCCACAGCATTTCCCAAGCATGAGAAGCAGAACTTTCACTGTTGGCTTGAGTGTCCTTTTGCTTGGTGTCCTAGTTCTTCTTCATTCTCCTTCCTCTCAAGGTTTTGGAGTTGAGACAGCCACAACACTCAGAATGCTTCAATAAAACTTCAGAGGGCTTCAAGCATCAGCACCATGTTATCTAGAAGTCTTTCATACCTTTTCTATGTAGCAATCCTATGGGCAGCTCCCCACAGCTCTGGCTCTTTTACTCCTCCTGCAGTTCCAGCTCACTGCTTCCTGTCCCTAGCATGGCCACCTAACCCTGTCTGTCCCTTATACAGTGGCTTACCTTATCTATCCCTCACATGACCTCCTATCCCTACCTCCTCACAACACAGCCAGCAGACTCCAACTGACTCTCTACCAACTAACTTATTCTTTTATCACACCCACAGCTGTGAGAGCAAGGCTGTTCCCACTCTTTGGTAATTAACACAGCTGCAATATAATGAAGGCAAGATTGCCTTTAGCACTATTTCTGTCTTCCCACATCAAGGGAGTGCTTGACCCTTTCTATTCAGCTTTATGGAATCTTAAGATTTAAAGACATCAAATAATAATTGGTGAATAGTTTTCCTGTGCACATTAGCAGTTAAAGGGAATTCATGGAAAAAACAGTATACATCCATGTAATTAAATCAAAGTGTGAACTATTTGGATAGAGATTATCAAAGGCCAGTCATTTGCCTTTGGTTGCCTCTTTGTCAATCTGCATTCTCTCCTCTCCTCTCCTCTCCTCTCCTCTCCTCTCCTCTCCTCTCCTCTCCTCTCCTCTCCTCTCCTCTCCTCTCCTCTCCTCTCCTCTCCTCTCCTCTCCTCTCCTCTCCTCTCCTCTCCTCTCCTCCCCTCCCCCTCCCCTCCCCTCCCCTCCCCTCCCCTCCCCTCCCCTCCCCTCCCCTCCCCTCCCCTCCCCTCCCCTCCCCTCCCCCTCCCCTATATTTTGCCTTATTTTTACTACTTCTTGGCCCTTTCCCTTTGTTTAGAAAGCAGTATGTGGTTCCAGGGCTTATCAACCTGTGTGCCACTCTAGCTCATGTAGCTATTAAAGATGCTCATAGTCTGGAGGCAACACACAGTAACTTAGGAAAAATGTGTGGTGTTTGAGAATTAAACACTCAAAAGATGTTACTTAGATTAAATGAGTAGAGCAGTTATGCTACTTTTAGTGCTGTATCACTATAGCTTTTATTTTTCAGTTGTTTTATTTTTCATCACAGAATTCCTATTTTTTTCCTCCTGTGCATGTAGTATGTTTATTTACTGTGGAGTTGCAACACTTATCACTGCTGCAGGAAAAATATGTTTACATTTCTTTACCTGTTCTTGCAGTTGCAAAGAAAGGTCAGGTTGGAAGATTTTTTGCTCTCTAAGTAGTCTCCTGCACTGTTTGGGAGGGCTGTAGGCAGGGAAATCATCATCAATCTGTTGTGACCTGGATTGTGAAATTTCTGTCTCTACCTTCCTGATAATTGCCTCGCTTTTGAAATCATCTATTGTCAGACCCTTTAGAACAATTGAAAAAATAAAACCTATAGATACATGTTAAAATAAAATCTACAGATGCATGTTAAATATAAAATTAACTTAAATCCACAGAAATGCATCCTGGACTACCCTACCTGTAGTGTCTGTTTTTCTGTCTACAGCAACCCCTAGGTAGCCCTTCCATGGCTCACCTTCATTCTTGAAACTTCTGCAGCAAGTCTAAAAATTGCTCTTGGAACACTGATGTTCAATAGAGCTTTTCTGCTTAGTTTCCAACAAGTCTTTCATAGTACCTTCCACCTCTTTCATTTTGTGTTGCTACTGTTTTATACATTATTGTTTTTATAATATATTGTGGTTTGATCTCATAGATGTTTTAGTAAGATTTTTCACAAATACTGCAGAAAACATGATTAGAGTCACTGTATCCTAAAGTCTGTTTTATCCCTTCCTAGGGTGAGGTGTATGTCTTGGAGGTGCTGCCTGCTGCTTGGGTTATGTAAAGTAATAAATAATTTATAATGCTAACTGAAAATATCTGTTTTTCTGAACAAACATACATGGAAGTGCTCGACAGGCACTTTATTGAGGCATAATCAAAATTATGCCTTAAAAATGTGGCAGAAAAATATGACTTGTTTTGGTTTTTTTTTTTTAAGTGGGGGAGCTTTTCAGTGAGTCTTTGCTTTACTCCAGAGTATTATTTACCCACTTTAGGAAATCCTTAACTGGTGGATCAGTGTGAGCCATAATGGAGGTCTGCAATATGATTCTGTGAATACTTCGCTATTTTATTGAAAGCAGTTTTTCTGATGTATTGCCTTGTTGCTGATACCAGCACGTGCTCAAGTAAAGGATCACATGAAACTTTAGATCATGTGGCCCTTTCCTCTTGTCTAGCATAATGAAAATAATTTTGAAAGGACTAATGGATTTCATGCACAGCCTTAGAAAGCTGAAGGTGTTTCAATGTACTAACAAATGCCAGTTTTGACCACAACTTTGAAGCTATGATGTATGCATGGAATTTAAAGAACTGCATCTATATACTCAAAATGATAATATAACATTAGTGCTTGATGCTATGAATTGATACAACTTCTGAAAATTATTTTGTTTTCAAGCACAGACTGCTAGCTTCTATCATGTGGACTCTACCTGCTTTTCCAATTTTTATATGGGAAATGAAAAACTATGTAAACAGAAGCTTGTGTCAACATTCCTCTTGTCAATGTAACTGAGTATTTCTGCAGTGAAAAAGAATTACAATCTACTTTACAAGACAAATGCAGCAGTGACCTGCTCTTTATGGTAGTAGAACAGTGGGGCTTTGCATAATGTATGTTTTCATTGTATTAAGCTGTTGCATGTGCCTGTTGAGAGCGAGATGACTTGTCTCTGCATCAGTTATAAAGCAATACCTTTTTTCTGGTTCCTCTGACATATAAGTATTCTTGATGGAATTTTTAATTTTTTCCCTTTGGCTGCTAAACCATAATTATCTGAGACAGTTTTGTGAATATGATCTGTAAGTGCACATGCTTTGGATTTGTGTTGTGTGCTGTTTAGTCTGCTGTATTTGCTCCTTGGCTGCAAATAGCTAAAACTGCCTAAATGCTTTTTGTGTAGGTGTCCTGGTGTGACTGTATGGTCCGGTATCCCCTATCATCTGCTTTTTTGTCCAGATATAAGTTCTGTGCCTTTAAGGTTGAAGAGGGAGAGTGGTGGAATTCTTTCAGGGAAGTTTTTTTTTCATTGCATATGCTTCTCCAGATTTGCTGCAGCTGCAGTCTCCTGTATTGTCTGCAGCATGGACAGAGGGAGGGTAGCTGTGCTTTTTCAGCTAGTTTCTCATCTGTGAGCTGAGGCAAAAGTTTTCCCAGGACCGTAGCTTCTTCTGCTTCTTCTTCTGGAACTGTTCATCTCTGTTCGGGTCCGAAAACTCAGACCAACACCAGGAGCCCCCACTGTGGCCCGGAGGTGCCTGCTGCATCCCAGCTCCAGAGACAGAAAGCCAAGCCACAACTGTACTGGCACCCAATGTGCAGCCAGAGAAAGTGAAAAAAAACCTGTACAAATGAAAATGTCAGGCAAATGATAATGGAGATGAAGGTCTCTCTGAGGGGTTACCCAGAACAAGTCAGTCAACCAGATGGATCACAACTTTGGGTGTTAAAAAAGAAAGAAGGGTAACTGTAGCAGGTGATTCCCTTCTGAGGGAGATGGAGCACCCTGTATGCTGATCAGACCCATCTAACAAGGAAGTCTGCTGTCTCCTTGGGGCCTGGATAGGAGTGTTGATTTGTTAGAGGGTAGGAAGGCTCTGCAGAGGGATCTGGCTAGGCTGGATTGATGAGCTGATGCCAGCTGTATGAGGTTCAACAAGGCAAAGTGCTTGCTCCTGCACTTGGGTCACAATAACCCCATGCAGTGTTGCAAACTGGGGGAAGAGTGGCTGGACAGCTGCTTGTCAGAAAAGGATCTGGGTGTGCTGGTCGAGAGCTGGCTGTATATGAGCCAGCATGTGCCCAGGTGGCCAAGAAAGCCAATGCCATTCTGATCTGTATCATCAGTAGTGTGGCTAGTAGGACCAGGGAAGAGCTTGTTGCCCTGTACTCAGCACTAGTGAGGCCATACTCACATCCGGTGTCCAGTTTTGGGCCCCTGACTACAAGACATTGAGGTGCTGGAGCAATTTCAGAGAAGGGCAACAAAGCTGGTGAAGGGTCTAGAGGGTAAGTCCTATGAGGAGCAGCTGAGGGAGCTGGAGTTGTTTAGCCTGGAGAAAACGAGGCTCAGGGTAGACCTTATCACTCTCTACAACTACCTGAAAGGAAGTTGTAGCCAGGTGTCTCGGTTTGAGATAAGTTCAGGAAGAAACGTCCTAAAATTAATGTCTCCTCTAGAGAAGGCAGGTTTTGGTACTCCCTCCCTCACTGATACAAAAGGAATTTCTTGGAGGAAAGTGAAAAAACCTGTTTATTTAACACACAAAGTGCCCATGGGGCACGGGAAAAAGAAAATTAATGATGCTAGATTTTAAACTTCCTCACTGCGGAGAAAGCTGATGCATTCAGAGTACTTTCCTTTAGCCATGTCTTGGCTTTTCTCCGAGGTCCAGAGCTGGGATGAGGCATTCCTGCAACCTCCTGGCCAGGACTTACCACGTGGGGCTCCCGGCGATGTTCTGGTGTTTGTACCAGAGCAAAGGTTAACAGTTCCAGAAGAAGCCACAGAAATCACTGAAGAAGCTGTATGCAGTCCGGGAAAAACTTCTTGCCTCAGCTAACAAAAAGAAGCTAGCTAAAAGCAAAAAAAAATGTACTCTCTCTCCGTGCTGCAGAACTGAGAGACAATGGGAAAGTATGTGTGACCTAAACACAAATTGCATGCTGAGGAATTCCCCTGGCTTCCCCCCCTGGCCCCAAGTTTAAAGCTACAGCACCCATTTCTGGGCATAAAGCTGATGATAGGGGAACACAGTATTTTTATAATATCACCCCAAGACACCAGGTGGAGGTCGGCCTCTTCTCCCAGGCAGCTAATGACAGGACAAGAGGAGAGAGCTTCAATTTGCACCTGGGAAGTTTCAGACATGACATCAGGAGGAATTTCTTCATGGAAGGTATTGTTAAACATTTGAATGGGCTGCCCATGGAGGTCATGGAGTCACCCATCCCTGGTGATTGAAGAAATGACTGGATGTTGCACTTAGTGTCATGGTCTAGTTCACAAGGTGGTGATTGCCCAAAGGTAGGACTCGATGATCTCTGAGGTCTTTTTCAACCTTAATGTATCGGGGATTCTGATTCTGCAACACCTTCTTATAGGTAGGGTTTTCAAGCTGATAGCTGTATACAGCTGTCTTGTATGCAGTTCAGAAGAATGGTGTCCTGGTTTAGGTCAAATTTGAGAGGAAACCTCTGAATGGGGTTCCTCTGGAGAGCAAACCCAAATGGCCCCACCCCCAGCCGGTCCAGGGAAAAGAATTTCCTCAGAGAAAAGTGGAAAAAACTATTTATTTAACAAACAAAATGCCCACGAGCATGAGGAATTAAAAAAAAAAAAAAAAAGAAAAAATTAAACAACAAAACCTCTTGCTGCTCCAAAGAGAGATGGCAAACTGAGGAGGTTCTCGCCAGAAGTTAGTTTCAGTCTTTCTGGTGCTGGAAAATGCCGAGGTCCAGGCTCTGGTGGGCCACAGATTCTGGATCCCAATCCTTCTCTGAGTTTTCAGTCCAGAGCAGACTTAAACAGTCCCAAGAAAAAGAGAGAAAACCAGTCCAGGAAGCTTCTTTGCCTCAGCTAGCTAAACTGACTAAAAGGAAAAAAAAAAAAAAAAACCTCTCCCTGGTTGCTGTCTGAGTATCTGACGAACACACCATCCTGAGGAAGAAGGGAAAAAAGAAAAAAAAAAAAACCAAAAAACCAAAAAAAACAAAAAAACAAAACAGAAAAAGGAATGTGGAGGAGTGAACAGTTGTCAAAAACAAACTGCGCGCATCTTCTTCCCTGCTCACCCTCAGAACCACTCTTATAGGTACAGAACACAACCTACAGCACACACAGAACAGACGATTTGAGATACAGAGGCATCATAGTCACCCCAGGACATTCTATTCTTTATCACCATATCGTCAACCTACCAAAACTAATTGAATTCTAACTCTAAATACACATACATTATACATGCATATATCTATATAAAAACAATATACAGCTATATACAGACAATGGCAGTGACATTCAACAAAAATTATATTTACACATGGTTCTTACTCAATAATCGGATTTGCCTGAGGTATACATCGTGTTATTCCATCTTTCTGCATTATCCACCATGTGCAACCTGGTCCCTGAGCAAAGACAATCCCATGAATGGGTTTGTCTGTATTTGAGGCAGAATTGATCCAAACTGTCTTCCCTAACAAACCTCTTACATGTACTACAGGGACTTTATCTCCCTCTACTGTATGCAAGAGCTCAGACTCGGCAGGGCCTGCTCTGTTGATGGAACCTCGGGTGTTAACTAACCACGTGGCCTTTGCTAGATGCTGCTCCCAATTCTTGAAAGATCCCCCACCCAATGCTTTCAAAGTGGTTTTTAACAGTCCACTGTATCTCTCCACTTTCCCAGCAGCTGGTGCATGATAGGGGATATGGTATACCCACTCAATCCCATGTTCCCCAGCCCAGGCACTGATAAGGCTATTCCTGAAATGAGTCCTGTTGTCTGACTCAATCCTCTCAGGAATACCATGCCTCCACAGGACTTGCTTTTCAAGGCCTAGGATGGTGTTCCGAGCAGTAGCGTGAGGTACAGGATAGGTCTCCAGCCATCCTGTGGTGGCTTCTACCATTGTGAGCACGTAGCGCTTGCCTTGGCGTGTCTGGGGCAGTGTAATATAATCAATCTGCCAGGCCTCCCCATAGTTATATTTGGACCATCGTCCACCATACCACAGGGGCCTCACTCTCTCTTGGCTTGTTTGATTGCAGCACATGTGTCACAGTCATGGATAACCTGAGAAATACTGTCCATGTTTAAATCCACCCCTCGGTCTCATGCCCACTTATAGGTGGCATCTCTGCCCTGATGACCTGAGGCATCACAGGCCCATCGAGCTAAGAACAACTCTCCCTTGTGTTGCCAATCTAAGTCTATCTTTGACACCTCTATCTTTGCAGCCTGATCTACCTGCTCATTGTTTCCATGTTCCTCGTTAGATCTGCTCTTGGGGACATGGGCATCTACATGGCAGACTTTCACAGGTAGCTTCTCTACCCTGGTAGCAATGTATTTCCACTCTTCAGCAGCCCAAATTGGTTTTCCTCTACATTGCCAATTAGCCTTTTTCCACTTCCTCAACCATCCCCACAGAGCATTGGCTACCATCCATGAATCGGTGTAGAGGTAGAGCTTTGGCCACTTCTCTCTTTCAGCAATGTCCAGGGCCAATTGAACAGCTTTGAGTTCAGCGAGTTGGCTTGACCCACCATCCCCTTCAGTGGCCTCAGTGACCTGTCGTGTGGGGCTCCACACGGCTCCTTTCCACTTGCGGTTCATTCCCATGATGCGACAGGAACTGTCAGTGAAACGAGCACAGCGTGTTTCCTCTGCTGGCAGTTGGTTGTATGGTGGAGCTTCTTCAGCACGTGTCACTTTCTCTAGTTCCTCTTTATCAGTAAGACTAAAGTTTTCACCTTCAGGCCAATTCGTAATTATCTCCAAAATCCCAGGGCGATTCAGTTTCCCATTACAGGTGTGCTGTGTGATGAGAGCAATCCACTTGCTCCATGTGGCATCAGTAGCATGGTGGGTAGAAGGAACCTCTGCTTTGATCATCTACCCTAGCACCAGTAGTCGGGGTGCCAGGAGGAGTTGTGTTTCAGTGCCTATAACTTCTGATGCAGCCCAGACTCCTTCATAGGCTGCTAAAATTTCCTTCTCTGTTGGAGTGTAGCTGGCTTCAGACCCTCTGTAACTTCGGCTCCAGAATCCCAGTGGTCAGCCTCGAGTTTCCCCAGGCACCTTCTGCCAAAGGCTCCAGGACAGACCATGGCTCCCGGCTGCAGAGTAGAGCACATTCTTCACATCTGGTCCCGTCCTGACTGGGCCAAGGGCTACCGTGTGAGCAATCTCCTGTTTGATCTGGGTAAAGGCGTGTTGCTGTTCAGGGCCCCACTGGAAAATGTTTTTCTTGCGGGTTACCAGGTAGAGAGGGCTCACAATCTGGCTGTACTCTGGAATGTGCATTCTCCAAAAGCCAATGGCACCTAGGAAAGCTTGTGTTTCCTTCTTGCTGGTTGGTGTCGACATCTCTGTGATCTTGTTGATGACATCAGTGGGAATCTGACGCTGTCCATCTTCCCACTTAATTACCAGGAACTGGATTTCTCGAGGAGGTCCCTTAACTTTGCTCTTCTTGATAGCAAAACCAGCTTTCAGGAGAATCTGGATGATTTTCTCTCCTTTCTCAAACACTTCAGCTGCAGTGTTCCCCCACACAATGATGTCATCAATGTACTACAGATGTTCTGGAGCCTCACCCTTTTCTAGTGCAGCCTGGATCAGTCCATGGCAAATGGTAGGACTGTGCTTCCACCCCTGGGGCAGTTGGTTACAGGTGTACTGCACACCCCTCCAGGTGAAAGCAAACTGAGGCCTGCATTCTGCAGCCAGAGGAATGGAGAAAACTGCATTAGCAATGACAATAGTGGCATACCAACTTGCTGCCTTGGACTTCAGCTCGTAGTGGAGTTTCAGCATGTCCAGCAGAGCAGCGCTCAGCGGTGGAGTCACTTCATTCAAGGCACAATAGTCCACAGTCAATCTCCATTCTCCTTCAGATTTACGTACAGGCCAGATGGGGCTATTGAAGGGTGAGTGGGTTTTTCTGACTACCCCTTGGCTCTCCAGCTCATCAATCATCTTGTGGATGGGGATCACTGCATCTCAAGTTGTTCTGTACTGTCGGCGATGCACTGTGGAAGTGGCAATTTGCACTTGTTGGTCTTCCCCCTTCAAAAGTCGTACAGCAGATGGGTTATCTGATAGTCCAGGCAAGGTGTTCAATTGCTTAACACCCTCTGTATCTACAGCTGCTATCACAAATGGTCATCTGAGTCCCTTTGGGTCTTTGAAATACCAATTTCGGAGGAAGTCTATGCCCAAAATGCGTGGGGCCTCTGGGCCAGTCACAATAGGGTGCCTCTTCCACTCATTTCCAGTCAGACTAACATCAGCTTCCACCAAAGTAAAATCCTGTGATCCCCCTGTCACACCAGCAATAGAAACAGATTCTTCTCCCACATGTCTTGATGGGAGCAATGTGCACTGTGCACCAGTGTCAACCAAGGCCTCATATTGTTGTGGTTCTAATGTGCCAGGCCAACGAATCCACACAATCAAAAAAATACGCTTTTCTCTAGCCTCTACCTGGCTAGAGGCAGGGCCTCTCTAAGCCTGATTATCCGTATGTCCTTGAGTGACTGGAGCTACCTCCTTCTTAACAGAACTTCCCCTCTGAGTTTTGCCATCCAACAATTCACACAGCCGTTGTGCCCGATCATCAGTAGACTTCTTTTCCCATCTCCTCATGTCTTCTCCACAATCATGCAGAAGGGACCACAGCTTACCTCGTGGGATACCCCCTCCCTCTCTATCTGGGGAACGTCTGCATTTGGTGCCAGAACCTCTGACCTGCACAGCCGAGGTTTGGAGAAAGCCCTCTTTCATCTCTTTAGTCTCATCTCTGAGTATATCGTGATTCTCATCTAGTTTACTTTCTAATTTCTGCAGACGGGTTTCCACAGCCACGATTCTGGCATGTGTTGGGCCATGCACGGCATCTGCATATGCTCAAAGTTTCTTTGCCATATCCAGCACAATCTCCCCCATGTCATCCCGCTTCATTATTGCTAAAGCAGAAGAGTATTCTTGTGGCCCAAGTCGTACAAGTTTTCGCCACATCACGGGTGTACACGGTACCAAGTCTGGGTTCTTAATGTTTAGGCCATCTGAGAAGACAATTTTCACCACTGCCGTTTCTCTTAAGCATTGAATCTCTTGTTTTAGGATCTTCCACTGGGTCTGCTGCATGTAGAGATCGTCTGCACACAGATATCTTTGTGCCACACTTCCCAGGACCCGTTCCCAGAGACTGCAAGGGGTAGCCTCCCTCATCATTCCTTGGTCAATAACTGGATCATGTGACAGGGAGCCCAAATGTCTTGCTTCAGTGCCGTCCAGAATTGCATCCTCACCTGCAGCATCCCAAAGACGGACTAACCAACTAATTATAGATTCATCTGGTCGTCGCGTATAATCCTTTCTTAAGCCTCGATGGTCCTTCAGAGAAAAGGACCCAATAGTGGCTCCTGATCTTGTGCCAGCTGGTTGGGAATGGGATCTTGGGCCACTTGGTCTTGCTTCTGATTTGGTGTCAATTGGTTCAACTTCTGATTTTATGTCAGTTTGTCTGGCTTCTGATTGGGTGTCATCGGGAGGCCTCGAGGGTCCTTCACCTGCATCATCATCCACTGGTTGATCAGTTTTTTGTGCTCTCTTTGCTCTGGCGACTGCCAGTGTCTTAGACTCACTGTCTGGTTCAGCTGCTGTCTGAGTGACTGGGGTAGCTGCTGATTTGTCTCCTTGCCCCCCAGCCTCTATCTTCAGCCTTACTTTATCTAGCAGTGTGTGGTAAGCATGTGCCAGGGCCCAGCTTATTGCAATAATCCTTTTGTCGTTGGAATCATCCTGGCAGTTCTCTTTCAAGTACTTCCCCACCTCAGCCGGGTTCTGAATCTGTTCACATTGAAAGTCCCAGGCTATAAGGTCAGAAAATTCCTTCAGGGTTTGGCCTATATCCTCCCATTCTCCACACCACACAGGATTTTCCACACCTGAGTCTACCTCTGGATCTACTTCTGGGTCAGCAGTCTCATCAGCCCCTCTGGAAATCTCAGCCCTTATTTTAGATAAGGTGCATACGATATAGAGGAAGATGATATCTTTAACATTCAGGGAACACTGAACATTCCCCAAAAGTGATGTAACCGATTTGAAAGATAAGAGGGACAGGAAAGACTGAAAAGCTTCATCCCCTATTCCTCCTCTAACAAAGTGGGTGCAATTATTCATAAATCCCCCAAACATGCTGCTGGAACTAGGACGCAGGGTAGGATGAAAAAACCATAAACCACAAATACCTGGCACAAACTCCAGTACTTTCATAAACTTTCTATAAATCATGATCACTGAGCCAAACAAAACAGCAATCCTAATTCCTGCACCTCTAGGGTAAAAGCTATGTATTAGGGACAACACTGGAGCTAATTCCGGATAAGAAAACAAACCTAGGGACCAGAAAGATATTAAAACCTCAAAGAAACCTAGGGAACAGAAAAACAGCAAGGACTCTATTCCAAGAGACATTAGGAATTCAAAGAGCAACATGGCTACTGAATACTTTATCCCCACACAAAGTACAACCAGATGCAATCAATAATCAGTACAAGTTATTTCCACTCTCTCTCGCCCCACAGTTTGGCACCAATAAAAATATATTGTCCTGGTTTAGGTTTAATTTGGGAGGAAACCTCTAAATGGGGTTACTCTGGGGAGCAAATCCAAACGGCCCCACCCTCCAGCCGGTCCGGGGAAAAGAATTTCCTCAGAGAAAAGTGGGAAAAACTATTTATTTAACAAACAAAATGCCCACGAGCATGAGGAATAAAATAATAATAATAAAAAAAATAAAAATTAAACAACAAAACCTCTCACTGCTCCTAAGAGAGATGGCAAACTGAGGAGGTTCTCGCCAGAAGTTAGTTTATGTCTTTCTGGTGCAGGAAAATGCCGAGGTCCAGGCCCCAGTGGGCCACAGATTCCGGATCCCAATCCTTCTCTGAGTTTTCAGTCCAGAGCAGACTTAAACAGTCCCAAGAAAAAGAGAGAAAACCAGTCCAGGAAGCTTCTTTGCCTCAGCTAGCTAAACTGACTAAAAGGAAAAAAAAAAAAAACCTCTCCCTGGTCGCTGTCTGAGTATCCAACGAACACACCATCCTGAGGAAGAAGGGAAAAAAGAAAAACAAAACAGAAAAAGGAATGTGGAGGAGTGAACAGTTGTCAAAAACAAACTGCGCGCATCTTCTTCCCTGCTCACCCTCAGAACCACTCTTAAAGATACAGAACACAACCTACAGCACACACAGAACAGACGATTGGGGATACAGAGGCATCATAGTCACCCCAGGACATATGGATAAACTCTTTAGTGGAACTATTATTCACAAACATAAATGACAGTCAAATAAACATATTGCTGAAATGGTGCCTTTAAAAATATCAGTTTTACATATTAATATGTAAAGAAGGTTGCTTTGTTCTTTCACCCCATAGCTTTTATTCTGTGAACTAAATTAAATGAGCATTGACTATAAGGATAATATCAGAAGAAAAGGATTTAATGCAAATGCAGAATACAAATAATGAGATTTCTTTTCCTTCTAAGATTACATTTGTTCTTGTAAGTACTAGAATAGTACTATTAAGATGTGATTTTGATTAAATCTTCAAATAGGGACATTCAGAAATTTCATTTAAGCTTAAATTCAAGTTTTACATAGACATGTTTTTCTCACTTAAAGGAGAAAATCATACAACATATGCTATCCTTAGTTGATATGCTTTGACCTCAATGCAATGGATATTTTGGCTACATCTTAGAACTGATTTGTTCATTAAGTCATATCCAGTTAAACAGAAAACAGAATGAGTCCCTACTATCAAACTGGCTGTAGTAAAAGCACATTCCAAGTAATCTTAATACTTGTAGTGTATGATTAAGTAAACGTTGAAGTTACCAGGAAAACAGTGAAGTTTGGTTTAAATATGCATTTATAAGAAATCTAAACAGAAGTGTTTTGTGATGCTTTGAGGTTTGAAACTCTTACAAAATGCATCCTTGAGGTTTATGCTAATTTAACCCTTCTGAAATTAAATTATAGTATTGTATGCCTAAAACTCCTAATTTTTCTTTTTAAAATCCTTTTATTCCCTTACCTCCTCTGTTTTCACTTGTCAAGCCTTTGAAAGTCTTAAAGTCCATATAAAGTGCCAAAAGCCCTGAGCATTTGCAAAAAACCTAATCAAAGCTTCGTTATTTGTTTTGTTATATTTGAAATTCAAATCTGGTAAATGTTGCTCTTTCTTTTTCAGCAACTGTGGAGGCTTGGTCTTCAGGACCGACAGCACGGCGTGTACATTCTGCTGGTACCGCCGGGCCTAGTAACAAACGCTAATACCAACGTGGCAGACGGTTACAGAGGCGTTTATTAAGTAAAAAATGCAGTTTATATACTCTGGGGTCTTTACTACGTCAGAGGGGATATTGCCACATTTCCTGGGTTAGAAGACGGAGTGGAAAAGTACTGGCACATGTTAGTAAGGGTCTACATTCCTTTAGAGATAGCTTATCTTAGGGGGGTTGGGGTATGCTTTTTCCATTACAGCCCGAGATCTTCCGCTTCGCCTGTCCCTGTCCAACCACATCTCCCCCCCCCCTCTTTCACAAAAGAACGAGGTAGTTATACATATATAGATATAGATATAGGCACTAAATGAGGTAGAAGGTTAGGGTTTAACAAGGGAAAAAGGAGTTTGGAAACCTGAGTAAGTTTTTGCCAGGCAAGTTTGGAAATCTTGTGACTGGCAATTTTCCTTGATAAATTCACAGCATTTCATGTTGGCCTATGAACAGAATGTTAGTCCGATCTAGGCGAGCTTTGACAAATGAGACTATCTTGTTCAGCAGGCATGGTCCGAAGGTAACAGCTAAAAGTAGCATTGCCAATGGGCCTACCAAAGTGGATACTAAAGTGCTTAACCATGGGGATTGGTTAAACCAGGATTCGAACCAGCCTTGCTGAGCTTCCCTATCTTTCTGTCTCTGAGCCAGTCTGTTTCGGAGTTCGGCCATGGAGTCTCTGACGACTCCGGTGTGGTCCGCATAGAAGCAGCATTCCTCTTTCAAGGCAGCACACAGACCTCCTTGCTGCATGAACAGGAGGTCCAGTCCTCGCCTGTTCTGCAGGACCACTTCTGAAAGCGACGAGACTGACTTCTCCAAGTAGGAAATGGACTTCTCGATCCTCTGCAGGTCCTCGTCTATAGTCATTTGTAGCTGAGACAGACCCTGGTGTTGGGTTGCCAGGGCCGAAACACCTGTTGCCGTACCGGCTGCTCCCAAGCCGAGCAGCATTGCGATAGTTACACCTGTCAGTATCTCTCTTTTGTGGAGCCTGTTGGATTCTTCGAAAAGGCTGTACATTTCTTCGTCTGAGTGGAACAGGACCCTAGGAACAATCAGAACTTGGACACAGAAGTCGTTAGAATCATCAAACTTGGGAAGAAATACACACGGACTTACTCCAGACCTCTGACAAACCCACATTGCAGACGTAGCTGGAATTACCCACTTATTATTCTTTCTGTTAGGCTTTACAACTCTGGTGCAGACATTCCCTTTTCGCTCAGCTAGGGTTGCATTACCAAAGCATTCGCCTCGGCCTGTGACCTGACTTAGGGTAATACCTCTGCGGGGTGTGTCCCATCTGCACTGTTGAGGTGCATCAGCTGTGGAGTAACTGAATGGGGTGTTTAAAGCAACTCCTTCATAGAAAGGGGGTTGGACATCATAACAGAGCCAACAGGAATTGGTTAGGTTAGGGTTAGATTCGTTCAGAGATAGGAAGGTAGCTTCTAACATACGAAGGATTGGGTCTGGGTCTGACCTAGCTAATCGGTCCATCTGAAAGACTTTTGCATCACTAGTTGGGATTTTGCTGATGCTTGTGGGTACAGCTTTGGGGTAGGTCATATTTCTCTTTGTCTGCGTGCTTTTAATTATCTTGTTGGGTCCAACCGCTCAGGGTGCTGAGGGTTGGAGCCTGGTAATTCGCACGTTCACCCACTTTTTTGACCCTTGAAGGACCACTGTCCATGCTTTACCCACTGTCCAACTAGGATGATTGGGCTGCAAGACTGTCATGTTATAGTATATGCATTTTCGAATTTTAGGGATTTTATAGCTGTTTCGGTAGGAGTTCCCCTGTACAAAGAGAGGTGTTTTGCAACCTGCGGGTGCCCAGGTGAACTGTAGGAACTTGTCAGGCTCTTGTGGGTCCCACCCAGGCCCTGACGGCCTGGCATCTGTTACTATGGTTTCGCAGCCCCAATGCCCACAAAATCCCCACCCGGGGTTGTTACAATAACTTTTTCCTGCGTTTGAAGCTGGGCACCAATAGGATAGGTACGTGTGTGATGAAAATGGAGAATAGGGATCTACCTTTGGTTGTCCTGGAAACAGATCGGTAATACGGAGCACGAAGGATGGACTGTTTGGTGTGGTGATGTCTCTGAGCACCTTGCTGCTGGTAAGGTGTCTCATGACCCACCTGAACGGCTGGTGTGGGTAGTAATCTGAGCTGGCTTGTCCTCTGGCGACAAGCTCCAGCAACAAAATCACACAGGCATATCGTTGGTGCTTGGGTCTTACCCGCGCGGGTTTCTCTGGTGCTTTCTGATGGCTTGGTGGTGTGTCTTGTTCCTCTGGGAGAGGCATGTACGGGTTACGTGGCCGCCCCACCAGCATGTCCTGTAAACAGAAACTCACAGTTCTCATTAGTCTCATCCTGCTCACTGTGAAGATCAGGTTTGATTGATTTAATAGGACACCACCTGATTTTCCCATCCTTTTTGACAGCTGCATACCCTCGCCCTGTAAGCATTAATCTCCAGCCCCGTTCCCATTCACCCAGCTCATTTTTAATTACAACCTGCGGGCCCTCCTCTAGCGCTCTGGAGGCCCAGTGTTTTTGAATGGGATTGTTTGCTTCATTTCCTCTAGGGAATTGATTCAATGCTATCAATGCAGTTGCCAGTATACGCGCCTGCTCTCCTGAGGGAATGGAATTGGTAAAGCCTTCTGCTTTTGCCAACACCTCCATCTTAGTTTTCAGGGTTTGATTTGCCCGCTCGACTATAGCCTGCCCGGTACTGTTATATGGGATACCTTGCACTAGTGTGATCCCCCATTTGGAGGCAAATTCCTGCACTGGTTTAGAAATGAAATTGGAACCATTGTCTGTTTTGATCTGCTTGGGGATACCAAGCCACGCCATGGCTGTCAGCCAGTGCTGGATTGTGGCTTTAGAGTTGGTCTTGTGATGCTGAGTGGCTACGATCGTTCCACTGAATGTGTCCACTGTTACTGCAAGCCATGCTCGAGGCTTCAGCAGCTGACACAAGGTGAAGTCCAACTGCCAGATTTCTGAGGGCTTAAGACCTCTTGGGTTGACCCCACTAGTCCACAGGGGTGACTTCTGGCAGTGAGGGCAGGTAGCCACTACATGTTTAGCATCCGCTGTTGTGATTCCGCATCTCTTCGCCAGTGCTTTGGGTCTGATGTGGAGGGATTCATGCAATTGACGAGCTTCCTGCAACGTCCAGACGCCTTTCGCTGCAGCGTCCGCCTTGTCGTTGCCGATCTGGAAGTAACCTTTGACTGGGTTGTGGCTATTGACGTGAATGACTGATACAGTGCCCTTTCGTGAGGAGAGTGCTTCTTCTAGCATTAGGGCTGCTGCTGATGTTGACACACCTGGTCCTGCCATGGCTAGGCAGAGCCTTGCCACGAATATAGAGTCTGTTACGATGTTAAGGTGCTCCTCTTGGAAGAGTCCACACGCCAGGACTACTGCTGTTGCTTCCAATTGCTGCACTGACAGTGTGGGGTCACATGCTTTGATGCAATGCCATTGCTCTCCTGCTTGTCACACTGCTGTCTCAGTAGAAGTCGTGGAGGAAGCATCTATGAAGACTGTTGGTCCTGGCTGTGGTCTGTCCATGACCTTTGGTGGCAAGTCTATGTCGACTATGGTCAGCAGCTGAGTCCAGGGTGGTCTGGTGGAGTAGGAGATTTCTCCTCCAAATCCGATGAGAGCAAGGGCTAGATGCTCCGAAATTGTGGTTGATTCTGTGGTCGGTTGCTTGCGAAAGGGAAGGTGGATTCTCGTTGGCTCGGTCCCTAGGTGTTTCAAGGCGAGTTTCCTGCCTTTCATGATGAGGTTAGCGATGCATTCTACTGCTGGGGAAAATGCACGAGCAGGCCTTCCAAGGACCACCCATTGGATCGGTTGGGCCTTTTCAGAAAGTCCTTGGGCCAATGCTCCCACTCCCCCCTTTGGTGTGAAGTGCACGTATAAGTCCAGGGGCATCACTGGGTTCCATCTGGCAAGTGTGCCAGTGGACATCTGCTGTTCGATGAAGTCGAGGGAGCTCGCTGCTTGTGGTGTCAGCTCCTTGGGTTCCCAGGGGTGCTTTCCTTTCAGGAGGTCATACAAAGGGTCCATGACCTCAGGAGGAATCAGGACGATGTTGCGAAGCCACTGCAGCGATCCTACCAGGCGTTGCACGTCGTGGAGCGTCTTGACGTCTCGGTGGACTTTCACCTTGGGAGGTGTCACGTAGGAGCTTGTGATTCCCACTCCTAGGAAGGTGACGCAGGGTCCTCTCTTGATCTTCGCGCTCGCGATCTCGAAGCCGTTGGCCTGGAGGATCTCTGTGATCCTGGATACCAGATGATCCACTTGGCTCGCTGATGGTGCTGAGACCAGGATGTCGTCCATGTACTGGATGATGGTTGCAGCGGGATAGGAGTGTCGGACTGGCGTTAGCGCTTTGTCCACGGTGATCTGGCAGATGGTTGGGCTGTCGACCATACCTTGAGGTAGCACTTTCCACTGGAAACGCAGGCTGGGCCGCTTGCCATTTGGGAAAACCACGGAAAAGGCAAATCGTTCCCTGTCCTCAGGATGCAAAGGTATTGAAAAGAAACAGTCTTTAATGTCCAATACTGCACATGGCTGTCCTTCAGGAATAGCTGAGTTCATGGATAACAGTGTCTGAACTGGACCTATGGGTCGGATTGTTTTATTCACTTCTCTCAAGTCATGGACTAAGCGATAGCCCTCTCCCGACCTTTTGGGAATTGGGAACACAGGCGTGTTCCATTGACTTACTGAGGGTTCTATATGATCCTTTTGCAGTTCCCTCTCAACCAGTTCTAATAAAGCTGCCAGACGAGGCTCGGACAGGGGCCACTGCTCAACCCATACAGGGTCTGATGATTTCCAAGTCAATTTGATTGGCAGCAGAGGGTGTAAGGCAGTGGCCCTCATTATAAATTTGTAATCTTGACTCCGAGCATAGCCAGGACATCCCTTCCTATTAAGGGTGGAGAATCCTGCAAAATGTAAGGGTAAATGGCAACTGTTTGTTCTGGCCCCTTTTTTGTGTGGAGTGTTATAGCCACCAATTGGATGCTTTTCCATGCCCTGGATTGTCCTCCCACCCCGTTCACTGGAGGGACTTCTTTAATTTGCCAATGTCTGGGCCAGTGTGATTGAGGAAAAATGGTGCAATCTGATCCAGTGTCTGCCAAAAACTGAAGCCCTAAAACGTGAGGGTCCTGTCTGCCATAAAGTTGACATGTCCCCCACACCCTCAAGGGCTCCTTCCCTACTTTCATGACCAGGGCCACCCAGGGGGGTTCCGCTCTGGGACGTCCCTTGCTGACCCTGTGACACTGGCGCAGTTCGTGGTGGTGAAGGGTGCATAATTGCTGCTGGTGGTGGTGCGTGGTTCTGCCACTGAATGGCTGGCGAGGATGAGATACTGACTGGTTCCTGTATATATATGGGGTATGAAGGTCCCCTGCCTCACTGGGTATTGGGAAGGCTGGGCCATCTCGCAGTGGGAGGAGGCTGAGTATGGCCCGCACGCCCCCTCCCCCTTCCGTTTCCCTGGGGCCTGGATCTGCATTCCTTGGCCATGTGTCCCTTTCTCCCACAATTCCAACAGGTGGGTCTCTGTCGCTGTTGGGTCGAGGGTGCTGCCACGGGCCGCTGTGCTGGCTGGGGACAGCTTGCTGCTATATGACCTGCTTGGCCACACCTCAAGCATGCCATGGCATTGGTTATGGTATGAACCGCTGCCTGCATAGGTATTAGGTGTTCTTCCTTTACCACATGTTTGATCATGTCAGCCAAGCTGGCCCCTGCTGGCAGAGAGCATAGGATATCCTTGGTGACAGTGTTACACTGTTGTTTCTGACAATCAGTCACCACAGGTCCCCTTGCAGCTGCAGGCAGGGTAGACGAATCAATCGCAGTTTGCAAACGATCTACAAAATGTGTGAAGCTTTCGCTTTCCCCCTGTTTAATAGTGGACCATTATTGGAAAAGATGGGAGACATGTCTCATCTTGTCATGGTCAACAAAGTCTCGCTTTATTGTACAACCAGCCGTTTTTTATACACACAATAATTAGCTCATGCATATTGCAAAATCTAAGCTCAGGATTGGGTCTAACACTAATGCTTTGTTTTCTATTACTAGCCTTGCGATTCCAAGTTCCCATCTCGTTAATTTTCTTTACTGCATACCAACTATTCTCAACAACCCAGCTGGTATCTCTGCACCTGTGTTTCAAGGGCACTGTTGGCCCTGCTTCAGTCACGTACGCCTAGTTTCTCACACAGAGATTAGCTGAATCTGGCTGCTATGTCCTTTCTCACGCAGCCACATCTCAGGCAGGCTTCCCACATTTCCCCCGTTTTCTTTTTGTGCTAACAAAAGCTGTTTCCCACCACCATCAATCATGTTCATAAGCATGCGTTGCAAGCATTTTATAAAACATGGCAAAAGCAATAAGATAGCTACAATAACAATTAGCAAGATTATTCCATGTTGCAGCAATGAAGTTATCCAAGGGCCAAAACCGAGTCCTTTCAACCAATCATCAAGTCCAAAGCCTGTGGATTTCTGTAGATGTGTGGTTAGTTCTTGCAACTTAGAAAGCTGAGCATGGATAGAGACTGAGTGATCAGACAAGTTCATGCAGCACATCCCTTCAAACTCTTCGCATCCATGTCCTTGAGCCAGCAGCAGGAAGTCGATAGCTGCTCTGTTTTGGAGGGACGCATGCCGCACTGAATCCACATCGATCAGCAGGTCTGAAATGGCCTTAGAAGTAGCATTAGTTTGTTTAGCCAGCCAACAGGCCATCCTATCCAACAATGTTAAAGCCCGAGCAGCTGCTGCTTGAGGGACAAAAAATGATATTGCAATGATTTCACCCGGGGACCAGAACGTTACATCATCTCTGCACTCTGGGGTGTATGCGTGTATCATTCGTTTTGACCTCAATCGCATGTGATTTCTGTATTTGTGTAAGATCATGGTCATATTAGGTGTCAATAGGGTCAACCTTCCTAATGTACACGGACCACCCTCTATCCTTGATGGAATACCAGCCCATGCTCTATCCCCACAAATGAAAAATATCCCTTTTGGCAAAGCAATCGGAGTGTTAGATGACCGAGAAACATTCGTGCTAGTGTAGTTACACCAAGCAGTAACATTTCTATACGCAGCTATAGTGGCATTAACAATTATGGGAAAAGTCTGATTTCCAGTAGGTGTACCAGAGGCTCGAAGTGTACTTGTCCAATTAAACATAACACAGGCATCTGCTTTCACTGATCCTAGTAGTTCTAGCTCTTGAGGTTCCCTGGGGGCTGGAGGGAGGTAGGGAACAATTTGGTCCCAATGATCTGCATAGTTTTGGCATAACGTATGGGAATGGGTCGAGGTGAAAGGACATGGCCACACATCAGTGGGCAATCCCACCAGGCAGGTGGTAAAGGGGTTACCGGGAGAGGAGAGAGACAGGCAGATTGCCTCCTGGCCTGTTTGATTTGCTAAGGTAACCCATATGTTTTCTTTAGGTTGCGTGGGAGCCCAAAAACTTTCCACCCCCTGCATGATGGCCACAACGATCAAAATCAACCCCATGTTTGCGATTAATTCAGTCCTGCCTTGGATCTCTCCTTTCGTTTTTTCCTTTTAAGTTTCAATCGTTGAAATCTGCGGTTAATACTCTCCCAATCAGCCGGATCAATGAACCACTGCCGAGGTGCAAAACATGTAATCTCACAACGCTTTTGCAACACCTCAGACTTTCTAATAGCCTGAACTCTTATTATGGCCCTACTTAGGTCGTAACGGAAAAGGGCCAGAGAGCGCTGTTCTTCGCTCTCCAGCAGGCGTATGGCCTGCCCAAAGGGTAACCCTGTTTCAATTGATAATACTCTCTCCGGGTGGGCAGCTCTCCAAGACCGCACACAGTTAGGGCACGCAAGGTCAAAAGATAACTCTCGCTGATGAACCCACTTGACTGTGTTACAACCCCCACAACGCAACAATATCCAGGCCCTATGGGTACTATCTACACAACAAACACAAGCATAAGGCGACAGCTGTCCGCTACTATATCGATGCAAGCGAGAGATTAGATAATCAAACTCATCCGGTGATCGTATCTGCAGCTGGGCTGGGCTGAAGCAGGTCTGCAGGAAGGGGAGATGTGGTCTGAGTAGAAGACCCAGCCTCAGTTGAGGATTCCTGATGTAAGTCGGCTCCAGTTTGAGGCCGCTGCGCCGGTCTCGCGCTCCGAGCCGGTATCCACTCTGGTCCTGTAGGGGTAGAAACACAGAGATACCCTCTTCCCCAATATACAAGTGGTATTGGGAAAGTCCAAGCAGTGGCCATTAGCCCAAAGGGTGCTCATTTGTGAGGACGAGACCCATTTGGGAAAGGATGTCCCGTCCTACTAGGCACTGGACGGTAGGTGGCAGCATTGTCACAGAAAAAATAGCTTGCAGAGTTTTTCCATCCATAGTTACCACAAGCGTAGGTGTTTTACTGGCTAACGTCATGCCTCCTATACCTGTGACTGTCGTTGAGGAGGCTAGTAAGGGCCAGTTCTGTGGCCAGTAGTCCGGAGAAATTATACTTGAGTCCGCGCCCGTATCTAACAGTCCAGTTAACTCCACAGTCTTATCCTTAAATCGTAGCTGCAGCTGTCTTTTAGGCCGGGACAAAAGATCCACGGTTAACAAGACAAGTCCTCCGGTGCTTCCGAAACCCTTTTTCCCCCGCGGTGTTGGTTGAATCGGGGGGAGGGCTTTCGCGAGTTGTGGTAGGGGCACCACTTGAGCCAATCTCTGACCTTTGGCGATTTTTAAAGGTGGAAAAGGGGTATGTACCATGACCATGATTTCTCCGCTGTAATCAGCATCCAGCAACCCAGGCAGGATAAATAGTCCGGATATCGAAGCTGATGATCTGCCTAATATCAGTCCGCCGACTTGATTGCCTTCTATGATTATAGGTCCAAAGATTCCCGTAGGAACAGTCTGTGGGTGAGGTGTCATCAGCGTAACCTCTACTGCGGCTGCTAGGTCCAGACCGAGGCTCCCGGCTGTGGCTGGTCGGAGCTGTTGGATGGCATTGCAGCTGCTACTTGTATCCCGGCGCGGCTGCTGCTCGCGCTGTGTCTCGCGTTTCCCTGCTTACGGCGGCATGTAGCAGTATTGTGGGTGTTAGATTGACAGTTAATACACCAGACACTCTTAACCTGGCACTCCTTCCTGATGTGACCGGACTTTCCACAGCGGAAGCACTTCATGCGAGAGCCGACCTGACCGGTGCGGTTACAAGCCATACCGGCCGCTGCAGTTTGGAGAGGTGCAAGGGCAGCCATGACCTGATTCTGTGATGTTTTTGCCTGTTCCTGGAGCCCTAAACCTAATTGCTTAATTGCCTCCACTAAAAATGCCTGAGAGCCAGATGGCATGCCGGCAGCCTTTTCAAGCAACAAGGGAACGGTCCAGTCTCCATTCATAGTATTTATTAATGAGCGAGTCTGTGCGTTCCCATTCTGTAATATACACTGCTTCAGTAATGCCCCTTTCATAAACTCTTGCACCCCCGCTTTATCTATAGCCTCGGCCACCTTATCTACAAACGAACCCAGCGACTCTTCCCTACTTTGTTTAATGCCCATGTATATAGGCGTTCCCCCAGGATCTTTTACCTTATTCATAGCCCTACGCGCTACCTCCATTGCCTCACGGACTTTATTGGGGCCCATTAACACCTGAGCTTCTAGTCTAAGGAATGCGCCGAGACCTAATAGCTCATCTATTGTTATTCCGTGCAAAGGATCACCCGGTCCTCTTTGTACCGCCACAGATGCCTGAGCCTCTGCCTGCCAATGCGCACCAAACAACATAACCTGATGCTGTGAATAGATCAATCTAGCTATACCCCTAATATCCCCAGGCAGAAGCAAATACGCATTAAAAAGATATTCAAGCATCTGCTTTGCCGGCTCACTGTTCACACCGTATTGTGCCACTGTAGTACGCAATTGTGCTAACAGCTTCCAGTCAAGCGCGCTCAGATTTGCCGTCAGACCTCCAGCTGCGTTTGGGGTAAACACCACCGGACACGCCAGGCATTGAGAGGCAACCTCCAGCAACCCTTTGTCCCCACTTTCCGCACCTTGGCGGGCCAGCGATACCCATAACTCACGCCGCTGCCTTGCCAGGGCCTCCGCTAGGTCGGATTCCGCCCCAGGGATAGGCTCCTGACTGCGGGGGGTAGGCAGATGGCTTGAAGCACCGGCAGGGACAGGGGTGCGCTCAGGGGAGTGCTCGTAGCTCTCGTCTAGGGGAGGTGCCGATGGCGCGGCTCCAGCAGGGGCCGGTGGAGCAGGCAAGGTAACCGTGGTGAAGGCAGGAGGGTTGGGGGTATTAGGATGTTGCCGCGAGGAGTCATAGGCATAATTACGTTCCTGAGCGGCTTTGACTTCTTTTGCAGCTCTTTTTTCTGCCTGCATTAATAACAGCTCATTGTGCACCACCCGCCAGAGCTTTCCAATCTTTTTAGCCGGTTTATCATCCTCCAAGGTCAACTCCCACAACCTATCTCCGAACTTTCTCCATTCCGACAACTCATGCACTGTGTGGGGATTAGTAAAAAACCCATAAGACTCCCCGTGTCTCAAAAGTGAAGGTAATTCTTTATCCAGGTCGATACCCTGTATCCGCCTCTGCCTTAAGCAGGCGGTAAATAATTCATATGCCGCTTGCCTATCCATACTCACGTCAGCGCTGTTGCAACTCTCCAAAAGGCTGTCGGCGGCACGTATCGGCTGAGCTCGTCGTTACGATCACTCAGGGTCGGGGCTTCCTCGCTTATCGCCCTTATACCATTCTGGTTGCTGCAGAATCCGAACCCATCATCTTTTCTCAACTCCTGCAGGGAGGGACGCAGCGCATCACGTCGGGGTCACCAGATATTGGAAAAGATGGGAGACATGTCTCATCTTGTCATGGTCAACATAGTCTCGCCTTTATTGTTCAACCAGCCGTTTTTTATACACACAATAATTAGCTCATGCATATTGCAAAATCTAAGCTCAGGATTGGGTCTAACACTAATGCTTTGTTTTCTATTACTAGCCTTGCGATTCCAAGTTCCCATCTCGTTAATTTTCTTTACTGCATACCAACTATTCTCAACAACCCAGCTGGTATCTCTGCACCTGTGTTTCAAGGGCACTGTTGGCCCTGCTTCAGTCACGTACGCCTAGTTTCTCACACAGAGATTAGCTGAATCTGGCTGCTATGTCCTTTCTCACGCAGCCACATCTCAGGCAGGCTTCCCACAGACCATGGTGTTAATTTGTCCACTACCCGAGAGGCCGCTCTTATTGCCTCTCTAGCTGCTCTGGTTGTTGCTTTTACCTCCTCTGCTGTGAGGTGCGCGGCTTGGTTTTGTGGTGTAGCCACATCGTCGTGTTTGCCAAGCAGCCTGGAGAGGGTAGAGCCATGGAGAGGCTGTCCCTGCCCTGAGGCTTGAGCTAGGGCAGCTGTGCACAGGTTTGACCACTCCTGCTGAAATACAATCAACCCTGCCCCGTGAAAAAACATACGGGTTATTTGTGAGATATCAAAAGGCAGCATATCATCATTGCTAAAAAGACCATCAATCAGTGTGGACACAAGGGCTGAATTAATTCCCTTTTCCTGCACCGCTTTCACCACAATCTGAACTTCTTTTGTACTCAGTGGGGTGTAGGTGCGCCTTTGGTTCTGCCTGGAACCGGTAACCCTTACCGGGAATGCATGTATCGCAGCCGCGGGTTCCCATTCGGCGCAAGCTAGTTTTATTTTTCCCCAATCGGTTAGTTTGCACTGAGTTTGCTCCCTTACATTGTTAAAAGCTTTGCTCGGTTTCGCTGTAAACCTCATAAATTCTGTTATCTCCGTTTCCGTATCGGACTCGGAGCTCTCTGTATAACTAGCCGCGGAGCTGTGGCTCCCTTCCGTGTCGGAAGCAGACTGATGGTGGGCTTCCGGTTTGCTATGCCTTTTCATCGGGCTCCGCCCCCATTCCGCCTTCCGCGGGTGGGTTCGGACGTCCCCTCGGGCTCGGCCCCGTTCCGCCTCCTGCGTCCGGCCCCCCCCCTCCTCCTGGGGGTGGCGCCGGCGCATTTCGTGGGGGCAGTCCCATATCCCTCCCCTGGGCTTGCCCCCTCCCTTACAAGGTGACATTGGGAGCGGCTTCCGATCGCGTGTCCGCCCCCCCTCACTCTCCCGCGCGTGCGCTATGTAGACCGGCAGCTCCGGATTTCCGCCAACCTTCCGCGCATGCGCAGTCGCGGGGTTTCGCACTTCCGGGTTTCCATCGCCATGTGGCGCCCTGCCCCGCCCCCACTCTGGACCGTCGGCGCCATCTTGGCTGCATGGTGGCGGCGGCAGCGGCAATTTGCCGCCCCGCCCCCATGCTGGGCCGTTGGCGCCATCTTGGCCATATGGCGGGGGTGGTAGCAGCGGGGCCGCCGCGTCTGCGGCGGCACTGGCTATTTTCTCGGCGTCTCGCGCCTGCCGCGCGACTCCTTCCCAGAAAAGCCGCGCGCTCTCCTCCGCTCGCCCGCGGCTCGGCGGTCGGAAAGACCGCGGTTTCGGGTCCCGCCGGGGAATCACCCGGCGAGGCGCCGCTATCGGATACGTTCGGACCCTGGACGCGGCGGGGAGGAACGATCGGGAAAACCACGGTTTTTTCGGGGGTTTTCGGATCCGGGGATTCCCGCTGGAGGGTCTTGGGTTCTCCTGTGGGCTCCGGGGGGTTCAGGCATGCATTTGGGGAGGGGGGTAACGCGTCCGCTTCCCGCATTTCCCCGGGGGGTTTCGTGGCACTGTGGCCCCCCTCCCTCGCTCCCTGCATTCCTCCGTGGGGTCCCGCAATCCCGCGATCCCCTTTCCCTGGCTGCTTAACGGCGAATAGACACGTTTTTGCAGCATTCCAAGTTTCCTGTTCTTCTATTGCTTTCCGCAACGCTTTCTCAACTTTTCCCCATGCTTTTAAAACTTTTCCGCTGCCGGTGGCTTTTGTATCTTCAGCCAGGGCAGCGGTATATCTCTCCCACCCGTCTGAATTTAATATATCTATTGGGCGTTTTATCACGCCTAAATCCGATGACCTTGCAATAGCAAGAAATAAATGCCTTTGGTCACGCTGTTTCCAGTGGACCACAATCGAACTCACGACCTTCGCTACGGCTTCCATGCCATCCGCGGGTTCCTGGGGCGTCCCCCTTTTTTCTTCTCTTCTTTGCAGTAGATCGGGCCAGCCGATCCCTGCCCGCTGTGTCCTTTCCAAGCGCAGATCCCGTCCGCCAAGGTCTCCTTTCCCGGCTTTCGGCACCACTTGTTGCTGTTTCTTTTTCAGCAACTGTGGAGTCTTGGTCTTCAGGACTGACAGCACGGCGTGTACATTCTGCTGGTACCGCCGGGCCTAGTAACAAACGCTAATACCAACGTGGCAGACGGTTACAGAGGCGTTTATTAAGTAAAAAATGCAGTTTATATACTCTGGGGTCTTTACTACGTCAGAGGGGATATTGCCACATTTCCTGGGTTAGAAGACGGAGTGGAAAAGTACTGGCACATGTTAGTAAGGGTCTACATTCCTTTAGAGATAGCTTATCTTAGGGGGGTTGGGGTATGCTCTTTCCGTTACAGCCCGAGATCTTCCGCTTCGCCTGTCCCTGTCCAACCACAGGTAAATTAAGGTATAATCTCTATACTGTAACACAAGTGCAATGCAATTCAAAACGTGGTCCAGTATACCAAATATGTTGCCAAAGTTAGGTATACTGCTTAACACTTGAACTAATATTCTAGAAGTGTCCTTCATATCCAATGCAAATGTTCTAATAAAAAAAGCTTATTCCAATAGATATTTTAAAGCTATACTTTAAAACAAATAGTAGTACTAATTGTTAAAAATTTGACCTTTTAGCACTTCTGTCACTAAGGTAAGTATATTTCTAGCACTTTCTCTGTATAAAATAGCTTTAAATTCATTATTTATAGCAGAAGTTTCTAAATTCATCTTGCCTTATATTGTTTCACTATAAGCTGTCATTAAAAAAACTTCTCTCTGCTATTTCAGATAAGTTAAAATATTTTTATTTTTTTGCTAAATTAAGCAATTAACTTAAGATGTGCCTTATTAAATCTTTTGAACTTATGCATGTCCTTTTTCCTTTTTTCTTTTTTCTCTTTTTCATTCCTTTCTGCTCTCACTCTTTCTCTCTTTTTTTTTTTTTCTTTTAAGTTGATGATTATTTAGCCATTTTCCACCAAGATTTGGAATACTCTTTTCTAACTATTCTTTCATTTTTTGATAATTTTCATTTTTCCACTTTGTTTCTACTTCTCATACTTACTCCTCCTTTTTCTGTTTCCTCAATTCTTGTCTTATACCTCATTATTTAAATGGGCCAGATAGAAACTGACTCTTGGCTCCATTTTACTTGTTGTGGCTGGGTAATCTCATTCAGTCACATTCATTCAGGAATTATGTTAACAATTCTGTTAGTCACATTTTTCTTTTAAGTCATACTTTAATTTTTCCATGACTGTGTTTCTCTGCCACTGCTCCTTTATAACCCAAATATACATGTTTTGTCCTGCACACTTGCAGTATTGTATAAATTCTCCTTTTTTTACAAACTCCAACTTTGTGTCCTTTCTACTTTCTTTTAATACTCTGTAAGTTCATTTGCATCTTAATTTATCAGCACTTTCTCAACTTCCCAAAGTCTATGCCGTTTTCAAATTTTCTACAAAAGTCCAACACCTAGAATTCCATTGTTGCTTCTTGCTTGTTCCATATCATGTGTTCTGTCTCCCCTTCTCCCTGCCGTCTGAATTGCTCTGCTGCTGCAGTATTTCTCATTCTGTCAAATTTACAGTATTCTCTGTCAACTTGATAAAATCTATTAACAGTATTTCAGATATTGCTCTGAGCCATCTGTTTCTTTTGTCACAGAAATTTTGCAACTGGCACGTGTTGACAGAGGTGAGGTTGTATAGTATAAAATCACAAGTAATTCTTTATTCATGGTCATGAGATATCCCATTCAAATTGGGGTACATTAAATGTGATTTCACACATGGTTCTTTACATTTCAAATGTTCAGATACAACATCATTTGACCAATCAACACACACATATTACTGTTTTGGAAAGCAACTATAATTCTATGGCATCATTGTCCATCTGATTTTTTCATGACTGAGATGTGCCTTGAGTGAGTCTTGCTACAGTTACTTGTCTATGATGCCAGATAATGGGAGGGTTTCAGAGAGATGTTAGAGGGGCTAGGATGATGGCCTTATCTTGATAATCTGGAGGTATCCTGTATTCTTCAGTGTGGGGTCTGTCCTTCTCCTTGCAATGAACTGGGGTCCTTTAGTCATTCTGACTTGACTATGCAGTATACAATGTTAACTATATATCTTAAGAATTATAGAATGGTTTGGGTTGGAAAGGACTTTAAGGATCATCTAATTCCACCCCTCCTGCAATGGGCAGGGATACCTTTCACTAGACTAAGTTGCTCAGAGCCCCATTCAACCTGGCCTTAAACACTTTCAGGATGGGGCAGCCACAGCTTTTCTGGGCAATCTGTTCCAGTGCCTCACCACCCTCACAGTAAAGAATTTCTTCCTAATATCTAATCTAAACCTTCCCTCTTTCAGTTTTAAGCCATTCCTCCTTGTTCTATCACTACATACCCTTGTAAATAGTCCCTCTCCAGACATTTTGTAGATCTCTTTCAGGTACTGAAAGGCCACAGTAAACCCACCCTGGAGCCTTCTCCAGGCTGAATAACCCCAACTGTCTTGCCTTTTCTAATAGGAGGGGTGTTCCATCCCTCTAATCATCTTCATGGCCCTCCATTGGACTTGCTCCAACAGGTCAATGTCCTTCTTGTGCTGGGGACCCCAGAGCTGGATGCAGTATTCCAGGTGAGGTCTCACCAGAGCAGAGTAGAGGGGCAGAATCACCACCCTTGACCTTCTGATTTTGAAGCAGCCCAGGATACAACTGACTTTCTAGGCCACAAGCACACATGACTGGGGCATCTCCCACCTCTTGTTCACTGGTATCCCCCAAGTCCTTGGCAGGACTGTTCTCAATCCATTCATCCTCCAGCCTGTATTGATACCGAAGGTTGCCCAGTGCAACCAAGCAGCCCAGGTGCAGCACCTTGCACTTGGCCTTGTTAAGTCTCATGAGATTTTCATGGGCCCACTTTTTGAGCTTGTCCAGGTCCCTCTGGATGGCATCTCATCCTTCAGGTGTGTCAACCACACCACTCAGCTTAGCATCCTCTGCAAAGTTGCTGAGGGTGCACTTGATCCCTTCATCTACATCATTAATGAAGATATTAAATAACACTGGGCCCGATTCAGATGCCTCAGGGGCACTGCTAGTCACTGATGTTCATTGGGACTCTGAGCCATTGACCACTACCCTCTGGATGTGACCATCCAATCAATTCCTTATTCCAAACAGTGCACCCATCAAATCTTTGTTTCTCCAATTTGGAGAGAAGGATGTTGTTGGGGACCATGTTAAATGCTTTACAGAAGTCCAGATAGATGGCATCTGTAGCCCTTCCCTTGTTCACTGATGTAGTCACTCCATCATAGAAGGCCACTTGGTTGGTCAGGCAGGACTTGCCCTTGGTGGAGCCATGCTGGCTGTCCCGAATAATTTCCCTATCCTCCATGTGCCTTAGAATAGCTTCCAGGAGGATCTCTTCCATGATCTTCCCAGGCACAGAGGTGAGGCTGACAGGTCAGTAGTTCTCAGGGTCCTCCTGGGATGAAGAAAGTTCATAGAAATGAATACTATAAAGACTGGTACAGTAGTTAGGGAATGAGATTTTCCAACAGTGCCTTACATTCTCTTTTAGGTTTTTGTTTTTTTCTCCTTTGTCATGTGTGTCATTTTATGTTAAGTTTTAGGAAAATATTCTTCTTACAGTTCCTCACTATCTTCTTCTGTTTTGCTTGTGAGGATATTTGTCAAACTTAATATTTTTAAATCTTTTTTCATACTATTTTAATCAACAGATGCTTTTCATTTTTTTACATTGTTAATTAGTTACTGTTTTAGGGGCACACAATAAATTGCAGATAACTACTTTTTTTTTCCAGATTAACATGATAAAAAAAATTTCATAGTAACTTCACAGTTACTACATCAACATCTTAAACTTGTTAACACAATCCAAGTTATTAAGCCCTTGCTGCTTCCTGACAAGAAACAAATGGGCTAGTTTAGAAGAGATATTAAAATTGCTTTCACTAGTTCTTTTTTTATTAAAAGCCTCAATGCTCTACTTTTGTGTGTGGTTTGGTTTTTAGACTGAATCTGGCTATGCATCAGAGTCAAGTTTACGACGCCATGGCTCCATGGTGTCTCTTGTTTCTGGAGCAAGTGGATACTCTGCAACATCTACCTCTTCATTCAAGGTTAGTGAATAACATTTTTCTTAGTATTGGTGTTTAAATAACACACAGAACTGGAAAGTAAATAAGCTATGTGAAGACTCGTTCACACAATTATAGGAAAAAACCCCAAACAAATCTTTGGTTTATTATAAGTGTTAGCAATTCAGCATGTGATGATGAACAGATCATACAGGAAACTTTTTCATGCCTCTGTGAAGTTATCCCTCTTAAACCATGGTGTCATTTTCAAATGGCAAGGAAATCAAACCTGTTGGAGAATTTATTAGTCTTTCTTTGTGTACTTCTGAGAATATCAGGGCTTCTAGATGAAAGGAAATGCTGATTCTGTGACTTGACAAATGAAAACTTTTTGTTTCATGTGTATAAATATTTAACATTTGAAATTGGTTGAGGAAGAAGAGGAGCAGCACAAGAAAAGGGGGAGTAAAGGCTAGAATAAAGATCTTAAACTAGAACTGACTGTTTTCAGGTAAATAGGTGTAAACCTCATAGTATGTAAGACTGTTTTTAATAAATTTTTATTGAATGCTCTAAAGTAGCAGATGAAGTCAAGATGAAAAATTGAGACTAGTGGACAAAATGAGTAAGAAACACTTCTATACAGTTTCTTATGTTCTAACATTACCAGTATTTCATAGCTGCCAATATCTGAAATTTCTTTGGTGTGCTTAAAGAATTTGTTCTTCATAATTGCAGAAAACATTTTTTTTGGCATTGAACTGTTGCTGAGCCTGTAGAAGCATTTGAGCCTTTTTTTGCTTGTATTTTCAGAAGGGCCATAGCTTACGTGAGAAGCTTGCAGAAATGGAAACCTTTAGAGACATCTTGTGTAGACAAGTTGATACTTTACAGAAATACTTTGATGCCTGTGCAGATGCAGTTTCCAAAGATGAACTCCAGAGGGATAAAGGTAAAACTGTAATTGAGAACTGTTATCTCCATAGAATTTAACTTTTTACACAGTAGTAGCCCTTGAAATAGTTACTATAGCATTTGATACCATATAAATGAAGTATGTGTATTAAATTCAGTCTTAGGAATGAGATCAGTTGTAGCTATTTCTGTATACACTGTTCACTATTTTCACTTCAGAAGTTGGATTCCCATAAAAATCTGCTTAACTTAAATATTGACCTCTAGCTGTCAATTGTATAAATGATCTTTTAAGCACTTGATGTTATATAACAATAATTGTTTACCCCATAACACGAATTAAAGTCTGTTTACTGGCATATGTCTGTCATGGTTTAACCCCAGCTGGCAACCAAGTACCATGCATCTGCTTGCTCACTTCCCCTTCTCTCTCAATGGGATGGGGAGGAGAATCAGGAAAGAAAATAGAACTCATGGGTTGAGATAAGAACAGTTTATTTGAAACAAAGTAAAATATGATAATAATAATTGTAATAAGAAGGAGAGGGAGAGAGGGAGATATAACCCAAGAAAGACAAGTGATGCACAATACAGTTGCTCACTACCTGCTGACTGATGCCCAGCCTGTTCATAAGCTGTGATCACCCCCCTCTTCCAGGTAACTCCCCCCAGTTTATATACTGGGCATGACATTCTATGATGTGGAATATCCCTTTGCCCAGTTCAAGTCACCTGTCCTGCCCATGCTTCCTTCCAGCCTTTTGTGCAGCTCCTCACTGGCAGAGCATGAGACACTGAAAAGTCCTTGCTTTGGGTAAGCACTACTTAGTAACAACCAAAACATCAGTGTGTTATCAACATTATTCTCATACTGAATCCAAAACAGAGCTCACTACCAGCTACTGAAAAGAAAATTAACTCTATCCCAGCTAAACCCAGTCTCTTATCTTTATTTTGAAAATAAATAGATTATTAGTTTTCATAGGAACAATACATCCTTTAAAAAAGGGAAAGGTTCTGCCATAATGAATGCTCCTGAGATGTATTGGCTGTAGCTAGAGCACTGAGTGCACACTAGAAGTACTAGAAGTCCTAGTAGACTCAGGTGTGGATGTCTACATCTCTCTGAATTGTTCTTCCCAGAACACAGCTTGTCATATTCATGCACTCTTCTGAGGCATTAATAGTCATCCCCATGTTTGTTCTGGTAGCCTGAAACTTTTGATAGTGAGAAAACAATATATAAGTACCATTCCACTTCTTTGAGAACTTTACAGTGTAAAAGAGGAGATAGTTGCTCAATTGTGGCTCCTTGCTTATCCAGTTGTAACACCAAGATAATGGTCTTCTTGCCATCAAATTAAGTGCTAAATTTCGACACTGAGCAAATGTTAGTCTCCTGATGATTTCTGAAGGTAATGTTGATAGCGGTCAAAAAAAAAAAAAAAAAAAAAAAAAGAAGGGAGGATGTGTATCATGACTGTTATAGGAAAAAATCTTAAATGCTGCTTAGCCATGAAGATGGTAATTTCTTTTTTGCACACTAAAGACTTGGGAAAGCTTTCTCACTCGCATAACACACACTTTCTCACATTTAGTGGTAGAAGATGATGAAGATGATTTCCCTGCGATGCATTCTGATGGGGATTTTTTGCATAACAGTAACAGCAGTAAGGAAAAATGTAAGTGTCAACTTTTTCACTGAAAATTCGTATGAATGGTATGATAAGCCTGATACAAGATGGGTATTTATGTTCTTTTCTAAGCAGAAAATGACAAGAATATTTATTTGAATGTATGTGACAGGACATTCTTATTCATGTTAAAATAATCTTGAAAAGCAGTTAAGGAATTATAATCTGAGTTATTCTTAATTCACACAAATATTAATGCAAGACTGTCAAGCTGGAATTTCCTATTGGTGTCCAAAGCAATTTCCACTACAAAAATCTGTTTAAACAGATGCATCATTTGTATACTGGGAACTGGATTTGTAAAAAGCAATTGCAGTTTTTCTTGCAAGTGTTATCTGCTTTAGGAGTGTGGTGAAGCACAATGCTTTTCCAGTTAGGTGTGCCCCATTATGGTTTTTCTAACGTCTATGTCTATGTAATGATTAAGTCAACATTGTTACTGAATCTCACTTATCCTAATTTTAGCACTTTTTAAAACTGTATTTTTTCAGTGTTATGCTCAATAGAATTCTGATTTTTATTCTTATCTTAAATTATCTGGTTATAGTCATTGTACTCACTGCATCCATTCACTAAATGTGAATTTCTCATGCAAGTCTTGCTTTTTTAGAAATATGATACATCTGGCCTGCCAGAAGTTGTGTATGCATTTAAAAAATCTATTTGCATTCTTCTTATACTTTCTCTTGTTTCCTGGCTGAAATTATTTCTGCGTTGACATTCTATAATGGTTGACAATTCAGTATTTGTTAGACTTGGGTTCAAAAAACTTTGAAGCAATACAGTTGCAAATCTGATGGAAGAATCTCCAAAAGAAGTACCTAGAAAAAGCATTTTTAAAATTGTAGACACTTTCTTCAAGAATCTGAAAAATATATGTACAAAATAAGCCTTTTCTGTCTTCTGTTTTCTTTTATCTGGCTCTAGTTCCCCATGTGTTGCATGTTTCCTTGCTGTATTTAAGGTTTTTTTCTAGATTATTGCCAAGACTGTTAGGAGGAAAGGAAGTGGAAGGAGTTACAGTATACTTCCAGAGAACTAAAAATATGAGTTGATTTTTTTTTCAGTCATATAAAGTGCTTGCTCTGCTAAGGATGTAGTGATCAGGAGAGGGTATTTCAAGGACCCAAAAGGGTATTGTTGGGCTTTTGGGATAGCTGCTGTAGAGACAGATGAAATTAGTTGAAGATCCTGCCTGGTCTCTCAGAGGACCCCTCTGCTGTGGGACTGCTGAGGGTCAAAGAAGAACAGGTACAGATCTCTACCACAACAGTGCACCATTGACAATACTGCAACTACCAGGACTCTGTGACCTCCATCCATGAGATGATTCATGAACTGGAGAGCCAAGGAGTGGTCAGCAAGACATGCTCACCCTTTCATAGTCTTATATGGCCAGTGCTTAAGTCCAATGGAGAGTGGAGGCTGACAGTGGACTATCATGGCCTGAATGAAGTCACAGTATCCCTGAGTGCTGTTGTGCCAGACATGCTGGAACTTCAGTATGAACTGGAGTCCAAGGCAGCAAAATAGTGCCACCAATGACATTGCTAATGGGTTTTTCTCCATTCCTTTAGCAGCACAGTGCAGGCCAGAGTTTGCTTTCACCTGGAGGTGTGTCCAGTACACCTGGAACTGACTGCCCCAGGGGTAGAAAAACAGCCCCTTTATTTGCTGTGGACTGAACCAGGCTGCACTGGAAAAGGGTGACACTCCTGAACACCTGCAGTACATTGATGACATCATCATATGGGGCAACACAGTAGAGGAAGTTCTTGAGAAAGGGGAGAAGATAATCCAAATCCTCCTGAAAGATGTTTTTGCCATAAAACAAAGTAAGGTCAAGGGACCTGCCCAGGAAATTTAGTTTTGAGGAGTAAAATGGAAAGATGGACATAATCAGATTCCAGTGGATGTGGTCAACAAAAGAGCAGCTATGTCCTCCATGACCAGCGAGAAGGAAACATGGGCTTTCCTAGGTGCTGTGGGTTTTTGGGGAATGCATATTCCAGAGTACAGTCAGATTGTAAGCCCTCTCTATCATGTGACCTGGAAGAAGAAGGATTTCAAATGGGGCCCTGAACAAGAACAAGCTTTTGAACAAATTAAACAGCAGATTCTTCATGCAATAGCCCTTGGGCCAGTCAGGACAGGACAAGATGTAAAAAACATGCCCTACACTGCAGCCAGGGAGAATGATCCTTCCTGGAGCCTCTGGAAGAAAATACCTGGGAATGCTCAAGGATGTCCCCTGGGGTTCTGGAGTAAGGGAAACAAATGATCCAAGGCGTGCTACACCCCAACTAAAAAGAGATCCTGGCAGCTTTTGAAGGGGTTCAAGCTGCTTCAGAAGTGATTGGCACTGAAGCACAGCTCCTCGTGGCACCACAATTACCAGTGTTGAGCTGGATGTTCACAGGGATAGTCCCTTACACACATTGTGCCACTGATTCTACGTGGTGTAAATGGGTCATGCTGTTCACACAGCTAGATTGAGTAGGAAACCCCAATTGCCCAGGGATCTTGAAGTTCATCATGAATTGGCCTGAAGGAGAAAATTTTGGACTATCATCAGAAGAAGAAGAGGAGCAGGTGATGTGCTGAGGAGGCCTTATCATATAATCAGGTACCAGAAAATGAAAAGTGACATGCTCTCTTTACTGACTGTTCCTGCCATATTGTAGAGACAAATTGAAAATGGAAAGCTGCTGTATCAAGTCCTATGTGATGAGTTGCAGAAGCTACTGAGGGACAAGGTGAATCAAGTCAGATTGTAGAGCTGGAAGCTGTCCAGCTAGCTTTAGATATTGCTGAGCGAGAGAAATGGCCAATGCTCTACCTCTACACTGACTTGTGGATGGTAGCAAATGTTCTGTGGGGGTAGCTGGAGCAATGGAAAAAGATCAATTGCCAGCAAAGAAGTAAACACATCTGGGATGCCAAAGTGTTACAAGACATCACTACCCAGGTAGAGAAGTTGGCTCTAAAAGTCCATCATGTAAATGCACACATACCCAAGCACTGAGCTACTGAAGAGCATTGCAACAATGGACAGGTAGATCAAGCGGCCAAGATTAAAGTGTCTCAGGTAGATCTGGACTGGAAACATAAGGGTGAATTATTTCTGGCTTGATGGGCCCACAATACCTCAGGTCATTAAGGAAGAGATGCAACATATGGATGGGCTCGTGATTGAGGGGCAAACTAAACCATGAGCAGCATCTCCCAGGTTATCCTTAAGTGTGAAATATGCACTGCAATCAAACAGGCCAAGTTGGTAAAGCCTCTGTGATATGGGGGATGAAGGTTGAAATATAAATATAGGGAGGCCTGGCAGATCGATTACATCACACTCCTGCAAACCTGCCAAGGCAAACACTTATGTGCTTACAGTGGTGGAAACAGCCACGGGATGCCTGGACATGTACCCTGTGCCTCATGTCACTGCCCAGAACACCATCTTGGGCCTTGAGAAGCATGTCCTGTGGCCACATGGCACCCCAGAAAGATTTGAGTCTGACAACGGGACTCATTTCAAAAATAGTCTCATAGACACCTGGGCTAGAGAGCATGGTATTGAGTGGGTGTATCATATTCCCTATCACACACAAGCCTCTGGAAAGATGGAACCATGTAATGGACTGTTAAAAATCACATTGAAAGCAATGGGCAGTGGGACGTTCAAACATTGGGATCTACATTTAGTGAAGGCCACCTGGTTAGTTAACACTAGAGGCTCCACCAATCAGAACCTCTACATACTGTAGAAGGGGATGAAGTCCCCATGGTGCATATGGGGAATGTATTAGGGAATACAGCTTGGATTAGTCCTGTTTCAAGCAAAGGCAAACCCATGAGCATGGGATTCTTTTTGCTCAAGGACCTGGGTGCAATTGTTGGGAAATGCAGAGGGACAGGAAAACATGATGTGTACCTCAAAGTGATTTGATATTTGGGTGAGAAAGGTCTGTAACGTTGAATTGCATATGTAATATGGGTTGTTGAATGACACCGACACTGTATGTCATAAATACCATGAACAATGAGCATGAACTGATCCAGTTACACCAGTCATGGACTAAAATAATTCAACAAACATCTTGGGGGTATTTCCAGTGAGTGGTGAAATAATACCTGTGCTTGTGCATAGCCATATATATATATATGTATATAGTTGAAAGGTATAAAATCTGGGCATGATATTAATGGTATAGAATAAGTCATGCATAATATCTTTGGTACAGAAACAAGGATGTGGAGTTTTTTATGCTGTCTATTCAGTATCACCCATGTCACTGCTGGGGGTTGTGGCTTTGGAAGGGAAAAACACAAGACTGGAAATAGGAAGTTTTCCATTTTTTTTCTGGGCTCACTGTGCTGATTTTGCATTGATTGACATTTAGTGAGGAGGGAAGAAGCTGCCCGTGGAAATGATTTTTCTAAGAGGAGCTGCTAAGAGTCTCCTCCGTGCCTGACAGAACCAATCAGTGGCTAGTTTAAATATTGACAACCTGTTAACCCAATTAAAGAGCTGAATACGTCTCTGTGAGATTCACATTTTAAGACAAACAAGCCCGGGAAAAGCCTTTTCTTCTTCTGGCCTGGGAACAGGTAACAGGCTGGCCTGGCCCTCTTCGTGCAGCCAGGCCGGGCTGGGCAGGCTCTGTCAAGGGGCCAGACCCCTTCTTGAGAAGCCCGCCGGGCCCCATCCTGGCTGGACTGGGCCCCAGCGGCTGTTAACATCTTGCTGCCAGGCCGGTGTCTGTCCCCACCTGCCCCGCCCCAGCATGGTCAGGTCAGCCTGTGGCTGGAATTAAATGCAGTATGGGCTTGAGACCAGCGATGCGGCCAGAGCAGCTGCTGCCATTCTGGCCAGGCCCCCTGAGATCCTGGCACAGCCCCAGCACAGCCTGAATCTATCACTGTGACTTCTTCAGCCACCATCCTGCAGAAAACCATCATGACCATCTGCAGGCCCCAGGCGAGATAGTAACTCTTTCATTGCACAGATGAAACTTGCAGAACATTGATCCTCTCTTGAGTGAGAGAAAAGGACAGAATGAAGACATGTAGAGAAACAACATGAAGACACCAAGGTCAGTAAAGAAAGAGTCAAGTCCCACGTGGGAGGAGAATGAGGAGATGCAACAAGTAAATGTTGAAGTAGCTGTGATCTCATGAGAAGTTTGAACAGAGAGAGAGATGAGAGTGATGAAGACCCTTTTCTCCCAGGGAAAGAAGAAGACCTCTGTTCCCAGAGATAAAGATGATCTCAGAGATAGATGAAGAGAACCTTTGCTTTTGAAAGCTCATCCTTAAAATAGTACCCCGTAAGTTTGACATAGCCCATGAATGCAGCTGCGGGAAGGCTGCATGAGATGGGAGGGACTTCACGATTGCAGATTTTCGGGCTGCTGGTATTCGTGAAAACTGTAGCCATGAGAGAACTTTCTTGTGGAGAAATCTCCATGACATGGTAAAAGTGACTCCTCTCCCTAAGAGAACTGATAAAAGACTATTTTAGAGGTCTTAAGTTTTGTCTCTGAACATTGTCACTGGAAAAGAAAAGAAGGTTTTGAGGGGAAGAAAAATGTTCTAAAGGTTTTATTCTGATTCTTCTTATTTTTTTTTTATTTTCTTTCTTTCAGTTCTGTTTAAATAAATTTTTCTTTATACCCTTTAAAGTTTTGAGCCTGCTTTGCTCTTCTCCTAATCCTATCTCACAACAGAAAAAGAATAAATGATTCTAGTAAGTGCCCTGGCATTTAGCCAGTGCTCAACCCATCACACTCACTCTGGAGAAGGTGTGGGACTGGGACTGCTGATGCTGCTACCATGCCTCCACTGCACCAGAGAGTGAGTCCCTGTACCCACACCATTGCTGCCACCACCCTGGAAAGAGTCCCTGCAGTGGGGCCCGAGCTGTGCCAGGTGGTGCAGTCAGCACAATTCCTCATTTGGATGGAAGCTTTCCAAGTTTCATTTTGTCCCTGCTTTATATTGTTTTCGGGCTGGGGGAAAAAAGTTAAGCTGTGAGACCCTCCCGATATATCTTTTTGTTTTTCCAAATACCATGTTGCCCCAGTCCAGGGCCATTCACCATTCTGCCTTTGTCTGGGAAACCACGCCGGGTGCTGACTTTGGGAGACGTTTTTGTTTGTTCAGTGGTGAGTGTCCTTTTGTGGGTAAAACTCTCTTTTGTACATTCTTTTATTAATATTGCATGGGTACTGCAATTTTTCAGTAAGTTGTGATTCTAACTTTAATCTCTCCTAGTGTTTCTCCATTATTGGAAGGGGCAGGGCAAAAAGGGAGCATCTTGAATAGATTTAATTTTCTAGCCTGGTTTTAAACTAGTACAGTTCTCTAAGATATTTGAGTGAAAGTTAAAAAGACCACTATGAAGGTATTCAAATTTATTGCTCACTTTCCAATTAGAAAATCTGGTAACTGAAACAATGATCATTTGTGTAAAGCACCAAGGGAGAGCCTGGCTGATGCATATTTACCCAGTGGGATTTTAGAATCTAAGAATGTAGATTCTTGATCAGGAAGTTTAACCATTCATCTGCTCAGGAAAATGAGTGTATTTGGGTTTAAATTATGTAAGAATAAAAGCAGTAGGTGGTACTTAAGGGAACCTCTTTGAAGATGGAAGGTGGTTTTGTACTGAAACTACAAAGATGGAAATGGTACAGAGACTGAAAGAAAAATTTTATATAAAACACAGTGGAATTTGTGCTGGATTTTAATGCTTTGAATGGAGGAAGAATATTCACCAATATACTGCTGGAATAATGAGGTCGTTTTTAGAGGAAAACTAATTATATTGATACTATTGCTATCCACAGAATACCAACAACAGTAGGTATAAATAAATGGGTTGTGTACCAAAGCATTTCTCTTTCATTTAGAATTAGTTTAGTGACAAAAGATGTTAAGGTGGCATAAAATGGAAAAGATAAAGGAACTTTGTTTTTCTACTTACTGTCTTTTAAAACTAGTCTTTCTTTTCACTGGAAAACAGATTTGATTGAACAGGTGATTTTTGGAACATCTGGGAAAGTACTACAAACAGTATCTTATGAATAAGAAGGCACAACTAATCTATCCTAACAAAGAGATGTGTAGGAGAGCAGGGCTGAAGAGCTTTTGAAGAAGGTGGAAACATGCTATGAAAAATCCATTATAAGAAAAACAATTAATAAATAAAGCAAAATTATTAAGAGAGGATAACTAAAAATGAACCACTTGAAAGATGTTGAAGTTAAAGTAGAAGAAAAATAACACTGTTGCATCTTTCAATTGGCTACATACAGTTTGATCTCTAGGCAAGAAGAGCAGGTGCAATGATAACACTTTTCTATTAGCCTTTAACTTGAACCTACAGATCTGATGCAAGATTTCATTTTGAAATTTGATGACACTGATTTTAATACTGCAAACTCTGTATGTATCACTGCTACTTTTAGACTAGTCATTAAAGAATTACTTAGACTATATGATGACTGAAACTGTGTGTAAGTATTAATGAGTTGTAGATGAGACCAAAAGACATCCGGGAAGAAAAGCTGACTTTTTTCCAGGAAATGAGGCTACTTTGCTGCATCTCCCTTGCAGTTTACCATAGATTTATGAAATGATTTTATACTGTTGCAGTCAGTGGTAATTTCTTCAGTGTGTCTAGCATGTTGCATACTTAAGAGAAAAATCACATGTATAAGCAGCGTAGCTGTGCTGGCAAGCCTGTACATGAACATGGTCTACACCAGCATGACATATTAGCAGTATAAACTGAATTTTCCCCTTTGCAGCTGTTAGGGAGAGCTCATTATTGCTTCTGAAACAGATTGATCATTCTTTCTTACACTCCCATTGTCTTTACCCTTTTAGGGAGTACTCTTGATAACCATGAAACAAAAAGATAAGCTGTGTTCTACCACAGTATGTATGTTTACTGAGGTATTTGAAGTAGTGTGTGGTATGTAAACATCTGTTTGATATAGTTTGATTCCTTCGGAAAAAAAGGCATATAAAACCTCTGGAGACTTGAACCATTTCTTAAGACCATGTGATGCTTACTTTCTGTTCCCTAAGTGTAAATACTGTGGTCTACTATTAGAGAACAGCAATTGTATTTCTCTTCTCTACAAGAACTGAGATGCTTGAAAGCTCTGCTTTTTACCCTTGCAGACTGATATTGCATAAATTTACACAAATATTTATTTTTTCTCTTTAAACCATAACAGTGGCACATTGACAAACTGACAGACCAGGAAAAGAAAGCAATATCCAAGTGGGTGATAAGTCATCAGGTTTCTCCATGGCACGACAGGAGTTACTTTAACTTGCTTGGCTCAGCTTCAACATGAGTGTTACATCTGCTTTCTTATATTTTCTGACATTACTGCATAGTGTTTGATTTTCTATTCTGTCAACCTACATATGAGTTTGACATAGAATAGGTACTTTTTGTCACACATTTGAAGTGACTTGTTTAAACAGCCTTTGTAACAAATGGTCTGGTCAAGAGCAAGAAGTAGTTGTTGGAACTACCAAACACCACAGTACTTGGATAATTCAACATATTTGATATTTTTATATCATACCTTTTTATGCTGTGGTTTTTAAATCTATAGTTACCTGCTAAAAGCAGCCTTGAAATGTTACCTTTGGTGTTTCATTGCATTTTGGAATAGTTTCTTAGTGTTGTATTGGATATGTTTTAAGGCTGCTCTGTATTAATTAGGCCCCACTTCAAGCTGTCAAACTGCTATTGTTACAAAGTATTCCCACTCCCTCCACCCACATGATCTGCAGAGTAACACAGCATTACAAGTAGACTTGAAATACAGTATAGCAAGATGAAGCTGAAGGGATGTGTTTTTCTTTTTAAATCTCTTTCCTTATCCAGTGAATAACTGAAAATTATTAGCAGTTTTTGTTTTTTAATTAAATTTCTAGCGAGTCTATTTTCTTCAAACAATGATAACATAAAGCATGCATGTAAAATGCTTGTTTGAGTTAAAGGCAGTTATCAATGAGTAATTCATGTTTGGTTTTAGTGTTTCCATATGTGACACCCAAAGGAATTAACGGCATAGACTTTAAAGGAGAAGCTATAACTTTCAAGGCAACTACTGCTGGAATCCTTGCTACACTCTCTCATTGTATTGAACTCATGATAAAACATGAAGAAAGCTGGCAAAAAAGACTAGATAAGGTAAGATCATTTTCCTTTAACTTTTGTTGAAAAAATTGTTTCTTCAGTTTAAAACTGAAATTTCAAATTAGTTGGTTTAAATTTTATTATTCCAAGTATTATTTTTATTTTTATGTACAGAATTTATTAATTTTAGATGTTTTCATTATTTATTACTCCTTTAACATGTTAAAACTTCATTCTGTTGGTGATACAGTAACATTATTCATCATATATTTTCTTTTCCCAGCCCTTGTTCAGATAGTATTCCTATATTTTTAATACTATAAAGAGCCTGATAGCATTCTACAGTAGTAAGTGTATTGCTTGCAGCCCTCTAAGAGAGACCTGATTATCTATGCTTGTAAAATGATGTGAAAATCTCAGAAATGTTTTGTGATAAGAAATGGTGACAGAACTGAGAAGAATAACAAGTTCTAACTTTAAAGGTCTAAGATACAGTTATTTTACTTACCTTTAGGAGACTAAAGAGATTAAAGTCATGTTTTATACCAATTGGTTAATTTTTGGGGTGAGGCTGGGCTGATATTATAACATGTTATTCTTATAGCAGTGATAGTTCATGGTAAGCCTACTCAACCACTATAGCAACAGTCTTCTCTCTTCAGATGAGACATGCTAGAAACATGGCTAGGTTGTACTTCAGGCTTTGATTTCTAGAATTTTGCCATCACTGCCTGGTGTCATGTACACTCCTTACGCCATTGTTGTCTTGGTTTTAATTTAACATATTTCCGTATGGTGTATATCACATTTCAAATCTTACTTGTTAGTGGTACACAATTCAAATAATTAAGTTAATCAGACAAAATACAACCATGTTTGAATCCTTGCCCGTGTCTCCTGGCTCTGTCCGTATGTCAAAGACCTGGTCCTATCTAACTGTACTGTGACTTCTGTCAACATTTAATTTATTATTCATCTAGGTAGTTCAAGGAATTATAGCAGACCTAAGACTTGAAGCTTGTTCATAGGATTGTAGGGTAATTCAGGTTAGAAGACACTATCTCTAGTACAACCTCCTGCTTAAAGGAAGGACAGTTTGAATCAGATCAGATTTATCATGGATTTATCAAGTCTGATTTCAAGTCTCCAAGGCTGAAGACTGCAGAGCAATTCTGAGCAGCCTGTTCTGATGCTCAGCTGCTGTTATACATCCACTTGGAACAGTTCTTATTCCAGTATCTGCCTATTATTTTTCCTCTTCCTGCTATAGACTTCTGTGAAGAGTCTGGCTCTGTTGATGACTCTCTTGGAGGTATTGGAAGGCTGCTATTAAGTCCCCCCACAAAAGCCTTCTCTATTCTAGACTGAGCAAACACAGTTCACTCTTGCTAATCACAGTTTGCTTACAGCATGGATGATTGTTTTCTTGTCAGTAGGTTAGTATATGTTATTACAGAATAATATGTTAGTATAGAATTTGGTTTAGATTAGTTGTCATATTTTTCTTCTTCTGTGGACTAACTTTAAAGCACTTGTTTACACCTGTAAGCAGTTAAAAGTTCAAACCTAAATTTCACTTTCACTCATACAGAATCACAGAATCATTTAGGTTGGAAAAGACCTTTAAGATCATTGAGTTCAACCTTCGAGCAATCACCACCTTGTCAACTAGACCATGGCATTAAGTGCCACATCCAGCTGTTTCTAGAACATCTCCAGGGATGGTAATTCCACCACATCCCTGGATATTCCGTTCCAATGCTTAACAACCCTTTCTACAAAGAAATTCTTCCTGATGTCCAACCTGAACCTTGCCTGGTGCAGCTTGAGACTATGTCCTCTTGTCCTGTCACTAGTTGCCTGGGAGAAGAGGCCTACCCCTACCTGGTCACAACCTCCTTTCAGGTAGTTGTAGGGTGATAAGGTCACCCCTGAGCCTCCTTTTCTCCAGGTTAACCTCCCTCAGACTCTCATCATCAGACTTGTGCTCAAGACCCTTCACCAGCTCTGTTGCCCTTCTCTGGACTTGCTCCAGCATCTCAATGTCCTTGTCATTAAGGGCCCAGAACTGGACACAGCAGTCGAGTTGTGGCCTCACCAGTGCCAAGTACAGGAGGACAACCACTTCTCTGGCCCTGCTGGTCACACTATTGTTAATACAGGCCAGGATGGCCTTGGCTTTCTTGGTCACCTGGGCACATGCTGGCTCATGTTCAACTGTTGTCGACCAGCATTCCCAGGTCCTTTTTTGTGCTGGGAAGCTTTTCAGACACTCTTCCTCAAGACTGTAACACTTCATGGGATTGTTGTGGCCTAAGTGCAGGACTCAACACTTGGTCTTGTTGAATCTCATACCACTGACCTCAGCCCAACAATCCAGCCTGTCCAGATCCCTCTGTAGAGCCTTCCTACCCTTCAGCAGACCAACACTCCCAGCTCAACTTGGGTGAAGTCTGTGAATTTACTGAGGGTGCACTTGATCCGCCCTTCCAGATCATCAATAAAGATGTTAAACAGGACTGGTCCCAATACTGAGCCTTGGAGAATCCCACTAGTGACTAGCCGCCAATCACATGTGACACCATTTACCATCACACTCACTCAGGGCCTGGACACCCAGCCACTTTTTAACCCAATGAAAAGTCTACCTGTCCAAGCCATGGGCTGCCAGCTTTTCCAGAAGAATGCCATGGTAGATAGTATCAAAGACTTTGCTGAAGTCCAGGTAGACAACATCCACAGCCACCTTCACATCTGCTAGGTGGGTCACCTGGTCATAAAAGGAAATCAGGTTGGTCAGGCAGGACCTGCCTTTCCTAAACCTATCCTGGCTAGGTCTGATCCCTTGGTTGTCCTCTATATTGCCATGTGATCACATTCAAGATGATCTGTTCCATAACCTTGCCAGACATTGAGGTCAGGGTGACAGGCCTGTAGTCCCGCAGATCCTCCTTCCGACCCTTCTTGTGGATGGGCGTCACATTGGCCAAACTCCAGTCCTCTCAACCTCCCCAGTGAGCCAGGACTGATGATAAATGATGGACATTGGCTTGGTGAGCTCTTCTGACAGCTCCTTCAGCACCCTCAGATGAATTCCATCTGGTCCCATAGACTTACGAGTTTCTTAAGTGGCTCAGCAGGTTTCTAACTCCTTCCTCCTGGATTACAAGGGGGCTATTCTGCTCCCCATCCCTGTCTACCAGCTCAGGGTGCCAGTTACCCTGAGGATAACCGGTTCTACTGTTGAAGACTGAGGCAAAGAAGGTCTTAAGTACCTCAGCCTTTTCCTCATCCTTGGTGACTATATTGCCCTCCATGTACAATAAAGGATGGAGATTTTCCTTAGGGCTCTTTTTGTTGTTAATGTATTTATTAAAACCCTTTTTATTGTCTTTCACAGCAGTAGCCAGATTGAGTTCTGGTTGAGCTTTTGCCTTTCTTATTTTCTGTCTATGTAACCTAATGACATCCTTGTACTCTTCCTGAGTTGCCTGCTCCTTCATCCAAAGGTTATAAACCTTCTTTCTTCCCTGAGTTCCTGTAAAAGAGCCCTGTTCAGCAATGCCAGTCTTCTTCCCCAACAGCTTGTCTTTTGGTACATAGGGACAGACTGCTCCTGAGCCTTTAAGATTTCCTTCCTAAAGTATGTCCAGCCTTCCTGGACCCCTTTGTTATTAAGGACTGTTCACCAGGGACTTTTCTGAAAGTGTCCTGAACAGGCCAAAGTCTGCCCTCCAGAAGTCCAGGGCAGACATTTTGTTGACGCCCCTCATTACTTCAGCAAGTACTGAAAATTCTATCATATCGTGGTTGTTGTGCTCAAGACAGCCTCTGACCACCACATTTCCCAGCAGCCCACCTCTGTTTGCAAACAGCAGGTCTAGTGGGCCCCCACCCCTGGTAGACTTGTCACCAAATCTTCCAAAATATAAGAATAAGACTCCTTAAAACTAATGTGGTGTTAAAGAGGGAGGTCCCACAGGGGATACTCCTAACCCTATGCAGACGTGATTTTACAAGTGTTGCTTATATACAGTTGCTACATGCATATTACAATTTACCCATTCCTATAAAACTCACCCCGAGTTCCCAGGTTCAGTCCTTGTTTTGTCTGTCACTACATTCTTGAGTCAGATGTCATCTTCTTATCTTCCAACCGTCCTTGCTGGGAAAGCAGTGTTTGTGTACCTTGTTTTTCTACTAAAAGTTCACAGGCACAGTAAAAATGGAATTAACCTGTGGGCACACAGCTTATGGTGATAGGGAATGAGGCTGCAGCCAAGCCTCATCCTTAATGGGCTACAACTGTGTTGGACAGGTGAACAATATTGAAGGCAAAGAAACATGGAATGCTGAGGTTTACTTGACCAATCGCAGAAGGGCAGAGAGGGCACACAGGTGTAATGCATGTAAGGTGAAGGGTATAAAAGGTACTGAAGAACAATAAAATACTGATGCTTGGTGCCTTCTTCAGTGTGGGTTGTACCTACTCTGTCATTAACCCTTTTGGTATCAGGCTCACTTACCAGGGCTGTCAGGAAGTTCTCTTCCACATACTCCAAGAATCTCCTAGACTGCCTCCTCTCTTGTGGTGAGTTTCCAGCAGACATCTGGCAAGTTAGTCTCCCACAAGAACAATGGCTGACAATAGTGAAACATCAGAGCCACTTACAGAATAGTTCATCTGCCTCTTCATCCTTGTTGGGTGTTCTATACCAGACTCCCACCAGGATATCTGCCTTGTGAGCCTTCCCCCTGATTCTTACTCATGAGCAGTCCTACAGCATAAGTAAACGTGCTTTAAAGGGGGTCGCTTGGATATTTTAAGTCTCTGCTTTGGTAGACGTGTCCTGGTTTAGGGCAAATTTGGGAGAAAACCCCCAAATAGGGTCCCTCTGGGAAGTGGACCCAAATAGCCCCTCCCCCCAGCCAGTCCAGGAAAGAACTTCCTCAGAGAAAAGTGGAAAAAACTCTTTATTCAACAAAGTGCCCATAAGCTTAAAGAATGAATAATATGAAACACTAAAACCTTCCATTCTGGAGTGAGATAGTCCTTTTGAGAAAGTCCTTGCCGTGGGTGTAGCTCGACTCGGTCAATCCCTTGTTTGTTGCTCCTGAAGTCCAGGTCCCAGTGAGCCACAGGTGTGAGCTCCCCAGTGCTCCTCTGGGTTTTTCAGTCCAGAGCAGGTTTAAACTGTCCCAAGAAAAAGAAAAAAAACAGTCCAGGAAGCTTCTCTGCCTCAGCTAGCTAAACTAAGAGCAAAAAAGATTTCTGTCCCACTGCTGTCCGTGCCTCAGCTGAACAATACCGTCCGAGAAGGAATGCAGAGGAGTGAACACTGTTTTCTCAAAACAAACTGCACATTTCTTCTTTCCCTGCTTTGCTCTCAAAATCAATCTTAAAGGTACAGAACACAACATACAGCACAAACAGAACAGACGATTGGGGATACAAGCATCATAAAGTTACCCTAGGACAACATGCAACTTTGTCACATTTGTCAGTGAAACTTTCTGGGGATTACAGCACACTCATGGTGAGGTACTATAATTCTAATATAAAATAACCTTTTTGTTTCAATTCCTCAAATTCCTAGTTTATTAGATGAGGAGATTTTGATTAAATTAAATAGTATAAAATTGTGGTGGGTTAGCCTTGGCTAACAGCCAAATGCCCACCCAACTGCTCACTTAGCACCCCATTAAGCAGGACTGGATTGTGTGTGTGTGGGAGAAACACGATGAGAAAGCTCACAGGACAAGAGAAACACAGGAAGATTGCTTATGAGTTTTTGTCCTGGCAGAAAATCTGTTGCTAATTAAAATGGGTACAATTAGTAGGAATCAAAAAGACAAACACTAAAACAACTTTCTTCCCCCATTTCCCAGGCTCAACTTAACTTTTTAACTGCAGGCTCCTCTACACCCCTGCTTGCTAGCCCCAAGGAGTGCAGGGGGGTGGGGGAATGGAGGGTTAGAGGTCAATCCAAAACACTTAGTCTATGCCACTTCTCACACTTTTCCCCTGCTCCAGCACAGGTCCTTTTCAGGGCTGTAGTCCTCTGGGAAAACTCTTTATTGGGAGTCTTCCATAGAACATGGTTCCTTTAGGAAATGTCCCTCTGCTTCAGCATGGGGTCCTTAATGAGCTACAGTGTGGATATATTCTCTGCCCTGAAACTCTTCCTCATCATTCTCTCCTGGCCTTGGCATTCCCTCTGTTTCTCCCTTTTTGTTCCCTCTTCTCTCTCCCTGGGCTGCTTTTTGCTCTTAAATACATTTTCACAGAGATTCCATACATGTGGTGGATGGGCTCAGCTATGTCCTGTGGTAGGTCTGTTTTGGAGCCTGTTTGACACAGGACAGCCCCTGGCCACCTCCCTCATGCCACTCCTGCAGCCCCCCACAACCAACACCTTGACATCTACACCCTGCACAAGAATTTAAAGACAGCAGTTGAATGTATTCAGACCTTTGTTAACACTATTCCACTTCAGTTGTAGGGCTTGTTTTGTTTTTTTCACCTTGTTTTACTGACTAAACATGGCTCTGTAAAAGTCTCTTCTATAACTATGAGCCTGAGCAAAAAATAATTACTCTATCATCTGATAAATAGATGTAGGAGGAGAATGATGTTGATCTATGTACTCTTGGGTTTCTTGGATAGATGCTTATGCTGCTCTGAAAAAGAAATAAATATTAGAAGATTATAAAGTTCAGAATGTTTTCTCTGAGAGGTTAGAGGAGAAAATTATATTAAATTGGGCAGCCATTCATGTTTATTTTAGCTGGGAGGTTTTTAAAACTCTTGTAAGTGTCCAGTGTCTGTAAAAGACCAGCTAGAAGAACTGAAAGGTGCAGCATCAAGTTTGTCCTTTATATATCAACAGATTCACTACACAGGCTCTGTGCTGTGCAGATGTGCCATAGTAAGAACAGGATCTCTGTCAGTGGCTAAAAAGCAATGAGTGCTTTACAAGTTGTCTAAGTACCATTGTAATCCAGCTTGCTCTCCTTCCTTCTCCAGCCTCAGCAATTCACTAGCTTCAGAACCATGTTTTACTTGGCAGCAAAACAAAAATGTGAATAGAGTCCTGCTACTTCACAAAACTATACAGCCTCCATCTTGTAGAGGGACAGTTTAGCCTTCTCTGCCTTGTAGGGAGTTGACAGCTCCTCCCAATTTAGTGTTGCCTGAAAACTTGTTCAGTATATCATTGTCCTGTATTCAAGTTGTTTATAAAGGTGTTGAAGAGAACTGGCCCTAAAATGGAGCCCTGTGGAATGCCACTTCTGACTGGTCAGCAGCCTCATGTAACCCCATTTAGTACAAGCCAGTGTGTGATGTGTTTATCCAGCTGTGTGCTGAACATTTTATCCAGAAGGAGGCTGTGAGAGACAGTATCAAAAGGTTTATTGAAATCCCAAAAGATTACATCAACTGGCTTCATTTGATCAACTAGGTGAGTTACCTTGTCATAAAAGCAAATTAAGTTTGACAAGCAGGACTTTCCCCTCATGAACCTGTGCTGGCTGTGATTAGTGACTGCATTGTCCTTCAGGTGTTTTTCAATAACTCCCAGAATATTCTCCATAACTTTTTTAGGCACTGAAGTGGGACTGACCCTCAACAAACCATGAATAGCTATGATTAAACTAGATACCAGATTTTTCTTGCTGATCTAGTTTATTCCATGTATTTTAAAGAAGTTATGCTCAAGGTAGCTAGCTCCTTGAGCTTTGTATTATATATGCATCTATAAGGGCACATATAATGCATGCATTCAAATAAAATCAGAAAATCAGCACCTCTGCAATTGTTCCTTGGGAATAAAACTTATACTGACAATTCCACTTATTGTCATGCTGACTATTAGTCAATATATTCTTGCTGCTTTAAATGGTCATGTAATTTTACAGGAAATAGAGAAAAGAAGAAGAATTGAAGAAGCATATAAAAATGCTGTAACAGAACTGAAGAAAAAGTCCCACTTTGGAGGGCCAGACTATGAGGTACAAATTCTACTTTTGAAATTTTTAAAAATGCTAAGGCTTTTGAAGATTAGTTTGTTTCTCAACAGAGTGTCTATGTAAATCAAGGTCTTTGTGCAATGTGTTCATGCCCCTATTTCTGCCTTGGAAACTGAAACTAAATGAAGAATCTCAATCCTTCAGTGTTTTGAGAATAGAAGTCTATCTTCACCTCAGTTTTCCTATTCTACTTTTGTCTAAAGCATTTTGCTTTCAGATATTTTTGCTGACTTCTTAATTAGTTTTCTTGTACATTTTATACTGCTCATTTGAAAGTTGTGTACTCTTACATTTTAATTAGTCAGCTGTCTAGATATGTAATGCAAATATGAAAGCCCTGACTGCAGAGGCAGTCCTAGAATCTGAAGTTTAATTTGAGTTGATTTTTAACTTGTCACTGCCACTTGAAATGTGTTGATAAATTCAACTATTTTAGGTTCTGCTTCATCTGTTAAATGGCATATTATATCAACTTCCTCCTCAGTTTGGTTATTTAAAGTCTGAGTCTCTTAAATATCCCTGATGTAAAGTAGGTTTTTGAAATTTGCTGGACTAGTTTGTTTTACAATACAATAAAAACAGTAAACCTAGTTTTCCTAAATTACCATTTTACTTAGTGGACACAAGTTTTTAATAATTGAATCAACTCTACCTGCTGTTTATCGTTAAACTCTTCTTTCCATGAATTCTCAATAGTGATCCACAGGATTTTGTCATGTTGTGCTTTGAGCACATATCTGAAATACACCCTAAGGCAATGGAATACTTGGAAGGAGTCTAAATACACAATTATAATATATTTACTTATATATAGTAAACATTTTTAAGATAAGATATCTGTTATTTAAAACCTAAATCTCACATCAAAGCATATTGACACTTAGTCTTCGGTTTCCTGGGGTATTTGCTTGTTTATTTAAGTATCCTTAAATTGTACTTAAAGGAAATAACTTCCTTTAACAAGTAGAGCTTTCAGATGAATTCTAATATATGAATATTGGTGAAAATATTTAAGGTCTATGGAAGAAATTTCCTTCTGTCGGTTATATGCATAATATATAAATAGCTATTTCTAATATTGAACTGAAGTGGAGCTCTCATGTCTCCAAAATGTTGAACTAGTTTTGTTTCTTATGCTCTAGGAGGGTCCTAATAGTCTGATTAATGAAGAAGAATTCTTTGATGCTGTTGAAGCTGCTCTTGATAGACAGGATAAAATGGAAGAACAGGTATTGATAGCTGAAAAATGTGTTAATGATGGGCACTTCATGGAAGGTTTCTGTGACTTAATCAGTCCTGGGGTGCATCTCCTGAAACTCAAGATATTTTAGACTGACACTTATAAGTGGGATTCACTATATAATATTTACAATTAAATATCATTGTTTAACACTAATTTTGAGAAAATGACTTGACAGCTTGCATATAAAAGGATAGTATAAGTGTTAAGATAATTGATTCTCTCTGGTTTCTAGCTCCTAAATAAATGTAATAGTCCTATATAAAACTTATCTTTATATGTAACTTATGCCCCTGGACAAAGAAGACTATCTAATGATGCAGCTGTTTTTCAAAACTTAATTATTGCTCTGAAGTTTCTTTTAACTGTAGCAGTATGTGAAATAGGAAATAGTTCTATTGGTGTTGGGTTTTATTTAAAAATTGTGTAGGCTCTGGCTATTTCTCAAACTAATTTCTTGAATACACTTCAGTGACAAGGATCAAAAAGGGATGTGAAACGAATCCCCCGCAGCCCCCTGGGGCTAGCTCAGTTTCTTGGAAGGCTTTGGGGGAATATTTCAGGGATAGGGCAAAAGATCCAAAAGAGGCTCTTACCCCCAGGGTTGATCCAAGAGGTTTATTCCAGGAGGGGAAACGAAGGCAGGAGCCTTGGAGAGCCAGAGGGCAAGCGGAAGAAAGAGGAAGAACAGGGCCTTATCAAGGCTTCTGCCCAGGGGGGATGGCTGGATCTCAGCCAATTGGGTCAAGAAAGGAAGGAAGGGTCAAACTACATGGTTACAGGCTTCAGGGGTCCTGGGGAAAAACCATTCCCCAGAGAAATACAACAGGGATGTGTGTGATGAAATATATAGACTATGAGAAAATAGTGTATAAAATGAGAAGGAATAATGAAGTGGTGCCTCCTTTGTCTTAAAAGGTTTTTGGCTTATGAATATAGTGAATACAATGACTTGGTTAAGAACTATAAGACTTTCTAGTGGACATATAGTACCCAACAGAGTTTATCTATGTTGGGGTCTCTTAGGAGAAGGTAAAAATTTTGAGTTACTGTATTACTACTACATGGATGCAACATCTGTGATGCTGCCAATCTATTTTGCTTAACCTGGAAATATACCTTGAAGTATAGATAAATGGGTAATTCAGTCTCCAGGCCCATTTGCTTCCTGAGAACTCCAGTAGGATGACAACTTCATATCTGTCATGGACAGCATTAGTTGTAGCCACTATTAAGATTGAAGGTGCCTCACTCTTTCATAGTCCATCCAGTAGCAGCTGACTACCAGTAATTAAAGTTATTTTGTTGCAGTCCCAAAGTGAAAAGGTCAGATTATACTGGCCAATATCCTTACCTCCCGGAGATGCATATTCTGCTGTGGGGACTCATAGATTTGTCCAAAAGGTAAGATATTTCTCATTATCTCCTCTGTATAATTGGCTGACTTATATTTGTATATAATATTTTACATGGATAGGTAAGATTTTTTAAAAAAATTTTTTAGATGTTTCTAGAATAACTTTCAGTTGTTTACTCATTTTTAATTGAATAGCTGGAATTTGAAAAGGACTGTTTTCTGTCTTGGCTAAAAAATCCTGATTTCAGTATCTATTTAGAATACTCAATTTATATCAAGCTTGTCAGTTAGAGATTATAAAGAAAAAAAAAACAACAACTTGCTAACCTCGGTGCTTTTAAGATACCTTCACCAAAATTATTTTTGGTAGAAAAAAAATACGGTCTTGCATTAGGATCAATTGACTTATTTTAGTGTTACTTGAAACACTATGCTGTTTTTAGGACTACACTGGGAGCATAATACATCATAGGTGCATGAAATCAGCATTTGCCACTGTGCTTGCTTCTTATGGTGCTTTTGTTTTCATTTTCTTCATTATCTTGTGCTTGCAAGTTGGTACTGAATGCTCTAGTTTGCCTTTGTTCTGATTACTTGGTTTTTTCTTTGTCTGTCTCTGGTAGCCCTGTAGTTGCTCTTCCTCCATGTCTTCCATTGATCTAGTCAGTGCCTTTGATGTTCACAGATTCAGCACCCAGGTACTGTATTAATAAGTAGAGTGGGGGTTGTGTATCTTTGCTGCATTTCATCCTCTTCTCTAGAACCTGGGATTTTTGTTACATAAATCACTGTTTACTCTAAACTAGTATGTTGAAACAAAAAGAGTTATCTATTTTTATAGTAAATCGTTGTCTTTTTACATTCTGCTTGCATGCATCACTTGTGTAGAGGCCCAAATCTTGTGAACTATTGGACTGATTTCATTAGCTTTAATAAAAATACCTAAAACTTGAAATCTTTGCATTTCTGATTATAATAAAAGTAATAAAAGAACATCTGGTTTGTGTGGGCTGGAGATGGTCTTTGCTTCAAATTGAGTAGTTTTTCTTGTTTTTATATCAAAGGTTTAATGCTGTCTTTAAAATTTGTCACTTGTAATAACATTAAGACACCAAATTTTAAGGTTGTCTATTATGATTTTTTACCTCTACAACTAGCTTTATTACCAAAAGGTCATAAAGTATGTAATTAAAAAATAGATTGTGGATATGAGAACTTTTACTGAAGAGTTCCAATATACTCAATTATGCTTCAGAAAATGTCTGATATCCTGAACAAGTAGGTGAATTTCATTGTAGTGACATATTCCAGTAATATAAAAAATTACTCTAGGTGCTTGCTCTGAAGAGCATAGTTTAAAGTTGAATTAGATAAGTGAATGCATGTGTTTGGTCTTTAGTCTCAAAAAAAATTCATTCAGGCTATTACTTTCATTCTGCTGTGGTCCATATGATTGTGAATATGGGCCTTCTTTCTGGGGTCTGTTTTCAGTTTGTTTGTTTTAAAATTAACTAACACTGTGTAAGGCCCCATTTAAAGGACTTTACAGTGGTTCATGTACTCTGGGTTAGACACACAGGAGAAATACTGACCAGATATTCTCAAGAGGTCAAAACAAGACAAAAGTTTACTGGCAAACTTTAGAAAAATCAGAGAGCTTTGGAAAAAGGTTTACTACAGCATCCAATCAACATAAAACACTTCTCACAGCATTAATTTGGTCCATTCAACTTAGCAAACTTTAAACCCGTGCAATGTTAAATTACTCAAAATGTTCCAAGAAGAGGGAAAAGGAAGGAAGGAAGGAAGGAAGGAAACAGAAAAGCATGCATATAGCTACTAACTCCTGGCTTCCAGCAGTGTTCAGATAGAAACTCCAAGAGGAGGTAGGGTCAAGACATGTCCTGGCCTCATGCTCAGCCTTAAATACCCCTTGGCCTTCGTGCCACCTCCCCCCAGGTGGGACTTCCGGCCACTCAGAAGCTGGGTTAGGTGAGAGTGAAGCTCTGCCTCCAGTGCTCCATGATTGGCACCACTGCAGGGCTGGGATACTGGCTCTAGGGGTGGGGAGTGGGGGGCCAGGGCAAGGCCCAACCTGCCACTCCCCCCACACACATATGCATCCCAAAATGTCTTGAGACATCCATCTTTCCAGTCTCTGACACACTGCAAACAGCCTGCTTTTTCAAATAAAAGGAATGGATTTTTCTTTTGAGCAACAGAGCCTGAAATCATACTACCTGCATACCTTGCCACCAGCTTCGTGAGCAGAACCCTAACACTTAAGGACTTGCATATTGGACTAAAATCCCAACACTTGCTTTGACTTATTGCAGTCAGGTTATTTCTGGAAGTTGAATTTTTTACAAGGGGAAAAAGTATGCAGGTCATATTGCACAACACCAATAGGCTGATCTACTGGTACTCCAGTCATTAATAACTCAAGTTTGGTTTTGTAGGGGAGGAAGGAGGAAATCAAGTAATAGAAAGCAAGTTTGATTCTAAAGATAGAATTCACTGTGTATCCAGCTCCATTGCCAGTTCAATGTAAGGGAAACAGCCATTAAAATATGTGAACCTTCTCATTTTCACCTCTTAGGTCTGTGATAACATTTATGGGTTCATGTGGTAAACCTGAGTAGCAGACCACTAGTGTAGCTGAAAACCTAACCACTTAAATCTGAGATTGACCAGGTCCTTATCACAATAATGCAAATTGACATTAAAGATCAGTGTCAAATGGACTGGATTATGGGGTCAAGGTGTTGCTCTTTCTAGCAGCTACAGGGCTTATACTATGTAGAAGCTACTACCCAGTGTCTTAGGATATGCTTTCAAGTTAACTGACTACAGAAAGAATGATCCTAACTTACAAGAAACCTACTCCCCTCTGCCCCATTCTTCCCTCATATCCTCTCTAGAACAAACTTGCCAGTTCATTTAATTGCTTCACCTGCTCTGGAGCTTTAATTGTTAGTGAACAAGCAGATGAAAGACAACTGAGAGCATGAAGGGAAAAGCAGCACACCTTTTGGTGACAACCTGCTGTAGACATTATTAGGAAATTGTCCTCTGTCCTCAGGCTGAGGATTTGGCTTTTGGAAAGGCAAGATAAATCTTGATTCTGAATAAATGGGTCTTGTTTCTAGACTTCATTTATATGAAGAGAATCTTAGCAACAGGTCAAGTAAAAACTTGCAGCTTTGCTTTTAAGATGGAGATGCATAAACATTCTGACAGGAGCTGGTTCTTCAGTGTGTCTTCAGAAAGGCATTGATTTGTCTCTGCCAGTTGATTGAGAGGTTGCGGGCTTAAAATGCTGCAAATGTGTTGCAAATAATTTTCTCCTTTTAAAGAACTATCAGATTTTAAAATAGATTGATCTCTTCTGAGGGCCTTTTAAATTAATATCTGCCCATTTAATGTTAAGACCAAGGCTGCATGGGATAGAAGTATTTTTGCAGATCATTCCTGTAGTCTGCCAGGAACCCAGAGGTAATAGTGTTGTCTCCCCACTGGGAAAGAAGCTGTGAATATTGACTTGGTGTCTAATGTGGTTCCTGAAATAGGTTCAGGCTGACAGCAAGCAGCAGGTAGATCACAGTTTGGACAGATAGTATGCACAAAGCAGTTGTAGGCACTGCAATTACTTGGTCAAATAGAAGTAATTGCTTGTTAGCAAAAAACAACATTCTTTCCTCTGAGAGCTGCAATGATAATACATCTCCTTTCCCAAACCAAAGGGGAAGCTGTCTGAAAGATATATTGGCAGGAATGAAACTACTGGGAGAAGAGAGGGAGAGAAAGAAACTAAAGATGCCTTTCAAGTTTTCAGAGGAAGTCAGGGGGGTAAATGCTGAACGATTCCAAAGGCCCTAAAGTGTTTAGATTGTACTTAGGTACATTGTATGATTCTTGGGGTTGTCCTGTGCAAAGCCAGGGGTTGGACACTGATCCTTGTGGGTCCCTTCCAACTCAGGTATTCTCTTCTTTCTTTGCTATTCTCCTCCTCCCTCTGCATTTGGCATAAAGCAAAAAGCAGCAAAATACAAAACGATCACATACAGGCCGGCTTTGTCCCAAATAGATTAGGAGCTAGGGGAGGAGATAGGGTGATACAGTCTTACATGTGGCCAGAGTGTTATAAGCCTTGTGAAGATGTATCAAGTCTGAGGGTTGACCTGCAGCTTCCCAGAGTGGCTTAATAATAGTCAAACAAAAGAAATATAAACCAAACACAGTGTAGAGAGAACTCTTGCACTGGCTAAAGCAGGCCAAAAAAAGCACTGAGCACCTCTGTGCTCCTTCTTAAATACTTAATGTTTTAGGAGGGACAATGTGGCTTGCTGCTAATGGAATCTAGCTACATTTCTGAGGAACAGCTAAAGAGACCTATCAGTGTTTTTATCTTGGCATTGAGCCAATTACTGTCAGGACAGCAATGACATTTCTGGCATTTTTCCCTTACAAGGTCCTGGGGTGAAATTGGAACCCTTTTCCTTATATAGAATCATTTGCTTGGTGCAGTGCAAAAATAGAGACCCTGAATATATTGCAGGTAAAGTTGCAGGAGCATAGCGAGGACTCCTTTCTGAAAGAAGTGTGACCTAAAGCTAGAAAATTAAATATTTAAATAGCTCACATTCTACCTGGCTTGGCTTGTACTGTGTCATTGTTTCCCTGGGAAAAAAAAAAAAAAATCAGAAGAATATTTGGTAGGAAACCTGTTAGCAAGTGGCAGGAAAAGCTGGCCTGTCTAAAAGCAGAAACACAAATCTTGTGGGTGTTTATACTTCATTACAACTAAAAAAAAACCTTAAAGAAAAAGAAAACTCCCAAAACTGGACTGATAACTTGGTTTCTGTAGAGAATTCTATAGTTAAAATAAGATAAAGGAGCATTTCTGTTGAAAGGTTTTTATTTTATGTTGTATTTTGAGGATTTTGACTTGATTCAATGACTTTTTATCTTTAAGTTGTACAAAAACCACCCATAGGTTCAGGCTATTGATCTTGTGATTATATAGTTCTTAGACTAATCCATATGTTGGTCAATTGACTAACCTTTGCTTGCAATGTATTTCTTCTTTAATAAAGAAATTTCTACTGATTCAGGAAAATAGTGTCAACTACATTGACTTGTTTGATGTGATGAGTTTTATTAGTCACCTACCTCTTGGGCAAAAAACATTACTAAATTGTTTTCTGCACTTGTAAAAATTACACAGCAATGGATAATTTAGCTTTTTGTCTCTGTTTTTATTTGCAGGAGAATAAGATTTGGAAATGGGGGAACAGACACAAAAGAAACATACAAGACTGTAGATTTAACAAAAAAAAAAAATTCCTGTCCCACCCCCCATTTTCATGCACATTATTTAGAAGGAAAAAAAAAAAAAGTATTCACATAGCTTGATAAAAATGTATCAGATATTTGACCTTTAAGAAAAACATGCAACTGTCTATCTAAGTATTCTTAAATTAGTATTTTAAAATAGTGGATCTCTGCATCATCATAATTTTTTTGAATGTAAGCATTTCTGTTCTGTTTTTCTAGTTGGCAACTGTGCAAAGATGCCAAACAGAATAGGCATGCTTTTCTCATGATTGTTTCCCTCACTGCTGTTTCAATATAACTTTTAATATGCATTTACTTTTTTAATGCTTGTTTTTTGGTCTCCCCTCCCCCCCTCCCTCCCCTTCATCTTTTTAAATGCTCTTTAGTGAATATTGTCTTTCAAGTCCTACAATACACTGTAATTCTATTTGGAGGTACCAGAAATAATTTCCTACATGCTGAAATAAAACTGTCTCAGGTAGGAATAGTGAGTTTTGACAGTTTAAAGGTACAAAGGAAGGATAGGGAAGAACTCATAAAAACTAAATTAGAAGTTGAATCAAGAATTTGGCTTCTGTTCCTGAAGGCCACAAGTACCTGCTTGATCTTAACCTGTAATAGAAGGCTCTATTGTCCAAGTTCAGCTCCTGCACAGGATTTGAAGTATTGACTTATGGCTTCCAATACTGTACAGTCACCTGCCCAAGAAGATGAAATGGATTACTTAAAAATGTGTAATTTTTCTTTTAAAGGTGGAAGAGATGGTACAAAACCATATGACATATTCCTTGCAAGATGTAGGAGGAGATGCCAATTGGCAGCTAGTAGTAGAAGAAGGAGAAATGAAGGTAAGCATTTGTTATTTTGCTTAATTGATATAAGATGATAGATATACTATGAAGACAGATATTTTTATTGTCTTTGAATGTCGTTGTCAAGATGGCCACAACACTCAGAATGCTTCAATAAAACTTCAGAAGGCTTCAAGCATCAGCACCATGTTATCTAGAAGTCTTTCATACCTTTTCTATGTAACAATCCTATGGGCAGCTCCCCACAGTTCTGGCTCTTTCTCTCCTCCTGCAGTTCCAGCTCGCTGCTTCCTGTCCCTAGCACAGCCACCTAACCCTGTCTGTCCCTTATACAGTGGCTTACCTTATCTGTCCCTCACACAATCTCCTATCCCTACCTCCTCACAGCACAACCACCAGACTTTAACTAACTCTCTCCAACCTAACTCACTCTTTTATCACACCCATAGCTGTGAGAGCAAGGCTGTTCCCACTCTTTGGTAATTAACACAGCTGCAATATAATGAAGGCAAGATTGCCTTTAGCACTATCTCTGTCTTCCCACATTTGAATACTATTACTGAGCAAGTTACGCTGTTCAAACTCCTCCCTGAGTATAGCATTGTTTAAGATAGGAGTGGAGACCATACAAGCTGCAGCTTCTAATAGATTCAGAAAAATCTTATGCAGCACTTGCAATACCTTTGTCTTTACAGATTCCTTTCTCATTTTCTCCTACTTAAAACTTCCTATCAACATGGTGTACTGTGTTGATTTGGCACAGCCTGGTTTTTGGTAGCAGGAGAGTGCCACAGAAGTGGCTTCTGTGAGAAATTGCTAGAACCTTCCATCATGTCCAACAGAGCCACTCTCTGATGGCTCTGAAGATGGACATGCTGCTGGCCCAATTAGAGAGGTTGGTAACGCCTCTGTGATGACATATTTAAGAAGAAAATCAAAACAGTGCATGCGCAGTTTTTTCCAGGGGTAGTGAGGCACCGCTGCCGGGGCCATCCCAGTGCAGCACCCAGTGATGCTTGCGGCTGCTGCCATCTTGGTGTGGCCCGCAGTGAGCCTTGCCTGCCTTGCCACCCCTAGCGAGCTGTGCTGCAAGCAGAGGGGTAGGGGTGGCAGCGGAGGCTTCTCCTTTCTGGCGCCCCCCATGAAGAGAGGTCTTAAATAGCACCAGTGCCGTGGCAGCTGCCTCTGCCCACTCGGTGGCAGAGGGACCACCTGGCCAGAGGTGGAAACATGGCAAATGAGTCCCCAAGATGGAACCTAGACGAGATCAACCTCTTGGCGCCGTGGGATCCTGAAATAATCTTTGAATTGGTGGAAAGGGGGAGGGGCTGGAAGGGAAAAAAGGTTTTTCAAAGGCATATTTTACTTCTCATTATCCTCCTCTGACTCTATTAATAATAAATGTACCTTAGACCTTTAAATTTGAACCTGTTTTGCCCTTGGAATGTTTTCTCCCAATTCTCATCTCAACTCATGAGCCCTTCGTCAATTTTTTCCCTCTCCTCTGCCCAACTGAAAGCAAAAGAGAGCGAGCGAACGGTTTTTGTGGGTGCCTGGCATTTGGCCAGTGTCAAATGAAAACATGTGCAAATTCAATGTATGAAAATCTTATTCAGTAGTAAGTTATTGTTGGTTACTCCACTACACTTATATGCATTGTTGTGCATATTGATAAACAGGGTAGCAGATGGGCAGGGCAGTTGATTTAGGGGGGTGGCACGGTATGTAACAGAGGAGCTGGAAGGTATGGAGCTCACAGTTGGCAATGGCACAGTTGAGACCCTTGGGGTAAGGATCAAGGGACAAACAAAGCATGGAGGTCTTCTATAGGCTACCCAGCAAGGATGATAACACTGATGAATTATTCTTTAAGGAACTAAGGGACACTTCTAAGTCAACCACCCTTGTCCTTATGGGAGACTTTAACTTGCCAGATGTTAACCACACAGCTGGTATAAACATGTCCAGGAGATCCCTAAAACACCTGGATGGCAACTTCATGGTATAGGTACTAAAGGAGCTGACTAGGAAAGATGCCCTCCTTGATTTGTTGCTTGCTAACAGAGAGGGTCTTGTGAGTGGAGATTGGCGGCCATCTTGACCACAGTGACAATGAAGAGATCGAGTTTAAAATCTCTGTTGGCAGGAGAAAAAGTGTCAGCAAAGCTTCAGCCCTGGAAATTAGGAGACTAGACTTCAGATTGTTCAGGGAACTAGTGAGTAAGGTTCCCTGGGAAAATGCTTTTGAAGGTGCTGGGGTCCATCAGTGCTGGTCACTTTTTAAACACCACCTCCTAAGGGCACAGGAGCAGGCAACTGTCAAATGTCGGAAATCAAGCAGATGAGGCAGAAGGCTGGCTTGGCTGAACAGGGATCTTCTTTTGGAGATAAGGCAAAAAAAGAAGGTGTATGGACATTGGAAGCAAGGTCAGGTGACATGGGAGGACTACAGAGAAACTGCTCACCACTGTAAGTAGAAAATTTGTGTGGACAAAGCACCATTAGGGTTCAAGATGGCCAACACTGTGAAGGACAGCAAAAAAGGGCTTTTTAATATGTTAACAGCAGGAGGAGAATCAGAGATAACATTGGTCTGTGGCTTGATGAGTTCAGTCACCTCACAAACAGGCACACAGACAAAGCAGAGACATTTACTGCTTTCTTCACCTCTCTCGTCGATACACTAATGATGGCCTCTGGGACCACCAGAGCCCTGAGCTGGAGGACCATGGCTGGGAAAATGACAAACTCCCAGTCAGTCCTAAAACTGTGCAGGATTTGCTGCTCCAGCTGGATGCCTAGAAGTCTATGGGACCTGATGAGATTCATCCAAAAATGCTCAAAGAGCTGGTTGATGTCATTGTGAGGCCACTCTCAATGATTTCTCAATGGTCTTGGGAATCTGGAGAGGTCCCAGTTGACTGGACGCTGGGTAACATTATCCCAATTTTCAAGAAGCACAAGAGGGATGGCCCTGGTAAGTACAGGCCTGTCAGTCTCACTTCAGTGCCTGGTAAAATTATGGAGAGGACTATTCTGGGAGTTTCTGAAAAACAGCTGAAGGACAACACAGTCACTGATCCCAGTCAGCATGGCTTCATGAGGGGAAAGTCCAGTTTGACAAACTTCATTTCCTTTTACAACCAGGTAGCCCACCTAGTTGATCAAGGGAAGCCGATTGATGTAATCTTTTGGGATTTCAGTAAAGCTCCATTTTAAAGCTCAGGGCTTCATTTTAGGGCCAGTTCTCTTCTACATCTTCATAAACTACTCAGACACAGGACTCGAAGAGATACTAAGTAAGTTTTCTGATGACACTAATTTGGGAGGAGTCAACCATTTGAAGTTTAACAAAGGCAAGTGATGGATTCTGCATCTGGAATGGGAAAATCCTGGATGTACATACAGACATGGGAACAAGAGACTGGAGGGCAGCCCCATGGGAAGAGATCTGCGCATTTGGGTTCACAGCAAGTTGAATATGAGTCATGAGTGTGCCCTGGCAGTCATAAGACTCAACCAGGTGTTGAGGTGACCAAGTTCAGCATCATGAACCAGTCAAGGGAGGCGATTGTCCCACTCTGCTCTGCACTGGTGCGGCCTCACCTCAAGTCCTGTGTGCAGTTTTGGGCACCCCAATACAATAAGCAAATAAAGCTATTAGACAGCATCCAAAGGAGGGCCATGAAGATGGTGAAGGGCCTTGAGTGGAAAGCGCTCTGAGGAGTAGCTGAGGTCATTTGGTTTGTTCGGCCTGGAGGAGACTGAGGAGAGACCTTATTGCAGTCTACAACTTCCTCACAAACAGAAGCAGGCAGGCAGGCTGGCAACTGATCTCTTTTCTCTGGTGACCAGTCATAGGATCCAAGGGAATGACATGAAGCTGAGTCAGGGGATATGTAGCTTGGATGTAAGGAAAAAGGTTCTTCACTTCGAGGGTGGTTGGGCACTGGAACAGGCTCCCCAGGGAAGTCGTCAGAGCACCAAACCTGTCTGAGTTCAGGGAACGTTTGGATGGCACTCTCAGGCACATGATTTGCTTCTTGGGGCTGTCTTGTGCACGGTCAGGAATTGGATTCGATGATCCTTGTGGGTCTCTTTTAACTCAAGATATTGTGTGATTTTATTAATCATTTTTGGAGTAGAGATTTTACAAAATACTGGTATTTTCATGTGGAGTGCCTTGCAACAATATCTGCATTGGTAGTTACCATAGAACAATGAGATGGTAAGGTTTTCATGTGTTAGTCTATTGGGTAAGTTTTTATCAAAGCTGCTGAAATTTTAAATAATAAAGCATGATCTGTTTTGGCAATTTTTCTTCATTTCTCTCTTTATATTTGACCATAGGTGTACAGAAGAGAGGTGGAAGAGAATGGAATAGTTTTAGATCCTTTGAAAGCAACGCATGCCGTTAAAGGGGTAACAGGGCATGAAGTTTGCCACTACTTCTGGAATGTTGATGTTCGTAATGACTGGGAAAGTAAGGAATAAATTCTTAAGCTTTGCATGTTTATCCGCAAGCATATAGTTTATAACATTGGCCTGATATATTTTCTTGTTTACTGATGGATTTTTATTTCCCCTCCCCATAGCAACAGTTGAAAATTTCCATGTTGTGGAAAATTTAGCTGATAATGCCATCATCATTTACCAGATGCATAAGGTAATAACACTTCACCTGTATACTAACCTCAGTGAGACAGACCACGCTACATGTTCTAATCTATTCTGAAATACTTTACCATTTTAACAACTAAAAAATTATCCAGAACAACAGTTTTGAACAACTTCTCTATAACTGCAACTTTGTGAATTTTTCAAACTTGGCTTGATAGCGTAATTCTTTGTGTATCTATCTGATTGAGTTTGTAATAACAAATGACGACTGTTTTTAATCTCTTAAGTATATCACTGGGAGCAAGGCAAGGCTCATCTCAAGAAAACTGAAGCAGTAAATTGGCACTGACTACAAGGAAGAAACCCCTACCCCTCTATCATACATTTTGTTGCAATAATGCAAGTTATTGTTGACCACAATTATTTGACATTTTGCATTTGCATTATGAGGTCTTATAATTCCTGGTACATTTGTTCCTTTAACTTCATTATGGTTTTTCATCCCAGCTAGTTCTGATTTAGCTTTACTAAGATGTTAATTTGACTTATAACCCAATAACTATAACCTAACAGGTTCTAAAATATTTGGAATGAAGTGTACACTCTTTAATCTTGCATGATTTTGAGTATTAGTATACTAAAATATTGAAACTTTTTTTTAATTGATAATGTGGTTATCTTAAAACTGTTGAAACAACAGACTGATTTTTGAACAACACAGTTGTATGAACTGTATAGTGTTGTGGTAAAAGCTAGACTTTTTGCCCATACTGAGTGTCAGGAAAATGGCTTCTGTACAGTTTTGCTTTATTTTATAACACTTTGCTTCTGAAGCATTCTCTTAGATAATAGAAATTTACCATAGCTATCTCATTAAAATTGTAACTTCTTGAAATAATATTTAAGTATTTCTTGCACTCTCTCTCTCACCATATTTATGGAGACATAAATAACTGTAGATGCTTCTATTTATACTTAAGCACTAGTACAGCTTATAGCTTACAAGTATTAATTACAGTGTAAACCTGAGATTGAGAGAACAGGAGAGGAAGTGTCTCTTCCTGGTTGTCTACTGAAAAAGTCATTGCAACTTGGCTCCTTGCCTTTCAAAGGCCTTAAACTTTCGCCTTAAATTTTTAAAATTAAGTCTTGCTATATAACCTGCTATGCATCTGTACAACACCTGTGTTCTGCTTGAGTTTTCAAAATTGCATGAAATTACTAACTTGAATAAACCTTTTTGCTTAAATAACATGACTGACCTTTTTTGCCTTGTTTGTTTTTTTTCCTTTATCTAAGGATAGTAAGTACTTAATTTGCAAAACTGGAAAAGCTTATATTCAGATGTTTCTCTGCAGAGAGTGTGGCCGGCTTCTCAGAGGGATGTGCTGTATTTGTCTGCCATCAGAAAAATACCAGCATTCAGTGAAAATGATCCTGAAACGTGGATTGTTTGCAATTTCTCTGTGGAACATGACAGTGCTCCTGTAAGTATTATTTTCATTTTATCAAGTTCTGCTTTAAAGATGCCATTTTTCTATTATGTGGTGTGATACTATTGCAATACTAGGGGGAGGGGTATGCAAAAATACAGTTTGTTTATACCAGATGATACAATGATCTGATGAAAACATTCTGAGCCAAAAACTTTACCTTATCTCAACAGTTGGCAGATCTAAGGTGTTGCAGAAAAATGGAAGCAAAATTTCTGGTGAAAACCTTTTAAAGAATTGAGGCTCCTTCACATGGAATTGAATAAATAACTCTTCAATATTGTCATATTCCAGCTGGTGGATGGGGTCCACCGCTTGGGACCCAGAGAGCCACAGCCACCCTAAAAGATGTCTCGCTAGAAACTGCTCCTTGGGGGGTTAGGTGCTCCTCAGCTGGCAGAGGGGCTTCTCAGCTGGCAGGCAGAGCAGTGATTTTTCAGCTCAGTGATTTCAGCTCTGTGATTTCAGCTCTCAGTGATTTCAGCTCATGCCCTTGTGAGTTAGCCCCTCTTTTAGCCGGCCGTAGTGAGAGAGAAAGAGGCCTCGTATGGAATTTCCGCAGGTCGTACTTTATTGCAAAGGTACCAGCGAAAAGGATCCAGGGACGAAGAACGTCTGCCGACCAGAGGAAACCCAGGGGTTTTTATGGGACACCAGGGTGGGAAGAAAAGGGTACAGAACCAATCAATTGTAACAGATCTACATAAAATCCCGAGGGGGCTTGTGGGTCTCCGGACAGGTCGCCATGACTAGAAGGTCTTTTGTCTTAAGGGCTCTGGGTGAAGTTGCGAAATTCTTTCTTAACTCCTCAGCTTGGCCCTCTCCAGGGCAAAGCAGCTGACTCCCACATTGTCAGACATGGGGATAGGCTTGTATAACTAGATATGGAATCTGTTAAACCTACAGCTTACACAGTTCTGCCTTGGTTCTGTCAGACAGTAGCAATGATTGTTTTCTCTGTAGTGTTTCTGTGCTGAATACTATGCCATTGCCTGCTTACGAGGGAAAAGTTACTAACTGATATTTTTAAATACTGATGCATTATTCTTTAGATGCTTCCTTGTCACAATAATTGAAATAATTCACTGTATTTAGCAAGCAGAAACCTGAGTTTCAGACATTTCAGTTTAACCCTTTCTGTACTCACCATGTACCTTTCATTTCATTGACATTCATGTTACATCTGTGTAGTGCTAGAATGCAAACTCCCAGGAACATAAGTTTTGGAGTTCCTTAGACTTTATACTAAATTAAAATATTAGCATTCGAGTATGCTGAAAGAAACCTAGTTTGAAGTTTACAAATGTGTTTTTTTTTTTTTTGGTTTTTTTTTTTTTTTTTTGTAGATGAACAATCGTTGTGTCCGTGCCAAAATAAATATTGCTATGATTTGTCAGACTTTAGTAAGCCCACCAGAGGGGAACAAGGAAATAAGCAGGGACAATATCCTATGCAAGATTACATATGTAGCTAATGGTAAGTCTAAAATTATTCAGTATGACATTAATTATATATGTTAATTGCTGGGAGCTGAATACTGGGGAACAAAAAGGTTGATGCAGTTTTCTGTTAAATTTATATATAGGATCACACTTGTGGTCTTCATGGTCAAAAGTACTCAATGTGCTACATCAATCAGTGAATGGGATCTTTCATTGTGTGGCATTTTGAGAGCAATAAATGAAAGTAATGTGTAGCTCAGTCCTAAGTACAGAACCTTGGGGTGGAGGAGGGGTGGGCAGAAGAAATGTCTGCAACTGGCATGACTTGGCATAAGCTTTTTTAGTAATAATCTGGGGGGTTTATTAATGGATTACAATCAATTTTTTTACACAATTCATGTTTGTGAAAGGATGTTTGCAAACTATAGTATAATGTAGTCTACTTTTTTTTTTTTTTAACTGACAGAATCTTTGGTATTGACTGCAAAGTTAGCAAAACCAAACTTTATTGTTACTGTACCCAGTATTCAGCAGTATATTATAGTATTGGAACCTCATACCTATTCTCTCCTGTCGATGCAAAATACTCTGAGTATCTCACCTGCTTATTATTTTTGACCACCTATTACATAGCTTATTAAAAATCACAATCTGAAAATTGTATTCAGTAAACCTTTGCCATATAGGAGTGATACAACTTGTATTAAATCCTGTACAAATAATACCATATGATGTTAAACTCTGGGATAAGCTCCTTTGATTCCGGTTTAGAAGTTTCACAATTATTTAAAAATATATCTTCATTGAAAAATTCTGAACTGTGATTATATGGGAAGTGGCATCTTTTTCAACCAAGTATTTGACCTGTGAATTTAAGCATATTTTATAATCAGAGCAAATTTTGCCTGAAGTGATTTAAAAATATTTTGTAAGACATTGGGTATGTAGCAACTCTGCAGGCAAATGCAGCAGTTATTGAAAAGTTAAAGCTTGACTTTTATTTTCTTTAAAATGAGATGTAGCTTGAGTCTGTCTTTCTGTTGTTTTTTGGAAGAACCTAAAGAATATCATCTTTCATTTGGGCATTCCCCAAAGCCAACACACCATGTTTAATGTTTTCTAAAGAGTAGCATTGTAGAACTGGACTAAATTAGAGTAATAAGAGTAGAAAGTGCTGCAATACAGGCTGTAAGGGTTTAAATTCTGCAGAATATTCTTTCATGCTACTTCAGAAAGAATTGCAGGAATAAAAAATTAAATTTTCTCTTCTAGCTTTCAGCAGATTTTTTTGTATTTCAATGTCTGGCTTACTGTCTACTTCTAGTGAACCCAGGAGGATGGGCACCAGCATCAGTGTTACGGGCAGTGGCAAAACGAGAATATCCAAAATTCTTAAAGCGTTTCACATCATATGTGCAAGAGAAAACAGCAGGAAAGCCTATTTTATTCTAGTATAAGCAGGTATACATTCATTTTTTTAAATTCTTGATTCACTATTGTAAATATTTAAGGCCAAACAGAAATATGTGATCTAGAAATGAACTTCTAGCATGAATTCAGTGCTTAGAATTAATATATGTAGATGGTTACAGGCACTTCAGGAGGGATTGGCAGAGCAGATGATTTAGGGGAGGGGTGGCACGGTATGTAACAGAGGAGCTGGAAGGTATGGAGCTCACAGTTGGCAATGGCACAGTTGAGACCCTTGGGGTAAGGATCAAGGGACAAACAAAGCATGGAGGTCTTCTATAGGCTACCCAGCAAGGATGATAACACTGATGAATTATTCTTTAAGGAACTAAGGGACACTTCTAAGTCAACCACCCTTGTCCTTATGGGAGACTTTAACTTGCCAGATGTTAACCACACAGCTGGTATAAACATGTCCAGGAGATCCCTAAAACACCTGGATGGCAACTTCATGGTATAGGTACTAAAGGAGCTGACTAGGAAAGATGCCCTCCTTGATTTGTTGCTTGCTAACAGAGAGGGTCTTGTGAGTGGAGATTGGCGGCCATCTTGACCACAGTGACAATGAAGAGATCGAGTTTAAAATCTCTGTTGGCAGGAGAAAAAGTGTCAGCAAAGCTTCAGCCCTGGAAATTAGGAGACTAGACTTCAGATTGTTCAGGGAACTAGTGAGTAAGGTTCCCTGGGAAAATGCTTTTGAAGGTGCTGGGGTCCATCAGTGCTGGTCACTTTTTAAACACCACCTCCTAAGGGCACAGGAGCAGGCAACTGTCAAATGTCGGAAATCAAGCAGATGAGGCAGAAGGCTGGCTTGGCTGAACAGGGATCTTCTTTTGGAGATAAGGCAAAAAAAGAAGGTGTATGGACATTGGAAGCAAGGTCAGGTGACATGGGAGGACTACAGAGAAACTGCTCACCACTGTAAGTAGAAAATTTGTGTGGACAAAGCACCATTAGGGTTCAAGATGGCCAACACTGTGAAGGACAGCAAAAAAGGGCTTTTTAATATGTTAACAGCAGGAGGAGAATCAGAGATAACATTGGTCTGTGGCTTGATGAGTTCAGTCACCTCACAAACAGGCACACAGACAAAGCAGAGACATTTACTGCTTTCTTCACCTCTCTCGTCGATACACTAATGATGGCCTCTGGGACCACCAGAGCCCTGAGCTGGAGGACCATGGCTGGGAAAATGACAAACTCCCAGTCAGTCCTAAAACTGTGCAGGATTTGCTGCTCCAGCTGGATGCCTAGAAGTCTATGGGACCTGATGAGATTCATCCAAAAATGCTCAAAGAGCTGGTTGATGTCATTGTGAGGCCACTCTCAATGATTTCTCAATGGTCTTGGGAATCTGGAGAGGTCCCAGTTGACTGGACGCTGGGTAACATTATCCCAATTTTCAAGAAGCACAAGAGGGATGGCCCTGGTAAGTACAGGCCTGTCAGTCTCACTTCAGTGCCTGGTAAAATTATGGAGAGGACTATTCTGGGAGTTTCTGAAAAACAGCTGAAGGACAACACAGTCACTGATCCCAGTCAGCATGGCTTCATGAGGGGAAAGTCCAGTTTGACAAACTTCATTTCCTTTTACAACCAGGTAGCCCACCTAGTTGATCAAGGGAAGCCGATTGATGTAATCTTTTGGGATTTCAGTAAAGCTCCATTTTAAAGCTCAGGGCTTCATTTTAGGGCCAGTTCTCTTCTACATCTTCATAAACTACTCAGACACAGGACTCGAAGAGATACTAAGTAAGTTTTCTGATGACACTAATTTGGGAGGAGTCAACCATTTGAAGTTTAACAAAGGCAAGTGATGGATTCTGCATCTGGAATGGGAAAATCCTGGATGTACATACAGACATGGGAACAAGAGACTGGAGGGCAGCCCCATGGGAAGAGATCTGCGCATTTGGGTTCACAGCAAGTTGAATATGAGTCATGAGTGTGCCCTGGCAGTCATAAGACTCAACCAGGTGTTGAGGTGACCAAGTTCAGCATCATGAACCAGTCAAGGGAGGCGATTGTCCCACTCTGCTCTGCACTGGTGCGGCCTCACCTCAAGTCCTGTGTGCAGTTTTGGGCACCCCAATACAATAAGCAAATAAAGCTATTAGACAGCATCCAAAGGAGGGCCATGAAGATGGTGAAGGGCCTTGAGTGGAAAGCGCTCTGAGGAGTAGCTGAGGTCATTTGGTTTGTTCGGCCTGGAGGAGACTGAGGAGAGACCTTATTGCAGTCTACAACTTCCTCACAAACAGAAGCAGGCAGGCAGGCTGGCAACTGATCTCTTTTCTCTGGTGACCAGTCATAGGATCCAAGGGAATGACATGAAGCTGAGTCAGGGGATATGTAGCTTGGATGTAAGGAAAAAGGTTCTTCACTTCGAGGGTGGTTGGGCACTGGAACAGGCTCATTTTTAATTGTATATTGTTAAAGAACTTGTGTAGGTGGATCATTTAAAACATAGCTGTTATGAGCCAGCAGTTGAAATGTTATAATAGTGCTGATACTATTTAACGGTTTTAACAAGTTCTGGTTTTCCTATTAATTTTAAAAAATTTCTCTACCATATTTTGTCTTTGCAGTGATAAGAACAAGACTTGGTGGGCATTCCTCCTTGAAGTGATTGATATGTGCACAGAGTAGTCTATGTTGGAACAAAGAATCTATAGTCTTTTTATGGTTTTAGGGTTTGTATACTGAAGTCAAAAGTGCTGCATTACCATGAGGCGGAATATTTAACACTAGCTCTCTCCTAAATTTATTTTGCAGAGTCAGTGTGTAATTATTAATAGATGTTTTGAAAACATGCATATGGCTATTTTGATTGCTTCAGAAGAGAAAGAATGTGTATATCTTTGAATCGCCAACAGGGGTTACTGCTTTAATTTTAAACAACTTGCAGAATTTTGCTGTCAACATTCCTAAGATACTAGTGCAGTTTTTGTGCATGTCTAAAAAGCACAAAAGACAAAGGCACATAGCATACTCTATGTGCTTTATGTTCACAAAAATCTCTAGTATTTTGGTGGGGAGGGAATTCAGTAAAGCCTAAGTGACTTATTAACAGGTTTTGTTTTGCTTTGTATAATCATAGTTCATTGCCATTTGTTTCTATAATTAATCATATTGTTACATAAAATGTCAGGTAATAATTGAGGGCTGTCAATATCTTTATGACTTTGCCTTTTCTATTGTCTTACTCTTATGAAGATCTTTGGCTCTGAAGGAGTAAGAGTGTGAAAAGCTTTATTTTTTCCTGGTGTATTTCTATTGGATTTTTTTAGTTATACAATATGTGCTACAGAAATTTTGCTATTAAACACAATCCAGAAATTTCTTGGAAGATTCTGTATGAGAGGGCAAGACAGTGCCTGAAAGCTAGAAGTTATCTATTCATTATAAATGTGGACTGTTTTCTTGCATGATATCTGAGGCTTTCCCAAAGCTATGAGAAGGTACACTATAATATTTACTGAAGTAATTTGGACTACATAGGACAACATTCCCAGCCCAGAATGAGAATGAGTACATTATTTTCAGATCCTGCATGTGTTTTTCTTATCTTGATAAAGCCATGCTATGAGGTTCATGTAGAAAATAAGTTGCACTGATACTTGCCTCAATCAAAAACTCATCAGTTATAAGGATGTATAGTTCATATTGGAAAGTTCTGTCTATTTGCTGTGATAATTCAAATGTCAGATATTTGCCTGCCTCTGATTCTGGATATGCTCATTAAGAGAAGTCTCTGGCAGACTAGTAATGACTTTGAGGTCTTTTATCCATGTCCTGTAGCTGGAAACTCTTCAGAGACTGCTGGGTGTTTCACTGACCTGTGTATCCCAAGAAAAAAGTTCCAGATTTTTTTTTTCCTCAAAAGAAAACTGAAAGTCTTGTTTAATATAGTTTGGTAGGTAACTAAAAATAAGTAAAAAATAGTAATTTAATAAAGATTTGATGAATGAATTAATGTGATCTGTACTGTGTTGAAAAAAATACTTAATCTGTTCATCTTCTTTATAGAGATGAAATCATACATAACACACAATTACACATGCATGCAGCTTTCATGTTCCATAACATTTTCTTTTTATTTGCCTTTTTCAAATGGTGTACATGGAATATGCCTTATTACAGTTATTCTATTATTTTGAATATCTAGAAAAGTGCCTATATGTTAATGCTAGTAAGGCAAATAAGATGAAAAGCTGTATGTTTACTACATCACTAGGGAACATTTTAAATAGTAATGTTAAAAAATTTATCTCAAATGTACTTCTTCATTTTAAAATCAACCAAGCAGAGGTTAATTCCACCATAGCTACTGATGGGAATGTAAAGGGAAAAATACTCCAAAATATAGAGAGTTTAACTCCATATTTGCCTTTTCTTGTAGTTGTTGAACACAGGCAACTAACTGTTCAATAATTTAATTGGATGACTTTATTTTGCAAAAGTATGGGAAGTTTACAAAGCAGTATATAATTCTTATATCATTAGTTGAATTTGCACTAAATATGATGTACATTCACAATTCTGTAAATAAAATTAAATTACAGATACTAATGGTAAATAATATTTTGCTTTTAGATAAAGGCACTGACTGGTTCTTCACTACAGCTGGCCCTGCCCAATCAGAGTTGTAAAAGTCTTCTTAAAGAATACGGAAGGAGTTGCAAAATTGAGAAATAGGTATTAATTGACTGCTTTAAAAACAAATTGTAAAAGGCAGCTGTCAGCCTCTCAGATTGTCCATGTGCAAGTAGCCATTAGGTCTTTTCTTCTAGAAGGGATCTTTTACGTTTCTTAAAATTCCCCGTCTTTTGAGCCCAACCCTCTTTCCAGTCACTGCCACATATCTGTGCATTCTGAGTCCTTCCTGTTAAAGGATCTGTAGCATTTATACAGCTGTGGTCTTTGCAGAAGCAGCCCATGATTCTAGAATGACTGTTTTCATAAGCTGAACTAATTTGAAGAGTTTTCTGATCCATCAGATATTGTTCTCTGAATATCTGTGTGCTTTTGGTGAATTTGAATGTTGCTGAACTAGATGTGAAGGAAATGAGTTTGTAGAACTTGTACTGGGAATGAGGATGAGAGATGGTCATTGTTATCCTGTCTGAAAACTTAACATCTTATTTTCACAAATTTATCTGTGAAAAATTTAATACATCTTGGAAAAAAATTACCTTTTACTTAATTGGGCTAAGCTGGCTTATGTGAAGTTGTGCAGATTCTCTTTTAACTAATCAGATTGTCCATCTGTATTTTTGTCAAGTTGTACAGATAACGCTGTGTTTGAATTGCCACCATTCATCTACAGATTCAAAACATGGATCATATTTTTGAATACCTTGAGTGTATAGAGTGTAACTTTTTTGTTCTATAATAGCTTTATGATCCTAATGATAAATTTTTAAAAATTAAAAGAAGTTGGTCCTTCCATGGTACAATCACAAATTTTGAACCAGTATTTAAAAGTGAAAAGTATTAAAAAATATGAAGAAAACTCCTGCTTTGTAGTTATTTTTAACTTTCAATGTTTTGGAAAAACTTATTTAAATCATTTTACCTTGTAACCAACTTTTGGATTGTATATAAAGTTATATACAATACTATAATGTAAGGAAACCATTTGACAGGAAAACTGTTTGTTTATATTACTGAGGTTATAGAGTCATAGAACCAGTAAAGTTGTAAAAAACCTCCACAATCATCAAGTCCAACCTTTGACTGAGTATCACCTTACAACTAAACCATAGAAGAAAGTGCCATGTCCAGTTGTTTCTTGAACACTTCCCAGGATGGTGACTCCACCAGTTCCCTTGATGCCAGGAAATAGAACAAAACCATCCCAAACAATGTTAAAATGATAATATAAAAGCTAACCTTTACTTGAAAGCTTTCAGGTGCACAATATGGTGAAAACTGCACCCCAAATTAGATTTGTACAATTTTATAAGATTGGGCAATTAGTATATCTAGCAAATATTGTCCAATTAGAAGAGCAGTTAGGTAATCTCCTCCACGGGGTCTGCACCATTGGAGCCTCCCCCACAGATGTCCTAGCTCTACCTTTATTACGTCTACGATTACATGATGCAAAATAAAATGTCCTTGCTAAACTAGCAAACAAGATTAAACAAATTCCAAGAATGCATCAATAAGAGTTTGTTCGCTGTGGGAAAGAGAGCTGGCAAAGTACTAGAAGTTACAACCATGCCTTAATAATCTACAAAGCTAAAAATACATGAAGAATACATAAAAAGCTAAAAATCTTTAGGTAGTATCACCCTGGGCAGCCTGTTCCAAAGCCTGCCAACCATTTTGGTGAAGAAATATTTCCTAATATCTAGCCTAAACCTCCCATGGTGCAACTTGAGGCTGTTTTCTCTTGTCCCATCACTTGTTACTTTGGAAAACAGCCAAACACTCACCTCGCTACAATCTCCTTTCAGATAGTTGTAGAGAACAATAAGGTCTACCCTCAGCCTCATTTTTTCCAGACTAAACAACCTCAGTTCCTTCAGCCTCTCCTCATAAGGCTTGTTCTCTAGACCCTTCACCACCTTTGTTGTTCTTCTTTAGACACAATCCAGCACCTCAATATCTTTCTTTTAGTGAGGGGCCCAAAAGTGAACATAGGATTCACATTGCAGCCTCTCTAGTGCTGAATTCAGGGGAATGATCACTGCCCTAGTCCTGCTGGCCACACTAGTTCTGATACAAGCCAGGAGGCCATTTGCCTTCTTGGCCACCTGGGCAAACTGCTGGCTCACGTTCACCCAGCTGTCAATCAGCACCCTCAGGTCCTTTTCCCCTGCACCACTCTGCCTCCAGCTTATAGCATCCCACAAGGTTTTTGTGACCAAAGTGCAGGACCTGGCACTTCGCCTTATTGAACCTCATACAACTGTCCTTGGCCCATTGATCCAGTCTGTCCAGATTCCTCTGTAGAGCCTTCCCACCCTTCAGCAGATCGACATTCCTGCACAACTCATTGTCATCTGTGAATTTACTGAGGGTACACTCCATCTTCATGTCCAGATCATCAATCAAGGTATTAAACAGGACTCATCCCAATTTTGAACCTTGGGGAACCCCATCAGTGACTGGCCGCCAACTGAATGTAACTCCATTCACAACCAGTCTCTGGGTCTGGCCATCCAGCCAGATTTTAACCCAGTCAAGAGTGCAGCATGGGCTGCCAGCTTTTCCGAGCAAATGCTGTGGGAGACTGCATCAAAGGCTTTGCTGAAGTCCAAGTAGACAACATCCACAGCCTTTCCCTCATCCATTAAGTGGGTCGCCCAGTCATAAAGGGAGATCAGTTTGGTCAAGTAGGACCTGCCTTTCCTAAACCCATCTGGGCTGAGTCTAATCCCTTGGTTGTCCTGTATGTGCCATGTGATCACACTCAAAATAATCTGTTCCATAACCTTTCCTGGCATTGAGGTCAGGCTGACAGGCCTCTAGTTCTCTGCATCTTCCTTATGAACTTTCCTGTGGATGGGTGTCACATTGGCCAACCTCCAGCTGTCAGTGTCCTCCCTGGTTAACCAGGTGTATTGGATCTGGCTGAGCTGGAGTTCATTTCCCCATAGCAACCCTCACAGTACTATGCTTTGCATTAAAAGCTAGAAAGGTGTTGATAATATACCAGTGTTTTGGTTACTGCTGAGCAGCACTGGCACAGCATCAGCATTGTCTCTCAACATTCCACCCCCATCAAGGGGCTGGAAGTGGGCTAGATTCTGGGAGAGGGTACAACTAGGCCAGCTGACCCAAATTAACCAAAGGGATATTCCATACCATACGACATCAGCTCAGATAGAAAAGCTAAGGGAGGGAGGAGGAATAGGGGACATTTGTTTTTTTACAATGTTTTCCTTCCAGAACAAGCACTACATGTGCTGAAGTCCTGCTTCCAAGGAAGTGACTGAACATCACTTGCTGATGGAAAGTAGAGAATAACCTTTTTTTTTCTTTGCTTATGTGTGTGCAAGCTTTCAGGTTTTTTTGCTTTAGTCAACTGCCTAATCTCCACCTACCAGTTGTTTTCCATCTTATTTTCTCTCACCTGTCCCTCTGGGGAGTGATAGAGTGGCTTGGTGGGCACCTGGCACCCAGCCATGGTGAACTCACTTCAGTCCTTCTGGCACCCAATGTAGGCATGACCATAACCCCCATTCCCTGTCTCCTTGTGCCACTGGGGAAGGAGGTAGAGCTTGGAAGGAGGGAGAGGTAGGTGTGTTGCCTCAAGTTTTCCTACTTTTCACTCTTTGCATTTTGTTTTCACGCAGCTTCAAGTAAACTATGTATATTTTTATAAATTATCTATTGTTTACATTCTTCTCCTCTAGGAGGAGAAAGATGATTGATGGTGATGCTCACCAACGAGGTCCAAGAGGTGACTACCTGTGTAGCCAGTCTTGGCCTGCTTGTAAAACTGTATATATACGGAGTCAGAAAAAATAGAGAACTTTCCTGCTTGACCTCCTGCTGCCTGCTTCATCCTTTCATGACCCTAACAGGGACATAGGGAGAAGGTGTTTTTAAGGTCTTATTTTACTTCTCATTATCCTCCTCTGATTTTGTTAGTAATAAATTCAATTAATATCTCTAGTCTGTTTTGTCCATGATGGTATTTGGCGAGTCCTTATCTCAACTCATGAACCCTTCATTATATTTTCTCTGCCCTGTCCAGCTGCATAGGGGAGTGACAGAGAGGCTTTGGTGGGTGCCTGGCATGCAGCCAGGGTCAATCCACTACACCAGTACTGATGATAAATGAGAGAGAGAGTGGCTTGACAAGCTCTTCTGCCTGCTCCTTCAGCATCCTCGGATGAATTCGGTCCCATAGACTTGTGAGTGTTTAAGTGGCACAGCAGGTCATTAACTACTTCCTCCTGGATTCTGCTTCCCATCCCTGTGTATCAGTTCAGATGAGGGAGATGAAAGCTTGAATGCCACATTAGTTTACATATTAAAAAGCTCATTTTGTGCTACTATATCAGACGCATGTTAAAATATGTTCCTGTATAGTACTGTCTTAATATAGAGCACTTTCAAAGTTTTATTTAAGCTTTTGTCTCTGTACAGAATTAATAACATTATGAAAATTTCCATTGTAAGTATGTAGATCCAGAACTGCCGAGTGCTAGAGAATAAACTTTTCTAAAGTATGAAGAATTTTTAAGAACCAAGATGAACTTCTACAGAGCAAGCTTTTTTAATAGCAGAAATAGCTAGTGCCTAATGGATCAATAAAATCCTACCTTTTTTTGTTATGCAGTGATTTCTAATTTTTATATAGTAATCCCTAAAGTTGCAGAAAGCTTACAAGTATGCAAGACTGAAGGAACAACTTGGAATGATAGAAAGCATTACTTGCACAAAAAAAAGAAAACCTCTTAAGCTTAGCAGCATGAGGCCTCAGGTAATGTAAGGCAACAAAGGCAGAGTCCTTACACTAGCCCTGCCCTTGAAGAATGCAGTTATTTAAGCAGGCAAAAAGAAGTCCTCAAAATAAAACAGAAAGAATGCAGTCATATGATTGGTCCCATAAGTTATGCTTGTGTTTTAAAAACATGTACTTTCTAGTAAGGAGATATTGAGCATTTCTGGAGCTGTCTGTATAACTACAAAAACAAGGCGGAAATGTCAGCAGAGTTGCTGCTCTGGATTTCAAGAGAGCAAACTAAGATATTCAGGGAGCTACATAGCAGAGTACCATGGGAATCTGCTTTTGAGGGCTTAGGAGTCTACAAGTTCTGGTCCGTTTTGAAGAACCACCTTTTAAAGGCATAGGAGCAGGCAATACCTTAGTGTTGAAAGTCAAGCAAGTGGGGCAGAAGACCAGCTTGGATGAACAGGGAATTCCACATGGAGCTCAAGAAGAAAAAGAAATTGTACAATCTCTGGGATCGAGGTCAGGCTTTGCAGGAAAATTACAGAGGCATAGTTGATATATGCAGGGAGAAGACATGAAAAGTCAAAGCTCAATTAGAGTTGAAACTGGACAGTATTGTGAAGGGCTTTTTTAAGTATGTCAATGTAGGCGAATCTGCAGACAGCTGGGACAAGGAATTCTGCTGACCTGTATATTCTAGAACACGTGGTTTTATTGCAAGGGTCGTGGGTAAAAGGGCCTTGCCTTCAGCCACCAGCCTCAGCTGAAGGGACGTCCCAAAGAGAGAGGGAGAAAGAACAGCAGGGTGAGAGCTAAGAGAGAGGGGAACGAGAGAGCAAAGTGGCAGGGGTCAGAGCGCAGGGGGAAGAGAGCAAGAGTAGGGGGAAGAGGAAGAGTAAGAGAGGAGTTAAGAGTTAAGAGGAGAGGTAAGAGATAAGAGTAAGAGTTAAGAGAGCAAAGTCCTTGTTACAATACATTATATCTCCTTTTGTGATGAATATTCTAATTTACAGTGACCAACCAATATAAGACACAAAATCCTCTAGAATCTACATACAGCCTATAAGAACTACTATATTAGCATACTGTGTTATATTTTAAACTCTAAAAACTACTCTTTAGACTTCTTTTTTGCTACATTGACCTTTGGATCCCTCAGCCAGCAGAAAGGTATTGTTCAATCAAAAGGGATTCTCCTTCATCTAGCTAGGCTATTGTTTTCAGGTTATATAGTAACTAAGACTCAGTATCCTACAACTCAAAGTAAGCTTTCATTTCTATTTCACTTATAGGTTTCATATTTTCAGAATCTTTTGCTAAGCAATCATATTTATAAGGTTTCCCTGATTCATCTTCCTCAACATGTCAATAGCAAGAGGAGATCTAAAGAAAAGATGGTCATCAGATTAATAGGGATAAAGCGGAGACATTCAGTGCAGTTCTTTTGACCTCAGTCTTTAATAATACTCATGGACCTTGGGCTGCCTGGTCCCAAGCTGGAGGATCACGAGTGTAGGAATAGTCATTTTCCATTTGTGGACACTGAAATTGTAAGGGATGAGCTATACTGACTCAATGTTCACAAGTTCATGAGGCCTGATGGGATTCATCCCAGAGTAATGAAGGAGTTAGAGCATGTTACAGCAGGACCCCTCTTGATCATGCACCAAAGGTCTTGGGAGCCCTGCTGGCTGGAAGCTAGCCAATGTTGCTCCCATTTACAAGAAGCCTTCCCTCTGGAAGTCCATTGTGGCAGTTCTGCTAATCCCCCTCCTTACTTCTCTGAGAATTGAGAACTCCATCATTTTGTGATTGCTATACCCAAGAGATCCTCTAAACATCTGTGCTGGTTTAGAGTTAATTTTCTTCACAGTTGCTGGTATGGGGCTGTGTTTTGGATTTGTGCTGAACACAGAGTTGATAATATCACAGAGTATTCTGAGTTGGAAAGGACCCACAAGTATCATCAAGTCCAACTCTAAGTGCATTGCCCATATATGGATCAAACCCACGACCTTAGCATTACTAGCACCATGCTCTAACCAACTGAGCTAAATATAGAGATGGTTTTGTTATTGCTCAGCAGGGCTTACACAGAGCCAAGGCCTTTTCTGCCTTTCTGTAATGTTTTTTGTTCTTTCTGGGTGGAAACACCAATCATGTAGTGGGTTTATGTTTGCCGAATTCTGTTTGCCAAATTTAGTGTAGTGGTTTGAGTGTCTACTCTCTTTTCCCTCTTGGAGATAGGATTTGGAGGAAAAGGCAAAACAGGCACAACTTAAGGTAAACAGATAGATTTTATTAACACACACACTAAAAGAAGAAAAAGAAAAAGAATGAAACCTTCAAAACACTCTTCCTTCCCCCCCCCCCAAGTGTTCACTTTCTCACAAACAACATACAGAGACAAAAATGGTGCTTTTCAGTCAGTTTCACCATTTAAAAATAATCTTGCATAAGTTCTTTAGGGAGAGGAGTCTCTCTTAGTTTACCATGGAATTTTCCCCCACTGACAACCTAAAACAGTTCTCTTGTGGGTTGTAACTATCACAGAAACAGCCATCCAAGGAAAACCTGTTTCTGTGAAGTCTCCTATTAGCAGTTTCCCAAGCTGCTTATGGATCATGTGAACTCAGGCATATTGGGCTGTGTGGTGGTTTAGCAGGAATGTGAAGTTTTTTTTTAAAAGGAAGTTCTAGCATGGATTGTGACTGACAGATTGGCTGACGAATGGGAGTGTTTCTACGCCTCTGGAAACACAGTCTTGAATCACAAGTTCTGGTGACTGACTCTCTCCTTTTCCGGCCACCAGAAAGGTAACACCTCGTGAGTCGGGGTTCGGGCTGGGCCCCCTGGGGCCAGGCCTGCCAGGCCTCAAAGGGTCCCTGCCTGTGGGACAGTCGTTGAGGCTGCCTGTGTCCCTTCTGTCCCCTCCTGGCTCCTCCAATGGGGAGAGGAGGAGGAGGGCTGCAGACCAGCAGTCTGGCCCTGCGCCAGGACCACGGTGGCTGTGCTCTGGGCCTTGGTTGCTTGAACTGCTGGTCCAAAAGAGGAGAGACTTTTTAAGAACTTTTCTCCAGAGCTCCAGGGAGCTGATCCAAGTTTGAGTCGCTTTAGATCTGACCAGGGGTGAAAAAGGTTTCGTCAATCAGCTTTCCTGAGCCTTCGCTCTCTCTCTCTCCCCGTTCCTCCCCCCACCATCACCTGTGGCCTTGAAGCTCCAAGAAGCTGCTGGAGAGAAAAAAAGACTCTGGGCAAAGACATTAACCCTTTTCCCTCCTCCATGGAAGACAGAGTGATTTGAAATGTAGAGAGACAGCAGTGAAACAAAGTCAGTGAAAGAACTGAGAAAGACTATTTGGAAGATGGGATGGAGGAAGTGGACATTTCTGACTGGACTTCTCTAGATGTGAAGTATGGGGAAATGGACTGTTTTTGTAATATCCTAATGCTGCTTGGGGGAATGCAAGTTCTAGCCAAAGGGTTGTGTGTATTGATATACATGGGTTTTAATTAAGAATTTTGATTAGAATATGTCCCTGGCTCCTGGGAAAGAACAAGGAGGTCTCTATTTCTTTTGAGATAGAAGTGAATGTAGAGATGGAAGAGAATCCCTGCTTTGTACTAAAAAAGCATTCTTAAAACGATACCCCAAACATGTGGAAGCCCATAAACAGCTTGTAAAACTGTTATCTGGATGAGACTGCACAGAATCTGCAAAAATTCCGGGCGGTTGTGGATCTGTGAAAGCCACCAGACCTTTTTTTTCTTGTGGCGTGTTCTCCATAACCCTAGAGAGGCTCCTCTCTCAAGGTAATGTAGGATCGTGTTTAGATGGTGGTGACTGACTGAAAATCATGGTTTTCTCTCTGTGATGAGTGGGAAAGTGAACAGTTTGGAGGGGGAGGGGAAGGTGTTTGAATGTCTCAGAATGTATCATTTTTTTCTCTCTTTTTCTTTAGTGTATATTAATAAAATCTATCTGTTTTTACTTTTAAGTTGTGCCTGTTTTGCCTTTTTCTCCCAAAGTCCTATTTCCCAGCTGATAAACGAAATTTGGCAAATGTTAAACCACAACATAAATGGTGCACTGGCCGGGAAACCAAATTGAAACTACAACAGGTTGTCACCTTTTAAAGACAAACAACTCCAAAGGCAAAGGTTTCTTCATCTCAACGAACAGAGATATCTTCTCACTTCTTCACTGGCACAGAGGGATTCTCATCTCTCTCTGTTCAAGCATCTCATGGGACCACAAGAATCACAGATTCTTATGCAATATTACTCAGTCCATCACAAACACCTTTGCTAAAAATCCACAAATAAAAAAATCATCTCCCCAAATGCATTTTTTCCCATGATTAAAAGGATATTCTACATATAGAGTTCATTACCATGGCTTGATAAGAGAAATTCAGCTTAAAATAGCAAACTCCTGTAATAAATGTAATAGATAAATTTGTGTATATAATATTGTATCAAAGGTTTGGTTTATTAAAAAGCTACTCCAAGGCGTCTCCGAGATTCCAAGGCCTATTGTGCAAGCTGTGAAACCACAACATTTGCAACAGAAATTGCGTGGCCAAACTGGAGATGGCCCATTCATCAAGGATGGGCCTTCACTTCACAGCTGCTCAACAGCTGATATCAATCTTAGTGGAGAATCCTGAAGATGATCAAACCAGCACCTCAAAGGAGAAATCCAGGAAGACTATCAAATCATCTTTTCATACTTATGGGAACCCCTTTAAAAACCCCGCTTGGAAATAAAGAGATACATGAATATTTGGACTTTCAATGGACTTAGCCTCAGGATAAATAATCTGTATAAAAACCATACACCGAGACCCAATGTGTGTGGTCGAGGTTGGATGGTACCGTTGTTACTGTCACTCTGCCCACCCAACATTCGATCGATGTTGTCCGATTTTATTGTGGCTTTTTAATTGGATTTTGGAAAATTGCTAAATAAATTCTGTTATTTTGAATTGGCTTCTAATTATTTATAACACTCCTCAAATCCCTCTTCCCAAAAAGTCTTTACATTCTCTCATTCACCGACTTCATGCTCTGTCTTCTCTATGTCCCTTTTCTTCTTACTCAAAAGGAGGATTGGAGTTTAAAAAGGCTCAATTTGTACCAGGAAAAAGTTAAATCTGCCCAGTCTTTCTCGCCGCAGCTCACTGTGTTAGATTTCAAGGCCACGCTGGTGATGGGGGGGGGGAGAAGAACTCACGCCGAGAGATCAAAGATCAGAGCACCTGGGCAGTCCAGAATCAAAAACAGGTAAGATCATAAATGCCTTTTTCCCCACCCCTCAGTCTAAATTGGGCCGGCCCTGGCCCAGCCGGGCCCGTAGCTGGTGTCAGGGGCCCTGCTGGCGGGCCTACCCGGCCCTTGCCAGCAGCTGATGGAGCTCGGAGGCATGGCCCGGCCAGGGCTGCTCCTCAGAGCCCGGGCAGGCCCGGCCCTGGCCGTGCGGCCAGGGCGGCAGGGCCTGCCTGGCCCCCCGCTGCTGCACGATGTTACCTGCCCCTCTGGCCGAAAGGAAAAAAAAACTTCCCGGGCTTCCTGGGCTGATTTTAAGCCTGGGTGTTTCCAGAGGTGTATCTAACACTTTAATTGGTCAACCAAGCTGTCAACATCTGCTACAACTTCCTTAGAGAAAGAGAAAAAAACCCTCATGTCTGTGCTAAACCACCACACTCCCCATGCTGGCAAGGGGGCTGGAGAGTGCATGGGAAATTGGGAGATATAGCTGACCTCAAATGGCCAAAGGGATATTCCAGACCATATGGCATCATGCTTGTTGCAGAATATTTGAAAATGAGGTGTGAGCAATTTCAGACTGGGCCCTTGGCCTGCAGAATCTGTGGGCCTCTGTGACGCAGTGAAAATTAAGTTGTGGCGCAGCAAAAATTTCACCCCTCTCTCTTAAGTTATTCCGGGTTCTAACAGGTGTTCATATGTAGTTTTATAGTGTTCATACGGAAGCCTCCTTAAGGCAGCAGATGTGTACATTTTTTAAGTGCCTTGTAATGTCATTAAAGTCACAAGAGAATAAATATGAAGAGACAAACAATAAACGTCAGTGTGACATGAAACACGGTCTCGGTGTGAGTGTCGTACTCAGCCCAACCTCAAAAAAGGGTCCCCAACTTTACATGCTCAGTATATAAAGCTGAGGGGAAGAAGGAGGAAGAAAGGGGACATTTGGAGCGATGGTGTTTGTCTTCCCAAGACCCTGCTCTCCTGGAGATGGCTGAACAACTGCCCATACAGTAATTCACATCCTAGAAGTTTTGTTTGGAAGTCCCCTACAATTTCATCATCATCATCATCACTATCACTCCAAATATCCCTGTCCCAAGTCTCAAGGGCTGCCTGACTGATACAGGAGGTTGTTCCTCCAGCAATAGCTTCTCTTTGTGGTCCACTGCAGCAAGCAGAGTTTTAAGGTGGTAAATTTCAGTTTTAAGATGATCATTTTCAAGTAAGACAAGATGCACCTGACATTAATATGAGCTTCCCCCAACACAAGAGAGGATCTATGGAACAGAGAAACTATTTCTATAACAAGGACACCACCTGAAACCCAAACCATCATCTTGTTTCAGCAAGATCTCATTGTGATGTCCAGGTGTTAGATAAATTACTTGATAGACTTGCCTTTTTTAAGGTTTAGGGTTTGACATGTTTCAATGATTTTAGACCTAGGGGGAGGTTAACAAAGCTTGGGGAGAAGGATGTACCACTGATAGTGGACACAAAGAATGCAGAATTTACAGGTCACAGAGACATTTGGCAGAACTCCCAAGATAAGGAAGAAATTAATAAAGCCAACTCAGCAACTGTGCTGAATCAGCTCCTATTCCAGCTGGTGGATGGGGTCTGCCGCTTGGGACCCAGAGAGCCACAGCCACCCCAAAGGATGTCTCACTAGAAACAGCTCCTTGGGGGGTCAGGGCGCTCCTCAGCTGGACAGACGGGCTTCTCAGCATCGGGCAGAGCAGTGATTTTTCAGCTCAGTGATTTCAGCTCTCAGTGATTTTGTTGCCCGGATCGAAGTGAAACACAAACTAACAAGGAGTCAGTTTATGTTGTGCTTTATTTGGGGCCCGGGGTCCTGGGGACCAACGTCCCAAATCAGGATTCCCAAAGACCCTCATCAAGACTCAGGTTTTTATACCTTTTTACAAAGATTACTTCATCATACTACGTGACAAACAGAAAAATTCTTTGATAAAGCAATGACGTTCATCTACTAGGTAACAGACTTCTAAAGTAATAAATTCTACATGCTTGTCTTATTTAAAACTATAGGTTAATTACCAAAATTTACTTTTCCCTGTCACTAGACCCCCTCCTAGTAATATTTCAAACTTTATCTTTAAGATGGTTTTCCCTTTCAGCATGTTCTTCATGCTTTGCTAATCCCTTTGATTATTGTTTCCACAGACCCAGCATATTCCCAGGCTACCTTCCCAAGGCCTAGTGCCCTAATGCTAGCCAAGAAGCCTTAGCATAACTACTGCTATACGATTTTCTGATATTTTGGTAACATTTCCCCCCTTTTGAGCATTCTTCAAAAATCTTCTTTGCAAGGATGCTCAATTCTTCAAGTTGTGGTTTCAACATACGGCGGGGGAGCAGTTCTTCGAGAAGTTGGAGCCATTACTTCACTTCGGGTTACTGCTTTCATGATCTTCCGGGTATGAGTTCCTTCCCGGATAATCATTCCCAGAAGGCACCTGTATGAGATTACTACTACAATAATGATTATTACAATCATGATCATATATTGTATCACTGAAGAGATCCAACCAGAGATCTGGATTCCAAATGAGCTAAATAAAGCTCCAACCCAATTATGTTCTGCCTCCTTCTCTACCTCCTGGACTTTTGATTCAATTTGGTCTAATTGGCTAATATCCCTCTCTACTTCGGTAGTCACATTGGGATGTGTATACAGCAATGGTCATCCTTACCCTTCAAATACCCACACACCCCATGTTCCTTGAGTAATATCATATCCAATGCCATACGATTCTGTACTGTCCTCCTTGTGGTTGCCTGTAACTGCAAATTAACATCTTTGAATCCTTTTTTTGTGACTGCAGCCAGTCTTTCGGTTTGTCCCATTAACTTATATAACATTTCCCTATTACGATAAGTTGAAATTTGGGCAAACAAGGATTCTAATACCCACCCAAATTTTACTCCTCCTGATGGTTCATGCCACTCATCCTCAGGACCTAACTCATCTCCGGTTTCTCGTCGGGTCCGTCCTTTCATTTCCTCACTTGTTAATTTTGACTGTCTCCAAAATGGACATAAAGTACCCCTAAGGTTATCTGAGTGACAGGACCATCTATGGGCATGTGAGTAGTCCATTGTCCGTGTCCCATAATCCAAACTAAATTCCCTGGGCTCCTAACCATTGTATTTTTGCAATCCAATTGATTTGTCCCTTTTAAGGTTCCTTTAATAGTATGGTTATATCCTCGACATTCACATCCCCATTTCAATAATATTAACACCGGTACTAATCCGATTTGGTGTTCTGGACTATCGCATGTAAACACTTGTGTGCAGTTCCAATTCCCTAATTGCTCCTTCCCTTTCCGATGAGCCGAGTCTCCCCTTACGACCCTCCCATGAGTTTGATTTTTCAAACCTTTCCATTCTATACACCATCCTATGTCCCCTAAGTAACTATATGTCTCCAGTAAGCTTGGTCCCCAAATGGCCTGCCAATTTTCCCACTGAACTTTATTTTCTTGACATACCATCTCATAATAATGCTCTACAATAGATTGATCAGTTTTCTGGATCTCATCATATTCACACCATCCCACGTCCTTAAATCTACCTATCTTTGTAAAAATCGAATTTGGAAGTGCTTTACAATCTGCACGTTGTCCTGGAGTTGACCACTGTTTCCGAACCACCGTCAGCCGTTCTACCATTTTAGTTCGATTGTGTAATTCATTCCTACATTCCCGGGTCCCGTTCTTTACCATGGTTGGCATATTCGTCACAGGGATTACTCCCCATGGTATAGGATCTCCAGCAGCGTGTGGTAAAGGTAGACAAGCTGTAATGGTTGTTACATTCTGAATTTGACCAAAATCCCTTATGAGTCCTACCACCAAATTTTCCTGATCAGCACTTCTGACTAAATGGTCAATTTCTGGTGTTTGTCTAGTCACTCTTGTCTCTGTCTCCCAGATAGACACGGTTATTGTCCCCATCCCCCACCATTCATCATGGGCTATCCAACAAATGTAATTTCCTTCATCTACCCCCCCCTGCACATCCTTGATAGTCAGATTCAACAACTCCGGTCTTTCCTGTAGTTTGTATTTTTCCCCAGAAACCAAATTTCTCTTGAACCACCATCCGTAATCCAAAAACTTTCTTCCCGATTCCAAGTTACAACTGAGAATGACATCTCTCCCTCTGACAGCTTTATAGACGCTATGTTGAGGGCGTATCCCTACATTTGTATGTGGTCTGGCTTCCACTTTCCTTAACCCATAATTTCCATTAGTCCCACAGGACACTACACACAAATATTGTTCTTCTGTCTCCCCTATTTGAGGATTAGTGAAATTCAACCATCCTTTTCCTGTCATTCCTTCCAACCACCAGCTTGTCTCTTTTGTTTGACTTTCCCATCCTTGTTCTTGATTCCGTTTCCACCATTTGACCTGTATCTTCCACCTACAAATCTTTTCTAACCTGAACATACAGCTTATCCACAACGGAGGGCCATCCCATATATCTACTCGGGTACTTACGGGTATTACTGATATTGGGTAATCTCCGACCGCTGCCTCATCCTCAGCCAAAACCTTTACTTCAAAATCCCCATATGCAAAACTGTTTCTTATCCAAACGATACAAGCAAATTGACCACCTTGATGTCTCTGAATGCCAGGTATTTGAAGGGTAGTATTTCCTCTTTTCTGATTCTCGTCCCAAAATTTTGTGACTCCGTCCTTTATTACCTTTCCTGATCGTCTCCATCCGGCAATTATGTCAGTGAATCCAGCTCCCTGATTGTCAGAAAATAGACACGTTAATTTCAGAGTAGCATTTTCAGGTATTACCACTAAAGGCTCAGGAACATCCACTACCACAAAAGCATTTGACAGATATGCAATATACAAAAACACAGTTATCAGTGCTTTGCTCTGAACACCATTCGGGTAGCAGATAGCGGTTGCACCTCCCATTTCGACGGGGCCTTCTTTACACGGGTATAGTGTATCCAACTGTCGATCCCTTCGACCTTCACTGCGGTGTAAGTTGTCATTATCACCTGGTGAGGACCGTCCCATGTTTCTTTTAATGGCTCAGCGTTCCAATTCTTCACATACACCTGATCTCCGGGAACAATGTCGTGAACAGGATTTTCCAACGGCAATGGGCGGTTCCACTGCAGAGCTCCTCGGATGGCTGTAAGAGTTTTGTTTAGTGACAGCACATAGTTCATCAACACTTGATCTCCTACCAAATGAGGGTTTCCCTGATAGGTGGATGCATGGTAAGGTTTGCCATACAGAATCTCGTATGGGCTTACACCAACTTTCTCCCTCAGTTTGATTCTTATTCTTAGTAGGGCCAGTGGTAAAGCTTGTGGCCACTGGATTTTGGCTTCCTGGCATATTTTCTTGATCTGCCCTTTTAGTGTCTGATTCATCCTCTCTACCTGTCCACTCGATTGAGGCCTCCACGGAGTATGTAAGTTCCACATGATTCCCAACATCCTAGCTATCTCCTGCACAATTCCTGCCACAAAATGAGGACCCCTGTCCGATGATAGCCCAAATGGCACCCCAAATCTAGGGATTATTTCTCTCAATAACGTTTTAACTACTTCTTTAGCCTGATTTGTTCTGCAAGGGAAAGCTTCTGGCCATCCCGAAAAGGTACACACATAAACCAACAAATATTTATACCCCTGTGCTTTAGGTAACTCAGAAAAATCTACTTGCCAATAGTCTCCAGGCTGTGGTCCAATTTGTATTTTACCCATTTGCACCTGTTTCCTTACCACCGGATTGTTCTTAATACACAAAGGGCACATAGCATTGATCCTTTTAGCCATTGTTAGCATCTGGTTAGAGATTACCTCATTTTTCAAGAATTTTGTCAGCGCCTCTGCTCCCCAATGGCATTTATTATGTTCTATTTCCAAAACTGTTTTCATGATCCTCTGAGGCAGTACCACCTGTCCAGTAGAAGTTACATACCATCCTCTTAAATTTTTCCGAGCTTGAACAAATGCTGCCAATTTTTCATCATCTGGCGAGTAGAGGGGTCGTTGATCCATAAACGGTGTGGCTGGATTGATTCGTGTGGGCAGTAATACCAACTGAGTCCATACCTCTCGGGCTGCCTGCTTGGCCGTCTGGTCTGCCAACTGGTTCCCTTGGAATGCTTTCCCTTCCTCGTTTCGGTGTCCTCTCACATGCATCACCGCAACAGCCTGTGGCTTATGGATAGCTTCTAAAAGAGCTTTTACTTCTTCCCGGTGTTTAATTAATGAGCCTTGGGAATTCAGCAGGCCCCTCTCTTTCCAAAGGGCACCATGTACATGTACCACCCCAAAGGCGTATTTAGAATCTGTCCATATGTTTACCCTCTTCCCTTGACTTAATATGAGAGCACGTGTTAGGGCCCAGACTTCAGCCTTCTGGGCCGAGGTCCCAGGAGGCAAAACTTTGGCCTCTATCACTTGTTGCAAGGTGACCACCGCATACCCAGCATACCTGGTTCCATTCTCCACAAAACTTGATCCGTCCGTGAACAGTTCCCAATCGGGGTTCTCCAAGGGCTCATCTTTTAAGTCCTTTCGGCTGGCATATACTTGCTCAATGACTTCCACACAGTCATGTGCCAGTTCTCCAGTTTCCTCTTCTGCTCTTAAGAATTCTGCTGGGTTAAGATGATTAGTTGATTTTAATTCAATATCATCCTGCTCTCTCAGCAATGCCTGGTATTGTAACATCCGGCTTGAGGATAACCAATGCCCCCCTTTTTGTTCTAAAACAGTCAACACCATATGGGGAACGTATACCTCCATTTTTCTTCCAAGAGTTAATTTCCTGGCTTCTTGTATCAATAGTACCGTTGCGGCCACTGCTCTCAAGCATCCTGGCCATCCAGCACTAACTGAGTCCAATTGTTTGGAAAAGTATCCTACCGGGCATTTCCATGATCCCAATTTTTGGGTGAGCACTCCCAATGCCAATTTCTGCCTCTCGGTCACATAGAGTTGAAAATCTTTATTGAGGTCAGGCAATCCCAGTGCCGGAGCTTCTCTCAGTGCCTGTTTGAGGGCCTGGAATGCTTTTTCCTCAATCTTGCCCCATTTCAGTTCGGGATTTTTCACAGCCTCGTAGAGAGGTTTGGCCTTTAATCCAAAATCAGGGATCCACAACCTGCACCACCCCACCATTCCCAAGAATGACCTCAATTCTTGATGATTTCGTGGGGTCGGGATAGCACAGATAGTCTGAATTCGATTGACCCCCAACTTACGCACTCCTTGAGAAATTTCACATCCTAAGTAGATAACTTGTGGTCTTACCAGTTGCGCTTTTTCTTTGGACACCCGGTATCCAGCCTGACCTAGCATGTTCAGCAGATCGATGGTCAACTTCAAACAAATCTCCTTATCTGCAGTAGCAAGAAAAATATCATCTACATATTGCAAAATCACAAATGAGAAAGGTGACTCCTTTACCTGTGTTGTCTTCCATTCTTCTAATTCCCGAGCCAATTGATTCCCAAATATTGTAGGTGAGTTTTTGAATCCTTGAGGCAGACAACACCAAGTGAGTTGTTTCTTCCTCCCTGTCTCTGGGTCTTCCCACTCGAAAGCAAAATATTTCCTGCTTTGAAATGCCAAAGGGATGCAGAAGAACGCGTCCTTTAAATCAATTACTGAGAACCACTGAAATTTTTCTGACACAGATGTTAACAAGGTATAAGGATTAGCCACCACTGGATGAATGTCCTTAGTGATATTATTAATGGCCCTTAGATCCTGGACTAACCTATACTTACCATTTGGTTTTCTTACTGGGAAAATGGGAGTATTAAACTCAGATTCACATTCCTGCAAAATACCTATGGTCAGGAATTGGGATATCATCGGGGCCACTCCTTTCTTTGCTTCCAATTTTAAAGGATATTGCTTTATTCTTACCGGGCTGGCTCCTTCTTTTAATTCCACTACTACTGGTTGTGCAGCCTTAGATTTTCCCGGAATACCTGTCTCCCATACCCAGGGGACCACAGCCAACTCTATTTCTTTGGGGACTTCTACTGACTCCACTTCCCTAACCAAAAACAATTTAGATATGTTTTCTTCTGGTATTTCTAATTTCGCCCTTCCTTTTTCAAATGTTATTTTTGCTTGCAACACAGACAGCAAGTCCCTTCCTAATAAAGATTCAGGGCTATTGGGCATATACAAAAACTGGTGGTCAAATTCTTTCCCCCCAAATTTAATGTCCACAGGTCGCAAAAATGGTCGTTCTTCTATTTGACCTGTTACCCCAACCACTTGGATTTTAGAATCACTTAATGGCCCGACCTGTGTGTTTATAGCTGAGTATGTGGCTCCCGTATCTACCCGAAATTCCAGTGGTTCCCCCTCTATTTCCAAAATCATCTTTAAATCTCGGTCTAGTCAGCTTTGGTTCTGATAGCTTCCCATCATAAAGGCTTGAGCGACACCTTGCGGTCCTCTTTGGAAAGGACTCCCATCACTCAGTTGGCCCGGACTCCCCATGGACACCACCCCATTATCTCCCATACCTCCATTAAGGGGGCATTCATTCTTCCAATGTCCTCGATTTTTGCATAGGGCACACTGGTCAAATCCCAGTCTCGATCGTCCCCCAGTCTGCCATGCCATTCCAAATCCCCCTCTCCCACCATTTGCCACCATACCCATTCCTCCTCTGCCCCTACCGCGGCCTCGTCCTCTCCCTCGGAAAGTTCCTTCAGCAGCTTGCTGCAACACAGCCAACATGCTAGCTTGCTGTCTTTTAGCAGTTTCCTTTTCACGATTATTATACACCTTCCACGCCACTTCCAACAATTTCTCCAAATTCCGAGTTTCTTCCCCTTCCAACTTTTGTATTTTCTTCCTTATATCCTCCTGTGACTGTCCTATGAATATCAATGCCAGCTGTAACTTCCCTGATTCCTCCTCTACTTCTAAATTAGTAAACCGCCTAGCAACCTCTTTCAACCGTTCCAGGAAAGCCGATGGGGACTCGTTCTTTTCCTGCCACACCGAATACAACTTTGACCAATTTAATGTTTTCGGGATCCCCGCCCGTACCCCTTCAATCAATAATTCCTGGTAAGCCTTCAAACTCTGGTATCCTCCGGTTGAATTGGGATCCCACTCCGAATCCTCCCTGGGCACTAAATCATTTAAAGTGCCATCCGCTACTTGCAATCGTAGCATTTCCCAAGCCTTTTCAGACATTACTCTAAATACCATTTCTTTCTCAGTGGAGTCCATAACTGTATCTAACAATACCTGCAAATCATTCCAGTCGGGGTTTTGAGTCTTTATAACCATTTTTACCACTCGTGCGACCCGATCCGGGTCCTCGCGATACGAACCAGCTGATTGTTTCCAAATCATTAAATCATTCGGGGAAAAGGGCACTTTTACCATTATCCTGTCCCCCTGCGGTCCTACCGCTTCTCGCAAAGGAGCCATCAAAGAGGGTTGTACCATCCTCCCCCCTTTCCCTCCTACCCGACCTCTCCTGGTCCTTTCCGATAAAGGAGTTCTAGGCTTTTCCTTTTCCCTCATTTTCTCTCTACCGTCCTCTTCCTCTGAATCTCCCTCGTCTGAAGATTCCAGAGGAGGAGCACTGGGTGCTACCAGCATTGAAACATCCTCCTCAGGTTCTTTGAATGTGACAGAACAGCACTTACAATTTTCCCTGCTTTTACAACCTAAACATTTGTCATCTGCAGTAACGTTCAACACCAACAAACCACACTCTTTCTGCCACTCCGGCTTTCCTTGCAAATAATAAAACAAATCCAAATACGGTATCTCATCCCATTTCTCATTATTCTGCAAAAAGTGCATCAAAGGAGTAATAATATCAGAATTCAAAGTACCATTCCGGGGCCATTGCATTCCCCCAGTCTCATATTGTGGCCAAACATAATTACAATAGTCCATTAATTTCTTTTTGCACAGTTCTTGCCCAAAATTACCCACTTTCCAATTTTTCAGCAAGCATCCAAGCGGAGAATCATCGGGGATCTCCATACCTACGGACGCCAATGCTTTGAAATTTTTAAACGGCATCATGACACACTTAATCAACAAACACTCACTCACAATTTTATTATCTCACTCACACAACTTGATTATTCCACCAATTCCACCAATTCTTGCCTTTTCTCGTCACTATGAGCGGCAAGTGCTGGTCCTGCACAGCTTCCTTGCCATGTCTTACGGCCAGCGCCTAGGCTTTTACCACAACCACAGACATCTTTTTTTTTTTTTTTTTTACCCAGCCCTGTGGGAATTACTCTCCCGTCTTATAGGGCGACACCCTTATCAGAGGAATAAAGCACTTGTCGGGCTTACCTCACAGTCGTCCGTCAGGCGCGGGGTCGGGCACGGGTTGATGTCTCCCCAGAAATCACCTGGTGCCAGCGTGGAGTTGATCAGCTCGCGAACCGCCCCAGCAGCCTTCGGAGTCCTGCCGCGGTCGCCAGAAAACTGTTGCCCGGATCGAAGTGAAACACAAACTAACAAGGAGTCAGTTTATGTCGTGCTTTATTTGGGGCCCGGGGTCCTGGGGACCAACGTCCCAAATCAGGATTCCCAAAGACCCTCATCAAGACTCAGGTTTTTATACCTTTTTACAAAGATTACTTCATCATACTACGTGACAAACAGAAAAATTCTTTGATAAAGCAATGACGTTCATCTACTAGGTAACAGACTTCTAAAGTAATAAATTCTACATGCTTGTCTTATTTAAAACTATAGGTTAATTACCAAAATTTACTTTTCCCTGTCACTAGACCCCCTCCTAGTAATATTTCAAACTTTATCTTTAAGACGGTTTTCCCTTTCAGCATGTTCTTCATGCTTTGCTAATCCCTTTGATTATTGTTTCCACAGACCCAGCATATTCCCAGGCTACCTTCCCAAGGCCTAGTGCCCTAATGCTAGCCAAGAAGCCTTAGCATAACTACTGCTATACGATTTTCTGATATTTTGGTAACAATTTCAGCTCAGTGCTCTCAGCTCATGCCCTTGTGAGTTAGCCCCTCTTTTAGCCAGCCATGGTGAAAGAGAGAGAGGTCTTGTGTGGAATTTCCGCAGGTGGTACTTTATTGCAAAGGTACCAGTGAAAGGGATCCAGGGACGAGGAACCTCTGCCGACCAGAGGAAACCCAGGGGTTTTTATGGGACACCAGGGTGGGAGGAAAAGGGTACAGAACCAATCAATTGTAACAGATCTACATAAAATCCCGAGGGGGCTTGTGGGTCTCCGGACAGGTCGCCGTGGCTAGGAGGTTTGTCTTTGTCTTAGGGGCTCTGGGTGAAGTTGCGAAATTCTTCCTTAACTCCTCAGCTTGGCTCCCTCCAGGGCAAAGCAGCTGGGGGTCCGCCCATCCCCACAAGCTCCGACTGGGTAAAAGGTAATTCTAGCAGGGGAAAATCGCAAACAGTGACTCACAGACCACCGACCCAAGAAACCCCCCAACCCAAAAAAAGAGAAAGACTGAGTATGTGGTCTATATAGCATAAGATGCAAGGGAATCATTTAACCAAGATAAAATACTAGTTAATAAGATAACTTTGTAACTTGCAGCGAATGAACCTTAATGCCTTTATACATTTTAGCAAAACAATAGTGAAAATTTTTGACTGTTGTGTTGGCTTTGTGGATTTGCCACCCAGCATCCTTTTCTGCACAGGACTGTAAATAAATCAAATGCCTCATCTCTGTGTGGGGATTGGGCTCTTGTAGACCAGGTGAAAGAATCTGTTTTGGAACAACTGTGCAGTGTAAACCCTCTTTAATCAAAACAAGCAAGGGAAAAGAACAGAACCTCAAAGACGATAAACCATGTTCAAGAAAAGATGTAGAGAAAACTATGACGTAGTATCTTAAAAATACTATAGTAATAGCAGAAAGGAAGCAGCTGAAAAGAGTGGAATAATGAGCCATTTACCACATATTTTCTCAGAGCCATATTTGCCTTATGAGCAGGGTTTATGCCAAGAGTGGAAATTGTCCAAACAGTGCTATGTATAGACACACCCAGAACTTGGATTCACTTGAATTCCTCTATAAGAAAGCTGACTGAGAGAAATCAAGTTAGACAAAAATTGTGTAATTATATACAGCTGGAGCTGCATAACTTCCAAGCCTCACAGCTCTGAAACTCTGACATCAGACAACAAGAGGAATAGTGTGTAGCAGGAGGGTGGAAGTAGATTCAGGACACTGAAGAAAGGAGGCAATCTAGGTAAAGTATTGGAAAAGATGGGAGACATGTCTCATGCTGTCATGGTCAACAAAGTCTCGCCTTTATTGTACAACCAGCCGTTTTTTATACACACAATAATTAGCTCATGCATATTGCAAAATCTAAGCTCAGGATTGGGTCTAACACTAATGCTTTGTTTTCTATTACTAGCCTTGCGATTCCAAGTTCCCATCTCGTTAATTTTCCTTACTGCATACCAACTATTCTCAACAACCCAGCTGGTATCTCTGCACCTGTGTTTCAAGGGCACTGTTGGCCCTGCTTCAGTCACGTACGCCTAGTTTCTCACACAGAGACTAGCTGAGTCTGGCTGCTATGTCCTTTCTCACGCAGCCATATCTCAGGCAGGCTTCCCACATTTCCCCCGTTTTCTTTTTGTGCTAACAAAAGCTGTTTCCCACCACCATCAATCATGTTCATAAGCATGCGTTGCAAGCATTTTATAAAACATGGCAAAAGCAATAAGGTAGCTACAATAACAATTAGCAAGATTATTCCATGTTGCAGCAATGAAGTTACCCAAGGGCCAAAACCGAGTCCTTTCAACCAATCATCAAGTCCAAAGCCTGTGGATTTCTGTAGATGTGTGGTTAGTTCTTGCAACTTAGAAAGCTGAGCATGGATAGAGACTGAGTGATCAGACAAGTTCATGCAGCACATCCCTTCAAACTCTTCGCATCCATGTCCTTGAGCCAGCAGCAGGAAGTCGATAGCTGCTCTGTTTTGGAGGGACGCATGCCGCACTGAATCCACATCGATCAGCAGGTCTGAAATGGCCTTAGAAGTAGCATTAGTTTGTTTAGCCAGCCAACAGGCCATCCTATCCAACAATGTTAAAGCCCGAGCAGCTGCTGCTTGAGGGACAAAAAATGATATTGCAATGATTTCACCCGGGGACCAGAACGTTACATCATCTCTGCACTCTGGGGTGTATGCGTGTATCATTCGTTTTGACCTCAATCGCATGTGATTTCTGTATTTGTGTAAGATCATGGTCATATTAGGTGTCAATAGGGTCAACCTTCCTAATGTACACGGACCACCCTCTATCCTTGATGGAATACCAGCCCATGCTCTATCCCCACAAATGAAAAATATCCCTTTTGGCAAAGCAATCGGAGTGTTAGATGACCGAGAAACATTCGTGCTAGTATAGTTACACCAAGCAGTAACATTTCTATACACAGCTATAGTGGCATTAACAATTATGGGAAAAGTCTGATTTCCAGTAGGTGTACCAGAGGCTCGAAGTGTACTTGTCCAATTAAACATAACACAGGCATCTGCTTTCACTGATCCTAGTAGTTCTAGCTCTTGAGGTTCCCTGGGGGCTGGAGGGAGGTAGGGAACAATTTGGTCCCAATGATCTGCATAGTTTTGGCATAACGTATGGGAATGGGTCGAGGTGAAAGGACATGGCCACACATCAGTGGGCAATCCCACCAGGCAGGTGGTAAAGGGGTTACCGGGAGAGGAGAGAGACAGGCAGATTGCCTCCTGGCCTGTTTGATTTGCTAAGGTAACCCATATGTTTTCTTTAGGTTGCGTGGGAGCCCAAAAACTTTCCACCCCCTGCATGATGGCCACAACGATCAAAATCAACCCCATGTTTGCGATTAATTCAATCCTGCCTTGGATCTCTCCTTTCGTTTTTTCCTTTTAAGTTTCAATCGTTGAAATCTGCGGTTAATACTCTCCCAATCAGCCGGATCAATGGACCACTGCCGAGGTGCAAAACATGTAATCTCACAACGTTTTTGCAACACCTCAGACTTTCTAATAGCCTGAACTCTTATTATGGCCCTACTTAGGTCGTAACGGAAAAGGGCCAGAGAGCGCTGTTCTTCGCTCTCCAGCAGGCGTATGGCCTGCCCAAAGGGTAACCCTGTTTCAATTGATAATACTCTCTCCGGGTGGGCAGCTCTCCAAGACCGCACACAGTTAGGGCATGCAAGGTCAAAAGATAACGCTCGCTGATGAACCCACTTGACTGTGTTACAACCCCCACAACGCAACAATATCCAGGCCCTATGGGTACTATCTACACAACAAACACAAGCATAAGGCAACAGCTGTCCGCTACTATATCGATGCAAGCGAGAGATTAGATAATCAAACTCATCCGGTGATCGTATCTGCAGCTGGGCTGGGCTGAAGCAGGTCTGCAGGAAGGGGAGATGTGGTCTGAGTAGAAGACCCAGCCTCAGTTGAGGATTCCTGATGTAAGTCGGCTCCAGTTTGAGGCCGCTGCGCCGGTCTCGCGCTCCGAGCCGGTATCCACTCTGGTCCTGTAGGGGTAGGACCGTCCACTCGAATCTTTTGTCTGGTTCCCCTCTGTTTATGGCTGGCAGCGTGAAAGCAAAACGCTTCGTATCATTTGGATGTAGAGCAATAGTAAAGAAACAGTCCTTTAAGTCAATAATTAAAAGGGGCCAGTCTTCTGGTATTAGGGCAGGGTTGGGTAAGCCAGGTTGCAAGGCCCCCATGGGTTCCATTTGGTCATTAATGGCACGCAGGTCATGTAGCAAGCGATACTTTCCTGATTTCTTTTTGATAACAAAAATGGGGCTATTCCAAGGACTAGTAGACAGCTTAAGGTGTCCCTGCTGTAACTGTTCCCGCACCAGCTGGTGTGCTTGTATGAGACTTTCCCTTTTTAACGGCCATTGCTTAACCATCACCGGATCAGCTGTTTTCCAGACAAGTGGTATTGGGAAAGTCCAAGCAGTGGCCATTAGCCCAAAGGGTGCTCATTTGTGAGGACGAGACCCATTTGGGAAAGGATGTCCCGTCCTACTAGGCACTGGACGGTAGGTGGCAGCATTGTCACAGAAAAAATAGCTTGCAGAGTTTTTCCATCCATAGTTACCACAAGCGTAGGTGTTTTACTGGCTAACGTCATGCCGCCTATACCTGTGACTGTCGTTGAGGAGGCTAGTAAGGGCCAGTTCTGTGGCCAGTAGTCCGGAGAAATTATACTTGAGTCCGCGCCCGTATCCAACAGTCCAGTTAACTCCACAGTCTTATCCTTAAATCGTAGCTGCAGCTGTCTTTTAGGCCGGGACAAAAGATCCACGGTTAACAAGACAAGTCCTCCGGTGCTCCCGAAACCCTTTTCCCCCCGCGGTGTTGGTTGAATCGGGGGGAGGGCTTTCGCGAGTTGTGGTAGGGGCACCACTTGAGCCAATCTCTGACCCTTGGCGATTTTTAAAGGTGGAAAAGGGGTATGTACCATGACCATGATTTCTCCGCTGTAATCAGCATCCAGCAATCCAGGCAGGATAAATAGTCCGGATATCGAAGCTGATGATCTGCCTAATATCAGTCCGCCGACTTGATTGCCTTCTATGATTATAGGTCCAAAGATTCCCGTAGGAACAGTCTGTGGGTGAGGTGTCATCAGCGTAACCTCTACTGCGGCTGCCAGGTCCAGACCGAGGCTCCCGGCTGTGGCTGGTCGGAGCTGTTGGATGGCATTGCAGCTGCTACTTGTATCCCGGCGCGGCTGCTGCTCGCGCTGTGTCTCGCGTTTCCCTGCTTACGGCGGCATGTAGCAGTATTGTGGGTGTTAGATTGACAGTTAATACACCAGACACCCTTAACCTGGCACTCCTTCCTGATGTGACCGGACTTTCCACAGCGGAAGCACTTCATGCGAGAGCCGACCTGACCGGTGCGGTTACAAGCCATACCGGCCGCTGCAGTTTGGAGAGGTGCAAGGGCAGCCATGACCTGATTCTGTGATGTTTTTGCCTGTTCCTGGAGCCCTAAACCTAATTGCTTAATTGCCTCCACTAAAAATGCTTGAGAGCCAGATGGCATGCTGGCAGCCTTTTCAAGCAACAAGGGAACGGTCCAGTCTCCATTCATAGTATTTATTAATGAGCGAGTCTGTGCGTTCCCATTCTGTAATACACACTGCTTCAGTAATGCCCCTTTCATAAACTCTTGCACCCCCGCTTTATCTATAGCCTCAGCCACCTTATCTACAAACGAACCCAGCGACTCTTCCCTACTTTGTTTAATGCCCATGTATATAGGCGTTCCCCCAGGATCTTTTACCTTATTCATAGCCCTACGCGCTACCTCCATTGCCTCACGGACTTTATTGGGGCCCATTAACACCTGAGCTTCTAGTCTAAGGAATGCGCCGAGACCTAATAGCTCATCTATTGTTATTCCGTGCAAAGGATCACCCGGTCCTCTTTGTACCGCCACAGATGCCTGAGCCTCTGCCTGCCAATGCGCACCAAACAACATAACCTGATGCTGTGAATAGATCAATCTAGCTATACCCCTAATATCCCCAGGCAGAAGCAAATACGCATTAAAAAGATATTCAAGCATCTGCTTTGCCGGCTCACTGTTCACACCGTATTGTGCCACTGTAGTACGCAATTGTGCTAACAGCTTCCAGTCAAGCGCGCTCAGATTTGCCGTCAGACCTCCAGCTGCGTTTGGGGTAAACACCACCGGACACGCCAGGCATTGAGAGGCAACCTCCAGCAACCCTTTGTCCCCACTTTCCGCACCTTGGCGGGCCAGCGATACCCATAACTCACGCCGCTGCCTTGCCAGGGCCTCCGCTAGGTCGGATTCCGCCCCAGGGATAGGCTCCTGACTGCGGGGGGTAGGCAGATGGCTTGAAGCACCGGCAGGGACAGGGGTGCGCTCAGGGGAGTGCTCGTAGCTCTCGTCTAGGGGAGGTGCCGATGGCGCGGCTCCAGCAGGGGCCGGTGGAGCAGGCAAGGTAACCGTGGTGAAGGCAGGAGGGTTGGGGGTATTAGGATGTTGCCGCGAGGAGTCATAGGCATAATTACGTTCCTGAGCGGCTTTGACTTCTTTTGCAGCTCTTTTTTCTGCCTGCATTAATAACAGCTCATTGTGCACCACCCGCCAGAGCTTTCCAATCTTTTTAGCCGGTTTATCATCCTCCAAGGTCAACTCCCACAACCTATCTCCGAACTTTCTCCATTCCGACAACTCATGCACTGTGTGGGGATTAGTAAAAAACCCATAAGACTCCCCGTGTCTCAAAAGTGAAGGTAATTCTTTATCCAGGTCGATACCCTGTATCCGCCTCTGCCTTAAGCAGGCGGTAAATAACTCATATGCCGCTTGCCTATCCATACTCACGTCAGCGCTGTTGCAACTCTCCAAAAGGCTGTCGGCGGCACGTATCGGCTGAGCTCGTCGTTACGATCACTCAGGGTCGGGGCTTCCTCGCTTATCGCCCTTACACCATTCTGGTTGCCGCAGAATCCGAACCCATCATCTTTTCTCAACTCCTGCAGGGAGGGACGCAGCGCATCACGTCGAGGGGTCACCAGATATTGGAAAAGATGGGAGACATGTCTCATGCTGTCATGGTCAACAAAGTCTCGCCTTTATTGTTCAACCAGCCGTTTTTTATACACACAATAATTAGCTCATGCATATTGCAAAATCTAAGCTCAGGATTGGGTCTAACACTAATGCTTTGTTTTCTATTGCTAGCCTTGCGATTCCAAGTTCCCATCTCGTTAATTTTCTTTACTGCATACCAACTATTCTCAACAACCCAGCTGGTATCTCTGCACCTGTGTTTCAAGGGCACTGTTGGCCCTGCTTCAGTCACGTACGCCTAGTTTCTCACACAGAGACTAGCTGAGTCTGGCTGCTATGTCCTTTCTCACGCAGCCATATCTCAGGCAGGCTTCCCACAGTAAAGAGAGAAGCAAACTAGTTGCTAGAGCCAAATACACCATTTTTACAGATTTGAAATATTTGAAAAAGTATATTGATTGTAATAGAATAGCATTTAAGCTGCTGCAGCTCTAAAAACTTGATTCCAGAGAGCTGGTTTGGTTTTGCCAAGGACTCAAAACAAACAGGACTTCTTCTACTGAAAGTCTTGCTACACAAATTTTGCAGTGATGTTGAAATGCGCTGCTGTAGTGTATGCAGGGAAATAAGAATCCTTCAGTTCCCTAAACTTTCTAACACATATGAAATGGTAACCTCCAATTCTGGTATAAAACCTGTAGTAGTGAGGAAGCATAAAGAATGCAGACTGCATTTTATGTCAGATTACAGATTGAGGAACATAAGCAACATCAAACACAGGAGTTGAACTACAAGTGTGGAAAAGAGGAAAAATAGAGGCTGGGGGGGGAGGGGAAAGTCTGATCTGTTCTTTTAACCTTTTACAGAAAATGAACAGTCTTGGGCTGGTGAATCTCTATCCTGGATTACAGCTCCAATTTTTTTATAGGTTTCAGGATTGGTAGTGGGATACTGACTAAAAGCGTAACCACTTTGCTGCTAACATGCACTATGATATTAAAAGTTCTGCTAAGAATTTCAAACAGTTTTTTATGTGGTACTAACAGGTTCTTTTACTCTTCCAGCTTAACCTGTCTTGCAAGAATATGCAGTACAGTGTATTTTGATAAAATTATATTTCCCTGGTGAAATCAGTGTTTAAAGTTCAGGTAGCAAGTTAACAGATTAAAAAATACCTTTGAAACTTTGGTTGAAAACTACCTGAAGTATAATTCAATACATTTCTGGAAGATAGGAGGAACACCAAAATAGGCCTCAACAGAGAGTATTGCTAATGGTGACATGAATTAGTTCTCCCATATGGGCAAAATGCATAATTTAGCTTTGAGGTAAACAAATGTGTACAGGCTTCTGCAAACAAGGTGAGAGGTTCTGGTATCATATCTCCACTACATTTAGTACTATATGCAAGTCATATTTTCCTTAACCTCTAAGAATGCATTTCCCACACCCAGCAGGTGTCTCCAAATAGGGGAAGAGTTTCAGTTCACCTTTAGACATTTTAGGAAGTTTAACTAGAAAATTCTCTGGTTTTCTCTTATGTAATTGGCTCAGCACCAGCACAAGGGCATGAATTGGGCTCTGAGAGTGTAAGTCAAAGCCTCATAGTGATCTTATTGGCAGCAAGCCAGATTGTCCCACCTAGAACATTCAGTATTTAGGAAGGAACCCAAAGGAAGAGAAGGGCTTTTTGGAGTGTTTGTAGCAGCGTGTCTGAGATTTCTCAGACACCTGTGGTGGCTTATCATTTGTTTTCCGTAACATTTATTATTTTGTTATTTTTCTTTATTAAACCTTTTGATTTACAAAACACCTCTGAGGAGCAGTCTAGCTCAAATTATTTATAGTCACTTCTCTGCAAAGGCTGGACCCTCAGAGACTGATACATTAGCAGCTAGCTTATAAGACTCTGGCCACGTGCTAACCTGTATCATTAACCCGATGATGTCATTTCACTAAGCCATAAAGTAAACTTAAAATGTCAGAATTAAGTCAGTGTTTTCTATTGTTTTATTGAAACTGAAAATTTAGTGCTGTACCAGAATGTAGAGAATTTAGTAATAATAGACTGCTAATTTTATGAGACAATGTCAGTTAAATACACCAAAATGAACACAACCATAATTTATTTCTAGTACAGTGTTATTTTAAATAAGATCACTGAACAAACACAGAAACAAAGTATTTTGAACTTTCCTTAAAAAGGAATGGTAGCTATTAACAATAATACTGCAGGAAGATAAACACTAATGATATTTACATGCTATTATAACATATCCAGCATGTAATACCTCTTCATACTTGCACATTAGCTTCATGAGCTCATTGCAAATGATATTGCTGATGTACTACAAAACAACCCATCATGGTATATATCAAATTTGCTCTTTAGAAGAGCACTTCTGCTAGGCACCCCTTTAGGCATGATGCTACATTTCTGTAAGAAATCCAGTCTGATCCAGATTCCCTCCCCACTAAAATAACCCAAACAAAGAAACCCCATAATCAACAATTAATTAATTAAGCCACCATTAACAATTATCCTCCTGTGATTAACTGGGCAAGGTGATGTATTTAGAAACCTTTCCAAAGGAGAATCAAATCAGAATAAACCTAGGTTTTCTGTGGAACAGGTTGCCCAGAGAAGTTGTGGATGCCCCATCCCTGGATTTGTTCAAGGCCAGGTTGGATGGAGCTCTGAGCAACCTGGTCTAGTGGAAGATATCCCTGTCCATGGTGGTGGGTTTGGAACTAGATGAGCTTTGGAGTCCCTTCCAGTCCAAACCATTCAATGGTTCTGCGTGGTTCTGTGGTATTACATTAAAAACACACAAGACTGCCTTACTGGTCCAAGTACAGTATCTTAATAAAAAAACCTGCTTGTTGCATTAGTGTGCCATTTCACTGAATTCCCTTAATTAGTACTTTACAGGAAAAAAAGAACAAGATTTCTTCTTAACATAAATACACATCTCTTAAAACAGCATTAAACTTTTTTTATGCTTTAATTCCCTTTAAAAGGACAGTTTGTTATTCTGGCTTCATTTTATCACAGCTTAGGCAGTGGATACACACCTATTACTGGGGAATAAGTGTCAAACAGTTAAAATTAAAAGGAATGTAAGGTACAGTGTGTTTGTAAAAGACTTCTTTTAGTAGAAATGTAAACATCTGTTCTGGATTTTTTTTTTTTTTTTTTTAATAGGAGACCATTCAAACAATTTTGAGAAACTTCATTTGCTTGAATTACTGTGCTGGTTTCAGCTGAGGTAGAGTTAATTTTCTTCACAGTGGCTGGTATGGGGCTATGTTTTGGATTTGTGCTGAACACAAAGTTGATAATATTGAGACATTTTGGTTCTTGCTCAGCAGGGCTTACACAGGGCCAAGACCTTTTCTGCCTTTCGTACTGCCATGTTGGCAAGGGGGCTGGAGGATGTATGGGAAATGGGGAGGAGATACAGCTGACCTCAACTGACCAAGGGGATATTCCAGACCATATGACATCATGCTCATTATATAAAGCTGAGGGGAAGAAGGAGGAAGAAAGGGGACATTTGGAGTGATGGTGTTTGTCTTCCCAAGTAATCCTTACATGTGATGGGGACCTGCTCTCCTGGAGATGGCTGAACACCTGCCTGCCTCCTTGTTTTGCTCTGCTTGTGTGCACGGCTTTTGCTTTTCCTATTAAACTTTTATATCAACCCACGAGTTTTCTGGCTTTTACCCTTCTGATTCTCTCCCTAATCCCGCTGGTGGGGAAGTAAGCAAATGGCTGTGTGGGGCTTGGTGGCTGGCTGGGGTTAAACCATGACACTTACTAAGCTGTCTGACCTGTAATTGTTTTGGGAGTTACTAGTTTCAAAATTATTTTTACCTAAAGAAACAGTTGAATACACTGGTTTTCCCCACTTCAGTACAAATTATATTTAACAGTTCAGCACCTTGTTGGTCACAAGTTTTCCATTAAGGGATAACCTAAATTGTCGAGTCAAAGCACTGAATGCCACTTAGCTGAAGCAGCAACAATTTAAGGACTATATATAGACAAAGGTTACTATAAAACTAATATGATTCAATAAAATTATCTCAACACCAAAGACCTAATTTTTATGTGCAAAAAAAAAAAAAAGAAAATTAGGAGTTCATGGAAAGCAATTAGGCTTGCCATCACTTTAAAAATCATACTTGGTTAAGTAGAAAATAAAGATGGCAAGGATCAATGCATTCAAGCCAAGTTTAGACCAACTTTTTAGTTTTTTAAATGTATAAAGTACATTACTTTTCACCTTGGTAGTGACCAGGACCTTACTAGTCAAAATAATCTCAACATGTAAAAACATCAGATGGACCTTGTGGTGGTTTAGCATGAATGTGAAGGGTTTTTGGTTTTTTTTTTCCTTAAGGAAGTTATAGCATGGATTGACAGCTTGGCTGACAAATAAGCGTGTTGTACACACCTCTGGAGACCCAGTCTTAAATCAAAAATCCCAAGTGACTCAGCCCTTTCCTTTTCCGGATGGCAAGGAGCTAACATCACCTCATAAGTCAGAAGTTCAGGCTGGGCCCCCAGGGCCAGGCCCAGCCAGGCCCTGGGGGGGACCGCTGTATATGGGAGAGGGGCTGGGGCCAGAAGTGTCCCCTCTCTCCTTCAGTTCCTCCAGTGGGGAGAGGAGGAGGATTGCAGATCAGCAGTGCTGACCCTGCACCAGGGGCCATGGTGGCCGTGCTCTTGGCTTGACTTCTGGAGCCTCTGGTCTTAGGGAGAAGAGAATCTTGAGAACCTTTCTCTGGACCTCCAGGGAGCTGATCCAAGTTTGAGTTGCTTTAGATCTGACCAGGGGTGGAGGAGGGTCATCCATCAGCATTCCTGAGCATGCTCCCTCTCCCCTTTTCCCCCCAATCACCTGCTGCCTTGAAGTTCCGAAAGTCAGCTAGAGAGGAGGGAAAAAAAGACTCTGGGCAAAGACATTAAGCTTTTTCCCTCCTCCATGGAAGACAGAGTGATTTAGAATGTAGAGAGACAGCACTGAGACAAAGTCAGCAAAAGAACTGAGAAAGACTATTGGAAGATGGGATGGAGGAAGTGGACATTTTTGACCGGACTTCTCTGGATGTGAATTATGGAGAAATGGACTATTTTCTTGTAATATCATAATGCTGTTTGGGGAAATGCAAGTTCTAGCCAAAGGGTTATGTGTACTGATATACATGAGATTTCATTGAGAATTTGAATAGAGTATGTCCCTGGCTCCTGGGAAAGAATAAGGAGGTCTCTATTTCTTTTGAGATAGAGACAGTGTTGAAGACAGAAGAAGAGAACCCTTGCTTTATGCTAGAAAAGCATTCTTAAAATTTACCGCAAACATGCGGAGGCCCATAAGCAGCTTGGGAAACTGTTATATGGGTGGGACTGCACAGAATCTGCAAAATTCCGGGCAGAACTCTAGAGAGGCTCCTCTCTCAAAGTGATGCAAGATTGTGTTTAAATGGTGGCAACTGACTGAAAATCATAGTTTTCTCTCTGTGTTGAGTGGGAAAGTGAACTGTTTGGGGTAGGCATTTGAATGTCTCATCTTCTTATTTACTCTTTCCTTATTGTATGTTAATAAAATCTATCTGTTTTTACTTTTAAGTTGAGCCTGTTTCACCTTTTTCTCCCAAAATCCTATCTCCCAGTTGGTAAACAAAATTCAGCGAACGTAAAACCACCACAGACCTTCAGAAAATGATGCACCGGAGTAAAGAATTCCAAAGTCATGTTCAAGAAAGCTGACAGGACTTCTTTCATGAAGTCATTTCTAACCACTGAAGAAGGACAAAAATATAAGTATTTTCACACAAGTCCATTGATCACTCAGTTTATCTTCCATAAAAATAGTTGAATTGAAAGTTATTTTCACTCTTAACATCAGGTTCTCTCCCCTTGCCCTTGCGCCCGATCAATTGCTAGAACAATTCTTCCTTTTAAAGCTGCTTTAATATTCAAGCTGCCTTCTTAGTGCAGGTTCCTCGAAGATCTTGTAGATTTTTTTTTTGGCCTAAGGAAAACCATAAAATAACTATATTAGTTAAAATTATACACTGCTAACATGGTACAATTATTCATGCAATTATTGAGTCTTGTGTACTTGGAAGAAGGGCAGAACTGCAGAGAAAGATTTTAATTTTTGCATTTACTTGTTGTGAATCATGTGGCTTTTGACTAGATGCCCAACTGCAAGAGCTGCCATTAGTGATATTTCCCCTGCCATCACTGTAGCATATACAGTTTTAGCAAGCTAGTGGGCATTTTCACCAGGGTTATCTTGGCTTCCACCTTGAACCTCTAACATCTGAAGAGAAAAATATGCAATCTAAGTAAGTTTATGCTAAATTTTAAAGTTGTTCAAAGTTATCTATCCAATTAATTAGCCTTAAGTCTCTTTAATATTACAAATTTTGACCTTAAAAAACTAGGTATATGAAAACAATTTGATAATTCTAAAATTTTCATGTCAAATCTACAAAATTTCAAGAAGCACCATTTGCACATTACTTAGACACAACAAACACAACATAAAAGTGATCTCTGATTTAGGAAGCTAAATTGCTTTAAACTTTCTGCTTTATACCTGCAAACAGGCCTGATGTGGAAGCAAGTTGGTGTCTCTGCCAACAGTTCCTATTTCTATAGAAGGCATTGTGCAGCTGATGTACAGGTCTTCATTGGTGAAACCAGTTTGCTCCATCAAAGTGATGCAATTAGAGCTGCCCTTGTTCTGTGCAACATTGTTTAGGTTAGGAAGAAGGGACAAAGCAAAAAACTCACCTGTTTGGTTAAAGAATTACCAAATTAAAGAAAAGTTGAGTTGGTGTAAAACAAACTTACCTGGCCACAGGCAATGTAGCTAGCTGTCACGTTTGCTGCATGTGCATTGTAGCCACCTATGTTATGAACCATCACAGAACCCACCAAATTTTTGTTTACATTGACTTCAACTATATCTTCTGTAGTTGTCTTCAATACCTGTCTGATATTAGAAAGAGGTTCTTCACCCAGAGGGTAGTTGGGCACTGGAACAGGGTCCCCAGGGAAGTGGTCACAGCACCAAGACTGACAGAGTTCAAGAAGCATTTGGACAACGCACTCAGGCACATGATGTGATTCTTGGGGTATCCCATGTAGGGCTAGGAGTTGGACTCAGTCATCCTGATGGGTCCCTTCCAATTCAGCATATTCTGTTATGTTATGATTCTATAAATGAAAGAGTTTAAATACAACACTGTGCAAAAGAAATTTACTATTACTGTGCACAGTGTTAAGTGACATATAATATTGTCTGTATTTTGCAATCTTTAGATAAGAGATTTACACTGACTTTAGTATAAAAATTATCAAAGAGAACAAACAAGATATTGCTGCAAACAAAATTTGAGATATTTCAGTGTAATAAGAATAGCAACTGATAAAAGATCTGCACAAAATCTACAGTACTTACACAAATATGAAGTTTACTATATTGAGTTCAATGTAAGCAAGTTTAGTGATGTACATAGTTAAGGGGTAGGGAAAAAACCCATCCCAAATGGTCCTTAAAAATATCATTACCAATTACCAATGGATGGGCTCCCCATTATTACTTTGGAATGAAATCTTGGGGGTTATAATAGAATCATCAGTAAAGATCACAAAATCATAGAATCATCAAGGTTGGAAGGAACCTAGAAGATCATCCAGTCCAATTATCCACCCAGCACTGCCACTGTAACCCTGAAATCACATAATCCAGCACCAGATCCAAATACCTATTAAAACACCTTTAGGGATGGTGACTCTACCACCTCCCTAGGCAACCTATTCCAATGCCAGACCACCCTAAAAGCAAAAAAAAATTAATAAAAATCTGGTATCTAGTCTGAATCTCCCCTGTCTCAGCTTAAGGCCATTTCCTCTTGTCCTCTCACTGCAGGCATGGCTGAAGATACCACCCCCCACCTCACTACAACCTCCTTTCAGGTAGTTGTAGAGAGTGATGGGGTACCCCCTTAGCCTCCTCTTCTCTAGAGTAAACAAACTGAGCTCCCTCAGCCACTTCTCATAAGCCATGTTTTCTAAACCTTTCATGAGCCTTGTTGCCCTTCTCTGGACATGCTCCAGCACCTCAGTGCCCTCTTTGAAGTGAGTGGCCCAAAACTGAAGGCAGTATTCAAGGTACAGCCTTACCAATTGTAGTGGGTTGATGCTGGCCAGATGCCAGCTACCCATCAAAGCTGCTCTATCACTCACCACCAGAGCTTAACAAGGGAGAAAAAATATAACAAAGGGTTCATGGGTTGAGATAAGGTCTGAGAGAGAGATCACTCATCAAATACTTTCACGAGAAAAACAGACTAGAAATAGAGATATTAATTGAATTTACTGTTAACCAAATCACAGAAGGATAATGAGAAGTAAAATAAGACCTTAAAAATACTTTCCCCCCCACCCCTCCCTCCTTCCTGCTCTACCTCCTACCCCAGCAGCGCAAGGAAAAAGAGAATGAGGGTGTGCTGGTTTTCCGTTGATTGAAGAAAAGCTGTGGCAAAACCAATTAGTGACTAGCTTTGAATATTGACAACCTGTGAGTAAGGATGTAAGCTTCTTCTCTTCTCTGCCAAGGTCAGGATGAACAACACTCAGGCAACGCCAAGCTCAAGTTCGGACCTGGAATGTTTATGATATCTTTCCTATTTACAGTATTTACAGGCTCACAAGCTGTAAGCTTAACTAGCAAGCTAGGGAAACGAGGTAAAATGGAGACTTTCTAACTCTTACCAAGGCTATTTAAGAGATAATTACCCAATAACAAGGTGACACCAATATTATTTATACTTTTGACCCAACAATGACCACCAAAGGCCTGCAATGAGGACATTTTTCATCCCATTACAGAAAACCATGAAGAAGAAGGTGAAGAAGAAGGACCTAGACAACACCCAAAATCCTCCATCTTGACTCATGCATATTGCTATACACTAAAACCCCAAACTCTAAGTTTCTAGGATTCCAACACCTGTGGAACCAATCAGAGAGCTAGATACACCTCTGTACTACACAGGTTAAAAATCTGAGGAATCCTGGGAAAAGCTCTCTTTTCTTCTGGCCTGGGAAAAGGTAACTGGGTGCTGGTGGGGTTGGCCCTGCTCTGCCGCTTGGCACCCGGGCTGGTGAAGCCTGGCTGGGCCCTGTCACTGCTGTAGCCCTAGCAGACCCAGGCCCGACAGTTACCGGGCAGGGGGAGGGGAGGAGAGAATGCCCCATCTCAGCCAGATCGGCCTGAGCAGCTGCTAAAATCCTGCCGCTTAACCTGCCTCTCCATCGTGGCCCACAATGCCTGGCCAGGCTGGGCCCTCCCCTCAACATACTCCACCCACTGCTATGAAGACCCCTTGCTGAGAGAGGGGCCCAGCTGTGCCGAGGGGCCCCAGCCACTCGAGAGATCATGTGGTCAAGACCAGGGGCAGCTCTGCAGCCATGCAGAGTGGCCCTGTAGCTGAAAATTGAATGCAGCCAGAACCCCTGAGATCCTGGCCTAGCCCCGGCATAGCCTGAATTTACCACCTTCAGCCACTGCCCAGGAAAGACTATCATGCCCTCTGCACACCTGGGAGAATATTAACTCTTTCCTTGACAGATGAAACTTGCAAAGCACTAATCCTCTCTGACTGAAAGAAAGTGAAGACAGAGAGACAATATGAAGATATCAAAGTCAGTGAAGGAGGAGTTGAGTGTTAGATGGAGAGAGAATGAGAAGATGCTTTGGTTTTAGGATGAAATTTTTTTGTAAGCCATCGTAATGGACTATGATACACTAGAATATCCCTCTAAGTTGTGGAAGGCATGAATGGGGAGATGAGAGTATTCAAATTGTAGATCTAAGCAAAGGCGTTTGTGGTGAACTAAGTAAATATTAAAGTAGTTGTGATCTTATGAGAAACTCGAACAGAGAGAAAGATGAGATGAAGATCTGTCCCTAGAAAGAGAAAATATCTCTCTTCCTAGAGATGAAGAAAACCTTTGCTTTTGAACTGTTCACCTTTAAAATGGTACCCCATGAGTTTACATAGCCCATTATGCAGCTGTGGGAAGGCCGTGTGATATGGAAGGGACTTCACAAATGCAGATTCCTGGGCGGCTGCTTTTGTGAGAATTAAAAAGCCACAAGACAACTGTTCTCTTGTGGGAATTTTCCATGGCAGACCAAAGGAGACTTGTCTCTCTAAGTGAACTGATGAAAGACTATTTTATAGGTGTGTCAGAGTCTGTCCAAGGATGTGATATGCCTCACAACCGTCTCCAACAACTGAGGACTGAGACCCCAGACTCTGAAAGGAGTCTCTGGCCTGGCTGAGGCAGAACGTTTGCCAAGTCCCAGAGGACTGGTATGCATGTCCATGAGAACAGAGTGCAAGAACAATGGAACTGGTCACAGTGGACTGAGCCAAGGCTACTTGCCCAAACTGGTCCGCCCGTACCAGAGTACAGCACGCACGGTGTGCAGTTTGTCCCTGAGCACTCAACCTCGACGCAGGTGGCCCCAGCTTTGCCTCTGTGACTCTCTTTTGTCCCAACCTTGACACAGGTGGCTCCTTGCTTTGGCTCTGGGCCCCTTGCTTTGCCTCAACACAAGTGGCTCCTGCTTTGGCTTTGTGCCACTCGCTTTGGTCCCTGCCTTGACCAACCTATAAAAACCCTGGAGACCCCTGCTCACTTTCATGATCACCCCACTGGAGAAGATTGTGTCTATAGGCATCTCGGCATCGAGGACTCATCCCTCCACGTTGGTAGCTATAATCCCCTTCCCCTCTTTTCTATCTTTCTTACTATTCTCTATTTTCTCTTCCCACTGTCACATTTTGGTGGCACTAAATAAAGGTGCATTTTTTGTTGTACAAACTGAGTTGTCTCCTGCTGTGTCTTTTGCGCTCTGAGATGCTAAAACGAACCATCAGGTTCCCCGCATACGTTTGTGGACCCTGACAAGGTGGTAAACTGTTCTAAGGTTCTGTTGTGGTTTCAGTTTGCGTTTCCTGGCCAACACACCATTTATGTTGTGATTTCACATTCGTCAAATTTTGTTTACCAACTGGGAGATAGGATTTTGGGAGAAAAAGGCAAAACAGGCACAACTTAAAAGTAAAAACAGATAGATTTTATTAACATACACTAAAGAAAATAAGAGAGAAAAAAAAATGAGACATTCAAACACCTTCCCCCTCCCCATCTCCTTCTGTTCACTTGCCCACTCAACACAGAGAGAAAACTATGATTTTTAGTCAGTTGCCACCATTTAAACACGATCCTACATCACCTTGGGAGAGGAGCCCCTCTAGAGTTATGGAGAACACACCACAAGAAAAGGTCTGGTGGCTTTCAACGCTACAGATCTGCAACGGCCCAGAATTTTGCAGATTCTGTGCAGTCCCACCCATATAACAGTTTCCCAAGCTGCTTATGGGTTTCTGCATGTTTGGGGTATCGTTTTAAGAATGTTTTTCTAGTATAAAAAAAGGATTCTCTTCTATCTCTAAAATCGCTTCTATCTCAAAAGAAATAGAGACCTCCTTATTCTTTCCCAGGAGCCGGGGACATATTCTATTCAAATTCTCCATTAAATCTCATGTATATCAGTACACACAACCCTTTGGCTAGAACTTGCATTTCCCCAAACAGCATTATGATATTACAAGAAAATAGTCCATTTCTCCATAATTCACATCCAGAGAAGTCCTGTCAAAAATGTCCACTTCCTCCATCCCTTATTTCAATAGTCTGTCTCAGTTCTTTCACTCACTTTGTCTCAGTGCTGTATCTCTACATTCTAAATCACTCTGTCTTCCATGGAGGAGGGAAAAGGCTTAATGTCTTTGCCCAGAGTCTTTTTTTCCCTCCTCTCTAGCTGACTTTCGGAACTTCAAGGCCGCAGGTGATGGGGGAAGGAAGGGGGAGAGGGAGCATGCTCAGGAATGCTGTTGGACGACCCTCCTCCACCCCGGCCAGATCTAAGCAACTCAAACTTGGATCAGCTCCCTGGAGCTCTGGAGAAAGGTTCTCAGAAAGTCTCTCCTCCTTCCGACCCAAGGCTTCAGCAGAGGCTGCTGTGGCTCCTGACGCAGGGCCAGCACTAACCATCTGCAGTCCCCCTCATGTCCCCATTGGAGGAGCCAGGGGTAGGGGACAGAGGGGAAATGGCCAGCCCTGGCTGCTGTCCCACAGGCAGGGCCCCCCCAGACGCCTGGCCAGGCCTGTCCCCGGGGAGCCCAGCCTGAACGTCTGACTTATGTTAGCGCCTTGCCAGATGGAAAAGGAAAGGGCTGAGTCACTTGCAATTTTTGATTTAAGACTGTTTTTTTTCAGAGGCGTAGAAAACACTCTTATTTGTCAGCCAAGCTCTCAATCCATGCTAGAACTTCCTTAGGAAAAAAAAAACTTTTCACATTCATGTTAAACCACCACAGGTTCCAAGCTTTGTCTCTATATGTTGTCCGTGATAAGGGAAAGAAAGTTGTGAGAGAGGTGTTCTGAAGGTTTTATTCTGATTCTTAGTAATTTTTCTCCTTGTAGTTTTGTTAATAAACCTTTCTTTATACCTTTTAAGTTTGAGCCTGCTTTACTTTTTTCTCCTGATCCTATCTCACAGCAGAAAAAGAGTAAATAATTCTAGTAGGCACTCAAAACACTACACTGATTGGTACTGTCACTCGGATACAGAAACTAGCTAACCTGAAACCACTACAGGGGGTTATGGTCAGTTCATCACCTGTGATTTCTCCTGCTGCTCAGGGAGAGGACTCGTCCCCCTGCTATGCCATGGGGTGTCTCCCACAGAAGACAATTCTCAACAAACTTCTCCAGCACAACTCCATCCCATGGACAAAACTGCTGCAGCATGGGTCATTCTTCCATGGGGTGCAGTCCTTCAATGACAGGCTGCTCCAACATGGGCTCCTCTCTCCACAGGCCTCCCATGGGGTCACAGCCTCCTCTCAGGCATCCACCTGCTCAGGTGTGGGGCTCCTCCACAGGCTGCAGATGGATTTCTGCATCCCCCGTGGATCTCCATAAGCTGCAGAGGGACAGCTGCTTCACTATGGTCTTCACCACAGGCTGCAGAGCAGTCTCACTTCCAGTGCCTGGAGCACCTCCTCCCCCTCCTTCTCAACTGACCTTGGTGTCTGCAGAGTTGTTCCTCTCACATATTCTCACCTTGCTCTTCTCTGGTAGCAATTACAACTGCACAATAACTTTTTTTCTTTCTTCCTAAATATGCTATCACAGGTACATTACCACCATTTCTAATTGGCCCAGCCTTGACCAGAGGCACGTCTGTCTTGGAGCTGGCAGGCATTGGCTCTGCCAGATGTGGAAGCTTCTAGCAGCTTCTCACAAAAGACACCCCTTGTCTCGAGGAGGGTTTATTATCCAATCCCATTTATGGGGTCTTCGATCTGTTTTGTTTTGTGCCCAGTGGTGGCAGCTGTCCCCATCCTGCCTCCCATCCTCCCTGGCTCCGAGGCTGTCTCGATGAATAGAAGCTGAGCCGGGTTTCCAGGGAGAGTTGATGGTGGGGGGAGAGGTAGTCTCTCTCTATCTCTGGCCAGGGACCCTGCTGTTTTCTGGGGCTTGCCTGCTTCTTCTTTTTTTTTTTTTTTTTTGCTTTAGCACTGTGACTGAGCTTGCCAGCTGGGCTTCTTTTGCTGCTCTGCTGTTGGGAAGCCCAGAGCCAGTGCATGCCCTACCATGACCCAAGACCACCTTTGTTTCCCACTGGGGGGCTGCCCCCACCCTCCACACAGCCCGGATCCAAAGGACCAGCCAGCGCCAATGAGAAAATCCCAAGTGTTACAAATGGCCCTATAATATTGACTTTCACATTTGTGAAATGTATTAGTAAAGAAACAGTATATAGATGACACTGTCCTAATGTACCATTGTGTTCATTGGCCAATAGCCAGTGTCCTGGGGTGACTATGATACCTCTGTATCCCCAGTCATCTGTTCTGTGTGTGCTGTAGGTTGTGTTCTATACCTTTAAGATTGGTTCTGAGGGTAAGCAGGGAAGAAGTTTGTTTTTGAAAAGTGTTCACTCCTCCACATTCCTTTTTTTTTTCTTCTTCCTTCTTCCTCGGGATGGTGTGTTTGTCGGATACTCGGACAGTGACCAGGGAGAGTTTTTTTTTTCCTTTTAGTTAGTTTAGCTAGCTGAGGCAAAGAAGCTTCCTGGACTGTTTTTTTTTCCTTATTCTTGGGACTGTTTAAGTCTGCTCTGGACTGAAAACTCAGAGAGGGACTGGGATCCAGCATCCGTGGCCCACCGGGGCATGGACCTCGGCATTTTCCAGCACCAGAGAGACGGGGATTGATAAAAGAGAGAGAGCCGAGCTAACTTCTGGTGAGAACTTCCTCAGTTTTGCCATCTTTCTTTGGAGCAGCAAGAGGTTTTGTTGTTTAATTGTTTCATTCCTCATGCTCATGGGCATTTGTTTGTTAAATAAATAGTTTTTTCACTTTTCTCTGAGGAAATTCTTTTTTCCTGGACCGGCTGGGGGTGTGGTCATTTGGGTTTGCTCCCCAGAGGAACCCCATTCAGAGGTTTCCTCCCAAATTTGACCTAAACCAGGACAGCTAGGAACACCTCAGTGCTGGACAGTCCTTTTTTATTCCCTTATTAAAATTTGCACAATATTTTAAGAGTGAACTTTCATTTTTCACACGGGCAACCTTTTACTGCATTCAGGAGCCAGATTGCTACTGTCCAGCCCCCACCATACCTCCTACATTGCTCCGGGTTTGTGCTACACTACAGCTTTTCACCCTCTGCCTGCCAAGAGGTCTTGCCTTCTAGCTTGCTTCTCCAGAAATTTCCTGCTACAGCTCCTTTTACAGTCCAGAGGGGGCACTGGATAGGTTGCCCCTGGAGCTTCATAAAAGAAGCCCCTTCTCCATCTTGTCCTGCCAGCTGCACCTGCCATTACCACACGATCCCTGACTTCAGGATGGAGCGCCCCTTGTAGCTACGCGGGAATCATCAGACCTGCCCTGCCCACCTGGAGCCTGCCAGCACCCCTGCCAGCTATGACCATCACTACACCAAAGGGGATAGTGCCTGCAGCCAAGAAGGTTGTTGTTGAGTTTCTGGTTCTGTTTCTTGTTGCTGCCATTGTTTTTGTTTTTTTGCCTTGTTATACAGACTAGTAAAGAACTGTTATTCTTTTTCCCATATCTTTGCCTGAAAGACCCTTAATTTCAAAATTATAATATCTCAGAGGGAAGGGGGTCATATTTTCCATTCCAAGGGAAGCTCCTGCCTTCCTTAACAGACGCCTGACTTTCAAACCAAGACACCCCTGTAACCACCCTCCTACCAAAACCAGGCCATGCAACCCAATACACCAATGCTGAGTACAGCAGGATGGTCACTTCCTTAGTCCTGCTGACGGCACTATTCTAGATGCAAAATACTTAAAAACTAGGAAACTACTCAGAAGAAAAACCAAAACACAGTTATGACAATGTATGAATCCAGCCTGCACACACTTTAAATACTGTCTAATTCTGTACCCAGAATTTTAGAAATTTTAGAATTGAAAAAGATCCAGAGATAAGTATGTTCAAAAGACATGCTAAGATAGTCCTCTTACTCATTCCTGATAGAGAAGCCAGTACTTTAGGTCTGAAAATTAGAATAGCTGGGAAGGTGGAAGAGCTTTGTTAAAGCTACAAAATCTTGAGCAGTAGAAGCATAAGACTTAAGTACTTCTTCCAGTACAAATTATGTCATCATCAAGTGATATCAACAACAAAATGGAGATAGTTCTTCACACAAGGTGTAGCTGCACTAGGGAGCTCTGCTTGGTATGTCTTGGTTTGAAAGACAGGTGTCTGCCAAGTTAGGCAGGAACCTCCCGTGGAATGGAAAATATGACCCCCTTCCCTCCAAATTATCAAAACCTTGAATTTAGGATGCTTTCAGGCAAAGATATGGGAAAAGGAATGACAGTTCTTTACTAGCATGTATATGTATAACAAGGGAAACAAACAACAGCAACAGTAGCAACAAAAAAAAGAGAAACCCAACAACAGCCTTCTCTCAGCTGCCAAGGACTTTCCCCTTTGGTGTAGTTATAGTCACAGCTGGCAGGGGCGCTGTTGGCTCCTGGCCTGGGAGGGCAGGTGCAATTATTCCCCCATGGCTGCAGTGAGTGCTGTGGGGTGAGATCAGCTGCCTTCTCCACATGGATAATGGTGGGTGTACCAGTGGAGGAGATAGAAAAGGGGCTTCCTTTACAAACTCACAGCGGGCAGCCAGTCCTAGTGTCCTGACAGGTAAAAGAATTATAAAAGAAAGGCCTCATGCCTTAATGGCCCATTAATAGCAGATACTACCCAGAGGGAGGATGGGTTATAGAAGAGATAAAGAAACACTGCCCCACCTGGTTTTAGCAGCTGTCCCATTAACAGAAAGACACCCTGCCCCTCCCCCTGGAGCAATGAGGAAAGAAACACCTCCCCAATCAGTTTCAACAGATGGGAAATAGAATACATCTTGCATTGAACCCAAGACAGATGTAGAACACAAGTCTAGGGAAAACAAAAGCTTTATTCATTGCACCAGGACATCTTACTTATTGCATAAGTACAGGTGTAAAAAGCCACAATTATTTTGACCCTCTGTGTTACAGGATTTGGTTTATTTTCTTCTTCATCCAGAACACAAGCAAAATGGCTAAGCTGCCATAGAGGATGCCCTTCGTGATTTTCTCTAGAAAGATGCAAAAATAACAAAATTTAAAAATAGGTTCTATTTAGTTCATATTAAAAGAACCAATGAGATTCAATACTGTATTTTTATTTGATCAGGAAGGTATCAACAAAAGAGCTACCCTAGTCTACTCTTTAGTCTTTTAGACTTCAAATAGTGAAAATCCCTGGACATCCATGAACTTAGAATTTGTTTACTCTGCTTTAGAACAGAACTCATACTATTGAGTGTGACAAGTTACTGTCAATCAGTTGAGCCACCGTAACTCTCTCTGTGCATTCCCTTTGCTCACCTTGAAAGGAAGACAAACATGCTGGTATATACCTCAGTGAAGATATACATAACTGGCAAGAAGCACAGGGTCTGAATACTAAACTTGATGTATCAAAGTTGGTCTTACCTCTAATACTAAGGAGACCCAGCCTGGAAAGGTCATAAAGGGAAAGTCGTTGGCAAGAACAGACATACAGTGAAAGCAGCACATAATTTCAAGTTGTTGTACATCTATATAATGAAAAAAGTTTTAAACATTTGAATATGCATCAGGTTTTCTATATACTTCAAGAAGTGTTGCAGAAGTAAGACAGAAGCCATTAAACTGATACTGCAGACTATAGAGGAACCACTAGAGAGGGAACTGTCTAGATTAATGGAAAACAAGTATGTTAAATCCTAGTCATTTTGTATTAGCTTGTTCTAAACTCAATACATATTTTTGGCATACAGAAAATCAAGTGTAAATGTAAATAAATATAAAAATAATTGCAGTTTAATAATATTTTAAAGCTTCACAATGAAGACTTGAAATTCTCCCCTTATCTAAGCAAAGAACAATTAGCCAACATTATATATTGAAATCCCTTGTGAAAGATGGACAATTAACTGTTCAGAGAATAAAACAGTTTATACCTCACCTACTATTTCACAAGTCTGGTATCCCAAAAAAGCCAATATGTCATGCAGAACACACAATTCATAACCCCCTTAATAAAGATAAAAGAGCTAACACCACGAATTATTATAAAAAAATTAACCAAACCCACAACTACATGGTACACCAAACCATTTTTTTTCCCTTAGATGTAAAGTGGAAAACGGCCTATTAACACACATTTCCCTCCTCCCCCCAAAGGTCCAAAAGAAATAAAAAGCAAATGCTTTGAAATATGCCTTTAAGGTATGCTAGATAGTTTTAAAAAACAAACAAAAACCCAAATGTCTTGGGTTACACTGAAAAGGTGTAACCCAAAGTATGTATTCTATTACCATCTCCATAAGGTGTTAAAATAGGTGGAGCAGTATTCTTTATCTTCTCCATTAGTCAGCCCTGATAACTCCCTCCAGGAGACTATCTATGCTAATGAGCCCTCAAGGTGTCACAGCATGACTCATAGAATTACATCATCCTATTGTGAGATGCCCCACCCTTGGGGAGGAATTGAACATTCCTACGTGTATATGATCTGAGGCTTGTAATACCATGATACCACCACTGGATACCCAGAGGACAGGAGCTAAATATCCACAACTGGACCTCCAGAGAAGGACCAGATCTTTCTACAGGATCACTGCTTCGACAAAACAACATCCATCACTCCAACGGGACTGTAGCCACCATTTAATCGGATTGCTACCACTCTTCTGACCAACAGCATGTCAGTTTGCATTCTGACTGCCAGTTTAAGCAGGTGTTTCTGTACAATTGCCTTTATTGTAATTTTCCTATTAAATTGCAGTTCTGACTTGGAATCTCCTGCTGGTTTGCTTTCAAACTTGCACACCAAAACACATACAAAACCAACCAACCAGCCAAAGTCCCCACTTCAGTACTTACTATGGAACTGAAATTTGTTCTACAGAAAAATTAGTATTTTGCACATGAAAATCCTTTGCTTGTTGCTGTCCTCTTTTTTAAGGAAAGACAACTGCTACTGTACACAGAACTGATGAAGATCAAAAGATTGGGAGGGAACATGGTATAACTGGTTATTTTTAATTGAACTCAAATAACTTTCCTTCCCCTGTAGTAATTTTTAGAAACACTAATTTTTGCAAGACTATAAAATTGGTGTGCATGTACTAAAAATGCCATTCACTTTTAAGAATGACCTAGAAAAAATTTTAGGAGTTCCTTTAAGGTGTTTTCTCAGCTTAGAGACAAATGTTAGGAGAAAACCACCCTGGAATGAGCATTTCCTCCAAAGAGAAGGTGTTCAATAATCCCTTTTTTGCCAATGAGAGGACTGAATACCCGTGGGTGAAAGTGGGGGAAAAAAAAGTAAAACTGTTTATTAACAAAGCAAAATACCCACAAAGCACAGGAAAAATAAACCTGAACCTTACACCTCACCCCCACCTCATCACATGACTGGGAGAACTAATTGGTTCTTGCTGCTCATGCTAAACCAACACACCCACCTGGACTGATATTATGCTGGAAAATCCTATGGTTTTTTGGGCAGGGATTGTGAGCCAGGACAGACCTCTTCTAGAATGTGGCTTGTCTAACAAAGGGGAAAAAGTTTATCTTCCAGGTGTGGCAGATACAGAAGTGGATGTGACCATCATTGCTTGCTCCAAGTGGCTACAGGGCTGGGAACTGGTGCCAGCCAATGGACTCATCTTTGGGATTGGAGGAGCTGCCAGGTCTATGTGGAGCAAAAGGACAATCCTAATTGAGGGTCCGGAGAGTCAGGTTTCCACAGTAAGACCTTTCGTGGTTAAGGCACCCATCAGTTTATGGAGTAGGGACCTATTGTCACAATGGGGAGCCAGGCTAGAATTCCCCACACCACCATGGGATTTCTAGCTGGGGCCACTGTACAGTGCCCCAACCCACCACTCATATGGAAATCTGATGACCCCATATGGGTGGACTAGTGGCCCCTTGCAGAAGTCAAGCTAAAGGCACTCGAGTCCCTTGTGCTGGAGCAATTATCCAAGGGCCACATAGTACCATCCACTATCCCTTGGAACACCCCTGTCTTTGTCGTTCATAAACCTGGCAAAGACATGGAGGCTCCTGCAAGACGTCAGAAAGATCAATGAGGTCATTGAGGACATAGGCTCCCTGCAGCCGGGCCTACCCTCACCTTCAATGCTCCTGAGAGATTGGAAATTGGCAGTTATTGGTATTCAAGACTGCTTTTTTAACATCCCCCTCCATCCTAGAGATGCCCCAAAGTCTGCATTTTCCATGCCATCAATTAATAGACAAGCCCCTTTAAAAAGGTATCAATGGTGAGTTCTTTCCCAAAGGATGAAAAATTCTTCATCTATTTGCCAAATGCTTGTTGCCCGCATTCTCTCATCCATCCAAGAAAAACTCCCCGATGCCATGATTTTTAACTATATGGATGGTATTTTAATATTCACTGAGACTGACTATTATTTGGAGATTGTTCTCAAAAAGACTATTTAAATGATTGAAGGAGCAGGATTTGAAATTGCTACAGAGAAGATTCAGCACACCTGCCCATGGACCTACCTTGTGTTATAAATGGGCCAGGAGACCTGCTCCTTTGAAAAGCCTTTATTAGTCAGCTCTTTCAAGGGGGAACTCGAGGAGTCGCCTGCGCCGTCGCCGCTCCTGTCGTTGTTCTCGCTCCCGTCGCCATTCTTGTTCTGGCCACCACTGAGGAGGTGTTAGACGAATCTGCTGCTCTCATCATAGAGTCGGGAGTTCCTGCCTCGCGGGAATCCCCAGGAACTCAACTGGGCTCGGGTGGTCTAGGGGCGTCACTTCTTCCCAGTCTCTTTGTAGTCATGGCGAGGCGGCAGAAGCAGAATTCAGTCCTTAGGTAGCTGAGGGTCTTCTCGGTGTTGTAGTGTCTCCCTTTTATCTGGATTTTGTGCTGGGTCGCGGCTTTTGGGTCCGTTTGCCGGCAACTGCACTTTGGTTTTGAAGTGGTGCACCATGGAAGTCCTTGGATTTTCCTATTAGGCGGGGCCAGCAGTTCGAGGAGCCGGCGCGAATGGCGACAGCCTAGCCCGACGGAAGGGGAGGGAACCCGGGGTTTTAGAGGGGGTATACAACTTGGAATAAGATTTTTGAGGGTACAAACTTTGGTAGAAATGGCATAATTTTCTTAACAGACAGGTTACAACTGGAATAACATTTGAACAGTACAATTTTTTTAACAAATGACAGACTGTGTAAGAAAATGGGAATCTCTTACATTTTATTAATTTCACCTTGGACTCTGGATCCGCGAGACCATCGTACTCCAGTAACTCACCATCAAAGTCAACCTGTGGACCCTTAGAGACCTCCATCAGCTCTGTGGCAGCGTAAACTGAGTTTGTCCACTGTTTGGGATCATGACTGAGGACCTTGCACCCCTTTTCAACCTCCTGAGAGGCTGTGATGACCTCGACTCCCCATGAACCATCACACCAGAGGCCCAGGTAGCGATCCAAAAGGTATCGGAGGTACTGTCCATGAGACAAGCCCACCACACTGATCCTACCCTGCCTTTCCAATTTGTCATCTTGGGTAGGTCACCCAATTTTCATGGGCTTGTTTTCCAGTGGGATCCCACTCTATGACCAGCTTCTAATTATAGAATGTGTATTCCAATCCCATCAACCAAATAAGACTAATACAACACCCCAGGAGCTTATGGCTCAGCTCATTTATAAAGGCCAGACCATGCCTCTGGACCCTAGTGGGGTGTGAATTCACATGCATTTACCTTCCACTGACACTAGGTAGTCTGGTAGCTTTGCTCCAGACCAATGAATGCCTCCAATTCGCTCTTGACGGCTACACAGGTCAAACCTCCATCCACCTACCAAAACATAAACTATTTAATGTTTTTTTTTTTTAATTTGGACCCAAAATTATTAAAAAGTAAAACTCCTCTAAAGGCACTGACTGTTTTTACTGATGGCTCAGGGAGATCCCACAAGTCAGTTACAACTTGGAAGAATCCTGACACTCAAGAGTAGGAATCTGATATTCAGATTGTTCAGGGATCCCCATATATTGCAGAATTAGCAGCTGTGGTCAGAGCCTTTGAGAAGTGGCCAAAGTGCAGGACTCGGCATCTGGTCTGATTATACTTCATCTTGTTAGACTCTGCCCATCCATCCAACCTTTCCAGATCTCTCTGCAGAGCCCTCCTACCTTCCAACAGATCAACACATGCTCCCAGCTTAGTGTTGTCCACAAATTTACTAATGAAAGACTCAATACCGTCATCCATGTCATCAATAAAAATATTGAACAGAACTGGACCCAGCACAGACCCCCGAGGGACACCACTGGTGACTGGCTGCCAGTTGGATGCAGCACCATTCACCACCACTCTCTGGGCCCGGCCATCCAGCCAGTTCCTAACCCAGCAAAGAGTGCTCCTGTCCAAGCCCTAGGCTGCCATCTTATCCAGGAGTATGCTGTGGGAGACTGTCAAAAGCCTTCCTGAAGTCCAAATAAACAATATCCACAGCCTTTCCTGCATCCACCAGGCGGGTCACCTGGTCATAAAAGGAGATAAGGTTGTTCAAACATGGCCTACCTATCCTAAACCCATGCTGGCTGGGCCTGAGACCCTGGCCATCCTGTAAGTGCTGCGTGAGGACAGTATAAACTGTTCCATTATCTTGCCAGGTACTGAGGTCAGGCTGACTGGCCTATAATTACTAGGATCCTCCCTCCCACTCTTTTTGTGAATGGGTGTCACATTGGCCAGTTTCCAATCATCTGGAACCTCATCAGTGAGCCTTGACTGATTGTAAATGATGGAGAGTGGCTTTGCAAGCTCATCTGCCAGCTCCCTCATCACCCTGGGATGGATCCCATCTGGGCCCATAGATTTATGAGTATCCAAGGATCTCAGCAGTTCTCTGACTGCCTCCTCTTGGATAATGGGGGGACCATTCTGTTCCCTGACCCCATCAACGAACCCAGGAGGACAGTTGTCCTGAAGGCAAGTTGTCTTTCCACTGAAAACTGAGGTAAAGAAGGCATTAAGCACTTCTGCCTTCTCCTCATCTGCAGTTTCTAAGTTCCCTCTCTCATCCAATAAGGAACAAAGGTTGGCCTTACCTTTCCTTTATCATTAATATATTTGTAGAAACATTTTTTATTATCCTTTACAGAAGTCATCATTTTAAGTTCAAAGTGAGCTTTGACCTCCCTAATTTTTTTCCCTACATGCTCTAGAGCTCCCTTAAATACTTCCTGAGAGCTGACCCTCCTTCCAAAAATTATGCATCCTCTTTTTATTCCCAAGTTCCTCCAAAACCTCCTTGCCCATCCAGGATGGATGTTTGCCTCTTTGACTCATCTTTCAGCATGCAGGGACAGTCTGTTCCTGTGCCCTCAAAAATCTCTGTTTTGAAGCACACCCAGCTTTCCTGAACTCCTTTGTCTTTAAGGGCTGCTTCCCAAGGAACACTCTGAATAAGTCTCCTAAATAGACCAAAGTCTGCCCTCTGGAAGTCCAATGTAAAAGTCTTATTGGTGTTCCTCCTGATTTCACCAAATATCAAGAACTCTATAATTTCATGATCACTATGCCCCAATCAGCCTCCAACCACCACATCTCCCACCAGCCCATCTCTATTTGTGAACAACAGGTCTAACATAGTCTCTCCTCTGGTGGGCTCACTCACCAGCTGCGACAAAAAGTTGTCCTCCATGCACTCTAAAAAATTCCTGGACTTCCTCTTTTCTGCTGTTTTAAGTTCTCAAAAGATGTCTGGCAGGTTGAAGTCACATGCAAGAATAAGGGCTGGTGATCCTGAAACATTCTCCAGCTGCTTATAGAATAAGTTGCCCACCTCTTCCTCCTGGTTGGGTGGATGATAACAGACTCCCAGTAGGATGTCAGTCTTGTTGGCTTTGCCCTTAATTCTTACCCATAGGCATTTAACTCCATCTTCATTAGTTTCGATATCTATGGCGTGAAAAGCCTTCTTAATATAAAGGGCCACCCCTCCACCTCTTCTCCCTTTTCTATCTCTTCTGAAGAGCTTGTAGCCATTGAGTGCAGTGCTCCAGCTATGTGAGTCATCCCACCATGTTTCTGTGATGGCGACTACATCATAGCTATGCTATTGAACCATGACCTCCAGCTCTTCTTGTTTGTTACCCATGCTGCATGCATTGGTATACATGCACTTCAGCTGGGCTACCGATTTCACCCCTAACTCAGGCTTACCACCCTTGGTCCTGCTTCCAGACAGCTCAGCTGTGTCCCTTTCCCCCTTCAAACCTAGTTTAAAGCCCTCTAAACAAAGTCAGACAGCTCATGAGCTAAGAACAATCTGCCCTTATCTGAGAGATGTATCCCATCTGGTTCCAACAGAGCAGATGGCATAAAAGTTGCCCCGTGATCAAAGAATCCAAAATTTTGTCAGTGATACCAACCCTTAAGCCACTTCTTAATGATGTGAGTTCTATTTCTTTCATCATTTTTCTCTGTCACCAAAGGGACTGAGCAGAACACTACCTGGGCCCCTGTCTTATCAACCACTTGACCCAGTGCCCTAAAGTCCTTTTAATTGCCTTGACACTCCTCTATTTGATCTCATCACTTCCAGCCTGGAGTATCAGCAGTGGGTAATAATCAGAGGGCTGAATCAGCCTAGGAAGTCTTTCAGTGATATTTTGTACCCATGCCCTAGGGAGGCAGCAGACTTCCCTGTGGGATGGGTCCGGATGACATATGGGGCCTTCTGTTCCCTTCAGAAGTGAATCACCTACTACGATTACCCTTCTTTTCATCTTGATGTTAGACATGGAAATCCACCTTACAGATGAATCATAATTGGGAGACTCACTGGGCAGATAATTTCCCTCTGAATCATCCAGGGCCTCATACCTATTCTGAAGTGGCACCTGGCTAGGGGATGGGGTCGGGAGGAGTTTTTATTATTACCTCCCAAAGCAGGGACCCATTTCCACTTCCCTTCATCTACTGAGATATTAATTTTAAAGAATTAAGGACTTTAGTTAAAGAATTAGACGTGGACTTGCTGACGTAGACTTCCCTTTACATTTTGAAGAATAAAAGACTTTAGCACATAGACTCCCCTTTTACTAACTAGACATTGCTGAGGTAAACTTCCTTTTTTTAACATAAGCTGGATTTAAGGAACCGATAAATCAGGAGACCTGTCAACTTAATCAATAGACTCCAAGAACACAATGTGATCATAAATCAGATAGTCTTGAGAAAACAGGATCCAGGTGTCACCAACACTAAAAGGTTAAAAAGGCAAAGCGAGGAAGATGCATCTTACTTCATCATTTTGAGACCCCACCCCCTAAAAAGGACCACCGACCCATTTCAAAGAACAGACTACGCATGCTTAATTGCTTTTTGGCTAATTACCATACGAAGCGGGGAATGGGATGGACCAGAGTCATGAATATGCATTTGTGTTTTGGGTATTCAACACTTTTGTACATAAAAAGACCCTGTGATCATCTGTAAATTGCGCGTGTGTATTTGGGAGCTATCCCGCACGCTGCCCGGCGTCGTAATAAACATACACTTTCTAACTTCAAACTGTTAGAGAGTCTTTGTCCGTCATAGTTGGATATTGGTATTAGATCAATATCCATATTTTTTTAACAAATCATTTTGGCGACCGCGGCAGAACACTGCTCTCTCTGGCCGAGGGGGCCATCGGGGTCTGGGACCCCTCAGGGCGCTCGCCCGGAATTTCCTGGGAAGAGGGCTCCCGTGGCCCCGCTGACACCCCCGGGGAAAGACCAGAGCCTGCTGGAACTACGGACAAAAGGTATGTTTAAAATATTGGGAACAGGTACCTTGGAATAGAGGCGGCTTATAAGTCATAAGAGACGTCTTATGCAAAGCAGAAGCCTGATTGGGTTTTGGAAACTCCGCGGAGTCTTGTAAATGGTTGGTTGTGTTCCAGGTAGAGCTGGTAACTTGTAGCTCCCTCCCGTAGAGGGGAGGGCAGCAGCGGCCCCAGGGCTGCAGGTTTTGTTGGTTTGGGGAGCAGCGGTGGCTCCGATCTCGGCTTGTAGTTTAAAGGTGCGCCTTGGTGATCCATAATCTGAAAGGCCGGCCCGAGTTTTGGGGCACGGAAGGTGCTGTCTTGGGTCGTGGTCCCGCGCCGAAGGTGTGTGTGTGGTGGTCCTGTGGTTTGGTGATTGTGTGCGTTTTGGTGAGGAAAAGAATCATTTGTGTACCGTATGTGTTGTGGTGTGTAAAAGCTTGTGTAGTATGCGTTTTGGTTTGTGTGACTTTGCTGCGTGTTACTAACCTTTGTGAGTGTTTTTGGAAGTTTTGCAAGTTTATGTCGTGATTGAAGTGTATCTGTAATTTGAATCAGTGTGTTGTTTAGTAGAAAAACATCTGTGGGTGAACAAATTGTTTAAAAGAAAAGAAAAAAAAAGGAAAAACAAACAAACAAACAAACAAAACAAAACAAAACAAAAAAGCAAGGGTAAGGGGTTTTCCTTTTCAAAGTGAATGCCCGACACAGCCGCGGTGATTGGGGGCGATTTGTTTCCCCGGTAACCACAGAGGAATCTAGGCTTGCGCAACCTCAAGCCACGTCCCTTAGCTCTATGTAAGACGCGGAGAGGTTTTGGCGAGTGGATGTTTTAGTTAAAAAGAAATATTCTTATCTGTTTGTGAGGTTTGCAGTTGCCAGTGTGTGGTAGTATCTTAAAGTGCTGGTGGCTTAATCCTCAACCACAGAGGAGCAGAAAAGCAGTGTAAGATCAAGGTCCCCCCTCCGCTTTCCTGCGGAAGGGTCTGTGCTACGTCCCGGCTGAAATCTGTGGGAATTTTGGCGAGACCTTGTTGAATTTTTTTTTGGTTCAATGTGTTTAGGGGCGCAAGGGACCCTGGCTGTTTCTTTTGTGAGCCTAAAACTGTTGGTGTTTGAAGCCAGGTCCCTGCAGAAAAGGGAAACCCGGTCTAGCAGCTTTTGATTGTGTGCAGAGAACGAAAAGCCCAGTGCCAGCCGAGGTGGCCGGGATTTTAGTAGAATTGTTGGATTCCTGCGAGAACTCGGTTGATACTCTGCAAAGTTCACATTTGTTAATTTTAATTATTTTAGTAGTAATATACCCAAGGCAAGGCATAACAGAAGACCCAGTTTAATAAGTGATTAATAACCAGCAATTTGGGGTCAAGTGCCTGGCTGATTGTGTAGTGGGTTTTTTTAAGAGGAAATTTTTTTCTCTGTTCTTTTTTTTTTTTTTTTTTTCCTTTTTGTGTGTCAAAAGGCATAGGGAAAAATAGGATCCTGAATATGGGGGCAAATGAAAGCAAAGAGATTGCCAGAGGAAGCCCTTTGGGGTGCATTTTAACACACTGGAAAGAGCTGGTGGGTTGTGATGGTACAGAAACCAGGAGGGAGCTGGTCAAGTTATGTACACGGTGGTGGCCACTCTATAAACTTGATGAGGGAGTGAAGTGGCCAGCAAACGGTACACTGGACTATGAGACACTATTACAGTTAATGCTTTTCCTCCGGCGGGAACAAAGGTGGTCAGAAGTGACATATGCAGTATGTTTTTCAGCCTTCGAGATCACCCTGAGTAGCAAAGGCATTGTGGAATGAAGCCTCTATCTGATCCTTTAGTACTGGCCCTTGAAAAGGACAATAAAGCTACTAAAGGGAAGCCCAAACGTTGCTGCAGCACCTGCTCTATAAATCAGAGGTGCACACATCCTGACAAGGTATATCAAGTAGAGGCTTTGGAACAGGAGACAGAAGACATACTTAAACCACCTCCAAAAAGACAGGAAAGGGGGAGGGTGGGGGGAAATGCAGACTTCATCCTCCCTTGGAAGGACAGCAACTAAGGCAGGGGTTTCTCCACCCACTCCTGAACCATACCCACCACTGCCTAGCAGTGACAGTGAGTGGGATGAACCTGAACTTCCCCTGTCAGCCCCCAAACTTCCCCCACAAGGGCCTATAGCATCCAGGGCCCGAAAACAAACCACAGGGGTCATACAAGCATACATACAAGCAGATAAGCAATGACCTCTGATGGAGAAACAAAACTGATTAAAGTTCCCTTTTCCTCAATTGATTTAGAGATCTGGGAAAAGAGTGCTAAGGGTTATCGAAGTGATCCAATAGGGGTTGCTAAGAAAATGAAGTTTATTATTAAGCAGCATTTACCTGATTGGGCAGACTTCCAATTGCTGCTTGATGCCTTAACAGAAACTGAAAAGCAATTAGTTTTGAAAGTGGCTAAAGACCCAGGCTGGGATCCTAATAATGATGAGGGGTTGGGACAATTAAAAACATACCAAAAATTGATAGTAGAAGGGCTAAAAAGAGCAATCTTCAAAACCATAATTTGGTCAGCACTATATGTTGTCAAACAAGGCCCCTCCCAAACACCTTGTGGATTTCTAGATGACCTGCAAGATGCGATGCGCCGACACACCACCCTGGATCCTGGATCTAATGAAGGGACACAGCAATGACAGTCTACAAGAGACATCAGGTGGAAACTCCAGAAGATCCAGGGTCCAGACAGCCGGAATCTAGAAGGTTTACTGGATGAGGCCTGAAGAGTTTAATTCTTAATAGACAGCAGGGCAACATTTTCAGTGCTAAATAAGGTCCTAATACCTGTAACCAATGACTATGTTATGGTAAAAGGAGCGACTGGCCAATCTGAAAGAGGTTACTTTTGTGAATCACTGGAGAATAAATTGGGAAATAATAAAAAATTCTTCAATTTTTATATATGCCTAAAGCTCCATCTGCACTTTTGGGCACAAAACTGCTAGAGCAGGTGGAGGTAAAAAAAAAAAAAAAAAGTATCAAGTGTTTCCTGGAGTGTGGGCTTCTGACATACCAGGCAGGGCAAAGAATGCACTACCAGTAAGGTAGAGAAGGGATTAGTCCAATTATTGAGAACTTTCTGATTTTAACACTCCTCTCCTGCCAATGAAGAAGCCCCACTGCTCATACAGGCTAGTACAGGACTTAAGGGCTGTTAACAAGATAACTTTAAACTTGTATCCAGTAGTTGCTAATCCTTATACCTTGTTAAATTGTTTAACTCCCGAACTAACCTGGTTTACCATTTTAGATTTGAAGGATGCTTTCTTTTGCCTCCCTCTCCGTGAAGCCAGCCAGAAAATCTCTGCATTTGAGTGGGAGAACCCCAAAACAGGACGGAAGAACCAGCTCACATGGTGTGTGCTTCCCCAGGGGTACAAGGATTCACCCACTATATTTGGGGAGCAGCTTGCAAAGGACTTAAAGTCTTGGGTACCTCCACCAGGAGAAGGACAGTTGCTCCAGTACCTCCTAATAGCCACCCAGACCCAGGAAACATGCGTGGACTGGACGGTAAGCCTCCTAAACTTTTTGGGCCTGCAGGGGTATCGAGTATCTCAAAAGAAAGCCCAAATAGTGACCTGGGCTATGAAGTGAGTGCTGGACAAAGAACCCTAGGGCAAGATCGCAAAGAGGCAATATGCCAGACCCCAAAGCCTCAGACAGTGAAGGAACTGACAACCTTTTTAGATATGACAGGATAATTATGGATTATTTGTTAAACCTCTGTATGCCTTGATCACGGAAGGAAGCAGAGATCTTCAATGGACAAAACCAGCTAAAGAAGGCCCTCATGTCAGCACCAGCCTTGGGACTTCCAGATGTGAGTAGGCCATTCTTTTTGTTTTCTCATGAGAAGCAAGGGATTGCTTTAGGGATACTAGCGCAAAATCTGGGTCCATATCGAAGGGTAGTTGCCTACCTCTCTAAACAGCTGGATACGGCAGCTAAGGGGTGGCCAGGGTGCCTCAGAGCTGTCGCAGCAGTGGCAGTGAACATCCAAGAGGCACGCAAGTTTACCCTGGGTCAGAAGATGTGCTAGTGTCTCACACAGTGTCTACAGTCCTGGAAACGAAAGGGGGGGCACTGGCTCTCCCCACAGAGATTCCTGAAGTACCAAGCTATACTGGTGGAACAAGATGATGTTGAGATTGTGGTAACTAACATTGTGAACCCAGCTTCCTTCCTCAGCGGCAGTATGGGAGAACCAGTGATCCATGATTGCCTGGAGACCATTGAAGCCACCTACTCCAGTCGCCTGGATCTGAAAGATACCCCGCTTGAAAATGACTGATGGGAGCAGCTATGTCATCAGTGGAAAGAGACATGCTGGGTATGCAGTTGCCACAAGCAGAAAGGTAATAGAGTCCAAACCATTACCAACAAATACCTCTGCACAGAAGGCTGAGATAATTGCCTTAATTCGAGCTCTGGAGCTTGCAAAAAGGAAAAAGAATTAACATCTATACGGACTCAAGGTATGCATTTGGAGTAGTTCATGCACATGGAGCCATTTGGAAAAAGAGAGGACTGTTAAACTCACAAGGAAAGAACATTAAACACGCACAAGAAATATTGAGACTGTTAGATGCAGTGCAACTGCCTGAAGAGGTAGCCATCGTGCACATCAAGGCACACCAGAAAGTGAGCTCGGAGTTGGAAGAGGGGAACATGCTGGCGGATAGAGAGGCAAAAGAAGCAGCAAAAAGTAAGATAACTGATGATTTCTATTGAAGGTAAGCCAATATACAACAAAAAGGATAAGAGACTTATTAAGGCAGAAAAGGCAAGTTATAACCAGGAGGGATGGGCTGTGACAAAAGAAGGAAAACTTGTAGTACCTTCCTATTTGTTGTGGTCATTAGTACAGAGGGAACATAGGAAAACACACTGCGGCAAGTAACTTGTCAGTGTAGTCTTTGCCTCCGAACTAATCCCAAAAACACCCCAAAGCCTAAAGTGGGACAAATTGGGAAAGACTGTGGACCTGGGCAACCTTCGATCCAGCAAATTGTAGCTTTGATTGGGAAACTTTTAATTTCAGAGAATTTAGCAATGAGATTGTACATTTTCTCACTTGCTCCTCCCTTCGGCCAGCTATTAACAAATTATCAATATATTGTAATAACTTAATTCCTTCTGCTGGCACGAATTGACTTAATAATGTTTAAGAGCCTGACCAAAAAGGCTAGTAGAGTCCACAAATCCCTGAGGCAGACATGTCTACCTAAGTTGTTTCAGGATCCTCCCACTGAAAGGCAAAATAATCCCGATTTTGTTTTTAGAGGGGAAGTCCAAAAGGCATCTTTAGATCTATTACATTGTATTACACAACCTCCGGAGGGACCTTGTTTAGAATGGTATAGGGATTGGCTACCACGGGGAAGCTTTTAACTGAAATTGGTTCAATTTTCAACCTTCCCACCCGGGACTGACATGGGAGCCAGGACCGGGAAGGGACACCCCCCTTCTCTGGGGGGGAGTTGTCTGTGGTGTCAGCGGCAGCGAGCCTGCCAGAGACGGTTAGGTTACAAGGACTGACTGGGTGGGGACAGGACTCCCCGGGGCTGGGGAGCAAGCGTGGGCAGACTGCACTCCTACCAGCAGGAGTTGCAGCCACGAGGAGGCACTGAAGCCGGAGGGAAGGGGGGGGAGGGGTTTGCCTGCCAGGATTGCAGCAGGGGTTTTGGAGGGGAGGGAGCATGGGTTTGTATGGGTTTGGGGTAAAAGTTTTACCTTACACACAAGGCTCTTTTTGGTGTTTGCTTTTCCCTTGCCTCACTATATTAAAAAACTTTCTTACCTTTTTTGGTGGTGGGTCTCGCGCTGAATTCTTTCTTAGCTTCTGCTAAGAGCTGGGATCCTTTCCCACACTGTTTTGTCACAAACCAGATTCTGCTTTTTGGATTACCTACCCATCCAGCGAGCTGAGCTGTGGGTCTGTTTGTCCAGTGATAAAAACTTGGATTTGCCTCTTGGGCTTCTCACCAGCCCGTAGCTAAAAGGCTTACTAGTTTCCCGAACTCGAAGGAACGTCTCCTTTCCTTTTAGCTTCCTTGTGATCGGTTCCCCAGACTCCCCTGAGTCTGGGTTTGATGAACGAAATGAGTTTTCCCCGACTCGCTTCCCTGTCAGCCCACCAAGTCCCTCGTGGGAGTTTGGAAATGCGACTTCCAGGTCTGTAGTTGCTCCATGACCAGGTCACGTCTCATACACTCACCCAATCACCCTCACTCAACCAGCAATACTTACATCTATTTTGTTGCATGGAATCTTTGTGCACGGAGAAATTTTACGAGTGAAAACAATAGCCGCGGCTCCGAAAGACCTCCCCATGGTCTTTCTTGAGTTCTTTGGATCCAAAAAAAGCCCCCCTCTTTTATTGTGGCACTTAACCTAAATTTGTTCGTGACACAATAGGTGCTACGGGGTTTCCCACTTCACCAGGCCGCCGAAAATTGGCGCCTCCAGTGCAAAGGGGTTCCGCAGCACCTGTTCTCCCCCCTGCCCTGCTTCCAGAGGGCCATGTGACAGCCTCGCTCCGTCTCCTGCCAGGTTCATCTGTTCCGTCTGGACCCACGGCTGTACCAGGGTCCCTTGTCTGGGCTGCGGTGGCCAGCGCTTGTGCGCTGCCGACAAACACGGGCCCCCCGGGGCTGGAGAGCCCTCGGAATCAGCGGGCCCGACCCTGCCACCTCCCATGGAACCCAGGGCTGTGGCTGTTGCCAGCCCCGCAGCATGCGCTTTTGGAGCAGGCGGGGACACGGCCACAAGAAGTCCGGCGCCTCCCTGGGGAAATGGATCCCGGAGTGGATCTTTTTAGCTGGGTTGTGGATGGTATCCCCCATGTCGGGTGACTGTTTGTCCGGAAGAGAACACGAGGTTTTGGGGGTCTCATTGATGTGTATTTCATGGGACAAATTTATGTCGTGGTTTCCACACCATCCTCCCCTGTCATTGTCCCTGAAGGGACCAGAATTGTTCAACTTGTGTTTTTTGAGTCTTCTGTTCACAGGACAGAGAGCCGGTGGCAAGGAGACGGCTGCTGTGCATTTGCTAGGCTGCCTCAAGTTCACTGGACTGCAGTCCTGACTGTCGAACGTCCTGAGATGTGATGCACGCTGTGTCTCCCTGGTGCCAACCCGTCTGAGATCCGCCTCTGCGGGCTCGTCGACACTGGTGTGAACATCACAATCGTTTCCCTTGCCGCCTGGCCGCCAGAGTGGCCTTTGGATCGGGTGCAGACGTCTGTCACGGGGTTGGCAGGAATGATGCAATGTTACGTGACCCAGCAGCCTGTGACGATCACAAACCCAGAGGGATAGATGGTCATGGTTTGGCCTCATGTCACAAATGAAATTTCTACCAACCTCTGGGGGAGGAATGTTCTGGCCACGTGGGGGGTGTGTCTCGGGATGGATTTTTGATGGAGGCCACTGCGGTGAAAGATGCAGGGTGTCCTACGCCTCTGTGATGGTTTCACATTCGCCAAATTTTGTTTACTAAATGGGAGATATTATTTTGGGAGAAAAAGGCAAAATAGGCACAACTTAAAAGTAAAAACAAATAGATTTTATTATCATACAATAAGGAAAGAGAGAGAAAAAAATGAGGCGTTCAAACACTTTCCCCCTACCCTAAACTGTTCACTCTCCCACTCAACACAGACACAACTATGATGTTCAGTCAGTTGCCACCATTTAAACATGATCCTGCATCACCTTGGGAGAGGAGCTTCTCTAGAGTTTATGGAGAACATGCCACAAGAAAAGGTCTGGTGGCTCTCAATGTCACAAATCTGCAGCTGCCCGGAACTTTGCAGATTCTGTGCAGTCCCACCCATATAACAGTTTCCCAAGCTGCTTATGGGCCTCCGCATGTTTGGGGTATCATTTGAAGAATGCTTTTCTAGTATAAAAAAAGGATTCTCTTCTTCTGTCTTCAAAACTATCTCTATCTCAAAAGAAATAGAGACCTCCTTATTCTTTCCCAGGAGCCGGGGACATATTCTATTCAAAATTCTCCATTAATCTCATGTATATCAATACACACAGCCCTTTGTCTAGAACTTGCATTTCCCCAAGCAGCATTATGATATTACAAGAAAATAGCCCATTTCTCCATAATTCACATCCAGAGAAGTCCTGTCAAAAATGTCCACTTCCTCCATCCCTTATTTCAATAGTCTGTCTCAGTTCTTTCACTCACTTTGTCTCAGTGCTGTATCTCTACATTCTAAATCACTGTCTTCCATGGAGGAGGGAAAAAGCTTAATGTCTTTGCCCAGAGTCTTTTTTTCTCCTCTCCAGCTGACTCCTGGAACTTCAAGGCAGCAGGTGATGGTGAGGGGAGGAAGGGGGAGAGGGAGCATGCTCAGGAATGCTGATGGATGACCCTCCTCCACCCCTGGTCATGTCTAAAGCAACTCAAACTTGGATCAGCTCCCTGGAACTCCGGAGAAAGGTCCTCAAAAGTCTCTCCTCCCTCGGACCAGAGGCTCTGGCAGCCAAGCCAAGAGCACAGCCACCATGGCCCCTGGCGCAGGGCCAGAACTGCCGATCTGCAATCCTCCTCCTCTCCTCATCGGAGGAGCTGGGGGAAGAGAGGAGACACTGCCAGCCCTGGCCACTGTCCCACAGGCAGAGCCTCCCCACTTAGGCCTGGCTGGGCCTGGCCCCAGGGAGCCTAGCCTGAACTTCTGACTTACGAGGTGATGTTAGCTCCTTGCCAACTGGAAAAGGAAAGACGGCCAGATCACCTGGGACTTTTGATTTAAGACTGGGTCTCCAGAGGCATATACAACACTGTTATTTGTCAGACCATCTATCAATCCATGCTAAACCACCATAGCCTCCTATGTGGTGGCTGGTGGACAAACCCGTCTGGTCGAATCAGTGGCCCCTCCCTCAAGACAAACTAGTCCCCCTTCGTGACTTGGTTCGGGAGCAGTTGGACCAGGGTTTTCTGGAGCCTTCTACCAGTCCCTGGAACACTCCTGTCTTCTGCATCAAGAAGAAATCTAGGAAACTGAGGTTGTTACAAGACTTCCGGAAGGTCAGTACTGTGATGGAAAGCATGGGGATGTTGCAGGCTGGTATGCCATTGCCCACCATGCTTCCCACAGATTGGCCGGTGCCATCATAGTGGATCTGAAAGTTTGTTTTTTTAAAATTTCTTTGCATCCCAATGACAAATCGAAATTTGCCTTCTCAGTGCCAGCTATTAACAATGCTGAGCCTGCTCAGCGATATCAATGGAAGGTTCTTCCCCAGGGTTCTCGCAACTTGCCAGTCATGTGCCAATGGTATGTGGCCCGAGCCTTATCTGGAGTTCGCAAGCAGTTCCCTGGTGCTCATTTTTATCATTATATGGATGACATATTGGTGGCTGCATCCACCCAGGATGAGTTGCTGAGGATACAGCCTCAGTTGCTCAATGACTTGCATTTTCATGGGCTGCAGTTGGCTCCAGAAAAGATTCAGCAACAACCTCCTGGGAAATATTTGGGAGTCAAAATTTTAGAATGAATGGTCCAACATCAAGAGGTGCAATTTGTGCATTCGGTGAAGACACTGAATGATGCCCAGAAATTGGTGGGTGTCATCACTTGATTATGTCTGTATTTGGGACTAACCACGGCACAACTGTCTCCTTTGTTTGATTTGTTAAAGGGAAATTCTGATTTGAAGTCGCCTCGCACATTGACCCCTGAGGCACGTCAGGTGCTGGAGGAGGTTCAGTGAGCTGTTTCTGCTTGCCAAGTTTATCACACTGACCCCTCTGTTAATGTCACTGTTTTTATCACCACTCCAGATTTGCATCCCACAGGCATCATTGGCCAATGGAGTGACAAATGGTCTGATCCCTTGCATGTCTTGGAATGGGTCTTCCTGCCTCATCAGCCGCAGAAGACAGCAACCGCATTGTTTGAGCTGATTGCTCGTTTGATAATCAAATGCCAGAAACAGTGTTTGCAAATGATGGGTGCGGATCCCGCAAAGATCGTACTCCCAGTACAGTGGAAGGACTTTGACTGGAGCTTTGCAAACAGTATTTCTCTGCAAAGTGCTCTGGAAAATTTTTCAGGGCAGATCGCTTATCATCTGCCCAGCCACAAGCTATTGCAAGTGGCCAAATTCATAGATTTCTTTGTGGCCCCAAAATAGTCAGGAGCCAGTGCAAGGACCCACCGTCTTTACTCACAGTTCTGGAAGAACAGAGAAAGCCGTTGTTACTTGGAGGGATGGATCTGAGTGGCAGGTTCTGGAAGATCATGAGGATGGGTCAGCCCAATTGGTTGAATTGAGGGCAACTGTCATGGAATTTCAAAAATTTTCCCAGGAACCTTTCAATTTGGTTACGGATTCTGCCTATGTGGCCAACATAGCACAGCAAGTGGGTTATTCAGTTTTGAAGGAAGTCTGCAATGTTACTTTGTTTCATTTGCTGAAGACCCTGTGGTGTGCCATTCAGGCCCGGGTTCATCCATACTACGTTCTGCATGTGAGGAGTCATACCAGTTTTCCAGGGTTTGTAGCAGAAACGAACGCGAGGGCTGACAAGTTGGCTAACCCAGCGTGGGTAGCACCTCAACCTGATACACTCACGCAGGCCAAGGCATCACATGTTTTTTTCCATCAGAACACACATACCTTGCAGAAGCAGTTTCAGTTGATGCCAACTGAGGCCAGTGACATTGTCGAATCATGTTGTTAAGATAGGGTTAAGAATTTCTGTGACCACAAAGCTGGGGAATAGAACCTCAGCTCCACTGCAATCAGGATGTGCTTTCATTGTTCCAACCAAATCAAGTATGACTTTGTCTGGGTAATCGGGGTGGGGAGGAAGGATTGGCTACGTATTTTAGAAATAAAGCTATCCTCTACTAAGTCGGGTGAAACTGTACATAAGCATCATAAGATAGATCGTTACAATTGTAACGATTGTTGGTAGCTGATGGTGATTATTATCTTAAACTAGAATCATGAGAATCATAAAGGAAGATATTTACCAAAATTCATGCTTGGGTGTATACAATAGAACAATGGAGGTTTAATGTTTAACATAGAGTTATGTAATGAAATGGTATAATACGGGGCCCCTTTTGGGCCCTCATTGGAGTTGGATTTGGGTTTGTACCCCAGCTCCCAGAGCTCTCATTAATAAAGCACCCACGTAATCATCTCCCTGATTATGTGTTTCCCTCGCTAACAATGTGATGACTGTATTGTGCTTGCTGCACCTTTGCTGGCAGGGGTAAACCCCAGAGGCCTTAGAGCCTTGGAGCTTGGGCAGACTGATGTCACCCAAGTTGCCATGTTTGGCTGGCTCAAGTATGTGCATGTCACTGTAGACACCTTCTCCTCTGGAATGTGGGCTTCTGCTCACACTGGAGAAAAGACCCGCAATGTCATTGCCCACTGGAGACAGGCCCTTGCCATTCTAGGCATACCTTCTGGTCCTGCTTACGCCTCGCAGAAGGTGCGGCAGTTCCTACAGTTGTGGGGTGTGTCACAGAAATTTGGTATCCCTCATTCTCCAACTGGTCAAGTTATTGTAGAATGTGCTCATGGTACTGTAATGCTGGTTATTCAAAAATAAAAACGGGTAATGCAGGGTGAAACCCCGCACAGTCGGTTGGCAAAAGCTTTGTATACCATCAATCACCTTACGGTGCCGCAGAATTCTAGTAATCCTGTCATTTTGAACCACCACCTTTCATTACAGTCTTTGGACGAGACGCATCAGCCTCAAGTGAAGGTTCAGGTATGGAATTTAGTTACCAAAAAGTGGGAAGGTCCCTATGATCTTATAGTTTCGGGGCGTGGGTATGCATGTGTATCCACAGATACTGGGGTACTCTGGGTACCTGCGAAGTGTGTTTGTCTGGACCTGTGACCGCAAAGGCAAAATTCAGGAGATAGGCAAACTGGAAACTGTGACCCAAATGAAAGGAAGCTAGTGGATGAATCATGAAGTGACAGCTCAGATGCAGACAATGCGAATGATCACTCTGATGGTCCCTCCACAAGCAGACACTCAACATTGTTCATTTTTCTTTTTCTTTTATTTTTAATGGAACAAGGGTGAGATGTTGCCCTGATCTTTTTCAGCCTTCTGATGTTTGCATTTGTCTAGTGGAGTTTCTCACAGATTTTCAGGTAAACAAAGTGATGTTTACATTCCTCTCTTGAGGAGGGACAATTGATGAACTTCTAGTTTGACCAGTGGGGTTGGAGAGGTGGCAACCTCATTGTCCAATCCCTGGTCATTGTCCAAAATCTATATAAGTCGAAGCAGGAAATAAACTTCCCTCTTTTTGCCCTGACGACTTGACTGCATGTGTTTCATTTATTTTGTGTCCTATAGTGACACAAGACCATCTCTACTCCAACAGAACTACATCTGCAGCTCCAGGAGGGCTTACTTTGGACTGCTTCCAACACCCTGACCCACAGCGTGTCAGGTTGTATTTCTGACTCTGTCAGGGTTTCTAGGATTCTTTTGTTTGTTTGTTTTGTTTGCTTGTTTTTTGTGCTACTCCATTTGTATTCTTAATATTTTTAGTAAAGAACTGTTATTCCCATTCCCAAATCTTTGCCTGAAAAGCCTTTAATTGCAAAATTATAATAATTTGGAAGGGTGGGGATTTAAATTCTCCATTCCAAGGGAAACTCCAGCTTTCCCTGGCAGACACCTGTCTTCCCAAACCAAGACACCAAGGTATTTAAGAAACACTGATGTCATGCTTCTGGACAATAGTGCCTTCTGATATTAAAAAAAAAGAAAAAAAAAACAAACAAAAAAAACCCAAACAAACAACAACAAAAAAAACCAAGCACTATACTTTTGTGGCTTTAGAACAAAGAATAAATACTTTCTGTGATATAGGTATACATGCTCAATTTTTCTTTGTTCATGAAGTATGGGGGCCTCCTTAGTGTCTTTGGGCAGTCATTGCCCAGTGACTCAGGTATGACATACTGTTCTTGATTGCAACAGATTGTTCTAGTTTTGTGTGGCCATTTTGTGTTTGCCAGGTCTGAGTAATTCCAGGCTAACATGCTTAAATACAAACAAGATGTAATCTGCAAGGATTTTTCTGCAGGTTATTTACACCAGCTTTTCCAAAAGTGCCTCTTGCATGTGCCATTTAATTTAGAAATATTTCAAGCAACTCTACATGGTACTGTCACTGTAATGTTGGGAAAAATAAAACTGTCTAATGCTGTAATTTCAGAATTAGAAAGTAGGCATTACTTAATTTCAATGTTGGGTGCATGGGGGATCACTCCTCCTAACAGACACAAACCCAGCTATCTAACACACATATTCATTACATTTCTCAGAACTCATGCATCTATGCTAAATATTTCTCTGTGAAAGGAATAAGAAGGAGGTGTTTTTACAAACTGTGGGCCTGATGGTAGATATCTCGGAGAGGGTTTCCTCACCCGAGATTTAGATTGTTTAAAGTCCTTGGCCCTCTAAAAGCCCTGAGTGGCATTGGTATAAAAAAGCAGTCTTCAAGGTTTGTTTTCAGGTTTCTCGTGTTGTTTATTATTTGATATCTCAAAATTTTCTCTGCTCCCAGCCGAGGTCTGGACAGCAGCTGGAACACGAGGTGACTGCCCCCCAATCGGACGTTCCCTTACATTTATACAGATAACTACGTGTCGGTTATTTACTATTTTGTACCAATACCTAGTGCCCACACAATTACCTACTAACCGTAAATGATCCATGACATAAACTGCTTTCAACACTCTGTCCTCTGGGCTCAGCCCATCCTCCCCCATTTTTTGTTTCTCAAGAAGTCCTTTCAGTACCTAGTGTGTTTTTTCAATACTAGCTTGTCCTGTGGAGTTACCTGGAATTCCTGTGCTATGCTTTACTCTCCAATGAGCCAAGAAGTTTTGGGGTTGTCAGGCTATATATCCTGACCCATTGTCCGTCTTGATTTCCTGAGGCAGGCCCATATTGGCAAAACAGCCTCACAAGTGTCGAATGACAAAATGAGATCCCTCGCTTGCCATGGGAGTGGCCCAAACCATGGCAGAATAGGTATCTACTATTACATGAATGCGCTTGAAATGACCAAAAGAAGCATAAATAGTCACATCAGTTTGCCATAACTGCAAAGGCCCAAGACCATGAGGGTTGACACCAGGACCCAATCTGCCAATCATACCTTGGCATTGCGAACAAGTTGTGACAATTCCTTGGTCATCCTGTAATGATATTCCAAATTGTTTCTGCAAAACTTTTTCACCTTGGTGAAAAAACTCGTGAGCCCTTCTGGCTTGACCAAATTTATTGATGTTGGGAGAGGCAGACGCCCAAAGTGGCGCCACCAATTGGATGGCCTTCTCGGTCCCCAGGGCTAGACCTTCTACAGGTTGCCTTGATAGCCAAGGCAATTCTTTGACTAGTTGATGCAAAGAAAAAAGCTTATGTGGAGGAAAATGAGTGTTAATGAGACCTGGAAAGTTTAACAATGCCCACTGACAGGTGTCGGAATTCTGTAATGACCATGGCAAGCAGTCCTTTGTTAATGGAAGAATATTTTGAGGTTCCATTCCTGCAATTTCCAATGTGCGTTTCCATGCGTTGATCACAATTTTTGCTATAGCTTCCATTTGCATGGTCACAAATTTGTTCAAATTAAATGGTAAAAACACCCATTCCAAGATTTTTAGTGGTTGTTTAGCTTGGCTGTCCTACTGCATTAGTATAGCCATCATGTGTGCTTGCTTATTCAGCACAGCTACGGACAATGGCAAAGCAGGTGATTAGCGATCTGCAAAGGAATTACCCATTTTCGTGGCATTTTGTGTCAAAGCCTTCTGCTGCTTTTCAGTTAGTTCATGCAGCTAATTGGCCTCATTACCCCCACTCAATAATAGCATTAGGGGCTCAAGGTCTTCATTAGTTATGCCACAGGTGGTACAAATCCACTGTATGTCTCCAATTAGCTTTTGAGCATCTGTCAAGGTCCAAATTTCTGTAGAAATAGTTAAATTTTGGGGCCAAATTTGGGCTTCAGTGATAAGCATTCCCAAATATTTACATGGGGCCTGTTGTTGAACCTTTTTGGGGCAATTTGAAGACCTGCTGTCTGCAATTGTTGCTGTAAGGCAGGTAGCAGGTTTTCAGCCTCCAAGTGTTCTCCTGCTATCAGAATATCATCAATGTAATGATAGATAAGATACTGTGGTGAAACCAATCCTCCGCAGCCCCCCCGGGGCTAGCTCAGTTTCTTGGGAGGCTTTGGGGGAATATTTCAGGGACAGGGCAAAAGATCCAAAAGAGGCTCTTACCCCCAGGATTGATCCAAGACGTTTATTCCAGAAGGGGAAACGAGGGCAGGAGGCCCAGAGGGCAAGAGGGCCAGAGGGCAAGAGCGCTGGAGGGCAAGAGGGCTGGAGGACAAGAGCCAGAGGGCAAGAGGAAGAACAGGGCCTTATCAAGGCTCTCGCTCAGGGAGAGATGGCTGGACCTCAGTCAATTGGGTCAAGAAAGGAAGGAAGGGTCAAACTACATGGTTACAGGCTTCAGGGGTCCTGGGGAAAAGCCATTCCCAAGAGAAATATAACACTGTGGGTTCTGTTTTCTCGGTGGTGCTAGTGCCCAAGTAACATACAGTTGACACATCATTAGAGAGTTTCTCATCCCTTACAGCAAAATGGTCCATTGATACCTCTTTGCTGGTTCTGCCTTATTAATGGATGGTACTGAGAAGGCAAACTTCTCACTGCAGTCCTCATGCAGAGGAATTGTGAAAAAACAATCTTTTAGGTCAATAATAACAGTTGCCAATTTGCAGGTAACATTGCTGATGAGGGTAGACCAGCCTGCAGGGGTCCCATATCCTGCATTACAGAATTAATGGCTCAAAGGTCATGCAATAACCTCCATTTTCCTGATTTTTTTAGGAATTGTAAAAATAGGTGTGTTCCAGGGGCTCGTAGAGGGTATTATATGCCCCTTTCCTAACTGCTTATCAACCAATTCTGTAACATGGGCAAGATTTTCTTTGGTCAGTGGCCATTGATCAATCCATGTGGGGGTTTCTGTTAACCATTTCAATTTTAGGATTGGATGCCCCTCAATGGCAGCTGCTAAAAACCCTCATTAGTAAGGCAGAAACCCATCTGGCTCAATGCATCTCATCCCAGTAGCCACATTGTTGCATTCATCCCTTAAGGTCTCACCTGGCCACAAACATGTGCTTCATTATGAACCCACACTGTCAAAAGTGTTTCACTAATTTGAGTCATTTGCAATCCCCTCACCCCCATAACTGGTGTTTTGAGGGTATTCAGGGGCCATTCAGCAGGCCATGCAAATGAGGGCACGATGATGACATCTGAACCTTTGTCTGACAATGTTTCTTTTATCATCAGGGTCCTCCGTGGGGTTGCTGAAAGGTAATAGGTTTAATTGGTTTTGTTTTCAACAAGGGTACAGTAATCATCACTTGAGGAGTTCCTGTTGACCGAAAACCTCCATCCCTCCTTACCATAACCCCTTGTTTAGAAACTTGAGCCTTAAAAGGAATAAGCTGTGCCAGTCTGGTTCTTTTTGGAATATGGATAGGTGATCTCAGTGTTTGCACCATGATTCCAATATTGCCCACATAATCTGCATCAATTAGTCCAGGCAAAACAAAAATGCCTTGCTTCGATGTGGATGATCTCCCTATCAGTAGGGTACTAAGTCCATGTCCTAAGGGTCTATTTGCTGTAGATGGAACTACCTGTACATCAGTATTGTTAAGGGTTAACTCAATTTTGGTTTCAAGATCCATTCCTGCACTTCCTGGGGTTGCTGAGTTGAGGATATCCAGGCAGCCTCCTGGTTTTAGGATTGCACTTCTGTCGTTGCATGTCCCCCCTTCACGCTCAGTCTCTCATTTCCCAGCGGTGTTCTGTCTTTCTTATGTCTGGACCTGCATTTGCTGGCTCAATGCCCAAACTTATCACATCTGCTTCAGTTTCTCAAAGAACCAGTGGACGTCACTGTTGCTTTACTTTTCTTCACAGCTCTGTATTGAGCTTTGATATGACCTGTCTTCCCGCAGTTGAAACATTTGATGCTGTTACCTTTTCCTTATTGAACCAATGGCCTGAGAGCTTCAGCCAAACATGTGGCTTTCTCCTCTGGAGTCCCAACACGAGAGCGGGCCTATATCATATCGACTAAGGTCGCAGAGCATGGCAGCGAATATATAATTCTCTTGCAGGTGGAATTTGAATTTTCTGCAGCCAATTGCATCCCTAGTGTGGCTTTAACATCTGGAGACATTAATAAAGGTCTCTGTTGCCTCTTGTCTAATTGTGGCATAAGATGGTGTTGGAAGACCCATGTAGGGGACGCCACAGAATGTTTCCCTTTCCAACTTCTGAGACTGTTGTAAGATCACAGCATTTAGTCTAGCTTGCACTTGGGGGTCAGAGAAAGCCCCTTCTCCCAAGCATCATATCTTGAGTAGCAAACTATCTGGAGTCGCCCCGAGGAAGTGAAAGATTCTTTGTAACTGCAGCTTCCACTCCCTGTTTCCAATCTGCTTGCCACAGTAGTATCTGCGTGGGTTTTAAAAGGTGCCTGCCAGCTTTTTACAGTCAAATGGGACCATTAACCCACTAGTAAATATGTGATTTAGTAATGTCTGCAGATAAGGATTCATCAAACCATATTGCATCATCGCTTTTTGCCCTTCTCAGGTGTGCTTCCAATCCAGCAGTGCCCAACTGATATTGGTTTGGGTTACCGGGGGCAGAGATTACCAGGAAAGCTTGCAGAAGGAACTCTCCTTCAATCAAGGCGTCTCATATGATCCCTCGCCACTTCTGCATAGGATCATGACCATCTTTGGAACTGAGATGACTCAGGAACTTCTGTTCAGGACTTGCTCTCTGTTTTTTTTTCTCTGCAGCTGTTTTTTCTGCCTTTAATTGCCTCAGTGCTGTGATAATCACCTTCCACATTGTGCTCAGTTTTTTAGTTTCTTTTAACCCATCACTTACAGCTTCCCAAAGATCAGTTCACAGCCTGTCCCATTCAAGGGTATCAAATATGCTCCTGGGGGTGGCAAAAAATCCTCTCTTTCGACCCCGTTTTAATAACCTCTTTAAGACCTCTGGGTCATCTTTATTTCCTTTCTTTGAAAGTATATGCTGGAGGTAAAGTTGTGGGTCCCTTTTGAGAGGTCGGACTGAGCTATGACACGTCCACACTGATGCAGTGATCAATGTCGTACTGACATTTATTGTTTGTGCATTCATATTTATCCTCTTACAACTTTATTGACATTACAAGGTACACAAAGAATGTACACATTTGCCACCTTAAGGTGGCTACTGTTTTAGCACCATACATCTACATGTGAACACCCGTTAGTACCCGAAATACCTTAAGAAAGAGAGGTGAATTTTTGCTGCGCCGCAACCTGAATTTCCACTGTGCCACAAAGGCCCACAGGTCCCGCAGACCCAAGGAGCCCACAGGCCAAGGGGCCCAGTCTGGAATTGCTCACACCTCATTCCAAATACAAATCATGTCCTCCATCTCTTAGAAACTCTGCTACATGGAGGAGATATAATGTAGCTTGCTCCTCCTTGGCCAAAGCTTTCTCCATTCTCCAGCCCTGGTCCCTCACCTGTTCTCAGTGTACCAACTGCAGCATATTGGGTCTTTTCTCCAGAGCCTTTTTCCCAGAAGGGTCCTTTCTCCCGACTCTGAGTGGATCCGCACCTGACTCCCCCTGCTGCGGCCGGCCGCGGTGGCCTCCGACCGGGACTCCTGCCTTTTTTCTCAGCAGCACCCCCTTCACACTCCTTCTAAGTTCAAAGAGTCCAAAGAGTTCTGGGTCTGCTTCAGTATCACATGTTCTTCTATCACGTCATGGAGTTCACCAGTATGGAGGAGTTCAGGACCTCTGAACACACAATCAATATGATTGAGAAGAAGCCATTTATTGTTTACATCAAGCTACAGTTATAAATTCTAAGCTGCTTGTTCACGCAGTCACGCATTATTTGATTGGTTCTTCCACCTTGTCCACACGTCCAGCATGCACCCCTCAGGACACCTAATTGGTCAAATTCCATCGTCACGTTGGGCTTCCTTCATCTAGATTCTGCATTCTTGGTCTTTGGTTTCTCAGGCTCTTCATTCTTAATTTAGCCCTGTTTTTGTCTCAGTAACCTTGATGAATTCCTGAGAGTCCTGATAGCAATAACTACAGGTGGTTTGGTAAAAATACTTACAAACAGTTTGGCTGGTACACAGGAAGGCCTAAGTTATTGTTGTGGTTTAAAAACAAACCAAGTGAGAGGCTCTAAGTCAGAAATAAAATTTAATCAGAAGAAAAGGAATAAAATAAAATAAAATAAAAGCAACAATACAAAAAGAAAAAAAAAACCACTGAGAGTCAGAATACAACCTGATCAAGGTGATGGAAACAGTCCAAGCGAGGTGGTCTTCCTGAAGCAGTGATCTCGTAGAAAGGTCTGGTAGCTCTGGTCCTCTGGCAATCCAGTGGATGAGGACTGCTTCTACTGTCCCAAATCCCAGCTTATATGCAGGTGAGAATGCTTGGCTCCTCCCCATGGGCGGAGCATCTCATAATGGGATACAGGAGGTCCTTGATGGCCCATTAAAGAGAGATAACTCCCGGAGGGAGTTATCTATGAGTCATGCACAAGGCATTGATGGGCCATTAACCGAAGATGGTGATAGAATACATCCTAAACTACAACCCAGGACAGTTATGCAGATACATTGCTACACCTTGGATACTCCAGCTTAATAATCAGCTTGCGGGGAAGATACACTATTTTGAAGTCATGTTCCTAACTGATATTAGTAAGGTTTTTAGGCAATTTTGTAGGTATTTTAGGGAAATTCAGTCAAGGCTTGAGGCTCTGGCCAAGCCCTAGCCCTGGCTGACTGGGGATTATACCATCAGACACAGGTGTTTCTGCACTAAAAGTTTAATCAAGTCACTTTGACTTGCTGATTTAATATTAAAAAAGCTGGAGGCCCTTTTGAGTTAAACTTGGAAGTCTTTCCTGGGAAAGGGTCTCCAAGTCTTCACTATAACTTCACACTCTGTGTGATGTTAAAGTTTTTAGACAATTTTACATTGTTTCTCAAGGTCTTATCTGTTTAATCACTGTCTCCATTCATGGGAAGGAGACGTGTGTGGTTACCAGTTACAGGGTGTTTTCATGTATCCCCCTGTTCATAGGAAAGATACTGCTTTTGTGAGGAATGGAGCTTGTTTGGTTTGGGTGGTGGGCCAAATATGTTATAATGTTAGAAGAGTTTTGTTTCATGGTTCTTGTTTGTATAAAACAAAAAAGAGGGAATAGTGAGAAGAGATGGGATGGAGTTGAGCTGTGGGCTGTGGGATGTGCCTGCAGAAGCACATGGCAGCACAGAGGGGCTTGTCTCCACCTGACATAGCGGGGAGGAGGTGTCACGCAGAAGACCCCTGCAGAGAGGACCCTGCCAGAAGCTGTCAAACACCTGAACAGTGAGTAATCACCCCTTATAAGGACATTAAGAAAGCACGTTGCTGACATGGCAACATGAGATAGGTCCCATAGTGAGAATTACCATATAAAGTAATACTGTTGTCTTGGTTTAGGGCAAATTTGGGAGGAAACTTCCAAAGGGGTCTGTAACAATGGGTCCCTAAATTAATAGGAGGCTGGACAGAGCAGACGACACGTCTGAACCAATGTGGTTATCATGTCACTCTCGCCTTTATTGTTTACAGCAGTGACTTTTATACATTCACAACTTAGTTGACATTACAGGTCACACAAAGTATGTAAACAATCTCTGTCTTAAGATGGTTAAAGTATCAGAGCTACAGTTCTGCATATAAAACCTCATTATTGCCTAGAACATCTTAATGTCAGAAGGGAAGTTTTACTGCGTCACAACTGGGAATTTTTCCTGCGTCATAGAGGCCAACAGGCCCTGTGGGCCCCTTGGGCCCACAGGCCTTAGGACTCAGTCTGGAATTGCTCACCCTCCAGTAAATCATATCTTCACTCTTCGCAACAGGGGTCCCTCCAGAAAAGCAGATTCAAGTGCTTCGTCCCCCAGCTGGTTTGGGAAAAAGATTTCCTTGGAGAAAAGTGAAAAAGACCTGTTTATTTAACAAGCAAAGTATTCACAAGAATAAAAAACTATAACGTGAGCACCGTGAATTGGAGACAGATGCAGAACACAGTAACTCCTGAGTTCTGAGCAACAGCCTGATTTATTGTACCAAGCTCCCTTTTATGGTGAGTTTGAATTTCCCAGGCTTGGAAAGCCTATTGGTTGGGAATCTCTGCATCACCCAGATCTCTGGCCAGTGGTGTGTCTGCATCCAGGGCCTGGATGGGATTGGCTGAGGTCTTTGTTCCCCTAGGGACTTCTAGAACAAGCCAGGTCAGCTGAATCGGGTCTGTTATGATCAGACTTATTATGTCTAGCTGTAAACCAGCTGTACATTGCTACAAAAAAATGAATAATATTAAACAGTTGAACCTCTTGCTGTTCTGAAGAGATGGCAAATTCAGAAAGTCCTTGTCGTGGGGTGTAGCTTGGCTTGCTCAGTCTCTTATCAGTCCCTCCTGAGCTGGTGTGAGCTCCCGCTGCTTTTCTGGGTTTTCAGTCCAGAGCAGGGTTGATTAGTTTCAAGACAATGAAAAGTCATAGTCCAGGGAACTTCTCTGCCTCAGCTAGCTAAAAAAAAAAAAACAAAACCTAACTAAAAAGCAAAGAAGAGTTCTCTCCTGCTGTCCATGCTGCAGACAACACAGTCCGTGAAGAAGAATGTGTGGAAGCAAGTGCAGTTTCTGAAAACAAACTGTGCACTTCTTTTTCCCCCCTTTTGCTCTTGGAACAAGCCTAAAGGTACAGAACTTAATATCCAGCATAAACAGAACAGATGATTGGGGATACAAGCATTATAAAGTCATCCTAGGACAACTGCACTGAAAAAGTGGATGAAACCAGCTTGTTTCTTTGAATAAATGATTGAGATTCCCTGCTGGTCTCAGTCTGTGACTAAGTTGTTCACAGGTACCCGCAGACAGTAGTGGGGGGGGGGGGGACTAGAGGAAGGACGGAATAAGTCCCTGGATGAACTGGTAAAAAAGATACAGCAAGTGTATGTAAAAAGGGGTGAGGAAAAGATAAAAGCAAAGGCAATTGTTCCATTGCACCCCTACACCCAAGTAGGAGTTTCCACATAAGAAAAAGTTTCAGTTTCACCCCAGAACTTCTAAGGAAGAAGAGCCAGAAACTTCTATGCTCCTCACACCATAATTGGCCCAGTGCCAGCACAGAGGAACCTGTTGGATCTTTGAAATGTACCTCAAGACTTGTAGCTGTTTCTATTGGGCAGCTTGCCAAAAAAACCCTCCTTGATCACTGTATATTTAAGAAAGAGCATGGAGTCTCTTGGCGCTTTTTGGGGTGTCTTAGCAGGTGCGAGGGACTTCCCTGCACACGGTTTTGCTCTTTTGTTTGTATTGTTTGTTATTTTCTCTTTAATTAAAACCTTTTTGCTTTTCAAAACACACCTGATCAGCCGTCTTGCTAATTATTATTAAGCCATTTCTGGGAGGTTGATGGTCAACCCTCAGAGCTTGATACACCTTTGTGGGGCTCACACAGAATTGTACCAGGTGATGGCAGAGTTTTTACGGCCCCAGAGGGATAAACCATAGGACCCAAGGGGTCCCCCAGGATAAAAGAGATGGGATCAGCCACAAGGAAGTGGCAGAAGCATTCCCACCTCAGCAGGGGAGAGCCAACCCAAACAGTGATTGGGAAAGAATCAGTGTGCTCTTGGCAGGGCAGAGGGACACTGGAAGCAGGAATGTCTGCAGAGACAGTGGGATCCTCAAGAGGAGGAGGTCCAGTGGATAATGGAAATGGATTGTTAGCAGTATCAGGGAACCACCACACTGGAGCCCTTGCTTACTTTTAAGGTGGATCTGGATCCAGAGGAGGTGTGTTTCCTGGTAGACACAGGGGCCTCTCAAGCCACTTTGAATTTTATTCCTAAGAAGGGAAAATTGTCAAAGAGATCTTTGATTATTCAAGGGATGAGTGAAAAGGATGAGGTGGTGTGTTTTATTCAACCACTATTAGTAGATGTGAGGAATAAGTTTGAAATGCATGAATTTCTGTTTGCTCCTAATTGTGATAGTAATTTACTGGGAAGGCATTTCATGGCTAAAGTGGGAATACAAATTAGTATTGTGAAAAATGATACAGAGATTAACACTGTGATAACTGTGTAAAATGTCTGAGAAGGCTTAGGCTGAAATAAACCCAGAAGTGTGGGCAGCTCCAAGGAAATACGGAAAATTAGATATAGAGCCTCTCCAAAATACTTTGAAGCAACCAGGACAAGTGGTGTCTAAAAAGCAATACCCTCTTTCAAGGGAAAGAAGGAGGGGGTTACAGCCTGTCATTGAGTCCCTGCTAAAGGCAGGTCTTTTGGAGCCATGTATGTCTCCCTGTAACACTCCTATCCCACTGGTTAAGAAACAGGATGCAATCTACAGGATGGTGCAGGATGTAAGAATGATAAATGAAACTGCCAAACCAAGGCACTCCACAGTTCCGGATCCCTATACTATCCGGAATCAAATCTATTCTTCACATAATGGATTTGAAAGATGCTTTCTGGGGGTGTCCGAATACTGAGGACAATAAACAGTATTTTGCCTTTTACTGGAAACAGGAAGAAGGAGGGAAAATGGTAAAACAACAATTGGCATGGACAATCCTCCTGCAGAGATGTACAGTCACTGGTTTTGTTTGGACAAGCCTTGCAGAAAATATTAAGAAGATATTACTCCACCCATAGGAGTTCAGTTGTTGCAGTACATCCATGATTTGCTTTTAGCAGGGGAGCAAGAAAAGGTGGTTGAAGAAGCTACTGTGAAGCTGCTTAATTTTCTTGCTAAAAAGAGACTAAAAGTGTCTGAAAAGAAGGCGCAGCTGGTAGATATAAAGGTTAAGTATTTGGGATACATTTTGACTGGAGGGTTACAATGTAGTGATCCAGAAAGAATACAAGGAATTTTACAAGTACCATTACCCCAGACTGAAAAAAAAAAAAAAAAAAAGTTAAGGCAGTATTTAGGGTTGGTGGGGTACTGCAGAGCATGGATTGAGGATTTTTCTGTTTTAGCCAGACCTTTATATGACTTTTTAACCCAAAACAGTCCTAATGTTGTGTTATGGACACCAGAAAGAGAGCCAAGCTTCAGAAAATTAAAAGACAAATTTGTTAATGCCCCAGTCTTAGCTCTTCCAGACTCAGAAAAGGAATTTGAGCTATATGTGGATTTTAAACAAGGCCATGCTAAAGGAATTTTGGTACAAGAACATGGGGAAACAGGGCAGCCTGTTGCTTATTTTTCTAAGCTGTTAGACCCAGTGTCCAGAGGCTGGCCTCATTGTCTGCAGAACTGTGCAGCCACAGTCTTGATGACAATTGAGACCTGAAAACTGACAATGGGAGGATATCTGAGTGTTAAAGCTTCACATTAAGTTAAAGTTTTTTTTAACTGAAAGAGCCTCTAAGTGAATGACCAGTGCTCAGTTATTACAGTATGAATCTTGTTTAATGGAATTGAAAAGTGGGGAAGGGTTTAACTCAGCCTTCTGTCTGAATGGCCCTGAAGTGGGGGCCCAGGAAAAAAAATCCATGACTGCATTCAAGTGATAGATCTCCAGACCCGAGTTGGAGAAGATTTACAAGACACTTCCTGGCCTCAGGGAGAAAATGTGTTTATTGATGGGTTTTCAAGGGTGGTAGAAGGGAATCGATTTACAGGATATGCTATCGTTAATGGAAGGGAATTAAAGGAAGGGGGGAAGTTGAGCGCCCACATGGTCAGCTCAGACGGCAAAGCTGTATGCGCTTGTGAGCGCCTGTGAATTATATCTGGACAAGATAGTGAATAGTTTTACTGATTCTAAATATGCATATGGAGTGATACATGCATTTGAGAAATTATGGGAAGAAAGAGGTTTATTAACCTGCAGAGGAAAAACATTAACTCATGAGAGCTTAATTTCTCACCTGTTGGAGGTGATGAATTTACCAAAAGGGGTGGCAATAATCCATGTTGGGGGCCACCAGGCAGGGTGCTCAGAGGAGGCAATAGGTAACCGACTGGCTGAGGAAGAACCTCGGAAAGCTGCATTGTTGCCAGAAATCTCCAAGATCCTCCCCTTGCTCCCAGTAACTTCACCGCTGCCAGAGAAACTGTCTTTTCCAACAGAGGACCTTGAGATAATTAAAAAGAGTGAGGAAGAGGAAAAGGGGATAATTGGTTTACAAGGAATGGTAATGATGCCTTAAGTTTTAGCTTTCATATTTTCCAGATTCTGAACTGCAACTTCTCAGTGTGTTTCTCAGGGCTTTCGCCAGCGCTCCCTGGCTAGCTCAAGCACTGAGTTCACAGTAGAGGTATGATTCAGTGTTCTGGAACACTTCTTCAGTCCTGTGAGTCCTTGCCTCGACAGCAGCATGAACAGTAGCGAGAAATAAAGGATGAACTTCGGTAGGAGACTTCAACTGGGTTTTATTAAATCCACGTGACTTATTTCCATCCAGGAGTCAGCCTGCCTAAGCTGTCTGGACTTGCTGGTTTTCACCTTAAATATGGGAGTGGGGAAGTGGGGAGGATACAGCTTGGAATCAATTCAGAATGAGAATGGAGTGACCCCGAACTTGAATGACAACCCATAGAACAAATCAAGAAACAAAGGGGGGAGGAGAACCGGGACCTTACCAATCACTCGACCTCCTCACTAGAACCTTCTGGACACTAGGGCAAAGCTGCAGAGTGATGGACAAGACCCTTAATTTTGAGTGACATCTGACAATCACTGGGGTAGACCAAAAGGGGTTTAACATAGGAGAACAAAGAGAAACCATTCTGAAACAGTATGAAACAAGGAACAAATACAAAAAAAAAGTAAAACTCCAAAACACACCACTACACTGTACTGCATTAGTATATAACTCTGAATGTCATATAAAGTGGTAGCAAGTTCTCCTCACAGTTAAGTTAGACAAAACAATCCTTTTCCAGCCTGAGAACCAAGGACACCATTGTAGCTTCAGGCCCAAAAAATATAAACAACAGCAAATTGAGGAGAGCAATCTGGGAGGATGGAGCTTCATAACCTGAAGGTGTAATTGGACAATTAACCCTATATGTAAATGTACCAAAACTTATAGAAGTCTAAAAATGTGTGACCCTAGGTAGCCTTTCAAGACATCAGTAAACAGTGGATACTAAAAGCTCTGGCCTTACAGTTATTAAAACAACTTAATGAGGGGAGTCATTGGGACTCTCAAGGATTGGCAGAAGCCTTCCTCAAAATGTATGTTGCTGTGGGTCTTTTTACTGTGGCAAAGTTAGCTATTTAGGGTTGTTTGATTCATGCTTAAACCAATAAGAGGGTTACAAAGAAAATTGCCAGGGGAGGGAGGCCTTGGGATGTACTTCCCTTCCAAAGATGCTGGGTGGATTTTACCAAAATGCCCCCAGTGGCAAGGTTTAAATATCTTCTGGTAATACTTTGTCAGCTAACAGGGTGTCCAGAAGTATTTTCAACTGTTTAAGCAACTACAGGATCAGTTATTAAGGTATTTTTGGAATAAATAGTTCCAAGATATGGGGTTGTGGAAGCAATAGATTCAGATAGGGGAACCCATTTTACAGGAAAAATTCTTCAAGGGTTTATGACTGCTTTAGAAATACAACGGAACCTCCATACTCCTGGCACCCCCAGAGCTCTGGCCAGGTTGAAAGAATGAATGGAGAAATAAAGAAACACTTTTTGAAGCTGGTGATAGACACTTAGATGCCATGCGTATGGCTCTTGCCACTGACTTTAGCAAGAATAAGGGCCAGACCCAGAGGAGATATTCAATTATCTCCCTTTGAATTGATGCTTGGAATTCCTTACCCTTGTAACTCTCAGCCTAGTGGGGGGATGGAAATAAGTGATGTATATTTAAAACAATGTGTGGCCAGGATACTCTCTTGTGAAACCTCTTCTACAGGAAGCTCAGCTGTCACAGACCCTACCTCTGGACTTTGCTATTCATAAAATCCAACCAGGAGATTGGGTCATAGTTAAGGAGTGGAAGGAAGCACCACTGGTGGTGAAGTGGCGTGGACCTTTCCAGGTGTTACTGACCACAGAAACAGCTGTCACGACAGCTGAACATGAGTGGGCCCATCACACTCGGGTCAAGGTCTCTGAGGCCCCAGAGATTTGAACATCTCAGCTGGAGGAGAAGGACAGGAGGCCCTGATTGACACTCCGCAGGAGGGGACCGGAGCAGTAGTCAGTGTGTTGACATCGGGGGAAGCCTCGTGTGCCTACCCACAGACTGCCTCCTGAAATAGTCTGTATGGGCATCCCTCCTTTCAGATCTCAAGTCATTGGGGGGCTAATCCTAACTGTCATTGCTTTCTTTAAGTTAAGTTGTTTCTGTGCCTTCACTCACCACAGGTGGTGTGGAAGACAATATGAAAATTAGATTAGGAGATTACATTACATGATTAGAATGTTTTTCTTAATAATCTTACCTTTATATTGCCAGTTAGGTTTAGGCCAGAGGTGGGAGAATTGTTTTTTTAGTCCTAGGAGAAGAAGTAACAAAACCCTTTAACCTCAGCAACTGTTGGGTCTGCGGAGGGCCAGGAGGATCTGAAGACTGGGCATCAGTGGCCAGCCCAGTTGAACCTAAATGGTGGGTCAGCACCCTGAGTGAGGTCCATAATGGAACGCGATTTTGGGATGAGGAAAGAAGTCCATGGCAGCTTCATTCTTCTGAAAGAGGCATTTATTGTCTAAATAGAACAGGAGGCGTATATGTGGGAAAAAGCGTTTGTGACTGGACTTTAAATTTGGGTTTAGATTGTTGGACCCCCAACTTCTCTCCTTTTAATTGTTCCAAATATCGAGGCAGATGGAATCAAATGCATGTTAAACTCACTAATGGTAGCTGGGGTAAGATGTTCCTACCATAATTACCAAAGGGATTTTGAAGGCTGTAACACAGTGCAGAAGGACAGATTTGTTCACCACTTATTTTTAATCTACATCTGAGAAAATTACACAAGTAGGGCACGTTGCCCTTGACTGTCAGTGGAAATGGCAACACCAGACCGGAACTCGAACCCTTTTTAATAAGTTCTAGTTCAGATCTAACAAAACAGGTCTGGAATGTAGCTGTAGGTGGAAACCTCATGTGGGAGATTGGAAATGCAAATATTGTGATTCTTGTAGTGAGGCAACTATTGTTGGAGGACCATTAGGCCAAGAAAGCAAGCTATATTTTGATCCACTAATTGATGATGAAAACTGGGAAAGGCCCCTTTGCCAATGGCACCTGGGCTTTGAAAGGGCATTATTGGATTTGTGGCCAACATGCTTATCGCAGGTTGTAGCAGCATGGAGATGGATGGTGGTTGCTGCTACCTCTCCCTGAAAAGCGTCTTTTCTCAAGAAGCCACTTGGGTGGGCACACAAGCAGTCACTCAAGTCCACACTCACACACACCACAGATAAGTCAGCGAAGAAAGACGGGAAGGGTTTCCTGTATAGAATTCCAGTGAGGTTTATTTTGCAGATTCATGCCAAAGGATCCAGGGACAGAAAGACCCAGACCAAAGGAATGTCCAGGGTTAAGTATGGGGGTCGGTAGCCAATGGTCTGAACACAGGGGTGGTACGAGGGCAGGGCAAAGGGCAATGACCTATATGGGACATAAGGGCAGACCATCAGCAATACCACAACCAATGGGGAAACAGGGAAAGGAGAAACCTTCTCAAACTGGGGACATATATGAAAAACAGAGGTGGGCAAGGCCAATAGGCAAAGCAAAACGGAGGTGATGTGGGGGTTTAGCATGAATGTGAAAAGTTTTTTTTCCTAAGGAAGTTATAGCATGGATTGACAGCTTGGCTGACAAATAAGAGTGTTGTGTACGCCTCTGGAGATGCAGTATTAAAGATCCCAAGTAGCTCGCCTCTTTCCTTTTCCAGCTGGAAAGGAGCTAACATAATCTCGTAAGTCAGAAGATCAGGCTGGTCCCCCCGGGGCCAGGCCCAGCCAGGCCTCTGGGGGGGGGCCCTGCTGGTGGGACAGTGGCAGGGGCTGGCCCGGTCCCCTCTCACCTCCGGCAGTGTCCCCTCTCTCCCCAGCTCCTCCGATGGGGAGAGGAGGAGAATTGCAGATCAGCAGTTCTGGCCCTGCACCAGGGGCCACAGCAGCTGTGCTCTTGGCTTGGCTGCCAGAGTCTCTGGTCCGAGGGAGGAGACACATTTGAGAACTTTTCTCCAGAGCTTCAGGGAGCTGATCCAAGTTTGAGTTGCTTTAGATCTGACCAGGGGTGGAGGAGGGTCATCCATCAGCATTCCTGAGCATGCTCCCTCTCCCCCTTCCTCCCCCCACCATCACCTGTGGCCTTGAAGCTCCAGGAGTCAACTGAAGAGGAGAAAAAAAGACTCTGGGCAAAGACATTAAGCCTTTTCCCTCCTGCACTGAAGACAGAGTGATTTAGAATGTAGAGAGACAGCATTGAGACAAAGTCAGTGAAAGAACTCAGATAGACTATTGAAATAAGGGATGGAGGAGGCGGACATTTTTGACCGGACTTCTCTCAATGTGAATTATGGGGAAATGGACTGCTTTTCTAATATCCTAATGCTGCTTGGGGGAATGCAAGTTCTAGACAAAGGGTTGTGTGTATTGATATACATGAAACTTAATGGAGAATTTTGAATAGAATATGTCCCCGGCTCCTGGGAAAGAATAAGGAGGTCTCTTATTTCTTTTGGGATAGAGGCAATTTTAGAGATAGAAGAAAAGAATCCTTTTTTTATACTAGAAAAGCATTCTTAAAACGATACCCCAAACATGCAGAGGCCCATAAGCAGCTTGGGAAACTGTTATATGAGTGAGACTGCACAAAGTCTGCAAAGTTCCGGGCAGCTGCAGATTTGTGACATTGAGAGCCACCAGACCTTTTCTTGTGGCATGTGTCTCCATGAACTCTAGAGAAGCTCCTCTCCCAAGGAGATGTAGGATCATTTTTAAATGGTGGCAACTGACTGAAAATCATAGGTTTTTCTCTGTGTTGAGTGGGAAAATGAACACATTGTGTCGCTGACTGCCCAGTTCCCCGGCAGGGGTATTCTGGGTGCCGTGACCTTCCCAAGTGAGTCGCCCAATGAGAGATGGCCTCAACCCAGGCGGCACAGGCACTCCTCTAGAGTGATCAGCTCTTTTTTGAGATCGCAGAAGCGATCAAGCCTGTCAGCTCTTGCCAGGCTGTGGCTGCCAAAGCAGCTTTCTTCCAGGCAGGGGTTTATGCAGGTGGTGCAGGAGAAACCACAGGAGCCGGGGGTCTTCTTCAGGAGCCTTCTTTATTCTCCGACGACTCTCCGAGGAATGACCCCAAAGGTCTCGGGAGCCGGATTTTTATTCTTAACTCAGGGGGTGGGGTTTACTAAAGCAACCAATAGTGGCGTGGATTGAAAAGTTAGCCAATCCGAGAAGGGATCCAAAAAGAACCAATCAGGATACAGAACTGAGGGGAAGACACAACAACCAATCAGGGGTAAGGTAATTAACATATCAGGAAGTAACTTTAACTGCCAACTTCAAATGACAAGGGGTTAGACAACTAGGTTAGGGAAATTCAAGGGCTAGACACCCTCCATGGGAGAGCCGGGAGCATTGCTCCCTCTGCATAGTCTTTGGGGGCCTCCACAACTCCCCCTTCTTTATTTAATATGAAAACCTTTTTTGAAAATTTTTCCAAACACTTCAACGCACTTGCAAAAGTAACTAAAACAATCAAGATAATAACCAGAACCCATATAAACCCATTGAGGAAGGATGCAAGCCATCCCTTCACTCCCCAGTTTTTGAAAAGATTGTCCGACCATTCCGCGGTCTTTTCCACCTTAAGTTCCTTAACAGTTTTCTGGATCGCTTTAATCTTTGCCTGGATGCTTTCTCCATGGGATGATAGGTTGAAACAACATAGTCCTTCAAATTCTTCACATCCGTGTCCATGGGCTAGCAGCAAGAAGTCAATCGCTGCTCTATTCTGGAGGGTGGCTTTTCGGATCGTTTCCTCGTCCTCAAGGAGGTCACTGAGCACAGCAGATGTCAAATTCGCTTGCTTGCCCATCCAGCACTCCAGGTGTGATAGTTCACCCAATGCTTTTGCTGCAGCTACCCATGGCAGAAATATTGACATGAGTATCTGCTTTTGTCGAGACCAATCGGTGATTTGGCTGTCACAATCCTCCTGAAGGGTTCCCAAATCTCTTTTTCCTCGACCCGAATCTTTTTTCTTGTTTTGCCAATCATGTAATAGTGTGATATTTGGGGCCAAAATGGTGAGTTTACCTAGAGTTCAGGGTCCTCCTTGAAGATGAGCAGGGATCCCTGCCCACACCCTATCCCCACAGATCAGGAATACTCCTTTTGGCAACACTCTGGGGTGTCGAGTGGACATAGAAAGTATGTTCGCGGTATAATTGCACCAATCTTTTCTTTTATAAATTTTGTTATTTGGGGACACACCTTTCCGAAACACCGATCTAGATTGCTCCCTCATTACCCAATCTCTTCTATTTTGTCTGTAGTAAAAATTTAGACAATAAGTGGCTGGGGAAGACCCCAAAAGGTCCAATTCTTGGGGTTCTTCTGGTGCATGCGGTAGGATTCCTGTCCACTCATCCCAGGTGTCCACCGGGTTGGGTGTTTTTCCCGTAAAGGGGTATTCATTTGGCTGCAGTGGGACTCCTACAAGGCAGGTTGACAGTGGATTGTGAGCATTGCCCATGGACAGGCACATACTCTGCTGTTGGAGAGACTTTGCAAGGGTAACCCAAACATTCTCCTGCGGCTGTTTGACGATCCAGGTCTGACTCAACATGACCAGGAAGAGTGTCCAGATTACAAAAAGCATCCGTGCAACGACTATTCGATGACTCATCTTGGCCCTAGGATATTTTACAAATAAAGATTTAAGGTTAGCATCCATCCCTTTAAAATAATTTTGACATTTACAAACTCTTTTAACCTGGGGCCAAGGGAGAGGTACAAGGGATTAGGAACAAGAACAAGGGAACCAGAGTACCCTGGAGGAAACAGGTTTAGGATACAAACTTCCAAGCCTCAAGTGAGGCTCAATTTCTTCTTTAGGCTTTACATCACAGTCTTTTGTAAAGATTTCTGTCTGATCCTTAGCACATAAAAGTACATCATCCATATAGTGCAGAATAATACTGTCTGGGAATCTTTCCCTTATTGGGGATAGTATTGCAGCGACATACCACTGACATATGGATGGACTATTCTTCATCCCCTGAGGGAGAACCAGCCAATGATAACGTTTCAAGGGAGCTTGCCGGTTTAGGGACGGAACAGAAAATGCAAACCGGGGAGCATCCGCTGGATGAAGTGGGATATTAAAAAAGCAGTCTTTGATGTCAATGACCGCAAGTGGCCAGTTCCTGGGCAACATCATGGGGGAGGGCATTCCTGGCTGTAAGGGCCCAAAGTCTTCAATTACCTCATTAACCCTCCTAAGGTCTTGTAGCGGTCTCCATTTATCTTTCCCAGGTTTTTTAATTACAAAGAGGGGGTTATTCCAGGGACTATTTGAGGGAACAATGTGCCCTTTGGACAGCTGTTCCTCTACTAAAATTTCCAGTGCGCGCAATTTTTCCTCAGGTAAGGGCCACTGATCGACCCAAACTGGATGATCTTGCTTCCAGTTGAGCCGGGGGATATCTAAGGCACGCTTTTCAGTGGCCCCTACTAAAAATCCCTGGAATTAATAGTAAGGGTAGCCCCCCATTGGGACAAGACATCTCTTCCCCATAAAGTAATCGGAGCTCTGACTACAAAAGGTCTTACAGTTGCCACTTTACCTTCCGGGCCACTAATGACTACATTCTTCTTGGCCCTCCATGATGTTGCCACTGCACCGATACCAGAAATAAATCCTGAAACTGGTTCCAGCTCCCAGTCGGAAGGCCACTCGGATTTCGCTATGAGGGTTATATCTGCCCCAGTGTCCATCATTCCCAGCCTTCTGATCTTTTCTCCTCTGGAGAACAAAGTACATTTAACTATAGGTTTTCTCACCTCCATTAACTGAACCCATAAGACAGTTGGGTTCTGTGGCACAGTATCTGATAAATCCTCTGGCAGTAGGAATGCTTGAGCAAGAGAGACTCCCACTGGCAAGAAATAAGGATAGTCCAAACACATAGCAGAAATAAAAATCTCCTCTCCTGGCTCTAGAGTCCACACCTCTGGGATTATTGCTAACTCAGCTGGTTTATGAATAGGATTGCCTATGATCAAAATATCAACTGGTCCTCTCAGAGGTGCCCTCCTGCCCGTAGCAATCCTATATATAGAGTCACAGTCAAATTGAACTGATAGGTCACTTACCAGCTCACGCCGGGTTCCCACCTGTATCTTGGTGTGAACCGATTGATCTTCATCCGTGTAGGAACCTCCGAAGCTGATGTCTTCTTTCCGTGAGGAAACTGGTCTTTGCCATCCCCTTCCGGTAGATGAGGGTTGTGACCCAGTGGAGCCGGCTGAAAATTTGTTGTCGTCACGCGGCGCCGATCCGCGCTCGCCCTGGCATTTCCCGACTTCCACCATTTATTAGGATTGCTTTTTATCCAATGAGGATTACGTCGGTGGTCCTCTACTGTCTCTTTCTCGGGACAGTCCGCAATAAAGTGTCCAAATTGTCCACAATTAAAACATCTTTGGTTATCTTTAGACTTGATAACCGCAAAAGCCCCTGACATGCCCTGTGCGATGCCTTGTGCGACTGCCTGTGCAACAGTATTTTCAGTAGAATTATGTTTTACACACGCTTCAATCATCTGATCTATGGTTGGTTCAGGATCAAGAGGTAAGGCTCGAAGAATGGGTTTTGTAGCTGAATTAGCATTTAGTAGAGCCATCTTTACCAACATTTCTTTCCTGGCATCAGCACTTTCCAGCTGTTTTTCTAAAGCTGCCTTTAATCTGTCTACGAATTTGGTAAATGATTCATCTACCCGTTGTTTGATGATGGTGAAACTTTGCACAGGCACATTTTCATCAGGCACCAAAAGGAGGGATGCTTTTGCTGCACTGGCAATTTCCCTCAAGGCTGACTCTGGAATGTCGAATTGTTCAGTAGGTTTTAAATAATTTCCTTCCCCAGCAATTTGTTCTAATATCAAATTAGGTTTATCAAGGTCATTTTGATACGCTGTCACCAGTGTAGCCAATTGTTTTTTCCAATTTCTTTCCCAAAATAGGTATTCTGCTGGGGTTAATAGACATCCAATTATATTTCTGATGTCATGTGGCAACAGCGTATGCGCAGCAAAAGTGGCTTCCAGCAGGTGCCTGAAGCAGTGAGAACCGCGACCATGTTCCTTTGCAGCTTTATTAGGTTCTTTTAACTCGTTAAAAGGCATTGCTTGCCAGGTTACCTTTCGGGCTTGTCTTCTGCCCTGCTTAACCATTATTGGGAAAGCTGTTATCTTATTAGCAATGTCCCAGTCCTTGTCTTTTATTGCCTCTTCCCTAGTTTTTGCCCAATGGTCCTCATATTCGAGGTCCGATAACGAAGACTCGCTACTTTCATCCTCTGAGGAGGAGGGAGGGGGTTTAATGTATCGATGGCATCGCCTTTTTATAGTGCCTGAAGGGGAAGCCTTGCCATGGGTAGTATCCGAAGCCAAGATGGCTTCCTTCTGGCCATTTCTACCCTCCCTTCCGGTTTTCCACCGAGGAGGTGTGGGGGTGTGTCTCTGTCCAGGGGTCGTGGTCTTTGATGTGGGTGTGGCCTGCATTGTGGGCGTGACAAGGATTTCTCCGAGGAATGACCCCAAAGGTCTCGGGAGCCGGATTTTTATTCTTAACTCAGGGGGTGGAGTTTACTAAAGCAACCAATAGTGGCATGGATTGAAAAGTTAGCCAATCGGAGAAGGGATCCAAAAGAACCAATCAGGGGTAAGGTAATTAACATATCAGGAAGTAAATTTAACTGCCAACTTCAAATAACAAGGGGTTAGACAACTAGGTTAGGGAAATTCAAGGGCTAGACACCCTCCATGGGAGAGCCGGGAGCGTTGCTCCCTCTGCATAGTCTTTGGGGGCCTCCACAAATTTGAGTTGGGGGGGGGGAAGGTGGTTGAAGGTCTCATTTTTTTTCTCTCTCTCCTTCCTTATTGTATGTTAATTAAATCTATCTGTTTTTACTTTTAAGTTGTGCCTGTTTCACCTTTTTCTCCCAAAATCCTATCTCCCAGTTGATAAACAAAATTTGGCAAATGTGAAACCATGACATAAATGGTGCATTGGCTGGGAAATTCAAACCAAAACCACAACAGGTAGATAAACAAAATGCTGCAGAGCACCCTGGGGGGAACCTTTTTGCTCATCCTAAGTGATGTGACATTCTTGAAGCCTATGGTAGATTCTTCCAAGGCATTGCCCTGGAAGTTTCCCTTGGAGGCTCAAGGCCCTCCACAGCAGGTTACCTTCAAATGGGTCAGGGATATGTTAATATGGTATATTAGACCGTTGTTCTTTTTGCTACCACAGTTTCAGGGAAATCAGTTAGGAATCAGAGTATATGATGATCTAATTAGAGAAAAGCAGTCAAGTGATGCATCCCTGGCTAGAGAGAGCACCCAAAATTGGGGAAAAGATGAATGGCCACCTGAGCAAATCATACAACACTATGGACCAGACACTTGGAATCCTAATGAATCAATATCAGGTGCCAGAGAACCCATTTATAATTTAAATCAGATAATTAGTTTACAAGCTGTTTTTTAAATACTAACCAACCAGACAGCTACAGCACTTGGCCTTCTTACTGACCAATCCACTCAGAGGAGGAATGCGATATTTCAGTGTCGGATGGTATTAGATTATCTATTAGCAGAAGAAGGGGGAGTGTGTGGAAAATTAAATGACTCAAAATACTTATTGCAAATAGATGACAATAGAAAAGTGGTGAAACAAATAACAAAAGGAATAAGAAAGTAGCTCATGTACTGGTCCAAACATGGAAAGGAGGAATGGGACATATTTTTGTGGTTACCTGGCAGACCAAGGGGTAAATGAATGCTTTTTTTTCCCTCTTATGTGCTGTAGCAGCTCTCATCTTTTTGCCATGTATGATCTCTTACTTAGTGCAATTTAGTCAACATGTGATCAAGGGGATGCAGGTAGTCGCCATGCCTACAGATCCAGAAATGGCTACAAAAGGACAGAAAATGTTGTCACAGCAAATAATTGCAAAACCAAAAAAGACCCAAGAACTGAAAATTAAGTCAATGATAACTAAGGCTTGTAAAGACAATTACTGAGAAAATAAAAGGGGAGAGATTGAAAGGAATGAGGGACTTGTCTTTACAAACAAATTGTGCATCTGCTGGGAAGTAAAATTGGATACTGAAAGATGAAAGAAACAATGAGAAAAATCATAAATTCCATAGGAATTCCACTGATTGACACAAGGAAAAGAAAGGGGTGAGGGTACACATTAGAAGGGAGTCTTAGGTGTTAGGTGTCTGTACCTCTCAAGTACCTCAGCCAATGGGGAAAGAGAGAGGGAAATGCAGCCAGGAAATTAGGATAAAAAGGAGGCTGCATGCTCCAAAACTTTGAGAGATCCCAGGAGAAATGCCCCTTAGCCTCTCCCTTTATTTGAATAAAGTTACAGGACTCTTCTGTCTCCTTTTTGGACATAAACCTCTGGTGTTTGTGGATTAATTTTCCTGATACATCCAACACCAATGTGATGTGAATAAGCAGACACTTCTTTCTTCAGGCACCAGGAACACAGGGGATAACTCCTCTGAAAACATGTTCCACTTAACAAACAAAACCCATGCATTTTATATACTTTTTCTGCTGAATCATCTTTACTTAAGTTCTTTTACATATTATGCATACTGTGCCCACTCTTAAATTTAACCTTTGCATTCATTAGTTCCAATAGCTAATAAACTCCCTCCTGCATGCCTGGCTATCAAGCTGCTTGGTTTTTAAGGAAACTGGAGGCAGGACTATATGTTATTTTGTGATTCCTCAGTAGATGAAGCCGTTGTGTAGGATTTGATTTTTTTGAGCTGCAACTGCAGTGTCATCCAGAAAGATTTTTATTTTTAACAGTGTTACTGATTTCAGCATTCCCTTTGAGGGCAAGCTGACTCCATGTGTCTGTTCCTGTGTCATACTCAGTATCTGCTTAACTTTGTTAAGAAATGTTTTTTTTATTCTTTGCTGCTTCTCAAGTTTATGGTGTAGAGGCTTTGCTTTGTATCTCAGATCAGGTAGATGAGTTGCTGGGTCAGTGTCTGCAGTCAAGCCAGCTCCCCTAAATTTCTGTCCCTCTTCTTTCTTTTCCCCATCTTCAGAGGAGGTGTGAGGAAGGGGAGTTTGCCTCCCTCTATCAGTTACCCCAGCCTAGACAGACTTAAACTGCGTGAGTGGAACAATAGCACTGAATTGGCCATGGCACCCAAGAAGATTTTCCCAAGAGCATTGTCCCCACACAGGGTTAGCAATATGAACCCCAGCCTCTACTGATCATACTTGCTGTCAGACACCCCTCCTGAAAAAAAATAGTGTGACTGTAGTCCCTCTCATCTGTATGGTGCTGGGTGAGTATCTCCCTACATCCTTGTGGCTCAGTGCATAGGATGCCATGGGGAGGCAAGCGCATGTGGACTTGGATTTTAGAGTGAAACTGGGGAGATACTTAACCCAGTTCTCCAGCAGCAGCATCTTCTCCTTTTTGTGGTTTAAACAATCTTGGTGGCAGTCTGCAGAAAGTGTCCTGGGAGGATGGTAAATGTCAATGATTTCACAACTGGTTTCATCAACTTTTTGCTTTTATTTTTTTTTCCCTTCTGAAACTTGGAGATTTGAAAACAAAATATTTTCTGGCCTTTAAAATCTAGCATAAAATATTTGGGGTTTGATGTTTGCTGGCACAGCACTGATGGTTGCACTGTCATCTGTCAGCATCCCAGTTTCAAGGTGTGCTCATGGGGTAATCAGACCATGTTAAAGCTCTTGCTTTATCCTGATCTGGTGCTCAAAATAAAGGAGAAAAGAGAAATTTCCCCAGACTAGATGCTAAAATTAAGGTGTCATTCTGGGATGTATCTGGCTGAGGGACACTGAGTCTTTGCTTGATGCCCTTTTCAGAGCTTGCAGGTAGTAGTCATGCCTACAGATCCAGAAATGGCTACAAAAGGACAGAAAATGATGTCACTGTAAATAATTGCAAAACCAGAAAAGACCCAGGAACTGAAAGTTAAGTCAATGATAACTAAGGTTTGTAAAGACAATTACTGAGAAAATAAGAAGACGAGGGATTCAAAGGAATGAGAAGGAGGTGTCTTTACAAACAAACAGTGGGCCTGATGGTAGAGAAGGTCAGATACTGAGAGGTGAAAGATGCAATGGGGGAAACCATACATTCCATAGGAATTCCACTAATTGACACAGACTGTTACTCACTCAAGACTGTGCTAAATCTCTGGATTTAAAGAAAAAGAAAAGCAGAGACACAAGGAAAAAGAAAAAGGGGGCAGGGGGTGCACATTAGAAAGGGGTTTATAATAAGTGATTCAGGAAGTCTATACCTCTCAAGTACCTCACCCAATGGGGAAAGAGAGAGGGACATGTGGCCAGGAAATTAGGATAAAAAGGAGGCCACATCTTCTAACAATTTGGGAGACCCCGTGGGAAATGCCCATGACCTCTCCCTTTATTCGAATAAAGTTAGAGGACTCCTCTGTCTCCATTTTGGATATAAACCACTGGTGTTTGTGGATTAATTTTCCTGGCATCTGGATTCATTTACATATTTAAATAACATCTTAGAACTGATTTATATTAGAGTAGGGGTCTCTTGAGGATGTCTAGTGGTCATTTGGGGAATATCCCGTTCCTCAAATTATCCTTTTATGGTCACAAGCCTCCTGAAAAGTTTCTTCTTGAATGCATTCCAGCTATTTGGTCTGGCCAAGATATACCTTCATATCAAGGTTGCTCAGGCACAGTCTTTATTTTCAAGGCTGATATCCACTTGTACACATTAATCACTGATATGAGTGAATACAGGATTAAGCACTGTCTGTTAAAGGAATTCACAAGAATAAGCACTATTTGTTACAGCTGATGATTTTCCCAGCAGTACTGTGCTGTGCAATGTTAATGTGATTCCCAAAAAAGGATACACTGATGAAAAAGGTTTTCAAAGAACTTCACCCAAAATAGTTGTTGTCAATGATGAACTCATTTATGCAACCTATCGTTTAGCAATAAATACACTTTTCATTTATGCACATAAATCCTGAAAACTCACTACTGTGTATCCATCTTACATTCTAGTTTATCTATTAACACTTGAGATTTCTTGAGTATCTCACCTTTATTACCTGAAAATAGTAAAATATTACAAGATTTCTAGAGTAATTTGATAATATGCACAGCAATTGCTATAATTGCATACGGATATTGCTTAAAGCAAAATAGCAATTTCTGCGCAGTTGCAACAGTTATGTATAATTGAAGATGACCTTGTCATGTGAAAAGGGGAGATTTCCTTGACCCTTAGTGTTTGATTTGTCTGTCAGCGCATCAGGAAAGCCAAGACCCTTGTGCCTGACCAGTCTGTCAGCATCCTTTTAGGGGAACCCTTCACTGAGCAGTCCAGCTGGATCAGATGGTGGCTCGATTCAGGTAACTTATTCAGGGACGCACACCAACAGCATACAGGAGACTCATGTATTGGGTTTGCATAGCCTGGTTTTTGGGGGGCAGAGGGGGTTGCAGGAGTGGCTTCTGTGAGAAGCTGCTAGAAGCTTCTTCAGTGTCCAGCAGAGCAAATCCCTGGTGGCTCCAAAGATGGACATGCTACTGGCCAAGCTTGGGCCAATTAGAAACAGTGTGTTCTGGGTTGACGTGCCTCCTATCCCATATATCCATCCCATATCTTGGATACATTGTTGTGTCTGGCAGCTGCCCCTCACTCTCTGGCGGGGGCCTGCAGCTTTTTGCTTTCACTTTTGCTGCTGCTGTCGGCTTTTCTGCTTCGGCTTTTTGCTAGCTTGGCTGCCTTGCTTCGCTGCTGTCGTTTTTCTGTTGCTTTCTTTCCATTTATCTCTTTTTTTTTTCCCTCTCCCTCTCCTGCTGCCCCTGCCGCTGGCTTTTCCGCTGCTTCTGTTTGGTTTTTTTCCTTCCTTCCTTCCCCCCCCTCCCCCCCCCAGGTTTGAACCGGCTCCGGACCTGACCTGACCTGAAAAGTTGGAGAAGTCCCGGGCCTGCAAGAGACGCATTGCTGCACCCTCCTCATCATCACAGTAACCCGTCTTTCCCACTTTCGGTGTTGGGGAGTGGTTTTTTTTTTTTGTATTGTCAATAAACCAGTTTTTCCACTTTTCCTCCAAGGTATTTTCCTTCCCGAACCCAGGGCTGGGGGGGTGGGGGGGGAAAGGGTGGTGGAGGTTTTGGTTTAGGGGACTCCTTTTGGAGGTTCTTCCCTAATTTATTCCGAACCAGGACATTTCTTGGTGCATTGGCCGGGAAACGAGGCCAGAGAAAGTGGAAAAACCTTAATAATAATATTGGTGGTTCTAGTTGTTTTGTGGGTGTATTGGGATGTTTTTTTCTGGATTCATAATGTCATTCGGGGTGAAAGCCTGCCAATATTTCTGGTCCCCAGGGGTTTTTGAGGTCTTAATACCTCTGTGGTACCTAGGGTTATTCCCTTACTTAGAAAAAGCTCTGGTATTGCTACTAATACGTAGTTTTTGGGGCCGTGGGGCACTAACCAGAATATTCATTGGGCTGGGCTTGCTTGTGATGCTTTATAGGAGGGCTGTTAAGATGCTTGAATCTATTCCAGGAGTGCAGTGTTTGTTGTTATGGTTGTGCATTCAGTTTGTTAGGGGAGAAGCAGGGGGAGAGGTTTTTCAGCCTCTGTCTTCCCTCTTCTCCTTTGAATTGTTTACATCTCTATTATAAAATGTTCAGTTTCCCCTGAGTGTTAAAGAGACCATCTTTCTGGCATTTAATTTAGTAAGCTTTCTCTATACTGTCTGCAGTTTATATAAAATGAAAGCTGAGATTTCTAAAGGGGCTAATGAGACTCCTGATTTAGGGGTAAAGCCCACAAAGAGGAATCTTGAGTGGAGTGGGAAATGGGAAGATATAGGCCAAATTTTAAAGGAATTTTCTGATCCTATAGTCTGGGACTTCCCATCTGAACAAATTCAGAACCCAGCTGAGGTGGCAAAGTATTTGAAAGAGAAGTGCCGTGGTAATACTAAGGACAAAAGGATTATTGCAGTGAGCTGGGCCCTGGCATATGTTTATTGTCCTCTTCTAGATACTGAAGGACAGCAGATAGAAGAAAGGGAACAGGGAGATAAGCTAGTTACCATCCCAGTCACTCAGGCTGCAGCTAATATCCTGGGCTCCAGGCCAACAGTTAAACCAGACAGGGAGTCTAAGACACCGGCAGTTGCCGGGGCAAAGAGAGCACGAAAGACTGATCGGCCAGTGGAGGATGATGATGATGATGAAGGTGAAGGGCCCTCAAGGCCTCCCGAGGACACCCAATCAGAAGCTGGACAAACGGATATAAAATCAGAAGCTGAACCAACTGACACCTGATTGGGAGCTGGACCAACTGGCCTAAGATCAAATGTCCAACCAGCTGGCACAAGATCAGGAGCCACTATTGATTCTTTTTCCCTGAAGGACCTTTGAGGCTTAAGAAAGGATTACACTCGACGACCAGATGAGTCTATAATTAGTTGGTTAGTCCATCTCTGGGATGCTGCAGGCGAAGCTACAATTCTGGATGGCACTGAAGCAAGGCATTTGGGCTCCCTGTCACATGATCCAGTTATTGACCAAGGAATGATGAGGGAGGCTACCCCTTGCAGATTCTGGGAACGAGTCCTGGGAAGTGTGGCACAAAGATACCTGTGTGCAGACGATCTCTACATGCAGCAGACCCAGTGGAAGACCATAGAACAAGGGATTCAACGCTTGAGAGAAAAGGCAGTGGTGGAGATTATCTTCTCAGATGACCTAAACACTAAGAACCCAGACTTGGTACCATGTACACCCGTGATGTGGCGAAAACTTGTACGACTTAGACCATCTGAATACGCTTCTGCTCTAGCAATAATGAAGCAGGATGACATATGAAATCGTGCTCGATATGGCAAGGAAGCTTCGAGCATATGCTGATGCAGTACATGGCCCAACTCACGCCAGGATTGTAGCTGTGGAAACACGACTGCAGAAATTGGAAGATAAATTAGAGGAAAATCACAAAAAACTCAGGGAAGAGATTAGGGAGGACTTCCTCCAAATTTCTGCCATTCAAATTGGAGGCCCTGGTGTTCAACGCGAGCGTACCTCTGTTGGGGAGAGAAGGCGCACCCCGCGAACCGAGTTGTGGGTCTTCTTGCGTGAAGCTGGGGAGGACATGAGGAGGTGGGACGGAAAACCCACTGCTGCTCTGGCACAACGGGTGCGTAAATTGAAAGAAGGTAGGATTCAAAGAGGAAGTCCTACTAAACAGAGAGCAGCACCAGTTGTCTGCAGCCGGGATGATGATGATATGTCTGATCCCCTGGAGGGAACCTCTAGGACACATGTCCAAGGAAAGAAAGATAATCAGGCTTACAGGGGCCCTGCCTCTAGCCAGGTAGAGCTTGGGGAGAATGGTGAGTTTTGGACTGTGTGGTTTCGATGGCCTGGCACATTGGCGCCACAGAAACATGAGACTTTGGTTCACACTGGATCACAGTGTACTTTAGTGCCGTTGGAACATGTGAGGGCAGAACCAATTTCCATTGCCGGGGTGACAAGGGGAGTACAAGAGTTGACTTTGTTGGAGGCTGAGGTGAGCCTGACTGGAAAGGACTGGCAGAGACACTTGATTGTGACCGGCCCAGAGGCCCCGTGTATTCTGGGCATAAACTTCCTTCATAATGGGTATTTCAAAGACCCAAAGGGATTCAGATGGGCATTTGGAATAGCATCTGTAGAAACAGAGGGTGTTAAGCAACTAAACACCCTGTCTGGACTATCAGATGACCCATCTGCTGTAGGATTGTTGAAGGTGGAAGATCAGCAGGTGCCAATCGCCACTTCTATAGTGCATCGGCGGCAGTATAGAACAGTTCGAGATGCAGTGATTCCCATCCATAAAATGATTCGTGAGTTGGAGAGCCAAGGGGTGGTCTGTAAAACCCACTCACCCTTTAACAGCCCCATATGGCCTGTGCGCAAGTCGGATGGAGAATGGAGACTGACTGTGGACTACAGTGCATTGAATGAAGCGACTCCACCGCTGAGTGCTGCCGTGCCGGACATGCTGGAACTCCAGTACGAGCTGGAGTCCAAGGCAGCAAGGTGGTATGCCACTACTGACATCGCAAATGGCTTTTTCTCCATTCCTCTGGCTGCAGAATGCAGGCCTCAGTTTGCTTTCACCTGGAGGGGTGTGCAGTTCACTTGGAACCCACTGCCCCAGGGGTGGAAGCACAGTCCTACTATTTGTCATGGATTGATTCAAACTGTATTGGAAGAAGGTGAGGCTCCAGAACATCTGCAGTACATCGATGACATCATTGTGTGGGGGAACACTGCAGTTGAAGTGTTTGAAAAAGAAGATGATCCAGATTCTCCTGGAAGCTGGCTTTGCCATCAAGAAGAGCAAAGTCAAGGGACCTGCTAGAGAAATTCAGTTCCTGGGAATTAAGTGGGAAGATGGACGGCATCAGATTCCCACTGATGTCATCAATAAGATCACAGCGATGTCTCCACCAACCAACAAGAAGGAGACACAAGCTTTCCTAGGTGCCATAGGTTTTTGGAGGATGCACATTCCAGAGTATAGCCAGATTGTGAGCCCTCTCCACCTGGTAACTGGCAAGAAAAACACTTTCCAGTGGGGTCCTGAGCAGCAACACACTTTTACTCAGATCAAACAGGAGATTGCTCACGCGGTAGCCCTTGGCCCAGTCAGGACGAGACCGGACGTAAAGAACGTGCTCTATTCTGCAGCTGGGAGCCATGGTCTGTCCTGGAGCCTTTGGCAGAAGGTGCCTGGGGAGACTCAAGGCCGACCCACTGGGATTTTGGAGTCGAAGTTACCGAGGGTCGGAAGCCAGCTATATACTCCAACAGAAAAGGAAATTCTAGCAGCCTTTGAAGGGGTTCAGGCTGCCTCAGAGGTTATAGGTATGGAAGCACAACTCCTCCTGGTACCCCGACTACTGGTGCTAGGGTGGATGTTTAGAGGAAAGGTTCCCTCCACCCACCACGCCACCAGTGCTACCTGGAGCAAGTGGATTGCCCTCATTGTACAACGCACTCAAATTGGGAAATTGAATCACCCTGGAATTTTGGAAGTAATTACAAACTGGCCCAAAGGTGAAAGTTTCAGTGTTGCAGATGAAGAACAAGAACCAGTGACCCGGGTTGAGGAAGCTCCACCATACGACCAGTTGCTGGCAGAGGAAATATGTTATGCTTTATTCACTGACGGTTCCTGCCGTGTCATAGGGATGGGTCGGAGGTGGAAAGCAGCTGTATGGAGTCCCACACGACAGGTCGTAGGGGTCGTTAAAGGAGAGGGTGGATCCAGTCAGTTTGCTGAACTCAAAGCCATTCAACTGGCCCTAGATATTGCAAAGAGAGAGAAGTGGCCAAGGCTCTATCTATACACTGATTGTTGGATGGTAGCCAATGCTCTGTGGGGATGGCTGAAGAAATGGAAAGAGGCGAACTGGCAGCGTAGAGGAAAACCAGTTTGGTCTGCTGAAGAGTGGAAAGATATCGCTGCCCGGTTAGAAAACCTACCTGTGAAGATTCGCCATGTAGATGCCCATGTCCCCAAGAGTAGAGCTAATGAGGAGCAGCAAAATAATCAGCAGGTAGATCAAGCTGCAAAGATAGGGGAGTTGAAGATAGATCTTGACTGGGAGCACAAGGGAGAGTTATTCCTAGCACGATGGGCCCATGATGCCTCAGGTCACCAAGGTAGAGATGCCACCTATAAGTGGGCACGAGACCGAGGGGTGGATTTAACCATGGACAGCATTTCTCAAGTTATCAGTGACTGTGAGACGTGCGCTGCCATTAAGCAAGCCAAGCGGATGAAGCCTCTCTGGTATGGAGGGCGGTGGTCTAAGTATAAGTACGGGGAGGCCTGGCAGATTGATTACATCACACTGCCTCAAACCCGCCAAGGCAAGCGTCATGTGCTGACCATGGTAGAAGTCACCACGGGATGGTTGGAAACCTATCCTGTATCTCATGCTACAGCCCGCAACACCATCCTGGGCCTTGAAAAGCAGGTCCTTTGGAGGCACGGCACTCCCGAGAGAATTGAGTCAGACAATGGGACTAATTTGAAAAATAATCTTATTAAAACCTGGGCTAGGGAACATGGTATTGAATGGGTATATCATATCCCCTACCATGCACCAGCCGCGGGTAAAGTGGAGAGGTACAATGGGCTGTTAAAAACCACCCTGAAGGCATTGGGTGGAGGGTCCTTAAAAAACTGGGAGCAGCATTTAGCAAAAGCCACCTGGTTAGTTAACACTCGAGGTTCCACCAACCGAGCGGGTCCTGCTCAGTCCCAGCACCTTAATATAGTAGATGGAGATAAAGTCCCAGTGGCCCATGTTAGAGGTTTGTTGGGAAAGACAATATGGATCAACCCTGACTCGAGTACAGGCAAACCCATCCGTGGAGTTGTCTCTGCTCAAGGACCGGGTTGTACATGGTGGATAATGCAGAAAGATGGAACAATACGATGTGTACCTCAGGGAGATCTGAATATGGGGTAAGATTGATATGTGCTGAATGTTACTACCATTGTCTGTGCGTTAGATCAGTTAGACATAAAACAGAAGAAAAGGTATAAGTGTCAAAGGTCTGAGCAAGTAAGACGGACGGAAATGTGTAAGTGTCAAAGGTCTGAGTAAGTGAGATGAAAGTTTTAATTGGATGGATATATGGGATAAGGGGTGGAATGTTCTGGGTTGACCTGCCTCCTATCCCATATATCCATCCCATATCTTGAATACATTGTTGTGTCTGGCAGCTGCCCCTCACTCTCTGGGGGGGGCCGGCAGCTTTTTGCTTTCACTTTTGCTGCGGCTGTCGGCTTTTGCTGCTTCGACTTTTTTGCTAGCTTGGCTGCCTTTGCTTCGCTGCTGTTGCTTTCTTTTGCTTTCTTTCCCTTTCTCTCTTCCCCCCCTCCCCAAGGTTTGAACCACCTCCGGACCTGACCTTACCTGAGAAGTTGGAGAAGTCCCGGGCCTGCAACAGACGCGTCACACCCTCCTCATCACAGTAACCCCTTTTCCCACTTTCGGTATTGGGGAGTGTTTTTTTTTTTTTTGTCAATAAACCGGTTTTTCTACTTTTCCTCCAAGGTATTTTTCCTTCCCGAACCCAGGGCTGGGGGGGAAGGGGTGGTGGAGGTTTTGGTTTAGGGTACTCCATTTGGAGATTCATTCCTAATTTATTCCGAACCAGAACAAGGACTAAGACCCCAGACTATGAAAGGAGCCCTTGGCCTGGCTGAGGTGGAATCTCTGCCAAGTCCCAGAGGACTGGTATGCTTCTCCATGAGAACGGAGTGCAAGAACAATGGAACTGGTCACAGTGGACTGAGCCAAGGCTACTTGCCCAAACTGGTCTGTCCATACCAGAGTACAGACATGTACAGTTTGCAGCCTCTTCCTGAGCACACTAACTCAACACGGGTGGTTCTCACTTTGGCTCTGTGCCCCACATTTTGCCTTAACACAGGTGGCTCCTGCTCTGGCTCTGTGCCACTCGCTTTGGTCCCCGCCTTGACCAACCTATAAAAACTCTGGAGACCCCTGCTCACTTTCGTGATCACCCCACTGGAGAAGATTGTGTCTATAGGCATCTCGGCCTCGAGGACTCGTCCCTCCACGTTGGTAGCTATAATCCCCTTTCCCTCTTTTCTGTCTTTCCTACTATTCTTTTTTTCTCTCCCCGCTATCGCATTTTGGTGGCACTAAATACAGGTGCATTTTTTTTTTGTTGAATAAACTGAGTTGTCCCCCGCTGTGTCTTTTGCGCTCTGAGATCCTTAAAACGGACCATCAGGTTTCCCGCATATGTTTGCGGACCCTGACACCTTCATGAATGAGATAAGGACTGGGAGAAATATTTCAAGGACAAAAGAGGCTCAACTTAAATTTGCAAAGTGAAATTTATTACTAACAGAATCAGAGGAGGATAATGAGAAATAAAATAAGCCCTTAAACCACCATTTTTCCCCCAGATCCACCATCCTTCACACCAACAGCACAGGGAGACAGGGCACGGGGGTTTTGGTCAGTTCATCACCGAGGTTTCTTTCACTGCTCCGAGAGAGGAGTCCTTCCCCTGTGAGGCCATGGAGTTTCTCCCATGGGATACAGTTCTCTGTGAATTTCCCTGGTGTGGGTCCACTCTCACAAGCAGCAGCCATACTGCACCTGCTGCAATGTGGGACCATCCCACGGGGAGACAGTTCTCCCAAAACTACTGCCCTTTCCATGGGGTTGCAGTCCTCCAAGGACAAGCTGCTCCAGCCTGGAAGCAAGGGCCCTCTCTCTCTCCACTGGGTCTTCCTCTGGACCACAGCCTCCTCCAGGCATCCATCAGCTCCAGCATGGGCACCTCCCCCATGGTCTGCAGATGGATCTTTGCACCACCCTTGGATATCCATGGGCTGCAGGGGGACAACCTACTTCACCATGATCTTTACCACAGCCCGCAGAAGAATTGCATCTCTGGTGCCTGGAGCACCTCCTCCCCCTCCTTCTCCACGGGCCTTGGTGTGTCCATGTTGTTTCCCTCACATATTCTCACCTCTTCCTGTTCTCTGACTATAAGCAAAACCCCAACTTTGTTTTGATTTCCTTTTTAAATATGTCATCACAGAGGCGGTATGAACCTCTCTCATTGGCCCAGTTTTTGCCAGCAGCATGTCCATCTTCTTTACCAGGAAAATTAAAATGCAGTAGCACAAAAAACCATTGAAAGAGTCAGAATACAACCTGACACTGTTGGTCAGGGTGTTGATAACAGTCTAATTAGATGGTGGCTGCAGTCTTCCTGGAGTGACAGGTGTTTCTGTTGAAGTAATAATCTTGTAGAAGGGTGTAGTTTTCTTCTGAAGGTCTAGTGGTGGTATAGATGGGTCTGATCTTCCTCTGGGAATCTAGTGGAAAAAGGTTGCTGTGGTGTCCTAAATCTGATTTTTATCCAGGTAGTAATGCATGGCTCTTCCTTCTGGGTGGAGCTTCTCATTGTGAGATGTTGTAATTTTATCAGTTATGCAGTAAGACTCAATGGCTCATTAACAGAAGATATCTTCCTGGACAGAGGATGAGTTGTGGAAGAGATAAAGAAAACTGCCCCACCTGGTTTTAACATCTGGCTTCTTAACAGAGGATATCCCCCCCAGAGTTATGAGAGATGGGTCATGGAAGAGATAAAGAACACTGCTCCATCTGGTTTTAAGAGATGATGATATAATATATACTTCTGTTTAGATCTTGCATTGCAACCTAAGACATACTATCATGGCAGAAACAATAGCAAAAATTAGCCAACCCAGAAATTTACAAGCTCATTTCTTACTCATTTTGATTTCCTTTTGGACTAGTCGAGTCAATCGTGAAAGACCATTCTGTCCTTCCTAAGTCCGTCAGATTTTCAGGTACCCAAATTTCAGATCTTCTTTTAAATGGAAGGACAGAATAGTTACACATATCTCCATAGGTCATACATGATTTGAAAACAAAAGCATCAGCATATAAAAAATACAAACAACTTCTATAATCAATCAAAAAATCGTTAGCTAAAGCAAAAACATAGGGGTGTGAAGTACAAGTAATTAGTAATTTTTTTCCTCTAGCAGTGTTAAAGTAGCAATTGTAGCATTTTTATCTAATTTTACTAAGTATATCCTATTGCCAAAAGCAGGTAACATCTTCCACAAATGTTTATGCTCATGGGACTGATTTTTACCTAAATAATACTGAATTAATGATCCAGCCATCCCACCATCATGCCAAACAATACTTCAGTTTGCCTTTTGGGACGGGAGAATGGTTGTATGGATCCCACTTTCTCAAAGGATACCATGTGGTCCCCAATCAATTACCCTCCCATACTGTAAGAATTGTTGTTGTGGCTGTTGTCCTATACATGATGTCCATTCCAAATGTCGTATATTGGAGATGGGTGTAAAACATTTGGGAAAATGAGATGGAGTGGCATCCACAGGTTTGTTGGAGGTAGACAGAATGGCTGACAATGTAATAGCAGTCAATTTTCTTGCATTTTCTGAGTGTACATATATTACTAATATATGTATCTACAGTATCCTGATCTAGGGGAAGAAGCCAAGTTTCTCCTACCCATTCCGTTCCATTGTTTCTGAGGTGGGGCTCTGGATCCCAATAGGTCAGAATGTGAAACATCGGCTGCTCAAGGATGTGGGTCCAGTAGATTCCTCCTTCTACAACCTGATGGCAGTATAGCAGTAGCAAGATGACAAGATTCATTGTCATCCTTGAGTGGGTTTGATGTATCTTGCCAGGAGCCAATATGGTCCTGTGGGCAAAGAAACACATCTGTAACCTTTTCCTTAAGCTAACAATGGAACTGGACCTTTCCACTTGAATCATGATTTTAAAGGGTCAAAATTTTAGCCAAGGGTTAGAAGCAATTTATATTGATTAGAATGCAAGTTAGAAAAACAAAAGATAAGTTAATGATTATTAGATGCTTGAGTTAGAGCTGAATGATGTATTGTTTGCCATTATGTGCTTGTTTTAGTTTTGTTTATAGAAGAAAATGAAATAGATGGACCATCATAATAACAAATTGAAATCAATGGAATCATGACCAGCACCTGGATTGATCATGAAGCAGGTGATATTGTATCATGCCAAATGGTCATGAAGGCCTGCCAGCAGCAAGAAGGTAGAAAGGTCATTGTGATGAAGACTTTTCTTACTTCATCCTTCAAGACCACTGACTCAAATCGAGACCACCAACTCAATTCAAGGGAAGAATTGTGCATGCTTGAAGGACTTTTAACTTCATTTTAATACGAAGCAGGGAGTGGGCAGTGCTGGGATTATGCAAATGTATAAGCATTTTGTGTATGTAAGACTTTGGGAAATAAATAGAGGGCAAAGAGCCTAGTAATTCGCTGGCACGACTCTAGGAGGTGACTCCCGTGCCTCCTGATGTTGCAATAAAACATACCACTTTCTAACTTTAAGTAGTTAGAGAGTCTTTGTTTGTAATCTTATCAGTTTTTCACGACTCATATTGACCGCTATATACATTTTTGTATGTAACTTCTGGGTAAACTCCTTCTCCATCATCAGTCTGACTTGGTTGTCACTAGCAGAGAGATTCAAAAACTTTAAAACATAGATTGCTTTGTCAAGCTGCTCTTGAGGGAGCATACCTACTGGGTTCCCCTTTTTCTTATTTCTGTAGCATGTTTTTCAATGTATAATGTGCCCTTTCCACTATGGCTTGCACTATTGGAGAATGGGTAGTACCTGTAATGTGTTTGATGCCCCAGGTATGGAAAAATTCTTGTGTTTTGTGAAAGGTATATGCAGGTCCATTTTCTGTTTTTTATCTGTTGAGGGACCCCAATCATAGCAAAAGAATGTAGCCAATGTTGGGTGGCATCTCTCGATTTCTCACCTTTGTGTGCTGTTGCTACTATGAATCCTGAAAAGGTATCAAGAGAAACATGAACATATTTAAAAGTCCCAAAGCTTTGTATGTGTGTTACATCTGTTTGCCAAATGTCATTAGGTTTCAGCCCTCATGGGTTTCTACCTAATGTTTGTGACAAAGAAAGAGTCTGCTGGCATTGTGAGCAAGTGTTCACTATATCCCATGCTTGTGGCAAAGTCAGATTGAATTGTTTAGCTAGCACTCAGGCATTTTGATGGTAGAAATCATGAAAAAATTTTGCCTGCCCTAACATTTGTGGTGCAGTGACTGTCATAGCAAGGGCATCCACCCTCTCATTGCCTTCCACTATAGGTCCAGGAAGAGTGTTGTGTGACCTGAGATGCAGAATATAATATTCATGAGACCTGTGAAGTAAAAAGCTGTACAGAGTGGTTAATAACACAAAAAGATCTTTGTTAGAGACTTCCTTCAGGAATGAGTGCTCAATTCTCTTAAGGATTCCTGTAACATAGAGAGAATCAGAAACAATGTTAATAGGTTCCTGTGAAAAAAGACAAAATGCTTCTACCACATCTGCCAGTTTGACTAGCTGGGTAGATCCGGGTTGAAAGGTTACTGAATGTTCCCACTGTCCCATATAAATTTTTCACGGGGTCACAGCTTTATGTGTCTTTCCTGATCCATCAGTGGAAACAGTTTTTGCATCAGGGATAGGTGCCTTTGACTGTAATGGTCGCAGCTGGAAGGGAAGTTCCTTGAAGGATTATAATAGTGCATGTTGAGGCACTGAGTAGATGAACTGTCCATTATAGTCAGCAAGGGCAATTTGAAATGACAGCAAGTCCCTGAATAGATTTTCTAATTCTGTGCAGCAATAGGAAGATGTATTACTGCTAGATCATATTCTGTCAGGCTCTGCATCAGAGTCGTCCCATAGACAGCAGTGGAATAAACATCTCAAATTGCGTGGTTATCTTTTTTGTGAAAGTGTGTAGCAGAAAAATCCATTCTAATAGCCAGAGATTATGTTCCTGTACATCACATTGACCAATAAGAGCATAAGGTTGAAAAGATTGTATAATTAGGAACAACTGTAAAGGCAAATCTGAGTTCAGACGTGTGGCAAAGGATTTATTAATCTTGTCACTTACATGTGTTAAAGCCTCTCGGAAAGTCTTTGTCAACTGCCTAGGGGAAGAGAGATCTGGATCCCCTTTGAACTATTGAAATAAGGGGGATAATTCCTCTGTGGTTATTCCCAACAAAGGGCAAATCCAATTAATAGTGTCCAATAACTTTTGCAAATCGTTCAATGTGCGTTTGTCAGTTTTTAGGGTTATTGGCTGTGGGATTGTGGGAATACACAAGTCTGAGAGTAAGACAGACTTAATTAGCATAACTAGTCTGGTGACTAGGATGCCATGGCAAGGACAAACAGAACTTTGAGCTTATGAGAAGATGGGATTAAAACCTGTTTAAGGGAAAAGATTCAATCAACCTCCTACGATAAAGATGTTGTATAATGCATGAGTTGCTTGTATGATCTTCTAACCTAATTATTGTAGTAGAAATTATTAACCTCACTGAAATGGTATATAAGACTTGGAAAACCTCAGTAAAATCGAATTCTGATCATGAATCAGTCTTCCAGTCTCTCCATCAATCACTGATATGGGATGACTGTTGTCTCCAATAATTTGAAACCCAGATATTTCCAGGGAGGTTCTGTTTGGATTTTTTCTGTGGCTACACACAAGCATCTGCTGGCAAGCATTACCTTTAAAGCAAGACAATCAGACAAAAATGGGGAGTTGTCAGAAGCAATTGAAACATCATCCATGTAGTGATACATCAAAACAGATGGATATTTTTGCCATACTGGTTGAATCGCTGAGAGAACAACAAATTGACAGATAGTAGGACTGTTTTTCATATCCTGAGGCAGCACAACCCAGTGGTATCATTCCATGGGGGTCTCATGACTGACAGACAATAAAGTAAAGGCAAACTTAGGTGCGTCTTCAAGATGTAAAGGAATTGTAAAAAAGCAGTCTTTTAGGTCAATTATCACAAATTCCCAGTGTTCTGGAATCATTGTGGGGTTAGGTATTCCTGGTTGTCATGCCCTCATAGGTTTACCACCCTGAGATCCTGTAAAAGCCTTGTAGCAGGACGTCTTGCCCCTTTCTCTACCACAGATGACTGGTGCATATGGAAGAGATGACCCAAGTGGGTCAAAGACTCAGCAAGGATTCATCTCCTGGCACCAAAAAGTCTGGAGCCTGAGCAAGATTCAACATCTTGGTATGGAAAGCATATGTGGGAAGAGGTAAAAGAAAATAAATATTAGTCACCAGAAGACCTGTTTTTCACTATAAAAGCCACACAAATTATCACAGAGGCAGAAGCACTTACACATTCCCTAGAAACATGTAAGATGGCTAGTCCTCGAAGCTTGGATGCATCTTTGTGGTTACTTTTCTGGAAATTGAGAGCAAAGTGCGATGGTGCGGTGCTTTGCTTGGGGTTTTCGCCCTGTTTCCCTGGCTAGCTCTGGCACCAGCGTCACAAAAAGGTACGGTCCTGTATTCTGGAATACAGTTCCGATCCTGTAGGTTTTTGCCTCAGCAGAAGCGTGAACAATGCGAGAAATAAAGGGATGGAACTCCGGCGGGGGACTTCAGCTGGGTTTTATTAAATTCTCACGACTTCCTTTCACCAAGGAGTCAGCCCATCTTAGCCGACTAAACTCACGAGTTTTCACCTTAAATATGGGGGTGGGGGAGTGGGGAGGATACAACTTGGAACCAATCCAGAATGGGAAGGGAGTGACCCTGTACATAACTGACAACTTATACAACAAATCAAGGGACAAAGGGGGAAGGGCGACTTGGACCCCACCAACCACTCAATGTTCTCACCAGAACTTTCTAGAGATCAGGGTGAGGCTTTGAAGTGAGAGGCAGGACCCAGGTGTCACAAAAACGATGATTGATTAATAACAATAACTGGACTAAACCATAATGGGGTAAAACATGGGGTACATGGAACAAACCATTATAAAACAAAGAACAAAATCATGCAGAAACTTGGTAAAGTCCAAAATGCACCACAACATCTCCCCCTTTTCTTTTACCTAAAGGCAGGTGAACTGCATTTGAGGGGAGGGACATCACACTCGAAGTACAAGCCCTCGTCTCACTCCTGATTGGTGGACCACTCCTCTAATGGAATGGGCCAATCTTTTGTAGGCACAGCAATTTGGTTTCTTTGGGAGAGTGCAGGTAAAAGGATAATTAATTTAAGAATCATCTGATTAACCATATGCTTAATACAACAAGAAGCAATTAAAACTGCAATTATAACAAACAGAATCAACAGTCCAGCTTTGACCAGAAATCCAGCCCACTCAAGGAATCCCCAGTTCAGTAACAGTTCATTCAGCCAGTCTTCCAATTCATTTTTGATTTTGTCAAGCTCAATCGAGATGTTCTGATGGATGTCTTCAACCTTAGATGAGAGGTTGATTTTTGGCTGCAGTGTCATCCATCCACTGGCATGTGTTTGGAAGCTGGTGAGCAGGAGTAGTTGCAGGATTTTGACAGCTGTGGGGATTCTCATTTTAGCTAGGATATGGTCTGGTACTGTAAAAGGAACTTTAAACAGCAGACTATTAGAGAGTCAGTCAGGAAAGGGAAAAGGAGAGAATTTTTTCAGAGATTTTTTTTTGTTTTTCTTTTTCTGTTTTTCTTCCTTCTGCACCAGGCTGCAACCGAGATTTGTGATACTTTTTCCTGTGAAAAAGTTAAGTCTGGTGCTGGGCTCTTAGAAGGAGTCTGAATTAAATTTGGTTTGCAGGAAGGAGGCCTGATGTTATTTACTCCCTTCTCTCTCTCCTTTCCCCCATTCCTCTTTTTGGCTTGAGCCACCCAGTTTTTGTCTTCATGCTGGGTGGGCCTGCATTTCTCATTTAGTTTTTTTGAGGGGCTTTTGGGGGATTTTCCCTTTCCCTCACCCTCCCCCTTTTTCCCACTCTCCTCCTCTCTCCCATCTTCCCCTCCCCATTCTCTGAATAGATCAAAGTCCTTTTTGACAGGGCATTGTAGGGACCAGTGTCCAGTGTCTCCACACAGCAGGCACGGCTTCTTGGTCTTCTGGGGTGACACAGGCAAGGTGTTTGATGACTGAGCCTTTTTAGCAGTAGCTCTGGCAGCAGTTTGTTACTTTTGATGATTTTCTGATGGGCTGATTTGTGCAGCTGTTTCTTCACACAACTCTAGTATCTTAAACATCAAATTCATGAGGATTCTGAAAAATCTTAGAGGACCATGAGTCTGTATATTTAAAAACACATGCTCTGCCACTTCTTTAATCTTTTCAAGAACAGGGGTAGGTGTAGCAAGGGACCCTAACTATTAGGAGGTCAGACAGGACAAACGACATGTCTCAACCGATCCGGCCAAGTCCAGATGCGACCAGATGTGAAGAATGTGCTCTGCTCTGCAGCCAGGAGCCATGGTCTGCCCTGGAGCCTTTGGCAGTAGGTGCCTGGGGAGACTCAAAGCCGACCACTGGGATTCTGGAGCCGAAGTTACAAAAGGTCTGAAGCCAGATACGCTCGAACAGAAAAGAAAATTTTAGCAGCCTATAAAGGTGTCCAGGCTGCCTCAGAGGTTATAGACACTGAAACACAACTCCTCCTGGCACCTCGACTACCAGTGCCAGAGTAAATATTCAAAGCAGAGGTTCCCTCTACCCACCATGCTACTGATGCCACATGGAGTAAGTGGATTGCTCTCATCACACAGCACGCCTGTAATGGGAAACTGAATCGCCCTGAGATTTTAGAAATAATTACAAATTAGCCTGAAGGTGAAAACTTTAGTCTTACTGATGAAAAAGAACTAGAGCAAGTGACATGTGCTGAAGAAGTTCCACCATACAAGCAATTTCCAGCAGAAGAAACACGCTACACTCTTTTCACTGATGATTCCTGTCGCATTGTAGAAATGAACCGCAAGTGGAAAGCAGCTGTGTGGAACCCCATACGACAAGTTGCACAAGCCTCTAAAGGAAAAGGTGGGTCAAGCAAACTTGCTGAACTAAAAGCTGTTCAATTGGCCCTGGATGTTGCTGAAAAAGAGAAGTGGCCAAAGCTCTACCTCTACACCGATTCATAGATAGTAGGCAATGCTCTGTGAGGATAGTTGAAGAAGTGGAAAAAAGCTAATTAGCAACATAGAAGAAAACCAATTTGGGCTGCTGAAGAGTGGAAAAAATACAGCTACCAGGGTAGAAAAGCTATCTGTGAAAGTCTGCCATGTAGATGCCCATGTCCCCAAGAGCAGAGCTAATGAGGAGCATCGAAACAATGAGCAGGTAGATCAGGCTGCAAAGATAGAGGCGTCAAAGATAGACTTAGATTGGCAACACAAAAGAGAGTTGTTCTTACCTCTATAGGCCCATGATGCCTCAGGTCACCAGGGCAGAGATGGCACCTATAAGTGGGCACGAGACCAAGGGGTAAATTTAACCGTGGACAGTATTTCTCAAGTTATCCATGACTGTGACACATGTGCTGCCATCAAACAGGCCAAAAAAGTAAAGCCCCTGTAGTGAACGATGGTCCAAATATAAGTATGGGGAGGCCTGGCAGACTGATTATATTACACTGCCCCAGACATGCCAAGGCAAGCGCTGCATGCTCACAATGGTAGAAGCCACCACAGGATGGCTGGAGACCTATCCTGTGCCTCACGCTACTGCTTGGAACACCATCCTAGGCCTTGAAAAGCAAGTCCTGTGGAGGCATGGTACCCCTGAGAAAACTGAGTCAGAAAATGAGACTCATTTCAGGAATAGCCTTATCAACGCCTGGGCTAAAGAACATGGGATTGAGTGGGTATACCATATCCCCTATCATGCACCAGCTGCCAGGAAAGTGAAGAAATATAATAGACTTTTAAAAACCACTTTGAAAGCATTGGGTAGAGGATCTTTCAAGAATTGGGAGCAGCATCTATCAAAAGCCACCTAGTTAGTTAACACTGAAGGTTCCACCAACAGAACAGGCCCTGCCCAGTCTGAGCTCTTGCATATAGTAAAAGAAGATAAAATCCCTATAGTACATATAAGAGGTTTGTTAAGGAAAACAGTTTAGATCAACTCTGCCTCAAATACAGACAAACCCATTCATGGGATTGTCTTTGCTCAAGGAACAGGTTGCACATGGTAAATAATGCAGAAAGATGGAACAACACGATGTGTACCTCAGAGAAATCTGATTATTGGGTAAGAACCATGTGTAAATGTCACTTTTTGTAGAATGTCACTGCCATTGTCTGTATATAGCTGTATATTGCTTTTATATAGATAAATGCATGTATAATTTATGTGTATGTAGAGTTAGAATTCAATTAGTTTTGGTAGGTTGACGATATGGTGATAAAGAATAGAATGTCCTGGGGTGACTATGATGCCTCTGTATCCCTAATCGTCTGTTCTGTGTGTGCTGTATGTTGTGTTCTGTACCTTTAAGAGTGGTTCTGAGGGTGAGCAAGGAAAGAAGACATGCGCAGTTTGTTTTGAAAAACGTTCACTCCTCCACATTCTTCTCTATTTCTTCCTTGGGACTGTGTGTTCATCAAATACACAGAGAGCAACCAGTAAGAAGTTTTGTTCTTTTAGTTAGTTTAGCTAGCCGAGGCAAAGAAGCTTCCTGAACTTTTTTTTTTTTTTCCTTTTTCTTGGGATTGTTTAAATCTGCTCTAGACTGAAAACCCAGAGAAGGACTGAGATCTGGCATCCGTGGCCCACCAGGGCCTGGACCTCAGCATTTTCCAGCACCAAAGAGACTGGGACTGATAAAAGACTGAGAAAGAACCGAGCTAACTCCTGGCAAGGACTTCCTCAGTTTTGCCATCTCTCTTTGGAGCAGTGAGAGGTTTTATTGTTTAATTTTTTTCATTCCTCATGCTTGTGAGCATTTTTTTTGTTAAATAAATAGCTTTTTCCACTTTTCTCTGAGGAATTTTTTTAATTTTTTTCCTGGACTAGCTGGGGGGGGGGGGGGGGGGAGGGGCGTTTGAGTTTACTCCCCAAAGGAACCCCATTCAGAGGTTTTCTCCCAAATTTGCCCTAAACCAGGACAACACTCGAACCTTCGCTCGAATCTGATGTGTCTCATCTGAAGCCTGTAACAAAAGGCAATGGTTCAACATGACAGGTTTATTAGAATTCTGTGGCACCATAAGGTGATTGATGGTATACAAAGCTTTTGCCAATCGACTGTGCGGGGTTTCACCCTGCAGTCCCCATTTTTGTTTTTGAAGAACATGCATTAGAGTACCATGAGCGCGTTCTACAATAGCTTGACCAGTTGAAAAAAGAGGGATTCCAAACTTGTGTGACACACCCCACAACTGCAGGAACTGCCACACCTTCTGTGAGGCATAAGCAGGACCATTGTCGGTCTTCACAACAGAAGGTGGCCTAGAATGGCAAAGGCCTGCCTCCAGTGGGCAATGACATCCTGGGTCTTTTCTCCAGTGTGAGCAGAAGCCCACATTGCAGAGGAGAAACTATCAACAGTGGCATGCACATACTTGAACCAGCCAAACTCAGCAACTTGAGTGACATGAGTTGGCCAAAGCTCCAGGGCCCTAAGGTCTCTCGGACTTACCCCTGCTGGTAAAGGCATAGCCTGTGCGTGATATTCATCACATGACTCGACAATGTCACAGACCTCAGTCGGCGTCAGCTGAAACTGCTTCTGCAAGGTATGTGCGTTCTGCTGGAAAAACCCATGTGATGCCTCTGCCTGCACAAGTGTATCAGGCTGAGGCGCTACCCAAACTGGGTGAGACAACTTGTCAGCCCTCGTGTTAGCTTCCACTACAAACCCTGGCAAATTGGTATGACTTCTAATGTGCAGAATGTAGAATGGATGAACCTGGGCCTGAATGGCACAACACAGGGTCTTCAGCAAATGAAACAAAGCAGCATTTCTGACTTCCTTCAAAACTGAATGACCCAACCACTGTGCTATGTTGGCCACATAGGTGGAATCCATGACCAAATTGAAAGGTTCCTGGAAAAACTTTGGAAATGCCATGACAGCAGCCCTCAATTCAACCAATTGGGCTGACCCATCCTCATGACTGTTCAGAACCTGTCACTCAGATCCATCCTTCCAAGTAACAATGTCTTTTCCTGTCCTTTCCGAGCCATCAGTAAAGACGGTGGGTCCTTGCACTGGCTCCTGACTAGTTTGGGGCTGCAAAGAAATTTCAGTGAATTTCGCCACTTGCAATAGCTTATGGATGGGCAGATAAGTGAGCTGCCCTGAAAAATTTTCCAGAGCACTTTGCAGAGAAATACTGTTTGCAAAGCTCCAGTCAAAATCCTCCTGCGGTATCGGGAGTATGATCTTTGCAGGATCCACACCCATCAATTGCAAGCACCGTTGCCTACATTTAGCTATCAATCGAGCAATGAGCTCAATGTGGCTGCTGTCTTCTGCAGCTGATGGGGCAGAAAGACCCATTCCAAGACATGCAAGGGATCAAACCATTCATCATTCCATTGGCCAGTGATATCTGTAGGATGCAAATCTGTAGTGGTGATGAACACAGTGACATCAACGGAGGGATCAATGCAATAAACTTGGCGAGCAGAAACAGCTCACTGAACCCCCTCCAGCACCTGACGTGCCTCAGGGGTCAATGTGCGAGGCGACTTCAAATCTGAGTCTCCCTTTAACAAATCAAAGGAGACAGTTGTGCCGTGGTTAGTCCCAGATACGGACGCAACCAGGTGATGACATCCACCAATTTCTGGGCATCATTCAGTGTCTTCACTGAATGCACAAATTGCACCTCTTGGTGTTGAACCATAGGTTCCAAAATTTTGACTCCCAAATATTTCCAAGGAGGTTGCTGCTGAACCTTTTCTGGGGCCACTTGCAACCCATGAGAGTGCAAAGCAGTGAGCAACTGAGGCTGTATCCTCAGCAATTTATCCTGGGTGGATGCAGCCACCAATATGTCATCCATGTAGTGATAAACATGATCATCAGGAAACTGCTTGCGAACTCCAGACAAGGCTCTGGCCACATACCATTGGCATATGGGTGGGGAGTTCTGACACCCCTGGGGAAGCACCCTCCATTGAAATCTGCATGCAGGCTCAGCACTGTTGATCGCTGGCACCGAGAAGGCAAATTTCTGTCATCGGGATGCAAAGGAATTGTAAAAAAACAATCTTTCAGATCCACTATGAGGACCGGCCAATCTGCAGGAAGCATAGTGGGCAACGGCATACCAGCCTGCAATGTCCCCATGCTTTCCATCACGGCATTAACTTTTTGGAGGTCTTGTAACAACCTCCATTTCCCAGACTTCTTTTTGATGAAGAAAACAGGACTGTTCCAGGGACTGGTAGAAGGCTCCAGATGACCCTGGTCCAAATGCTCCTGAACCAAGTCACGAAGGGCAACTAGCTTGTCTTGAGGGAGGGACCACTCCGGGGGCCAGGTGGCAAGGGAGAGAATCGTGATGTCCACTCCAGGGATGGACAGGGTAAAGATCTTCTCAGGATGATTTTTGGTCAGGAGAGCAGTCCAGTAAACCTGAGGTGGCCCCGTAGATCCGAAGCTGCCGTCTCCCCGCAACCGGGTCTCTGCTCTGTGAACAGAAGACTTAAAAGGCACAAGTTGAGCGATTCTGGTTCCTTCAGGGATAGTGATGGGGGAGGTGGGTGTGGAAACCATGGCATAAATCTGTCCAGTGAAATCTGCATCAATGAGTCCCCCATGCACAATGATACCCTGAGAGATGGCACTAGATCTCCCCATGAGGAAAGCACTCATGCCATCACCCAAGGGACCAAAGGCATCCAAGGGAACCTTGTGCACTCAGCAAGAGTCTAAGATGACTGTTGCTGCTGTGCAGACCTGCTGAGCAGCTGATGATGGCTGTAAGCCAGCCAAGCAGACCTCCATTGGCTCTGGAGCTTGAAGCTTGTGTCTGAGCACATGTCCCCCTTGTGCTCTGCTTCCCATTTCTCGAGCTCAATAAAGGCTGACCATTAACATGAGCTGTCGCCTTACAGACATTCAACCTTCCAGAACGGCCACACAAAAACAAGAAAGTTGTCATCCCCTGCACTTTCTTTCCCTGTTTCTTGCTGGCCTGAGCATTTGCCTGCTTTTGCTGTCTGCCCTGCGGCCAGTTCCAGGCTGGATGCAGAGCAGTAGGCACAGCAGCCACCTTACAACCTGTGGTGCCTACCTTTGCACAGGCCTCTGCCATTTGCGATACAGAAAGATCGCCTGGCAAGGCCTCAATGATTTTCCTACAATCTGCATTACTGTTGCTTCTCGCAAGGTGTTTGAGCAAAAGCTTCCTTGCAGTTGGATCGTCCACCTGCCTCTCCACAAAGGCAGTCAACCTCCCTGCAAATCGCAGAAAGGATTCCTTAGCCCCCTGGACAACAGTCACTAAAGAGTCCTGTGGGGTAGCCATTTCTATGGTCTGAACCAACACGGCCATGCCTGGTTTTTTTGCACTGATAGAGCACCAGGGGGTCTAAGGCAACCTGCTTGTTAAGATAAGCAAAATTTCCCGTGGCCAGCAGCTCATCCATCCCAATCACATGCCTGGGATCCCGCTGACCCAGTGCAGTATTCTGCACCACGACTCTGCATGCCAACTGAGTCCATTTGGACTCAAAGATGTATTCGACAGGCTGAAAAAGAACACGAGCCAAACATCTGATATCATAGGGTGGCAGTATATCAGCATCAAAAACTCGAAGTATCTGCATGACCCCAACCCATATCTACCAGCCTTATGTCAGAGTCTGTCCAAGGATGTGATATGCCTCACGACTGTCTCCAATGACTGAGGACTGAGACCCCAGACTCTGAAAGGAGCCCCTGGCCTGGCTGAGGTGGAATGTTTGCCAAGTCTTGGAGGAGACTTACAGCTCTTTTTCTTGCATGGAATCTTCATGCACAGAGAAATTTTAGGAGTGAAAAACAGTAGCTGCCTCTCCAAAAGACCTCTCTATGTCTTTCCTGAGTTCCTTGGATCCAAAAACCCTCTTTTATTGTGGTGCTTAACCTAAATTTGTTCGTGATACAATAGGTGCTATGGGGTTTCCCGCTTTGTTGGGCTGCCAAAAATTGGCAAGGCGCCTCCCATACCAAGGGGTTCCGCAGTGCTGATATTGTATCCAAGTCACGGCACCAATCTGTTATAAACTATTAGAAGCCAATTCAAATTAAAATAATTTATTTAGCAATTTTTCCAAAATCGAATTGAAAAGCCACAATAAAATCTGACAACATTGATCGAATGCTGGGGGGACAGGGAGATGGCAGAAAAGGTGCCTTTTAACCTTGCCACACATACTGGGTTTCAGCGTGCGGTTTTTATAGAGTTTATTTGTCCCGAGGCTAAGTTCATTCAAAGTCCAGATATTCATGTATTTCTTTATTTCCAAGTGAGACTTTGAAAGAGTTCCCGTAAGCATGAAAAGACGATTCAATAGTTTTCCCGGATTTCTTCTTTGGGGTGCTGATTTGATCATCCTCAGGATCCTCCACCAAGACTGATATCAGATGTTGAGAAGCCGTAAAGTGGGGGAGCCCATCCTTGCTGAATGGGCCATCTCCAGTCCAGCCCTGCTATTATGTTGCGAATTTTTGAGGTTTCACAGGTTGCACAATAGGCTTTGGAATCCTGGAGACACCCTCGAGTGGCTTTTAATAGTCTAAACTTTTGATACAATATTTAATACACAAATTTTATATAGTATATATTTACCACAGGGACCAATGCCAGTATCTCAGCAAAGTGAATCCTTTCAGACGAACTAGCCTTCCAAGTGTGAGAAATGACTGCTCACTTTAAAATTTTAAAGGTTTATTAAACCTCAACAAACACAACAAAGGACTGAATAAGGAAAAAGGGCAGTGTTGGGAGCATAGCCGACTGCCATTGGCTCATCCACAAAATGGCTTCTCCCCCTTTTATACCCCTGGTGTTGCATCAGCTAACCCTGGCCCCTCCCAAAGTCTGCCAGTCAACTCTTCTTCGCCGTCCATTGGTGGAGACTTTCTTGCAACTTGACTGGAGGTGAGATGTTGTCATGCCACGCCTCTCCCAGCAGCAGGCTTTCCCCATTCTTAACTGCCCCATGCAGGGGCACATGTACACGCCCTTCCTCCACATGTCCCTGACAACCTTGACAACCAAGGCTGTCTGGTGGCAACAATACAGAGGAGGGGAAAGGGGACTATGGGGAGAACATAGGGTGTCCAAACAACAAACTACAATACCATAACCATGCATCAATAAAACTTCTACACACAATATTCATTCCTTAATTGTAAGAGCCAATCATCATATTACCCATCTATAACATAGGTTTCATTTTGCCCCTGTTCCCCATTGGTTTTGTCTGTCCGGATGTGATGGCTTAACATGAATGTGAAAAGTTTTTTTTAAAGGGAAGTTCTAGCATGGATTGTGATTGACAGCTTGGCTGATGAATGGGAGTGTTTCGACGTCTCTGGAAACAAAGTCTTAAATCACAAGTTCTCAGGTGACTCTTCCCTTTCCTTTCCGGCCACCAGAAAGGTAACACCATCTCGTGAGTTGGGGTTCGGGCTGGGCCCCCCGGGGCCAGGCCTGCCGGGCCTCAAGGGGGGGGACCCTGCCTGTGGGACAGTGGTTGAGGCTGGCTGTGTCCCCTCTGTCCCCTCCCGGCTCCTCCGATGGGGAAAGGAGGAAGAGGACTGCAGACCAGCAGTCTGGCTCTGTGCCAGGGCCACGGAGGGCCGTGCTCTGGGCCTTGGTTGCCAGAACTGCTGGTCTGAAGGAGGAGAGACATTTAAGAACTTTTCTCCAGAGCTCCAGGGAGCTGATCCAAGTTTGAGTCGCTTTAGATCTGACCAGGGGTGAAAAAGGTTTCGTCAATCAGCTTTCCTGAGCATGCGCTCTCTCTCTCCCCCTTCCTCCCCCCACCATCACCTGTGGCCTTGAAGCTCTGAGGATCCACTGAAGAGAAAAAAAAAAAAACAAACAAACTCTGGGCAAAGACATTAACCCTTTTCCCACCTCCGTGGAAGACAGAGTGATTTGAAATGTAGAGAGACAGCACTGAGACAAAGTCAGTGAAAGAACTGAGGAAGACTATTTGGAAGATGGGATGGAGGAAGTGGACATTTTTGACCGGACTTCTCTAGATGTGAATTACAGGGAATTGGACTGTTTTTTGTAATATCCTAATGCTGCTTGGGGGAATGCAAGTTCTAGCCAAAGGGTTGTGTGTATTGATATACATGGGTTTTAATTAAGAATTTTGATTAGAATATGTCCCTGGCTCCTGGGAAAGAACAAGGAGGTCTCTATTTCTTTTGAGATAGAAGTGAATGTAGATATGGAAGAGAATCCCTGCTTTGTACTAAAAAAGCATTCTTAAAACGATACCCCAAACATGTGGAAGCCCATAAACAGCTTGTAAAACTGTTATATGGGTGAGACTGCACAGAATCTGCAAAAATTCCGGGTGGTTGTGGATCTGTGAAAGCCACCAGACCTTTTTTTCTTGTGGCTTTTTCTCCATAACCCTAGAGAGGCTCCTCTCTGAAGGTGATGTAGGATCATGTTTAAATGGTGATGACTGACTGAAAATCATACTTTTCTCTCTGTGGTGAGTGGGAAAGTGAACAGTTTGGGGGGGGGGGGGGGAAGGTGTTTGAATGTCTCAGAATGTCTCAATTTTTTTCCCCCTCTCTCTCTTTAGTGTATATTTATAAAATCTATCCATTTTTACTTTTAAGTTGTTCCTGTTTTGCCTTTTTCTCCCAAAGTCCTATCTCCCAGCTGATAAACAAAATTTGGCAAATGTTAAACCACAACATAAATGGTATATTGGCCAGGAAACCAAACTGAAACCACAACACCGGAAAAGGGCATTAAGCTTCTGAGGTTTGTTTGTACTGTTTGCCGCAGTATTTTTTTATTCTGGGCCATGAGAGAGTGACTGGGAACGACAGCCATCTTGTCTTTGTTCCAGGGGGGACTACATAACACCTTGCTTTTGTTGGTTAGATCATTCTCTCTTTTGTACAATTTTCTTTTCTTTGCTGTGTTTATTGCTATTTTATTTTAGTAAAAAATTGTCTCCAACATTTTTTAACATCTCATAGTTTCATTTTTGTTTCCCCCCCCACACACACACACTGTCATGGGGGACGGGAGGGGGAAGGGGCTCATGCAGTCTTTACCTTTTCCTCACTGTGAAACCATTAGATGCTTATGACTCTCTGCTTGGCAGCCTCAGCCTTTCTCTCCTTATCCCTGCCAAAAATTATTCATTTGACATCTGTGGCCTTTCACCAGCAAAAATGCAGCGCGAGGAGAACAACTGTCTCATCTGCTCCTCTGAGAATCCTAAGCCACAAAAGCAAGGCTCTTCCTTTAAAAAATAAAATAAATGAAATAAATTCACATCAGCTAAGAAAATTTGGAGGTTAATATAAATTCCATGGGTTTGAGGGGGAAATGGAGCTGCATTCAAAGACTCAATGGCTAACCATGCTTCCTTTGTCTGGCAACTGCTAGCTCCCCCAACAGAGTTTCTGAGGAAGTAAGATGAGCACTGTATTTGTTCCCTCTGCAGATTTCCCTTAACTCCTGGTAATGTTGTTTTCAAAAAACACAGTTCTTGTTTTTTGATGGTTACTTTTAATTTTTGTACTTGCCACAGCTACAGTCATTAGCTGACGTTCATAGATTAAAAATAATGAAAAAACCCATTGCCATTCTAAGAAGTCCAGGCAGAATGAGCAAAAGGAGGATTAAAAGAAGGCTGTCAGGAAGTAGCTTGGAACAGGAAAAAAGAAGATAAAGCCAGTATAAAAGCTTGTTCTAATATATGAGGGTTTTTTTCTTGTGTTAATGTAGGCACAAGAATTCCTATGAAGATTTATTAGTCAGATCATATAATCTGCTCTCCTTCCTCTTCTGATGATAAAATCAAGACTATTTTCCTCCACTAACATGTTCAATTGTCTCAAGAAGAAAAAGTTATATATTTTTTCTAAGAATCTGTGGTATACAGAAGGGTATGGATGAGTCTGATGCCTTCAGAACAGCAAAATACAGAAATTAAGTCACCCATTTAGAGACTACACTGTTAGGATATTCCCCATAAAGCAAGCACAGTCCCAGGGCTATGGTATCTGAAGCTGAATAACTTGATGGAGCTGGGAATATGCAGCACTATCCCCTTCCATCATCTCAGACCTGCTATAGCATCCACTGTCCCTCAGAACTTCAGTCCAGTAAAGCATTTACTTTATGCAAATCTGCTCCTAAATCTGCTGTTTGCCTTGGCCTTCCGCCAGCCAAGCACATAGGCACATGCTTAAAGTTAAGCAGAAAAGTAATAAGATTGAAGTCAGGGAGACTTAATTTTAAGCACATATTTCAAGGATGTCCTGGATAAGGCCCTTAACCCTGGTGTGCAGCGTTTAACTGGGATGATTCCAGCTGATTAACTCCTCCCTTTCCCTGACCTCTCTCTGTCAGACCAGGCAACAAATGGTTTCTGTTTTGCCACTGAAAGGAATGAGAAGGAGGTGTCTTTACAAACAAACTGTGGGCATGATGGTAGATAAGGCCATATATGGAGAGGCGAAAGAAGCAATGGGGGGAACCATAAATTCCATAGGAATTCCACTAATTGACACAGACTCTTACTCACTCAAGACTGTGCTGAATCTCTAGATTTAGAGAAAAAGAACAGACACTCAAGGAAAATGAAAAACAGGAGAGGGGATATACATTGGAAGGGGGTCTTAGGTATTAGGTGTTTCAGGAAGTCTGTACCTCTCAAGTACCTCAGCCAATGCGGAAAGAGAGAGGGAAATGTGGCTGGGAAATTAAGATAAAAAGGAGGCTGAGTCCTTCAAAAATGTGAGAGACCCCATGGGGAATGCCCCATGGACCTCTCCCTTTATTCAAATAAAGTTACAGGACTCCTCTGTCTCCTTTTTGGACATAAACCTCTAGTGTTTGTGGATTAATTTTCCTGACAATTTGTGGGGCTCTTGTCCGGGATATTTCCACTGTCTGGGGGTAGTGGGGAGAGAGCGGAGCTGAAGGCATGCCTCACCCAGTTTCAGTGATTACCTCCCCTTGGTGGGGTCAAGGGGGAGGGTTCAAGTTTGCAAATGTACCACTTACTACCCAGGATATAAGAGGATTGAAAAAGGAACTACCCCATATTTGGATGATCCCATACGGGCAGGGTAAAAAATAGAGGAATATATGGAAAATATGGATTATACATGGAAGGACTGGGATTTTCTTTTGGGGATTTTGTTTGGGTCATCAGAGAAACAAATGATTTTGCAGAAGGCTCAGCAGCTGTGGGAGGATGAGCATCCACAAGCAGCAAGGGGAGCTGGACCAAACACACCTATCATGGATGATGCAATCCCCCAAGGGTACCCCCAGTGGGACCCAAATAATCAGGCCAGTCTGGCTTGCCTTCGAGATTACCGTGTATATTTGATTAGAGCAATCAAATCAGCAGGTCCTAAAACTAAAAACATAGCTCCAGCTATGTTGTCAGAACAGGAAAAGGAGGAAAGTCCCCCTCATTGGTTGGAGAGGATTAGGGATGCCTTGCAGAAGCACAGGGGGCTGGATCCTGAGGGCTCAGCCTTTGAGACATTGCTGAAGGTACAATTTGTTACTAAAGCCTGGCCTGATATAAAGAAAAGAGTACAGAAAGATGAAGAGTGGCAGAATAAGCCTCTGGAAGAATTGGTTAGAAAAGCACAGCAGATCTATGTAAGAAGGGATGAGGCAAAGGCAAAGGCAAAGATGACAGCAAAGGCAAAGATGACAGCAGAGTTTTTACAGCTCTGGAGGAATAAGTCACAGGGTACAAGGGGTCCCCTGGGACAGAGGGGATGGAGGAGAACAGGGCAGGGCAAGGGGGAGGGTCGGCCACAGGGGAGTGGCAGAAGCATTCCCTCCCCAGCTGGGGAGAGCCAACCCAAACAGCAGCTGGGAAGAAATCAGCAGTGTGCTATCTGCAGGGCAAAGGGACCCTGGAGGCTGGAATGTCCACAGAGACAGCTGGATCCTCAGGAGGAATGTTGTGGTTTTGAAAACAAACCAAGTGAGAGGCTCTAAGTCAGAAATAAAATTTAATGAGAAGAAAAGGAAAATAAAATAGAATAAAATAAAATAAATACAAAAAGAAAAAACCACTGACAGAGTCAGAATACAACCTGATCAGGGTGATGGAAACAGTCCAGACGAGGTGGTCTTCCTGAAACAGAAATCTTGTAGAAAGGTCTGGTAGCTCCGGTCCTCTGGGAATCCAGTGGGTGAGGGCTTCTACTGTCCCAAATCCCAGCTTATATCCAGGTGAGAATGCTTGGCTCTTCCCCATGGGCGGAGCATCTCACAATGGGATGATGAGTCATGGAAGAGAGCCTTGATGGCCCATTAAAGAGAGAGATAACACCCGGAGGGAGTTATCTCTGAGTCATGCAGAAGGCATTGATGGGCCATTAACTGAAGATGGTGATAGAATACATCCTAAACTACAACCCAGGACAATCCACCCCTTATTCTATTACCATCTACAACATGCCTAAATCAATACATTCTTACAGATGAATGCATATATACATACAGAATGAAACCTTACACACTGCTCTCACTTAAAATTAAGTCTCCCTGTGGTACACAACGGGTTTCTCCATCTTTCTGCATTACCCACCAAGTGTAGCCAGGTCCTTGAGCAAAGACAATCCCATGGACAGGTCTGCCTTTGCCTGAAGTGGGATTAATCCAAACACTCTTTCCTAAAATGCCCTTCATGTGTACCACAGGTACTTTGTCTCCATCCACTGTGTGTAAGGGTTCAGACTGGGCAGGACCACCTCGATTGATAGACCCTCGGGTGTTAACTATCCATGTGGCTTTGGCTAAGTTTAGTTCCCAATTCTTGAAGGTTCCCCCACCAAGTGCCTTCAGGGCAGTCTTTAATAGTCCGTTGCACAGTTCAACTTTCCCGGCAGCTGGTGCATGATAAGGAATGTGGTATATCCATTCAATACCATGTTCTCTAGCCCAGGTGTTTATAAGGTTGTTCTTGAAATGGGTCCCATTGTCCGACTCAATTCTCTCAGGGGTGCCGTGTCTCCACAGGATTTGTTTTTCAAGGCCCAGGATGGTGTTCCGGGCAGTGGCATGAGGCACAGGGTGGGTTTCCAGCCATCCAGTGGTGACTTCCACCATGGTCAGCACGTACCGCTTTCCTTGGCATGTTTGGGGAAGGGGGATATAGTCAATTTGCCAGGCTTCCCCGTACCTGTACTTCAGCCATCGTCCACCATACCACAGAGGCTTCATTCGCTTGGCCTGTTTGATTGCAGCGCAGGTTTCACAGTTGTGGATGACCTGTGAGATGCTGTCCATAGTGAGGTCCACCCCTCGGTCACGGGCCCATCGATATGTTGCATCTCTTCCCTGATGACCAGAGGCATCATGGGCCCAACGAGCTAGGAATAATTCTCCCTTGTGCTGCCAATCTAGATCCACTTGTGATACTTTCACCTTGGCAGCTTTGTCTACCTGCTCGTTGTTGCGATGCTCCTCATTAGCCCGGCTTTTGGGTATATGCGCATCTACATGTCGAACCTTCACGGTCAGCCTCTCTACTCGGGCGGCGATGTCTTGCCAAATGTCAGCGGCCCAGATGGGTTTTCCTCTGTGCTGCCAATTGGCCTTTTTCCAACGATTCAGCCATCCCCACAGAGCATTAGCTACCATCCATGAGTCAGTGTAGAGATAAACCCTCGGCCACTTTTCTCGTTCAGCAATTTCTAAAGCCAGCTGGACAGCTTTAAGCTCTGCAACTTGACTCGATCCACCTTGTCCCTCGGTAGCTTGTGCAACTTGTTGTGTGGGGCTCCATGCTGCAGCTTTCCATTTCCGGTTAGCTCCTACAATTCGGCAGGAGCCATCAGTGAACAGAGCATATCGTCTTTCAGTCTCCGGTAGCTCATTATATGGTGGGGCTTCCTCAGCGCGTGTTACTTGCTTTTCTTCTTCTTCTTCTTCAGACGATAATCCAAAAGTTTCACCTTCCGACCAGTTCATTATAACTTCCAGAATCCCAGGGCGATTTGGGTTTCCAATGCGGGCGCGCTGTGTAATGAGGGCAATCCATTTGCTCCATGTGGTATCGGTGGCATGATGTGTGGAAGGAACCTTTCCCTTAAACATCCACCCCAGCACTGGTAGTCGGGGTGCCAAAAGCAGCTGTGTTTCAGTGCCAATCACTTCTGAGGCAGCTTGAACTCCTTCATAGGCGGCCAAGATCTCCTTCTCTGTGGGAGTGTAGTTGGCCTCGGAGCCTCTGTAACTTCTGCTCCAGAATCCCAATGGTCGGCCTCGAGTCTCCCCAGGCACTTTCTGCCAAAGGCTCCAAGACAAACCATTGTTTCCAGCTGCGGAGTAAAACACATTCCTCACATCTGGTCCCGTCCTGACTGGGCCCAGGGCTACTGCATGAGCAATCTCTTGCTTGATCTGAACAAAAGCTTGTTGCTGTTCAGGCCCCCAGTGGAAATCATTCTTCTTGCGGGTCACCAAGTAGAGAGGGCTCACGATCTGACTGTACTCAGGAATATGCATCCTCCAAAAGCCTATGGCACCTAGGAAAGCTTGTGTTTCCTTTTTGTTGGTAGGTGCGGACATGGCAGTGATCTTGTTGATTATCTCTGTGGGGATTTGGCGACGACCATCTTGCCATTTGACCCCCAAAAACTGGATTTCTTGAGCTGGTCCCTTAACCTTGCTTCTTTTAATGGCAAAACCAGCTTTCAGCAGAATTTGGATAATTTCCTCTCCTTTCTTGAAGACCTCCTCTGGTGTATTCCCCCGTATGATGATGTCATCAATGTACTGCAGATGCTCTGGAGCCTCACCCTTTTCCAGTGCAGATTGGATCAGTCCATGGCAGATGGTGGGGCTGTGTTTCCACCCCTGGGGCAGTCGGTTCCAGGTGTACTGCACGCCCCTCCAGGTGAAGGCAAACTGAGGTCTGCACTCCGCTGCCAAAGGAATGGAGAAGAAGGCGTTGGCGATATCAATGGTTGCATACCACTTTGCTGCTTTGGACTCCAGCTCGTACTGAAGCTCTAACATGTCTGGCACAGCAGCGCTCAGTGGTGGCGTGACTTCATTCAGACCACGGTAATCCACCGTCAGTCTCCATTCTCCACTGGACTTACGCACCGGCCAAATCGGGCTGTTGAAAGGTGAACGGGCCTTACTGACCACCCCTTGGCTTTCCAGTTTACGGATCATCTCATGTATGGGAATCACAGAGTCTCTGTCTGTGCGGTATTGCCGACGGTGTACTGTTGCTGTGGCAATTGGTACTTGTTGTTCTTCTACTTTCAGCAGTCCCACAGCAGAGGGGTCATCTGAGAGACCAGAAAAAGTATTCAACTGTCTGATGTCTTCTTTCATTACTGCGGCTATCCCAAAAGCCCAACGATATCCTTTTGGATCTTTGAAATATCCATTCCTGAGATAGTCTATGCCGAGGATGCATGGGGCCTCTGGGCCAGTTGCGATAGGGTGTTTTTGCCACTCGTTCCCAGTTAAACTCACTTCGGCCTCTAATACAGTCAGTTCCTGGGACCCTCCTGTTACTCCTGTAATAGAAATGGATTCTGTTCCTACATACCTTGATGGCATCATGGTACATTGGGCCCCAGTGTCAACCAATGCCGTATATTTTTGTGGGTCAGATGTGCCAGGCCATCGGATCCACACAGTCCAGTAGATCCGATTGTCCCTTTCCTCTTCCTGGCTAGAGGCAGGCCCCCCTATTCCTGGTCATCGCATACGTTGTTCTCTTCCTGTAAATGAGTTGCTGAGGTCCCTTCAAGAGCATCAGTCATATCATCATTCCTGTAAGGTCTGGAGTTCTGTGCACGAGAGACCGGAGCAACACTGATTCTAGATGAGCTTTTTGTGGTAGGCATTTCTCTTTTCAGTTCACGTACCCGGGCTGCTAAGGAGGAGGTAGGTTTTCCATCCCACTTCTTCATATCTTCTCCATGCTCCCGAAGAAAAGACCAAAGGTTACCTCGGGGTGTGTATCCTCTCTCCCTGGCTGGGGGACGCCTGCTCCTAACTGCAGAGACTCTCGTTGGCTCTGGTGAGATATCGTAAATTTCTTCCTTAAGTTCTTTTTTCAGTTTCTGATGGCCTTCTTCAGTTAAGTTCCTGACTTGCTCAGCCAGTCTTGTTTCCACAGATGAAACATGGGCACGAACTGGGGCGGTGACAGTGTCCTCGTAAATCCTTAGTTTGTTAGCCAGGACACCCACCTTGTTCTCACCTTCTCTCCATTGCAGTGTTGCCAGGTAACGTGAGTACATCTCTGGTCCAAGCCGTGCAAATCTCAACCACATCCGTGATGTGCACTGGACATCATCTGGGCTCTTAGGAAATCTCTCATCTTCTGCAAAAATGATCTCCAGCACAGCCAATTCCCTTAGGCATCGGATACCTTGTTCTGTTGTGTTCCATTTTCCTTGGTGCACTAGGAGGTCTTCTTTACAAAGGTATCTGTCTTTCACACTTGTTAGCAGTCGCTGCCAGAGGCTGAGAGTTTCTTGGGTTTTTCCAATTCCTTGGTCAATGACCACATCCCGGGACAGTGATCCCAGTTGCCTGGCCTCAGTTCCATCCAGAATGGTGTCATTGGCTGCAGCATCCCAGATGCAGAGCAGCCAAGTGAGGATGGACTCGTTGGTCTGACAGGTGAATTCCCTTCGCAGATCACGCAGCTCACCCAGAGATAGAGAGCGGGTGATGATCTCTGTCTCTGTCTCTCCAGCTGAGTGCGAAGGTCCTGCTCCATCCTCGTCAGTCGCTATGCGGACTGATTTGCTCCTTGATTTCTTCTTCTGAGTCGTGGCAACTGCTACTGGTTTAGGCTGTTCCGGTTCAGTGACGGTTTGTGTGGAGATGCTGACAGCACTTTTGGTTCCTTTCTCCTCTGTGACAATCTGTGTAGTCGTCGATGCTATTGCTTTGCTTCTTTTTACCTCTTCTACTTCTTTAAGAACATGCTCCAACACACCATGTAGTGTTTTGATTCTAAGCATGGTGCAGAGAAAACAAAGCAGGACTAACAAGAACATCATGCTGTCCTTGGCATCCAGAGGGTACTCAATATTTTCAAAAACTGCTGTGTCCTTCCTGAAAAGCTGGAAAAAATCATTCTTTACTCCTCCCCACAGGGGCTGGGTGAGATTGTTGAGGCTCCAGACGTAGCATCCTAGACTAGAACAAGAATACAAAACTGGGTATATATTCTGAATAATGTTCATTGCCTCAGATTTTATCAAGCAATGGACATAATAGACCAGTAAAGCAATTTTAGTACCATATCCTGGTCTACGCAGGAGTATTAAGGCCGGCAGATAGTGCCCCACGTTTGGAAAAATATAGAGAGATAGGTATAAGACACATGTAAGCATGTTGGGCATCATAACAGACAGGTGTCTTCTTCAATAAAATTGTAATTTCTGACTTTTCTTATTGCCTCTGCCGCACGTTGGGCGCCAAAAATATGTTGTGGTTTAAAAACAAACCAAGTAAGAGGCTCTAAGTCAGAAATAAAATTTAATGAGAAGAAAAGGAAAAAATAAAATAGAATAAAATAAAATAAATACAAAAAAAGAGAAACCAGTGACAAAGTCAGAATACAACCTGATCAGGGTGATGGAAACAGTCCAGACGAGGTGGTCTTCTTGAAACAGAAATCTTGTAGAAAGGTCTGGTAGCTCCGGTCCTCTGGGAATCCAGTGGGTGAGGGCTGCTTCTACTGTCCCAAATCCCAGCTTATATCCAGGTGAGAATGCTTGGCTCTTCCCCATGGGCAGAGCATCTCACAATGGGATGATGAGTCATGGAAGAGAGCCTTAATGGCCCATTAAAGAGAGAGATAACTCCCGGAGGGAGTTATCTCTGAGTCATGCAAAAGGCATTGATGGGCCATTAACTGAAGATGGTGATAGAATACACCCTAAACTACAACCCAGGACAAGGTGGAAAACCAGTAGGTAGCAATTGCTACCAGGATAGTGCATCTGTGGCAATACCACACCAAGACTGCAACTCCCATCCATAAAACAGTTAATTGACTGGAGAGCTAAGGAGTGATCAGCAGGACCTGCTCACCCTTTTACAGCCCCATATGGCCAGTGTGAAAGCTAAATGGGGAATGAAGGCTGACAGTAGACTTGTGGCCTGAATGAAGTCACGCTGCCTCTGAGACATGTTGGAACTTCAATATGAGCTGGAGTCAAAGGCAGACAAGTGGTGCCACAACTGACATCGCTAATGCATTTTTCTCAATTCCTCTGGCAGCAGAGTGCAGATCACAGCTAGCTTTCACTTGAAGGAGTGTCCAGTACACCTGGAATCAACTGCCCCAGGGGTGGAAACATAGCCCTACTATCTGCCATGGACTGATCCAGACTGCATTTGAAAAGGATGGAGCTGCAGAACACCTGCAATATGCTGATGATATCACTGTGTGGGGCAATACAGCAGAACAAGTTTTTGAGAAAGGGAAGAAAATAATACAAATTTTTCTGAAAGCTGATCTCGCCATAAAACAAAGTAAGGTAAAGGGATCTGCACATGAGATCCAGTTCTTGAGGATAAAATGGCAGGGTGGACACTGACATGGGCCTATGGAGGTGGTAAACAAAATTGCAACTATATCTCCACCAGCTAACAAGAAGGAAACACAGGCTTTTCTAGGCCTTGTAGGGTTCTGGAGAATGCATTTTCCAGGTTATAGACAGCTTGTGAACCTCTCTATCAAGTGACCTGGAAGAAGAACCATTTCAAGTGGGGCCTTGAACAACAATAGGCCTTTGAACAGACCAAACAGGAAATAGCTCTTACAGTAGCTCTTGGGCCTAGTTGGACACAACCAGCAATGCAAAATATACTCTCCACTGCACCTGGGGAGCAGAGTCTCTCCTGGAACCTCTGGCAAAGGACATCAGGAGAAACCTGAGGTCGACCATTAGGGTTCTGGGGTCGGAGTTATCGAGGATAAGAAGCTCACAATACTCCAACTGAAAAGGAGATACTAGAAGCCTATGAGGGGGTTCAAGCTGCCTCAGAAGCTGTTGGGACAAAAGCGTATCCCCTCTTGGCATTGTGATTGCCTGTGCTACACTGGATGTTAAAAGGAAACATTGCCTTATGAAAGGAAAGCTGCTGTGTGGAGTCCTACATGACATGTCACTGAGGCTGTTGAAGGGAAAGGCAAGTCAAGCCAATTTGCATAAGTGAAAGCCATCCAACTAGGCCGAGAGATTGCTGAGCTAGAAAAGTGGCCTGTTCTCTATCTCTATACCGACTCCTGGATGGTAGTTAATGCCCTATGCGGGTGGTTACAGCAATTGAAGAAGACAAATTGGCAGTGCAGGAGTAAACCCATCTGGGCTGCTGCATTGTGGCAGGACATTGCTGCAAAAATAGAAAACATGCCTCTGAAAGAACATCATGTAGATGCTCACATGCCCAAAAGTTGTGCCACTGAAGAACATCAGAACAATGAACAGGTAGATAAGGCTGCCAAAATCAAAATATCTCAGGTAGACCTAGACTGGGAGTGAAAGGGTGAGCTATTTATAGCCCCATGGACCCATAAAATATCAGGGCATCTGTGATGGCTAACAGCTGGCCTGAAAGCCTCACAGGCAGAAGTAACCCTGACCTTAACTCGATCAGCCTATACCTGTGAAAGAATGGAAATATCTTTGGGAGAGAGGGCACTGAGAGGTGGAGTGTTGGAGTCTAGGACATCCCCTTGGATGGCCTGGGACCCAAGGAAGGGAATTTGAGCCCTGGACAGGGGGGTGTGGAGCCGGTCCAGGGGGCTTGGAGACCTTAGCACAAAGCCCAGGAAAACACCGGGTTTGATTTTAATCCATGGGAAAAGCTTCCAACATTGCAAAAGGAATTACAAACCACCAGGATGTGAAAATAGTAGTTTAGCACAGTAGACGATACAGAATTCAGTAGTTTTAGAGTTTATAGAATAGAAGTAAATGGGGACAAGATGGTGGAATTTGGGTGGTACCTCATGTACTTCTCCTTCTTCCTCGTCCTCCATCTTTTGGGGTGGTGATGGCACAAAGTAGTTAGAGTGGATTGGAGCAAAGTAGAAATGTCACTTTTAGTGTGGGCACTGGACATTGGCACAAAATAGTAAATAACCGACATGTAGTTATCTGTATAAATGTTAGGGGACATCCCCTGAGGCGTGCAGTCGCCTCGTGTCCCAGCTGCTGTGCGGACCTTGGCTGGGAGCAGAGAAAATTCTGAGATATCGAATAATAAACAACACGAGAAACGTGAAAACAGACCTTGAGGACTCTGCTTTTTTACACTGACGCGACTTGGGGCTTTTAGAGGGCCAAGGACTTTAAACCACCTAAATCTCGGGTGAGGAAACCCCCCCGACAGTGGAGGGACTTGGCTGCAGAGAATGGATGCCAGCCAATCCCTGACAAGCATGTATGCAGGCAGCTATTGGTCAGTGAACTGGGTGGTACCAAGTTTCCAGCCAATCGTGGTAAACCATATAAAAGCAAGTGGTGAACAATAAAGTTTAGCTATTGCCACATGAACCTCGGAGTGTCGTGTCTTGTCCATCTCAACTGCGACAGGCATCTAGGAAGGGATGCAACATTCACATGGGCTCGTGATCAAGGGGCGGACCTGACCATGGAGGCCATCACACAGGTTATTCACAAATGTGAAGCATGTGATGCAATTAAGCAAGCCACGAGAGTGAAGTCTCCTTAGAATAGAGAGTTGTGACTGGGTTTCTGATATGACAAGGTGTGTTGGTTTTGCATGGCCTGGTTTTTGGTAGTGGGGGGGCCACAGAGGTGGGTCCTGTGAGAAGCTGCTGGAAGCTTCCCACCATGCCTGTCAGAGCCAATCCCTGATGGCGCTGAAGATGGACATGCTGCTGGCCCAATTAGAAAGGTTGGTAACTCCTCTATGGTAACATATTTAAGAATAAAATCAAAACAAAGAGGAAACACAGTTTTAAATGTAGTCAGAGAAGAGGAGGAGATGAGAACATGTGAGGGAAAAACATCATGGCGACATGAAGGTCAGTGAAGATGGAGAGGGAGGAGGTGCTCCAGGTGCCAGAGCTGAGTTTCCTCTGCAGGCCATGGTGATAACCATGGTGAGGCAGGTTGTTCCCCTGCAGCCCATGGGGATCCATGGGGGATGCAGAGATCAACCCGCAGCTCATGAGGAAGGTGCTCACATCAGAGTAGGTGGATTCCTGGAGAAGGCTGTGGTCCAGTGGAAGACCTGGTGGAGAGAGGAGGCCCTTGCTTTCAGGCTGGAGCAGCCTGTCCTTGCAGGACTGCACACCATGGAAGAGGGACCCATGCCACAGCAGTTTTTGGAGGACTGTTTGCCTGTGAGGGGAATTCACATTGCAGCATTTCTGGGGAAACTGCTGCTCATTAGAGTGGACCCATGCTGGAGACGTTCACAGAGAACTGTCTCCTGTGGGAGGGACCCCATGGTCTTAAAGAGAAAGGACTCCTCTCCCGGAGCAGCGGAATAAAACTGTGGGTGATGAACTGACCAAAACCCCCATGCCCTGTGTCCCTGGGCTGTTGGCGGGAAAGAGGGAGGGTCTGGGGGGAAAAAGTTGTTTAAGGGTTTATTTACTTCTCATTATCCTCTTCTGATTCTGTTAGCAATAAATTCACCTTGCAACTTTGAGCCTGTTTTGCCCTTGAAGTGTTTTCTCCTGGTCTATATCTCAACTCATGAACCCTTCATTAATCTTTTCTTCTCTCTTCTGCCCAGCTGTGGCAGGGGAGTGTTACAGTGCACCCCCACACCAGAGTAGATGTTTACATATTAGGAAAAGAGTTTAAGTTTCACCCTTGGAATTTTTAAGGAAGAAGAACCAGAAAATTCCATGCTTCGCTCACTGTAATTGGCCCAGTGCCAGGACAAAGGCACCAGTTGGACCCTTTAGCTGTTCTTCAAAGAATGTAGCTATTTTCTATTGGGCAGCAACCCAAAAATCTCTCCTAAATCGTTAAATACTTAAGAAAGAGCATGGAGTTTCTCAGGGCTTTTTCAGTGTGTCTTAGCAGGTGCCAGGGGCCTCCCTGCACTGTGCACAGCTTTTATTATTTTGTTCTTTATAGTTTGTTATTGTCTTCTTTAATTAAAACTATTTTGCTTTTTCAAAACACCTCTGGTCAAGCCATCACACTAATTATTATTAAGCCATTTCTGGGAGGTTGCTGGTCAACCCTCAGAGTATGATACACCTTTGTGGGGCTAATTACACACTGGCATTACACAGCCTGTATCAGGGGAGGGTGAACAAGTGGCTTTTGTGGGTGCCTGGCTTTAGGCTGGTGTCAAACCACGACAAGAGGCCTAGCAAATTTACTGCATTGGACCAATGCCGCGATCATGCCAAGGCACAAACTACATGCTTACCATGGTAGAGACAACAACTGGCTGTCTGGAAACATACCCAGTAAACCATGACAGTACTTGAAACACCATCCCAGGCCTTGAGAGACACATTTTGTGGTGACATGGTACTCCAGAGAGAACTGAGTCAGACAATGGAAGTCATTTTCATAGCAACCTCATAAACTCTTGGGCAAAGAAACATCGTATTGAGTGGATATCTCATATCCTTTATCACCCACAAGTCTCTGGGAAGATTAAGAGGTATAATGGACTGCTGAAGACTATGTTGAGTGTTAGGTAATGGACCATGGAAGCACTGAGATGCAAATTCAGCAGAAGCCACCTGGCTGGTTAACACCTGGGGATCTGCTAAATGCTCTGGTCCTCCCCATACACACACTGTGGGAGGACATAAGGTCCCTGCACTATACATAGGGAAGTGGCTGGGGAAGTCCATGTGGATTTCTCCTCCCATGGGAAAAAGGAAACCCATTCATGGGATTGTCTTTGCCCAAGGGCCTGAGTGTACTTGGTGGGTATTGTAATAAGTTAGCTGAGACTCCATTATTTTCATGTGGGAAAAGGCAATTCTTTATTCACATAACTTATTTTATACAGTTTTCAAAGACCTCATGTGCAGCACCTATTGGCTGGTAGTTTTCTTACTACTTCATTTATTGGTCAGAAGACGATTTGTGTGTACATGCTAAGGTTCAGGTTGTTTACATTTTTCTTTTATGGGTTCTCATGGAACAGATCTTATTGTTTAAACAGATGCACTTATTTTTCAACCCAAGAACAGGTTGTTTTGTTAAGGAACCTTTCACACCAAGATTGTTTACACATGGGAACTTGCAAATTGCTTAACTACACTTAGAAGAGATGACAGGATAGCTATTAATTTAATAGAGCAGGCCTGATGTTATGAGGTCTTTCTTTTATAATTCTTCTTCCTGTGACAACACTGGGTAATGTGGAAGGATGGGGAGACCCAGTGTGTGCTTCAAAGAGATTTAACCTTGGGGGAAAAATAATTTATGGTGTAAATTTTATGTTGCATGCAGGAAGCAAAAGAACAGGAATGACATGAATTGATGAAGAATGAATTTTGTGATGAGCAAGGAGAATGCAACGAGGACCTGAGCCATGCCAGTGTTGGTGCCCAACGATTAAGTGTTCTGCTTCTCTGGTCCTGACCACTCATCTGTGGTGGTGCATTGTTGGTTTTACCAGTTTTCTGTATGCATTTGTTCTTTGTTTTATACTGGTTTTATATGTTATAATGGTTTGTCCCATGTACTCCCATGTTAACCCCTTCTTGGTTTCCCCCGAGTTATTGTCTGGTGTCAATCATAATTATGAGTCCTGTCCATCACTTCACAGCCTCACCCTGATGTCTAGAAGGTTCTAGTGAGGACGTCGAGTGATTGTGCTGGGTCCACGTTATTCCCTCCCTTGATTTATTGATTTGTTCTATTGACTGTAATTTATGTTTAGGATCATTCCCTTCACCTTTTGGATTGGTTGCAAGCTGTCCCTGTCCAATTTCTCCACCCCCATACTTAAGGTGCTGTACAGAGAGGAAACTTGCTTTTGTGGGCTAACTCTCTGGGTATGAAGAAGTCCCACGTGGGCTGAATAAACCCCAGTTGAAGTTCCCCATAAGACACCTCTCTTTATTTCTTGTCACTGTTCATGCAAAGACCCACAGGATCGGGGAATTATCCCAGGATACGGAACTGTACCTTCACTGCTGCTCTGGTGCCAGAGCTAGCCAGGGAGCGCGAGACACGGGTCCCGAGAGACATACCGGACCACTGCACTCATCCTGATGGAATGGAGCCCAAGTCATGGATCTGGAGGGATGGAGGAAACCCATGAAACATGAAAATAATATCTGTCTGTGAAAGGATGGGGGATAGTAGTTAAATGAAATACATTTGGTATAGAGATGATTTAAGGATACAGTTAAAGTTGTATGTGTGGGTAAGATGGGATTTCAGTAATGAGAAATAAATACAGTGGAACAGTTGGAAGATATATAAGTTGTGTGGGATCTGAGTATGATGCAAATGGTATGGGACAAGGGGTGGAGATTGTATTGGGTCTGACTGAGATAAAACAAATTTTCCCTTAGCAGCCTTCACAGTGCTGTGCTGTGCATTGGTAGTTAGAAGGGTGTTGATAACACACCAGTGTTTTGGCTACTGCTGAGCAGCACTGTCCCTCTAACATTCCCCCTCCCCCCATCAAGGGGCTGGGAGTGGGCAAGATCCTGGGAGGGGACACAACCACGCCAGCTGAGTCAATTGACCAAAGGGATATTCCATACCATATGACATCAACTCAGATATAAAAGCTAAGGGAGTGTCTAAGACTGGAAAGACTGATGTCTTGAAACATTTTTGGGTGTGAGGGAGTCAGTGAACTGCCCCACACTTCCCATGCCTAGACCCAGTATCCCAGCCTGGCAGACCAGCAGCAGTGCTCCACTTGCCTAACCCAGCTCACGAGTGGTCAAATGACTGGAAGTCTCACGTGGGGGAAGGGCCTACAAAGGCCAAGGGGTAAATCTGAGCACGAGGCCAGCACAAGTCTTGACCCTACCTCCTCTTGGAGTTTCTATCTGAAAACTGCTGGATGAAATCCAGGAGTTAATAGCTATATGTGTGCTTTTCTATATCTTTTCTGTCTTTCTCTCTTTCTTCATCTTCTAATTCCCTTTTCTTTGAACATTTTGAGTAACTTAACATCAAATGGATTTAAAGTTTGCTAAGTTTAATGGGCCAAATTAATGCTGTGAGAAGTGGTTTATGTTGATTGGATGTTTGTGAAATTTAAGTTACCAAATTTTTGTAAAATGGTTTGTTCCACCTACCCCTTGTAAAAACCCCTCTTTGGTTTTTCCTTAGTTGTGGGTCCTGTCCATCTCCCTGCCACCCTGCCCAGGCTCTGGTAAGGGGCTGGAGTGATTGGCAGAGCCCATGACTTCTCCCCCCTGTATTATGTATGTCCTGTTAATTGTCTTCTTGTTCTGGTCACTCCCATCCTACCTGAGATTAGTTCTAGATTGCCCCCTGCCCCTTTCCACACCCCCTGTACTTAAGCTCAAATCCAAAGCCCAGGAACCCACTTTTCACATGGGCTTCCTGGGGACAATAAACCTTAGCTCCAACCCACGTAAAAGTCCTCCTTCCTTCCACACGATTGCCATGCTTCTGCTTGAGGTTCAGACCCACTGAGCCTAAAAGGTACAAAGCTGTACCCCTGTATGCGGACCTGGTGAAGGAGCTAGCTGGTAAACAGTTCCGGACACCCACTTAGATGTTGTACTAAATCTTTTGCCAAAGTTTTCTGATTTTTCTAGTTTGCCAGTAAACTTTTGTCTTATTTTGACCTCTTGAGAATATCTGGTCAGTATTTCTCCTGTGCATCCAACCCAGAGTACTAGAACCATTGTAATGCCTTTCAAAAGTCTCATCAAACAAGTTGATTGAGGCTTTACAGGGAGGGAGAAGGAATGGGGAGGCATTTGTTATTCTAAAGTTTGCCTTATGGAGCAACCACTCTGCGTGCTGAAGCCCTGTTCCCTAGGAAGTGTCTGAACGTTGCTTGCTGATGGGAAGTAGAGATTAACTTTTCCCTTTTGCTTATGTGCATGCAAACTCTCTCTCTTTTTTTTTTTTTTTTTTTTCTTTAGTAGACTGCCTTAACCTACCAGTTGTTTTCCATCTTATCTTCTCTCCCCTGTCCCACTGGGAAGGGGAGTCATAGAGCAACTTGGTGGGAATCTGGCAACCAGCCAAGATCAACCCACTATAGCCAGTCAGTATAGCAGTTAGGGAGATGAAGAGTGGGAGAGGAGAGCTTGTCTGCAACAAGCGTTGTCTCTCAGATACAGGCAAGATTGGAGTAGCTGCCCGGTAGAAGCTAAAGGCAGCACTCCTTTTGGCACAACTGAGATGATGCTTCCTCAGCCTGGTTGAGATGGCAAAGCCCTCCCCACACCTTCATCAGAAGTTCTTGTCACCTTTCTAGTGTTGGGCTCCTGGTTCTGGCCCTGTTGCATGCATCATTCAGCAGGGCCATGAAGCACTGAACATACTTATAGTGACCTGCATACCACCTAAAGTTGCTCCCTTTTCGTTATTTGTGTACTTCCATGGTCAGATTTAAGTAGCTAATTTCATCTGTTTTCCTGAGCACAATGATTGGCTCATGTTTAAGAGTAGGATAGTTTGAGATAATCAAATTATTAGTTGCTAATATTTTCACAGTATTTGCAATAGCACTCTTGTACGTAACTGTGCAATTATGTTAATAACAGCAATGCTTTTCTCAGAGAGACTATTCTTCCTCAACTCTGCCTACCATCTCTGCAACTGCTCCCATGGCTCCTATGGCCTCTGTCAGTATGAAGCTGGGCTGAGGGCAGGCCACAGAGAACACTACAGATATGAAAACTGGATGGAAAAATGTCTCGGTTTTGAGACAAATTTCAGAAGAAAATGCCCCGGAATGAGCATTTCCTCTTAGGAGAAATGGCTTCAATAACTTCTTCTGCCATTAAAAGAAATAGATACCAGGGGCTGAAAAAAAAAAGTTTATTGACAAAAAAAAAATTTGAATAAATGCTAGATATTGAAATTGTGGAACCTTACCACCTCCCAGAAACACAGCCTTCTCGGCTGCAGGCACTTTCCTCTTTGGTGTAGTTACAGTCGCAGCCTGCAAGGGCGCTGGTGGCTCCCCAGCTGGGAAGGGCAGGTGCAATGATTCTCCCGCAGCTGCAGGGGGAACTGTGGCATGAGTCTGGCTGTCTCTCTCTCACGTGGACAATGGCGGACACAGCCGGCAACGAGGGAAGGAGAAGGGGCTTCCTTAACAACTCACAGGGGCAACTGATCCTGGTGCCCCCTCTGGATAGTGAAAGGGGCTGTAGCAGGAAACCTCGGAAGCAGCAAGCCGGAACGGCAGGTCAGGTTCCCCCGGAGCACCAAGCAAGAGGCAGCAGAAACTCTGCAGCTGTAGCTAGACCACGGCACCGCCCGGCAGGCAGAGGCGAAACAGCTACAGTGTAGCAAAAAACGCTGGAGCAGCTGTAGACGCCCGGCTCACAAACATGGCAGAGAGAGAGAGATTCCCCGGGATTTCTCACTGGTGCTGGCTGGTCCCCAGGTCCGGGCTGTGGAGAAGGTGATGGGATGTTGGAGGTTAGGTTTTGTTCCTTTTTACTCTAAAGAATTTTTTCCCCATAAGTTACCAAGGAGACTAAGTGTCGTCCTTAAGACTATTTAACAAAACAAAGGGGTGGTCGAAGCTCGGAGGGGGGTGAGGGTTTGAGGCAGGTAAGGAGCAGAGTTTCAGGTAGCCTGTCCGTCTGGTTATCGCGTTCGGGGAGAAGGCAGGGCTGTGTTGGTACTCCTGCTGGAGGATTTCACTGCTGTCCAGTCTTGGGAAATCTGCCATCATCTGCTCGCCCTGGAATTCTGAGCTTCTCTGCCGCCCTGCGAGAGCTGGGCCAGCCCTGCCCTGCCATCGTGGTTCCATCAGCGCTGCTTGTCTGCTACAGAGTGACCCTGCATCCCCTTGCCCTGCCGGGACATCCTGCCACTCCACAGCTACCGAGACTCTTTTTCCACTGTTCCCAGCTTGGTGCTCTGAGGATCCTACAAAGGCACCGAGACCAAACTGCCCTGGGTTTTTGTGAAACAAAGTCCTCGAAGTTCTTGGTACTGTTTTTGTTATCAATGCTGTAGTTGTTTTGTTGTTGCTGTTTGTGTGTTTGTTTGTTTTTTATACATACCAGTAAAGAACTGCTATTTCTATTTTAAAAATCTTTTGCCTAAAAGCTTTTAACTGAAAAAACTATAATTGAAAAAAGGGTGGTGGTGGTGGTTTACATTCTCCATTCCAAGGGAAGCTCCAGCTTTCCCTGGCAGATACCTGTCTTCCCAAACCAAGACAGATTTTGGTGCCCAACATGGGGCTTGAGGGCATTGAGAAAAGAAAGAGAAAAATAAATAGCGGTTCTTAAGTAACCTAGTATTTTCTTTTGTGTGTGTTGGATATAGAAACCTCATCAGGCAGCATCATAACTTGCCCTGGTTTGGATGGCACGTGGTTGTGGCTGTATTCCTCCCATTTGCAGGCCTTTATTTAAACATGGGCCCTATAACTAAGGCTACTGTGGCTGTCATCCAGTTTGTTTTATGGGTGGATAAGGTGAGGCATTCATGGATTTTTAACTTCCTCTGGAAGGCAGGCACATGGATACATGGCTATCACACATTAAGCCTATGTTTTTGGGGTTACTTGAAGAATGGTACTTTCTGTGAGGAAATGACAGCAAAAGAAATTTTCTCCCAGCCCTTCAACCAGTTCTTTGTGCCTACCCTACCAGCTTTTGAAGGGTTTTAATTCCCTCTATATACTACCCATGTGTTGTTAATAGTCATAGTCTATTTAACAGTTTTCAGAGATAAAGTGAGGGCGACTTGGATCACTGCACAGACACCTGCCCCAGAGACTGGGGATACTGCCATAGGGCCTGACACTGCCCCACAGAATAGGGTTGCTGGCCCACTGCCTGACCCTGCCACGCAGCCCAACTCAGAAATGAACCACCCGGATTGGGTGGGGGTTCTGGTGAAGGAGATTAGCCAGATGATGAAGGAGAACATTTCTCCAGTGGTGGCCTCATTAGCCTCCTTAGCCCCTGTTGATGGGAAACCCTCCCCCTGCCCTGTAAAGGCAGAGTCTGATGGTGCAGCAGTAGAGCCCACAGACGTTACAACCATCCAGGTTCCAGCTGAATCACAGGGGCATCCACAGTCAGCAGCAGTCGCCCCTTTGGAATCAAGGAAGTACAAGATAAAATCAGAGTAGCCAGGTAATAAGGATAAGAAAGGAGGGCCCTCACAACCCGCAAGAGAAACAGAGATTGAGATCATCACCGAGTCCCTGTCGTATGAAAGTCTCCGTAACCTGCAAAAAGATATTGCACGACGGGGACGTGAGCCTTATACAACCTGGCTACTTCGCGTCTGGGACCTTTTAGGTACAGATGTACAACTGGATGGTAGTGAGGCAAGGAATTTGGGACCCTTGACCCAGGACTCAGGTATAAATCAGGTATTTGTAAGAGAGCCAGGCCCCCTCTCTCTCTGGGAGCGGCTTTTAATGAGTATGAGAGAGAGGTTTGTCAACAGAGAAAAAATTCAGCAGCACCATCATACAATGGACTGGAAGACCCTTGAGGAGGGGATCCAAAGGCTAAGAGAAGTGGCAGTTTTGGAGGTACTCTTTGGGAGGAGTGGACAGCATGATAATGGCCCCAACAAGGTTAGATGCACATGACACATGTTGTGGATGCTGACAACTCAGGGATCACGTGACTACACTGTATTCATTGCCACAATTAATCCTGATACCAACCAAGAGACAGTGGATTCTGTAGCCAGCAAGCTCAGGAATTATGAAAGTATGATCAATGGCCCAATGCAGGCTCAAGTCTCTGCCATGGTAAAGGATCTCAAAGAGGAGATGAGGGAGGAGATGAGAAGGAACAATTCCCAGGTGGCACCTGTTATAAATGGGCCAGGAGACCTGCTCCTTTGAAAAGCCTTTATTAGTCAGCTCTTTTAAGGGGGAACTCGAGGGGTCGCCTGCGCTGTCGCCGCTCCTGTCGTTGTTCTCGATCCCGTCGCCGTTCTTGTTCCGGCCACCGCTGAGGAGGTGTCAGACGAATCTGCTGCTCTCGTCACAGAGTCGGGAGTTCTTGCCTCGCGGGAATCCCCATGAACTCAACTGGGCTCGTGTGGTCTAGGGGCGTCACTTCTTCCTAGTCTCTTTGTGGTCATGGCGAGGCGGCAGAAGCAGAATTCAGTCCTTAGGTAGCTGAGGGTCTTCTCGGTGTTGTAGTGTCTCCCTTTTATCTGGATTTTGTGCTGGGTCGCAGCTTTTGGGTCCGTTTGCCAGCAACTGCGCTTCGGTTTTGGAGCAGTGCACCATGGAAGTCCTTGGATTTTCCTATTAGGCGGGGCCAGCAGTTCGAGGAGCCGGCGGGGAATGGCGACAGCCTAGCCCGATGGAAGGGGAGGGAACCCGGGGTTTTAGAGGGGGTATACAACTTGGAATAAGATTTTTGAGGGTACAAACTTTGGTACAAACAGCTTAACAGACAGGTTACAACTGGCATAACATTTGAAACAGTACAACTTTTTAACAAATGACAGACTGTGTACATTTTATTCATTTCAGCACCGGTACGAGTCACAGGCCCCAGAGTCAGAGCCCAACGTCCCCCAGCTAGAGAGGGAGGGTACACCCCACGAGCTGAACTGTGGTCCTTCCTGCGCGACCATGGGGAAGACATGGGAAGGTGGGATGGAAAACCCACTTCTGTCCTGGCAGCACAGGTGTGTGAGCTCAAAGAGAGGAACACTCATAGAAGGGGTTCCACTAAAATGAAGGTAGCCTCAGCCTCCCATGACCGAGTCACCAAGTATTATAGAAGTGAGGATGATATGTCAGATCCCCTTGAAGGAACCTCTACTATGTATGCCCAGGAAGGGAATAACAACCAGTGCTAGAGGGGCCCTGCCTCTAGCCAGGAAGAGGCACGAGAAAACCAGGTCTTTTGGACTGTGTGGATTTGATGGCCTGGCACATCAGAGCCACAAAAATATGAAGCTTTGGTTGATACTGGGTTGCAGTGTACCCTAATCCCATCAGGACATGTGGAGGCAGAACCGATTTCTATTGCTGGGGTGACAGGGGGATCACAAGAATTGACTCTGTTGGAAGCTGAGGTGAGCCTGACCAGGAAGAAGTGGCAGAAACATCTGATTGTGACTGGCCCAGAGGCCACATGTATTCTGGGCATAGACTTCCTCAGAAATGGCTACTACAAAGACCCTAAGGGACTCAGATGGGCATTTGGGATAGCTGCTGTGGAAGTAGAGGGCATTAAGCAATTGAACACCTTGCCTGGACTTTCAGAGAACCCATCTGCTGTACGACTTCTGAAGGTAAAAGAACAATGAGTACCTGTTGCCACTTCCACAGTGCATCGCCGGCAGTATCGAACAAATCGAGATGCCATAATCCCCATCCACAAGATGATCCGTGAGCTGGAGAGCCAAGGGGTGGTCTGTAAAACCCACTCACCCTTCAATAGCCCCATCTGGCCTGTGTGCAAGTCTGATGGAGAATGGAGATTGACTGTGGACTATCGTGCCTTGAATGAAGTGACTCCACCACTGAGTGCTACTGTGCCGGACATGCTGGAACTCCAGTACGAGCTGGAGTCCAAGGCAGCAAGGTGGTATGCCACTGTTGACATTGCTAATGCATTTTTCTCCATTCCTTTGGCTGCAGAATGCAGGCCTCAGTTTGCTTTCATGTGGAGGGGCATGCAGTACACCTGGAACTAACTGCCCCAAGGGGTGGAAACACAGTCCTACCATCTGCCATGGACTGAGCCAGGCTGCACTGGAGAAGGGTGAGGCCCTGGAACATTTACAGTACATCGATGACATCATTGTGTGGGGGAACACTGCAACTGAAGTGTTTGAGAAAGGAAAGAAGATCATTCAGATTCTCCTGGAAGCCAGCTTTGCCATCAAGAAGAGCAAAGTCAAGGGACCTGCCCGAGGGATCCTGTCAAGGGATCCAGTTCCTAGGAGTAAAGTGGCAGGATGGATGGCGCCAGATTCCCACTGAGGTCATCAACAAGATCACAGCGATGTCTTCACCAACCAGCAAGAAGAAAACACAAGCTTTCCTAGGTGCCATTGGCTTTTGGAGAATGCACATTCCAGAGTACAGCCAGATTGTGAGCCCTCTCTACCTAGTGACCCACAAGGAGAATGATTTTCACTGGGGCCCTGAACAGGAACAAGCTTTTGCCCAGATCAAACAGGAGATCGCTCACGCAGTGGCCCTTGGCCCAGTCAGGACGGGACCAGATGTGAAGAATGTGCTCTACTCTGCAGCCAGGAGCCATGGTCTGTCCTGGAGCCTTTGGCAAAAGGTGCCTGGGGAGACTCAAGGCTGACCACTGGGATTCTGGAGTCGCAGCTACAGAGGATCTGAAGCCAACTACACTCCCACAGAGAAGGAGATCTTGGCCACCTATGAAGGAGTTCAAGCCGCCTCAGAGGTAATTGGCACAGAAGCACAACTCCTCCTGGCACCCCGACTACCGGTGCTGGGATGGATGTTTAAAGGAAAGGCTCCCTCTACCCACCATGCCACTGATGCCACACAGAGCAAATGGACTGCCCTCATCACACAGCATGCTCATATTGGAAACCCAAATCACCCTGGGATTTTGGAGATAATTACAAACTGTCCAGAAGGTGAAAACTTTGATCTCATGGATGAAGAGGAGCAGGAACAAGTGACACGTGCTGAAGAAGCTCCACCGTACAACCAACTGCCAGCAGAAGAAACACACTACGCTCTTTTCACTGACGGTTCCTGTCGCATCGTAGGGATGAACCGCAAGTGGAAAGCAGCCGTGTGGAGCCCCACACGACAGGTCACTGAGGCCACTGAAGGGGAAGGTGGGTCAAGCCAACTTGCTGAACTCAAAGCTGTTCAATTTGCCGTAGACATTGCTGAAAGAGAGAAGTGGCCAAAGCTCTACCTCTACACTGATTCATGGATGGTAGCCAATGCTTTGTGGGGCTGGCTGGAAAGGTGGAAAAAGGCCAACTGGCAGTGTAGGGGGAAACCAATCTGGGCTGCGGATGATTGGAAGGACATTGCCATTCGGGTAAAGAAGATACCTGTAAAAGTCTGCCATGTAGATGCCCATGTCCTCGAGTAGGGCTAATGAGGAGCACCGAAACAATGAGCAGGTAGATCAGGCTGCAAAGATAGAGGTGTCAAAGATAGACTTAGATTGAAAACACAAGGGGGAATTGTTCCTAGCTTGATGGGCCCATGATGCCTCAGGTCATCAGGGCAGAGATGCCACCTATAAGTGGGCACGAGACCAAGGGGTAGATTTAACCATGGACAGTATTTCTCAGGTTATCCATGACTATGAGACGTGTGCTGCCATCAAACAGGCCAAGCGGGTGAAGCCCCTATGGTATGGTGGGCGGTGGTCCAAATATAAGTATGAGGAGGCCTGGCAGATTGACTACATCACCATTCCCCAAATCTGCCAGGGCAAGGGCTATGTGCTGACCATAGTGGAAGCCAACACTGGGTGGCTGGAGACCTACCCTGTGCCCCTTGCTACAACCCAGAACACCATCTTGGGCCTGGAAAAGCAAGTCCTGTGGAGGCATGGTACCCCCGAGAGAATCGAGTCAGATAATGGGACCCATTTCAAGAATAGCCTTATCAACAGCTGGGCTAGAGAACATGGCATTGAGTGGGTGTATCATATTCCTTATCACGCACCAGCAGCCGGGAAAGTTGCACGATGCAATGGCCTGCTTAAAACCACCTTGAAGGCACTGCATGGGGGGACTTTCAAGAACTGGGAGGTTAATTTAGCAAAGGCCACATGGTTGGTGTGTTGCTGTTTCTTTTCAGCAACTGTGGAGGCTTGGTCTTCAGAACAGACAGCACGGCGTGTACATTCTGCTGGTACCGCCGGGCCTAGTAACAAGCGCATACGCCAGTATGGTGGACGGTTACAAAGGCTTTTATTATCTCAAAAATGTAGTTTATATACTCTGGGGTCTTTACTACGTCAGAGGGGTATTGCTACATTTCCTGGGTTAGAAGGAGGGATGGAAGAGTACTAGCACGTGTTAGTAAGGGCCTACATTCCTTTTAGTGATAGCTTATCTTAGGGGGGTTGGGGTATTTCTTTCTTTCCCGTTACAGCCCGAGATCTTCCGCGCCGCCTGTCCCTATCCAACCACATCTCCCCCCCCCTCTTTTACAAAAGAACGAGGTAGTTATACATATATATATATAGATATAGGCACTAAATGAGGTAGAAGGTTAGGGTTTAACAAGGGAAGAAGGAATTTGGAAACCTGAGTGAGTTTTTTGCCAGGCAAGTTTGGAAATCTTGTGACTGGCAATGTTCCCTGATTAATTCACAGCATTTCATGATCCCTTCACCTTAGATTTTAATTAGGTCCTCCTTCTGATTTGTTAAAAAAATATGGATATTGATCTAATACCAATATCCAACTATGACAGACAAAGACTCTCTAACAGTTTGAAGTTAGAAAGTGTATGTTTATTACGACGCTAGGCAGGGTGCGGGATAGCTCCCAAATACACACGCGCAATTTACAGATGATCACAGGGTCTTTTTATGTACAAGAGTATTGAATACCCAAAACAAAAATGCATATTCATGACTCTGGTCCATCCCATTCCCCACTTCATATGGTAATTAGCCAAAAAGCAATTAAGTATGCGTAGTTTGTTCTTTGAAATGGGTCAGTGGTCCCTCTTATGGGGTGGGGTCTCAAAATGATGAAGTAAGATGCGTCTTCCTCGCTTTGACTTTTTAACCTTTTAGTGTTGGTGACACCTGGATCCTGTTTTCTCAAGACTATCTGATTTATGATCACATTGTGTTCTTGGAGTCTATTGATTAAGTTGACAGGTCTCCTGATTTATCAGTTCCTTAAATCCAGTTTATGTTAAAAAAAAGGGAAGTTTACCTCAACAATGTCTAGTTAGTAAAGGGAAGTCTACGTCAGCAATATCTAGTTTAACTAAAGTCCTTTATTCTTCAAAATGTAAAGGGAAGTCTACGTCAGCAATATCTAGTTTAACTAAAGTCCTTAATTCTTCAAAATTAATATCTCACTTCTTTGGCTCTCTTATCAATATTTTCCCAGCTTAACTTAATATTTCCCAGCTGAACTTAATATTCAGTATAAACAGAACAGATGATTGGGGATACAAGCATAATAAAGTCAACCTAGGACACTGTGCCAGGGGGGTAATGTTCATTGATGTTCCTTTATCTTCTGTCAATCTCCTGTGAATCTTCTGGCTACTCCCAATCTGTAAATTTTAAACTCATCAGGCCTGGACCATGGAACAGAGTCTTTTGAAAAGAAACTTCAATTCCCCTACCCCTGGGCAAAGGTGAACAAACCCCTGACTAAAGTTACATGAAAAAAAATTAAAAGTTGTATAATTTCCACTAATATGAAGTGAATTTATTACTAACAAAATCGGAGAAGGACAATGAGAAATAAAATAAACACTTAAAACCACCTTCCCCCCACCCCCTCCTCCTTCCATCTCTATCTCCTACCCCAGTGGTGCAAGGAGGCAGGGAATGGGGGTTATGGTCAGTTCAAAACCCCCTTGGCTTCTCCTGCTGCTCAGGGAGAGGAGTCATTCCCCTGCTATCGGCGATTGATGGAGAGACGGGAAGACTGATTCATGATCAGAATTCGATTTTACTGAGGTTTTCCAAGTCTTATATACCAGTTCAGTGAGGTTAATAATTTCTACTACAATAATTAGGTTAGAAGATCATACAAGCAACTCATGCATTATACAACATCTTTATCGTAGGGGGTTGATTGAATCTTTTCCCTTTAACAGGTTTTAATCCCATCTTCTCATAAGCTCAAAGTTCTGTTTGTCCTTGCCACAGCATCCTAGTCACCAGACTAAGTTATGCTAATTAAGTCTGTCTTACTCTCAGACTTGTGTATTCCCACACCCTGCTGCACCATGGGGTCCCTCCCACAGGAGGCAGTTCTCTGCAAACTTCTTTGACATTAATCCATCTCATGAGCAACAGCTCTGCAAACTGCTGCAATGTAAGTCCATCCCACGGGCAACAGCCCCCCTCAAACTGCTGCAGCATGGGTCATTCTTCCACAGGGTGCAGTCCTTCAAAGACACACTGCTCCAGCATGGGAGAGGAGCCCCTTTCTCCATGGGTCTCCCACAGGATCACAACCTCCTCTCAGGCATCCACCTGTTCCAGCACGGGGCTCCTCCACTGGCTGCAGGTGGATCTCTGCATCTCCATGGATCTTCACGGGCTGCAGGGAGACAGCCTGCTTCACCATGATCTGCACCATGGGCTGCAGAGGAATCTCAGCTCTGGCACCTGGAGCACGTCCTCCCCCTCCTTCTTCACTGACATTGGTGTCTGCATAGCTGTTTCCCTCACATGTTCTCACTCATCTCTTCTCTGGCCACAATTAAAACTGCAATCAAGCTTTTTGTTTTGATTTCTTCTTAAATATGTTATCACAGAGGTGTTACCACTGTGTCCTGGTTTGGAATAAATTAGGGAAGAACCTCCAAAAGGAGTCCCCTAAACCAAAACCTCCACCACCCCTTCCCCCCCCCCCCCCCAGCCCTGGGTTCGGGAAGGAAAATACCTTGGAGGAAAAGTGGAAAAACCGGTTTATTGACAATAAAAAAAAAACACTCCCCAACACTGAATAGTGGGAAAAGAGGTTACTGTGATGAGGAGGGTGCGGTGATGCGTCTCTTGCAGGCCCGGGACTTCTCCAACTTCTCAGGTCAGGTCAGGTCTGGAGCCGGTTCAAACCTGGGGGGGGGGGGGAAGGAAGGAAGGAAGGAAAAAAACCAAAGAGAAGCAGCGGAAAAGCCAGTGGCAGGGGCAGCAGGAGAGAGAGAGGGGAAAAAAAAGAGAGAAATGGAAAGAAAGCAAGAGAAAAAAAAAACAGCAGCAAAGCAAGGCAGCCAAGCTAGCAAAAAAAGCCGAAGCAGAAAAGCCGACAGCACCAGGAAAAGCGAAAGCAAAAAGCTGCAGGCCCCTGCCGGAGAGGGAGGGGCAGCTGCCAGACACAACAATGTATCCAAGATATGGGATGGATATATGGGATAGGAGGCAGGTCAACCCAGAACATTCCACCCCTTATCCCATATCGTGGATACACAATTAAAACTTTCATCTCACTTACTCAGACCTTTGACACTTACACATTTCCATCCGTCTTACTTGCTCAGACCTTTGACACTTAAACGTTTCCTTCTGTTTTATGTCTAACTGATCTAACGCGCAGCCAATGGTAGTAACATTCAGCACATATCAATCTTACCCCATATTCAGATCTCCCTGAGGTACACATCGTATTGTTCCATCTTTCTGCATTATCCACCATGTACAACTCGGTCCTTGAGCAGAGACAACTCCACGGATGGGTTTGCCTGTACTCGAGTCAGGGTTGATCCATATTGTCTTTCCCAACAAACCTCTAACATGGGCCACTGGGACTTTATCTCCATCTACTATATTAAGGTGCTGGGACTGAGCAGGACCCGCTCGGTTGGTGGAACCTCGAGTGTTAACTAACCAGGTGGCTTTTGCTAAATGCTGCTCCCAGTTTTTTAAGGACCCTCCACCCAACGCCTTCAGGGTGGTTTTTAACAGCCCATTGTACCTCTTCACTTTACTCGCGGCTGGTGCATGGTAGGGGATATGATATACCCATTCAATACCATGTTCCCTAGCCCAGGTTTTAATAAGATTATTTTTGAAATGAGTCCCATTGTCTGACTCAATTCTCTCGGGAGTGCCGTGCCTCCAAAGGACCTGCTTTTCAAGGCCCAGGATGGTGTTGCGGGCTGTAGCATGAGACACAGGATAGGTTTCCAACCATCCTGTGGTGGCTTCTACCATGGTCAGCACGTGGCGATTGCCTTGGCGGGTTTGAGGCAGTGTGATGTAATCAATCTGCCAGGCCTCCCCATACTTGTACTTAGACCACTGCCCTCCATACCAGAGAGGCTTCATCCGCTTGGCTTGCTTAATGGCAGCGCATGTCTCACAGTCGCTGATCACTTGAGAAATGCTGTCCATGGTTAAATCCACCCCTCGGTCTCGTGCCCACTTATAGGTGACATCTCTACCTTGGTGACCTGAGGCATCATGGGCCCATCAAGCTAGGAACAATTCCCCCTTGTGTTTTCAATCTAAGTCTATCTTTGACACCTCTATCTTTGCAGCCTGATCTACCTGCTCATTGTTTCGGTGCTCCTCATTAGCCCTACTCGAGGACATGGGCATCTACATGGCAGACTTTTACAGGTATCTTCTTTACCCGAATGGCAATGTCCTTCCAATCATCCGCAGCCCAGATTGGTTTCCCCCTACACTGCCAGTTGGCCTTTTTCCACCTTTCCAGCCAGCCCCACAAAGCATTGGCTACCATCCATGAATCAGTGTAGAGGTAGAGCTTTGGCCACTTCTCTCTTTCAGCAATGTCTACGGCAAATTGAACAGCTTTGAGTTCAGCAAGTTGGCTTGACCCACCTTCCCCTTCAGTGGCCTCAGTGACCTGTCGTGTGGGGCTCCACACGGCTGCTTTCCACTTGCGGTTCATCCCTACGATGCGACAGGAACCGTCAGTGAAAAGAGCGTAGTGTGTTTCTTCTGCTGGCAGTTGGTTGTACGGTGGAGCTTCTTCAGCACGTGTCACTTGTTCCTGCTCCTCTTCATCCATGAGATCAAAGTTTTCACCTTCTGGACAGTTTGTAATTATCTCCAAAATCCCAGGGTGATTTGGGTTTCCAATATGAGCATGCTGTGTGATGAGGGCAGTCCATTTGCTCTGTGTGGCATCAGTGGCATGGTGGGTAGAGGGAGCCTTTCCTTTAAACATCCATCCCAGCACCGGTAGTCGGGGTGCCAGGAGGAGTTGTGCTTCTGTGCCAATTACCTCTGAGGCGGCTTGAACTCCTTCATAGGTGGCCAAGATCTCCTTCTCTGTGGGAGTGTAGTTGGCTTCAGATCCTCTGTAGCTGCGACTCCAGAATCCCAGTGGTCAGCCTTGAGTCTCCCCAGGCACCTTTTGCCAAAGGCTCCAGGACAGACCATGGCTCCTGGCTGCAGAGTAGAGCACATTCTTCACATCTGGTCCCGTCCTGACTGGGCCAAGGGCCACTGCGTGAGCGATCTCCTGTTTGATCTGGGCAAAAGCTTGTTCCTGTTCAGGGCCCCAGTGAAAATCATTCTCCTTGTGGGTCACTAGGTAGAGAGGGCTCACAATCTGGCTGTACTCTGGAATGTGCATTCTCCAAAAGCCAATGGCACCTAGGAAAGCTTGTGTTTTCTTCTTGCTGGTTGGTGAAGACATCGCTGTGATCTTGTTGATGACCTCAGTGGGAATCTGGCGCCATCCATCCTGCCACTTTACTCCTCTCCTTTACATCTCTACCTTGGTGACCTGAGGCATCATGGGCCCATCGTGCTAGAAATAACTCTCCCTTGTGCTCCCAGTCAAGATCTATCTTCAACTCCCCTATCTTTGCAGCTTGATCTACCTGCTGATTATTTTGCTGCTCCTCATTAGCTCTACTCTTGGGGACATGGGCATCTACGTGGTGAATCTTCACAGGTAGGTTTTCTAACCGGGCAGCGATATCTTTCCACTCTTCAGCAGACCAAATTGGTTTCCCTCTATGCTGCCAGTTCGCCTCTTTCCATTTCTTCAGCCATCCCCACAGAGCATTGGCTACCATCCAAGAATCAGTGTATAGATAGAGCCTTGGCCTCTTCTCTCTCTTTGCAATATCTAGGGCCAGTTGAATGGCTTTGAGTTTGGCAAATTGACTGGATCCACCCTCTCCTTCAACAACCCCTACGACCTGTCGTGTGGGGCTCCATAGAGCTGCCTTCCACCTCGGACCCATCCCTATGACACGGCAGGAACCGTCAGTGAATAAAGCATAACATATTTCCTCTGCCAGCAACTGGTCGTATGGCGAAGCTTCCTCAACCCGGGTCACTGGTTCTTGTTCTTCATCTGCAACACTGAAACTTTCACCTTCGGGCCAGTTTGTAATTACTTCCAAAATTCCAGGGCCATTCAATTTCCCAACTTGAGCGCGTTGTACAATGAGGGCAATCCACTTGCTCCAGGTAGCACTGGTGGCATGGTGGGTGGAGGGAACCTTTCCTCTAAACATCCACCCTAGCACTGGTAGTCGGGGTACCAGTAGGAGTTGTGCTTCCGTGCCTATATCTTCTGAGGCGGCCCGAACTCCTTCATAGGCTGCTAGAATTTCCTTTTCTGTTGGAGTATAGCTGGCTTCCGACCCTCGGTAACTTCGACCCCAAAATCCCAGTGGTCAGCCTCGAGTCTCCCCAGGCACCTTCTGCCAAAGGCTCCAGGACAGACTGTGGCTCCCGGCTGCAGAATAGAGCACGTTCTTTACGTCCGGTCATGTCCTGACTGGGCCAAGGGCTACCGCGTGAGCAATCTCCTGTTTGATCTGAGTAAAAGCGTGTGGCTGCTCAGGGCCCCACTGGAAAGTGTTTTTCTTGCGAGTTACCAGGTGGAGAGGGCTCACAATCTGGCTATACTCTGGAATATGCATCCTCCAAAAACCTATGGCACCTAGGAAAGCTTGTGTCTCCTTCTTGTTGGTTGGTGGAGACATGGCTGTGATCTTATTGATGACATCAGTGGGAATCTGGCGCCGTCCATCTTCCTACTTAATTCCCAGGAACTGAATTTCTCTAGCAGGTCCCTTCACTTTGCTCTTCTTGATGGCAAAGCCAGCTTCCAGGAGAATCTGGATAATCTTCTCTCCTTTTTCAAACACTTCAACTGCAGTGTTCCCCCACACAATGATGTCATCGATGTACTGCAGATGTTCTGGAGCCTCACCCTCTTCCAATACAGTTTGAATCAATCCATGACAAATAGTAGGACTGTGCTTCCACCCCTGGGGCAGTCGATTCCAAGTGTACTGCACACCCCTCCAGGTGAAAGCAAACTGAGGCCTGCATTCTGCAGCCAGAGGAATGGAGAAAAAGGCATTGGCCATGTCAATAGTGGCATACCACCTTGCTGCCTTGGACTCCAGCTCGTACTGGAGTTCCAGCATGTCCGGCACAGCAGCACTCAGCGGTGGAGTCACTTCATTTAATGCCCGATAATCCACAGTCAGTCTCCATTCTCCATCCGACTTGCGCACAGGCCACATGGGGCTGTTAAAGGGTGAGTGGGTTTTACAGACCACCCCTTGGCTCTCCAACTCACGAATCGTTTTGTGGATGGGAATCACTGCATCTCGAGTCGTTCTATACTGCCATCGATGCACTATAGAAGTGGCGATTGGCACCTGTTGATCTTCCACCTTCAGCAATCCTACAGCAGATGGGTTATCTGACAGTCCAGACAGGGTGTTCAGTTGCTTAACACCCTCTGTTTCTACAGATGCTATTCCAAATGCCCGTCTGAATCCCTTTAGGTCTTTGAAATATCCATTCCGAAAAAAGTCTATGCCCAGAATACACGGGGCCTCTGGGCTGGTCACAATCAGGTGTCTCTGCCAGTCCTTTCCAGTCAGGCTCACCTCAGCCTCCAACAAAGTCAACTCTTGTACTCCCCCTGTCACCCCGGCAATGGAAATTGGTTCTGCCCCTACATGTTCCGATGGCACCAAAGTACATTGTGATCCAGTGTCAACCAAAGCCTCATGTCTCTGTGGCGCAGATGTGCCAGGCCATTGAATCCACACAGTCCAAAACACATGATTCTCCCCAAGCTCTACCTGGCTAGAGGCAGGGCCCCTGTAAGCTTGATTATCTTTCTTTCCTTGGACATATGTCCTAGAGGTTCCCTCCAGGGGATCAGACATATCATCATCGTCCCGGCTGCAGACAACTGGTGCTGCTCTCTGTTTAGTAGGACTTCCTCTTTGAATCCTACCTTCTTTCAATTCACGCACCCGTTGTGCCAGAGCTGCCGTGGGTTTTCCGTCCCATCTCCTCATGTCCTCCCCAGCTTCACGCAGGAAGAACCACCACTCGGTTCACGGAGTGCGCCTTCTCTCCCCAACAGAGGTATGCCCGCGTTGAACACCAGGACCTCTAATTTGAATGGCCGAAATTTGGAGGAAGTCCTCCCTAATCTCTTCCCTGAGTTTTTTGTGATTTTCCTCCAATTTATCTTTCAATTTCTGCAGTCGTGTTTCCACAGCTGCAATCCTGGCGTGAGTTGGGCCATGTACTGCATCAGCATATGCTCAAAGCTTCCTTGCCATATCGAGCACGATTTCATATGTCTCCTCCTGCTTCATTATTGCTAGAGCAGAAGCGTATTCAGATGGTCCAAGTCGTACAAGTTTTCGCCACATCACGGGTGTACATGGTACCAAGTCTGGGTTCTTAGTGTTTAGGTCATCTGAGAAGATAATCTCCACCACTGCCATTTCTCTCAAGCGTTGGATCCCTTGTTCTATGGTCTTCCACTGGGTCTGCTGCATGTAGAGATCGTCTGCACACAGGTATCTTTGTGCCACACTTCCCAGGACTCGTTCCCAGAGACTGCAAGGGGTAGCCTCCCTCATCATTCCTTGGTCAATAACTGGATCATGTGACAGGGACCCCAAATGCCTTGCTTCAGTGCCATCCAGAATTGTAGCTTCAGCTGCAGCATCCCAAAGACGGACTAACCAACTAATTATAGACTCATCTGGTCGTTGAGTGTAATCCTTTCTCAAGCCTCGAAGGTCCTTCAGGGAGAAAGAATCAATAGTGGGTCCTGATCTTGTGCCAGCTGGTTGGACATTTGACCTTAGGCCAGTTGGTCCGGCTTCCAATCGGGTGTCAGTTGGTTCAGCTTCTGATTTTATATCAGTTTGTCCAGCTTCTGATTGGGTGTCCTCGGGAGGCTTTGAGGGCCCTTCACCTTCATCATCATCATCATCCTCCACTGGCCGATCAGTCTTTCGTGCTCTCTTTGCCCCGGCAACTACCAGTGTCTTAGACTCCCTGTCTGGTTTAGCTGTTGGCCTGGAGCCCAGGATATTAGCTGCAGCCTGGGTGACTGGGATGGTAACTAGCTTATCTCCCTGTTCCTTTCTTCTATCTGCTGTCCTTCAGTATCTAGCAGAGTACGATAAACATATGCCAGGGCCCAGCTCACTGCAATAATCCTTTTGTCCTTAGTATTACCACGGCACTTCTCTTTCAAATACTTTGCCACCTCAGCTGGGTTCTGAATTTGTTCAGATGGGAAGTCCCAGACTATAGGATCAGAAAATTCCTTTAAAATTTGGCCTATATCTTCCCATTTCCCACTCCACTCAAGATTCCTCTTTGTGGGCTTTACCTCTAAATCAGGAGTCTCATTAGCCCCTTTAGAAATCTCAGCTTTCATTTTATATAAACTGCAGACAGTATAGAGAAAACTTACTAAATTAAATGCCAGAAAGATGGTCTCTTTAACACTCAGGGGAAACTGAACATTTTCTAATAGAGATGTAAAAAATTCAAAGGAGAAGAAGGAAGACAGAGACTGGAAAAACTCTCCCCCTGCTTCTCCCCTAACAAACTGAATGCACCACCATAACAACAAACTATACACTCCTGGAACAGATTTAAGCATCTTAACAGCCCTCCTATAAAGCACCACAAGCAAGCCCAGCCCAATGAATATTCTGGTTAGTGCCCCACGGCCCCAAAAACTACATATTAGTAGTAATACCAGAGTTTTTTCTAAGTAAGGGAATAAGTATGGAATAAGGTTACTGTGATGAGGAGGGTGCGATGCGTTTGTTGCAGGCCCGGGACTTCTCCAACTTCTCAGGTCAGGTCAGGTCCGGAGCCGGTTCAAACCTTGGGCGGGGGGGGGGGAAGGAAGGAGGGAAAAAACACCCAAACAGAAGCAGCAGGAAAAAAAAAACTAGAGGCAGGGGCAGCCAGAGAGAGAGAGAGAGAGAGAGGGGAAAAAAAAAAAAGAGAGAAAGGGAAAGAAAGCAACAGAAAGCAACAGAAAGCAACAGCAGCAAAGCAAAGGCAGCCAAGCTAGCAAAAAAGCTGAAGCAGCAAAAGCCAACAGCCGCAGCAAAAGCGAAAGCAAAAAGCTGCTGGCCCCCCCCAGAGAGGGAGAGGCAGCTGCCAGACACAACAATGTATCCAAGATATGGGATGGATATATGGGATAGGAGGCAGGTCAACCCAGAACAGTCCTCAATCATTGGAGACAGTCGTGAGGCATATCACATCCTTGGACAGACTCTGACAGAAGGCCTCATTCACTTTTTTCTCCTTTTCCCTCCTCTGCTCGGCTGTGGCAGGGGAGAGTGAGTGAGCAACTCTTGTGGGTGCCTGGCACTGGTCCAGCGTCAAACCACAACAAAGGACACAAAGAAGAATTGGGAGATAGTTAAAAACCAAATCCAAGGGGCCTTTGATAAAACTTTATGACAAGATATTCAGTCATTTCACACTCAATTAAAGGATAAACTCAAAACTTTACAAATTCTGGTGGATCAAAAGGTTTTGACAGATCTGAAAAATTGTGTCTTTTGGCTAAATCTGAAAAATTGGTTTTCTGGGATAAATTTATGAGTTTGGCTTTTCATTGGACTGGGTTATTTGGCAATGATATCCTTTTTAATCTTCTTTCTTGTCCTTTTTAACATGGAGATGTTAAAAGCATGCAAAAACAAGTCATGGTTACCTTAGCTTTGTCTATGCCCCTCATAAAAATAGAGGAGGGAAATGTGGAATTACAGAGGAAGCTGCAAACTGCATTGCATGAGCAAGAATACTGAGAAACAGGGAAGAAAGCTGACTACACATTATCTGAAAACAGGAAAGGCATCTTGTTTGTCAGCCTGTAAACCCTGAGAGAATGATAAACTGTCAAGGCTACAGATTTATTAGGGGCCTGTAACCAGTTTTTGAGCAAGCTGCTGAAAACAGTTTCTCACACTAAGAAATATAAATACTGTCTTAACTTTGCAATAAACGAGATGCACTTGTTTTTAGCTTTTGTCTCTCACATTCATATGCTACACAAGCTTTGATAACAGCTGCAAATCTTAGCGGGAGTGTTGATGAATGTATTTCTTTGCATAAGCCAAATCATAAGAATGCAGGAGATTATCAGCTCCTGAAACGGTATCAGGAATGGGTTAAATTTGGCCTTGAAAAGGCCATTCCTAAATCAGTAAATTGTTTAGAACTATATGCTGTGAAACAAACAGCAACAGAAACTCCAACAGACTTTTTGGATAACCTAAAGGAAGCAATGCAAAAATATACTACTTTAGACTCTTCAGGCCCACGTGGAAAATGGCAGTTGATATCCCTGTTTTTAAGACAGTCTTTCAAAGACATTAGAAAGAAATTACAAAAGGTAAAAGAAGAAGAACAACAGGATTTAGAAAAGGTGATGGAAGAAGCATGGCGAATATATAGTAATTAAAGAAAAGTAGAAAGGAAGAAAATGGAGAAATCTTTGGGAAAAATAATAGTCACTGCTACAGTGGCAGTCTTAGAACAAGGGACAGGAGGTGCTCTGAGAGGGAAAGGATTTCCTCAAGGGAGAGGACTCCCTCAAAGTAGAGGAGGTTTTCTGTTTTATTGCACTAAGTAGTTAGTTCATTTTGCACTGGGTATTCTTGGTCATACCTTCCCATGTATCTTTGCACCTCTCCTTCACTTGACACCCCTTGTATCTCCCCTCCCCCCTGGGTCCGCCCCACTGGTCATCAGACCCCCTCCCCTCCTCCCTAGGGCTTAAAACTCCTCAGATGAAGGGTCCCACCCTCTTTTTCCTCCTGGGCTTCAAGAAGCAGGTTCAGATTAAACTTGTGGGATCATTTCCCATGAGGAATGAGAGCACCTTTTGTCTTTTATCTTCGTCCTAGCCCAGATTCCTCCCCGAGGTTTACAGCTAGCCAGGGCCTTAGGGGTTCAGGAACCTGGGCAGATTGGCGCTCAAGATGTGAGGCCTCCCCATGAGGTTTGAGACCCACGTGAATACCTCAGTTTTCACCGGAACCTGTGGATTTTACAAGCTTTGGATCAATTACCCAAAACTGGAATTACTGCTTTTTGCACGGTGCCTTGGTTTGGGACGGGACCGGCAACCTGTCGAAGACCCAGACGGATTGGTTTCTGGACGAAGGACCTGCTAGAGCAGACTGCTGCCAGCCAAGGTTCCAAGGGGAAGGTAAGTACCTTTTGGGACCCCCCGAGGTGACCCCGAGAGTGTGGGGTGGCAGGGCACATAACTTTAGCTGTAGGGAAGGGACACCACGTATGTGGGTGGTATTAAAAAGCTGTGGGCTTCCCCTGACACATAATTTTTTCATTACCTCACTACCGAGAGGGAGGAGAAATTTATCCTTTCCTATGCTGGGTTACTGCTGCTTTTCATTTTGGTTTGCATTTTGCTGTAAATGGGATAGATAAAACTGGCCAGACTGCATTGTAACATCCATAATGAGGTGAAAATTCTTTGTGCAGGAAAAAGGCCAGTATTCCCTAATCTCACAAGCTTTAAATAAGGGGGACAAAAAAATCTCAAAGAGAAAATTACAACAGTTTGTTCACTGGCTGTCCTCTCTTTTGCATGACTTTAATGAGCAAAATATAAATTCTGTCTCTTACTGGGAAAAAGTTGGAACATTGTTAACAAACAAATTTGAATTAGGTGATAAAACAGCTCTGAAATTTCTCCCCCTTTTAACTTCAATTCATAAAGAAATAAATAAGAAGCAGGCAAAAGAACAGCCAGTACAACCCCCCACTCCCACCAGCCTCCCTACCCCTTCTCTCACCCCCTCTGCCCCTGAGCTGAAGGATGTGAAAAACGAGATACACTTTTTATGTAAATTTTAAGAAATAGGTTTAAGAGAAAATAAGACAATTAGGAGATTACAAAAAAAAAAAAAAAAAAAAAAAGCAAAGTACGGCCGGGTGAATGGTTATTCAGCCAAGTCCACAACCTGCTATTTCAGAGGCTTTCTTTAAATACCCTTTCTATTGTATCAATCTGTTGAATATTCATATTTTTCCATGAACTAGTTTCCATATTCCAGGGACTGTTTTGCATGGCCCCTCCTTGGGTCCACCTTTTTAGAGCATGCGTGTTTCTTGGCTGTGTTCTTCATTATCACCTCCAGATTGGGCCTTGGTCCGTGCTTTCTTCAGATGGTAGATGCTGATAGTTGGTGTATCAATAGCAGAGTCTTCTTTACATGTTCACTGGATGTTATCCCAGCCAAACAGACAGTTTAAGCATACTCTATCACTACTACCACTATGTCTAATTTTCTTTACTAACAGCAGAAATAAAAACTTATATCCTTACCACAAAGTTATATAGCACACACCTTGTCAAAAGCCAACTTTATAATAGGCATTTATAACAATCTGAAAACAGGAAAGGCGTCCTGTTTCTTTGAAACTTGCAAACCTTGAGAAAACTAACAGACTGTCAGGCCAATGGATTTATTACAGGCCTGCAATTGGGTTGTGTGCAAAGGACTGAACAGAGATTCTCAAACTAAGAGTATAAGTACTGTCTTAACTGTGCAATAAATAGATTCCGTTTTCTCTCAGCTTTTGAGTATTGCATTCATACGTCAACAGGACTCCAGCTCATACTGGAGCTCCAGCATGTCTGGCACAGCAGAGCTCAGGGGTGGTATAACTTCATTCAGGCCATGATAGTCCACTGTCCATCTCCCCTCCCTGTCAGGCTTGCACACAGGCCAAATGGGACTGTTGAAGGGTGAGTGTTTTGCTGACCACCCCTTGGCTCTCCAGCTCACAGATCATCTTGTGGATGGGGATCACAGCATCTCAATTTGTCCAGTACTGCCAGAGGTGCACTGGTGAGGTGGCAGTTGGTACTCGTTCCTTCATCTACAGGAGTCCAACTGCAAAAGAATTCTTTCAAAGTCCAGGCAAGGTGTTCAATTGCCTAATGCCCTCTGCCTCCACAGCAGCTATTCCAAAAGCTCACCTGAGTCCTTTTTGTTGGAGTCCAGGACATCCCCTTGGATGGCCTGGGACCTGAGGAAAGGAGTTTGAGCCCTGGACAGGGGGGTGTGGAGACGGTCGAGGGGGCTCGGAGACCTTGGCACAGAGCCCAGGAAGACACCGGGTTTGATTTTAATCCATGGGAAAAGCTTTCAACATTGCAGAAGTAATTACAAACTTCCAGGATGTGAAAGTTGTAATTTGGCACAGTAAATGATGTAGAATTTAATAGTTTTGGAATTTTTAGAATAGAAGTAAATGGGGACAAGATGGTGGAATTTGGGTGGTACCTTATGTACTTCTCCTTCTTCCTCGTCCTCCATTTTTTGGGGCGGTGATGGCACAAAGTAGTTAGAGTGGATTGGACCGAAGTAGAATGTCACTGCTGGTGTGGGCACTGGGCATTGGCACAAAATAGTAAATAACTAGTACGTAATTATCTGTATAAATGTTAGGGGACATCCCATCTGTGGGGCAGTGGCCTCGTGTCCCAGCTGCTGTCCGGACCTCGGCTGGGAGCAGAGAAAATTTTGAGATACCAAATAATAAACAACACGAGAAACCTGAAAACAAACCTTGAGGACTCTGCTTTTTTACATGGACGCGACTCGGGGCTTTTTAGAGGGCCAAGGACTTTAAACCACCTAAATCTCGGGTGAGGAAACCCCCCCGACACTTTTGGGTCTTTGTAATAGCTCTTCCTAAGGAAATATATGCCCAGAAAACATGGGGCCTCTGGACCAGTCACAATAGGTTGTTTCTGCCACTCCTTCCCAGTCAGGCTTACCCTGGCTTCCAACAGGGTCAGCTGCTGTGATCCTCCTGTCACCCCAGCAATAGAAACAGGTTCTCCCCCCACATGTCCCGATGGCATTGGGGTACACTGTGCAGGAGTATTGCCCAACATTTCGTATTTTGGTGGCTCTGATGTGCCAGGCCATCGGATCCACACAGTCCAAAAGACACTGTTGGAGTCCAGGGCATTCCTTTGGGTGCCCTGGAAGGCCACAGACCTCAGCAGAGAGGTTTGGGATCTGTACAGCAATTTCACGTTGTGGCAAGGTAAATCCTCTCACCCTGCAGCAGCAGAAGACTGTGCAGGAGGGAGAAGGCAGTGCTGTGGGTAAACAGCCGGCAGGGTTTTCTGCCCGCTATCAGCAGGCAAGCCCCATGGCTCCTACTGGAGATGGGGAAGGAGAGAGCCATCAGCTCCCACCAGTTGATACAGGAGGGAAGAGCCAGCAGCTCCCCTCAGAATAGGAGAACCCTGTGATAAACATAAACTGTTTTTGTTCACTGGAGGTCAAACAACTCAAATAGCAGAAAGTTACTATGTTACTATCTAAGCCTATAGAAAAGCCATATGCAAATATGCTCTTGCTCAATCCTTTTTCTGTACTTGCTTAATTAGTTTTAAGTTTCAGAAACCTGAGCACAGCTGCCATATAAGGGAAAAGGCAACCGGAGGATGACTACCCGCCTTCATCGCTACGACCACCGGGAGGCAGAAAAAGACCCCCTAGCAACAGGTCGCACACGCGCAAAGTACAACAAAAAAGGACACGTCAGCCAAAAAGAAGAAATAAAAAGGTGGACTGGAATTTTGCACGGTGCGGCAGTTGGCAGAGCAGAGACTCTCCTGCCGTCCAGCGCTGTATTCGCCATTGCCTTGCCTGCTGTAATCTAATAAATTCTGATTGGAATCCTTACTTGGGTCTCCAGTCTATTACAATTTGGTGCCGTGACTCGGATGCAGCCTGCATGATAGGGCTTTTGGTTCTGCCTGGGGGGCGCCCCGCCGATCAGTCGGTGGCCCTGGTAGTTCCAATTCCTTTCTCAGTTGCACCGACGAACCTAAATTCAAGGCATTAGGCAAAGGAAGCCGGCAGACCCTATAAACTTTGTGCACAAAGGTCCGGACGAAGACGCGAGACGCGTGAGTATCTGTGTGGAATCCGTTCGGTCTGGGTCGGGGTATCCTGGAATGCTGCGAGTGATGTATGTGTGAGAGGGGAACCGGCAGCTCGGATTCCCTAAGTGAGTTCGGACCCTCAGTAGTGCGGTTCTCATTGCCCGCGAGGGCGTGAGCCACGAAAAAGGGGAAGTGAGTGATTTTGCATCACAAGAGCGTGTGAGGGCACTCCAGAAGATGGGACAGGGAAAGAGCAGGCCCTCTAATCCCATAAGACAGCCCACTGGGGTTTATGTTAGATAATTAGAAACATTACCCTAACACAGGGGGTAAGGATAAGGCTAAAATGATCCACTATTGTGTGGTAGTATGGGGTGGGAAAGAAATTTCCCAAAGTGTTTTTTGGCCCATCTTCGGATCATCAGAAGATTGGGTAAGGCAGAAACTTAATTTGTGGGGTAGGAGACACCCACGGATTGGCTAGAACGCTTGAGAAAAAACCTGCAGATGTACTCGGGCTTAGACCCTGAGACACCGTTGGAGCAGGCACTATTAAAAACACAATTTGTGGCTAAATCATGGGAAGATATCAGAAAGAAGTTAGAAAAATTAGATAATTGGCAAAATAAAGACCTGGATGAGCTATTGAGGGAATCACAGAAGGTATGAAGAGGGACAAGAGACAGGTGGGAATGATGGTGGCAGCGGTAAGGGAAACTAAGAGAATGGATGCCCCTCCAAAAACAAGCCAAGGGACCAAGAGAAATGGGGGAGGGGTTCCTCGGGTAGAGAAAAAGGAAGTAGGTGTGTGGACACTTTTGGAGGGACTGTAGGAAGCAGATGGGGGATGAGAGAGCCTTTAAGGAAGACTAGAGGGGTCAGGGGCTCTATTTGCTGAGGACATGGAAACATCAGGAGCCCTTGATAAAATTAAAATAAGTCCTCAGAGGCAGGAATTTGAGTTCTTAGTGGACACTGGAGCAGAACGATCGACAGTCCAGGTATTACCAGGGGAATGCAAGATATCAAAAGAAACTGCTCAAGTGGTAGGGGCGAAGGGGGAGCCCTTTGAGGTCCCTATTATTAAGGATGTACTGGTAGAATCAAAATCCAAAATGGGAATAGGGAGCCTTCTGCTGGTACCAGAAGCAGAGTATAATTTGTTAGGGAGAGACTTGATTATAGAAATGGGCATTAATATAGAAGTAGTAAATGAGAAAATAAAAATAAAACTCTGTCCCTTGAGGGTAGAGGATGAGGAAAAGATTAACCCAGAAGTATGGTACACTACTGATAGTGTAGGGAGGTTGAATATACCCCCCTTCTCGGTAACCATTAAAGACCCAGAGACACCGATAAGGGTCAAACAATACCCCATCTCCCTGGAAGGAAAGAATGGGTTGAAGCCTGAGATCGAGAGGCTACTAAGCAAAGGACTTTTAGAACCTTGCATGTCCCCTTTTAATACCCCCATTTTGCCAGTAAAAAAGGCAGACGGATCATACCGGTTGGTGCATGACCTAAGAGAAATAAACAAAAGGACAGTAGCTCGTTTTCTAGTGGTAGCCAACCCTCACACACTGCTAAGCAGATTAGGTCCCGAAAAACAATATTACAGTGTAATTGACCTTAAAGATGCATTCTGGACATGTCCTCTAGACGAAAAGAGTAGAGATTACTTTGCATTTGAATGGGAAGACCCAGTCACTCATAGGAGGCAGCAGCTGAGGTGGACCATGCTCCCCCAGGGGTTTACGGAATCTCCAAATTTGTTCAGACAAGCTTTAGAACAGATTTTGCCGGAATATCAGACTGGGGAAGGAGTGACCCTTATCCAATATGTAGATGACCTCCTGATTGCTGGGGGAAGCAGAGGACAAAGTACGGGCAGAAAGCATTAGATTACTTAACTTCCTGAGTGCCAAGGGGCTCAAGGTATCTAAGGCAAAACTACAATTCGTAGAAGAAGAAGTAAAGTATCTTGGGCACTACCTACAGAAGGGGGAAAAGAAAATAGACCCTGAAAGGGTAGAAGGGATACTATCCATACCGCGCCAAGGAACAAGAAGCAAATTAGGCAGTTGTTAGGCCTCATGGGATATTGCCGACAGTGGATTGAGAACTATAGCATCAAGGTTAAGTTTTTATATGAGAAATTGAGCCAAGGAGGGCTAGTGAAATGGGATGAGGAAGATGACAAACATCTGAAAGCTCTGCAGCATGATTTGGTCAATGCCCCTGTGCTGAGCCTACCCGATCTGAAAAGACCCTTTAATCTATTTGTAAATACAGATAGTAGGACAGCTTATGGGGTACTGACCCAGGAGTGGGCTGGAAAAAAGAAACCTGTTGGGTACTTATCTAAGCTGTTAGACTCTGTAAGCAGGGGTTGGCCTACATGTTTACAGGCTATAGTGGCCTGCGCCCTGCTTGTGGAGGAGGCTAATAAAATCACTTTCAACGGGGAACTGAGAGTATTATCCCCTCATAATATCTGGGGAATTTTGCAACAAAAGGCAGAAAAGTGGATAATGGATGCTCGACTCTTGAAGTATGAGGGAATCCTATTAGACTCCCCAAAGTTAACCCTGGAGGTGACAGCCTTACAAAATCCGGCCCAATTCTTATACGGAAGGCCAGGTGAGGATGGATTGGCCCATGAGTGCTTATCTACCATAGAAGAACAAACCAAAATAAGACCAGACTTGGATGAAGAAGAATTAGAAGAGGGGGATAGGTTGTTTGTAGATGGCTCATCGTGAGTGATTGATGGAAAAAGAGTCTCTGGCTATGCAATTGTTGGGGGAGAAGGACTTGCAGTTATAGAATCAGGCCCTCTAAGTAGATCTTGGTCGGCACAGGCCTGTGAACTTTATGCTGTACTGCGGGCATTGCAGTTGTTGAAGAATAAATCAGGTACCATCTATACCGACTCAAAATATGCCTATGGGATTATACACACTTTTGGGAAAATATGGGAAGAGCGGGGGTTGGTAAACTCCCAGGGAAAAGACCTGATTCACCAGGATCTAATCAGGAAACTGCTGAAGATCCTGAGGGAACCTGGGAAAATTGCTGTTGTTCACCTGAAAGGGCATCAAAGAGGACTAGATTTTAAAAGCAGAGGAAATAATGCAGCAGATCAGGAGGCAAAAAAAGGCTGTGTTACTGACATTACAATCTGTACCCCAGAAGGACCAGTGGGGTGAAAGGAGGAAGTGTAGGACTTGCAGAGGGAATCTGCAAGAACCCCCTTGTTATGCTTGCTGGAAGAATTGGGGAATAGATGCTATAGAATGCGCCTGTAGAAACCCAAGAGCAATGGATTGCCTTTTTCATGAAAAAGCTTGGAAAATATATAGCTTTACTATACAGGAGAAAGAAAAGATGGAAAAGATGGGATTAAGGGAGAACTCCAAAGGGGAATGGCGACTCCCGGAAGATAATAGAACTGTACTGCCTAAATCCGTAGCTATGGACATTATGAGGAGAATACATAGTAAAACACATTGGCGGGCGCAAGCATTAGTAGATCAATTTGCCACCAAGCACATGTGCATCGGGGTAGATGACTTGCCAAAGCAGGTAGTGAGGGGGTGTGTTACTTGCCTGAAGGTAAATAGAGCTAATTTAAGAAAATACTTAATGGGGGGACAACCCACAGCATACCGGCCATTTGCTAATATCCAACTAGATTTTACTGAGTTGCCGAAGACCGGGAGGTATAAATATCTATTGGTAATAGTGGATCACCTAACCCATTATGTAGAGGCATTCCCTACGGCAAGGGCAACAGCACAAACAGTGATCAAGATCCTATTAGAGCAGATCATTCCCAGATATGGGGTCACGGAAACCATTGACTCAGACAGAGGGCCTCACTTTGCATCCAAAATAATTAAAGAAACCATGGCAATAATGGGAATACAGTGGGATTATCACACTCCGTGGCACCCCCAAAGTTCGGGGAGAGTAGAAAGAATGAATGGGGAAATTAAAAAACAATTGACCAAACTCATGATTGAGACCAAACTGTCATGGGTAAAATGCCTACCCTTAGCATTGCTAAATATTCGGACACAACCTAGATCGGACATGGGAATATCCCCGTTTGAAATGTTGTATGGAATGCCCTACAATATGGAGGAACCACAAGATCATCCAAAGTTGAGGGATCAAAATATGAATGTATACATTACTAGCCTAATGAAGTGTAGGGAAAATCTGTGGAGAAAAGGAAGGTTAGCCCAGAGACCCCCACTAGATTTGAAACTACACCAGGTGCAACCAGGAGATTGGGTAATGATAAAGTCCTGGAAAGAAGCAACCTTGGCCCCACAATGGGAAGGCCCTTACCTTGTATTGCTTACCTGCAAATCAGGAAACTGCAATCAGGACAGCAGAAAAGGGGTGGACTCATGCTAACAGAATTAAAGGGCCAGTGAATGAGCCAACCCCAGAGTGGAAGGTGACAAGCAATCCTGGAGACCTGAGGCTGAGGATCTAGAGGAAAGATCGTCAATGAGTAAACACCGTGTGGAATATGCACCAGAACCACACTATACGGAGGAAGGACTGATTTGTAATTCTGATGTTAAGATAAGGTGTAAAGACCCAGAGTGTAATTGTTATCCTTTTGTTTGCTATATTTGTAAGGTCTGTGGGGACAGGTGGTGGAGTCATTGTGGGCGAGGAACCCCCCCCAGAGGAGTTTGCAGCTCCTGCTGAGTACTGCAGCAAAACATAACTGATTGGATTCTAAAATATAAAGTTGAACTTAAGGGGTTAGTGAAACAATCAGAGGAGTGGTGGAAGATTTATGCATTGGAGATAGAGCCAAAATAATATTGCTATCACCCCAATGAACCTATCCCGTTCATAGTAGAGATTATAGATTGCACCTGTTGCACACGCCTGAAGGGGATCCGGTGTGATACATCCCCAGTTAAAAGCCATAACTGAGACTCCTATGTCAAGAGGCAGCAGAATCACCCTAGGGGACCTCCTGAAGAATACCCCTGCTGCCGAGAAGATGGTACCCCTCGTGGCTCGAAGCACCCGAGTCGACGAGCGAGGCAGAGGAGTAAAAGACTGAGGAGGAAAGAACCCTCAGGGTGGGACAATAAAACAATACTTGAAGAGCTGCCCCAGGAGTGGGAATAATAAAGACCCTAGGCGAAGGAACGGGTTGCTGTCTGTAAGGGGAAGGGATCCACAGGCAACCTCTCATTCCTATGCCCCCAATGATACTCGCCACCTGACCCAATAACAAGCATCAATTACAGATGATGGCTTGATCCACATCACTGCTTCCCAAGGCATTCCTGTCAGGTCAACAGCAGCAACTCCTCCAATTCAGATTCATTCATTTTTTCTATTGAAGGATTTATGAAACAATTTTTTCTGCAATTCAAAGCAAAAGCTTTGGAGTTCAGCCCAGATTTATCCACTCAATTCTCTCAAATGTTCCTTTCACTGAAAGGTAGCCAGCTTTCCCATGAATCCATAGCACAGACTCCTTCTTTGTTTACCTTTTGGCTACCTGATGGATCCACTTTTTTCCTTTGGTAGTGCTGCCCAAGGATCACGTGCTGCACAATAATCCCAGATTCTCACTCCTCATCCAGGAGAGAGAGAAACGTCAAGAAGAAAGATGACCCTCGGAGATGAAGGGATCACATCTTGGCAAAGTGTGGATGACCCAAAAATACAAAAACTTGAGATGGAAGAAAAGGCAACAGCGCTGCAAACACAGCAATTGACTCCAATGTCTGAGGAGTCACAAGCATCTGGTTCACAGATATCTAAAGAAACAGACTGGACTGAAATAAAGAAAAAGGCAATGAAAGAAAGAGATTTCAATTTAACAGATGCAAGAACTTTAGCAATGCCAGTGACTTATGATGCACAAGTCCAAAACCCAAGATGGGAGCGATTGGATCATGATGTGATCAAGGACTTGGTAAAAGCCATCCGTGATAAGAGATTGGGATCTCCATACTTCAAACAGCTTTTGAAGGCAACATTTAATATGTATGATCTAACACCATATGATCTCAGATCTATCGCTTCAATGATTCTCACAGATTCGCAGATCCTTATATGGGAGGAGAAATGGATATGAGCTCTTGAGGAGCTCAGGACCAGATATCAAGAAGGACCAAATGCAGCTCTCACCATAGTGGGAATGGCAGGCTATCCATCACATACTAATCCAGTTAATCAAGTAAGGGACCTGCCTCGAGAAGTGTTGGCAGACATCAAAGAAGCAGCACGAAGAGCAATCATGCAGATCCCACCAGCGGGAATTCCAGAAAGCATTTATACAGAAATAAAGCAATGTCCTTCAGAAAGCTTTTCCTTGTTCATTGATCGTCTCACACAGGCAGTTGACAGACAAGTAATGATGAGGGGGTGAAGCCACATTTGGTTTAAAGTCTTGCCTTTGCAAATGCCAACACGGAATGCAAGCACATCATCAGTGCAACGCCTGATCAGCCATCTCTGGCGCAAATGGTGGAAGCATGCAGCAGAGTTGGAACACCACAGTATGTTGCATCCATTTGGGGAGAGCAAATGGAAATGATAATATAGGGTTAATGATTTCTGTGGCCTAAAAGCTGGGGAATAGAACCTCAGCTTCACTGTGACCAGGATGTTGCTTTCATGCTAATGTTTTAACCAAATCAAGTATAACTTTGCCTGGGTAATCAGGGAAGAGGGAGGATTAGGATGATTTGTACTTAGGCCTATGTATCTTAGAAATAAAGCTATTCTCTACTAGGTTAGGTGAAACTGTACCTAATCATCATATGATAGATGATATAATTGTAACGATTGTTGGTAGCTGAATGTGATTATTACCTTAAACCAGAATCATGAGAATCACAAGAGAAGATATTTACCAAAATTCATGCTTGGATGTATACAATAGAACAATGGGGGGCTTAATTACTAACATACAGTTGTATAATGAAAGGGTATAATACTATACACCTTTTCAGCCCTCATTGGAATTGGATTTGGGTCTGTACCCCGACTCCCGGAGCTCCTCAATAAAGCACCGCATATAATCATTCTGTGATTATGTCTTTCCTACACTAACACAAAGAGTCATCAAAGCTCAAAATGATAACATTAAAGAGTTTCTCATGACTCTTTGGTGGAGTGACTCCACAACTGCAATAGCGGCAAAACTTGAAGGAGGACAATATTACAAGTGCAGCAAACAGGGGCACTTCAAGAAAAACTGTCCAGAGCTTGCAAAGTCTGCAAGTTCATCAAATGTTTGTCCAAGATGCAGAAGAGGAAAGCATCAAGCAAGCCATTGCTGTGCCAAAACAGACATGGATGGAAGACCTTTGCATCTTTCGGGAAACTCCAAAAAGAGCTCGAATCGTCAACGCGCGATAACACAAGTGATGGCGACGACTCAGAGCCAGACTCCACAGGTGACACAGTTGTTAGGGAATGTCAAGCTGATGCACTCAGCAGAACAATCTGCAGGATCCCCAGTGATCCAGACTTGCTGCCACCAGGGGCACAATGTGACATGGCAGCTTCCAAAATGACATGTTTCTTGGACGAAAATCATGCAGTGATACCCACAGGGGTCACTGGAACTTCATGGAAGAAACAAGACTTTTTAATCATAGGCAAGGACAGGAGCAGTATCCTTGGACTCATTGTTTATCCCTCAGTTGTTTCTGTGGATTGCAATGAAGAATTGAGAGATTTAGCTAAAACTCTTTGACCGCCATTGATCATCCCAGAGAACACATCTATTGCCAAAGCCATCGCATTGCCATCTCATGCTGTGGAACAGGTCATGCCAGTGCTCCGTCAACAAGATTTTCCTTTGAGCGAGCACGTGGAGGTTCATGCCACATGGGTGAAGCTCCTAGGTCAAAATTGACCCATCATCGATTGCTCATTGACCTGTGGCGAAACAATGATCACAATCACAGGACTGTATAACATGGGGGCAAATGTCACTGTGATTTCGAATCTTTTTTTGCCCAAAGAATGAAACTTGGTTGCACTGTTGATTTCTCTTTCAGGCATAGGTGGAAATTCTGTATGTCTGTAAAGTGAAAATGCAGTCATTGTTACAGGACCAGGAAGGAAGATGGCAGTCATCCGTCCCTTCGCTCTGCAGAGACCCATCACAGCATGGGGAAGAGACATCTTGGCACAATGGGGCGTGAGACTGGAAGTGGATTTTTAGACGGGGTCACTGCAGCACTCACAACTTTGAAATTGACTTGGAAGGCAGACAATCCTGTCTGGGTGGATCAGTGGCCCCTTGAGTGGAAGAAATTGAGTGCACTCAAAAATCTGGTGAAAAAACAGTTGGAAAAGGGACACATCAAACCAACAAAGAGTCCCTGGAATTCTCCAGTGTTTGTAATCCACAAGAAGGTCTCTGCTTCATGGAGATTGCTTCATGATCTCAGAAAGATCAATGAGGTCATCAAAGAAATGGAACCACTTCAGTTGGGACTTCCATGTCTCTTGATGATTCCGAGAGATTGGCCACTTGTGATCATTGATCTCAAGGACTTTTTTTTTAACATTCCACTTCATCCAGATGATGCTCCTCAATTTGCTTTCTCCATCCCAAGCATCAACAGGCAGGAACCCTTGCAAAGATACCATTGGGTGGTTTTGCCCCAGGGGCTGAAGAATTCTCAAACAATCTGCCAATGGTTCGTGGCATGAGCTTTGTCTCCAGTGCAGAAAAAATATCTGGAAGCAAGTATCATTCACTACATGGATGATCTGCTCATCGCAGCATCAACACAACAAGAGCTGCAGGAAGCTCATGACTGCGGGATTGCAGACGTGCAAGGTGCAGGATTGGAAATTTCTGCCTCAAAAATTCAGGAGGTTGTACCATGGAAATATCTGGGATGGAAGATCACAGAGCAAACAGTAAGACCACAGAAAATTCAAATCAGAGCAGAGATCAACGATCTGCAAGATTTGCAACAGCTTTTGGGAGAAATCAACTGGATGAGACCAATCTTGGGAATCACAAACTATGAACTTGCATCGTTGTTCAATCTTTTGAGAGAGTTCTGCAACATCAAATCTCCCAGAACTCTCACACCAGAAGCTCAGGAAGCCCTTGGGAGAATTGCTGAAGCCCTCCAACAGAGACAGGCACATTGCTTTGTAGAATCTCTGCCATTCTTTCTCACGATGTTGGCAGAAAAAGTACAATTATGTGGTTTGATTTTTCAGTGGGACACATCACAGGCAGACCCATTGTTGATTTTAGAATGGATCTTTTTATCTTACAGGTCTCCAAGGACAATTTTTACAAGTTTGGAAATGACAGCCCAAATCATCATCAAAGCTAGGACCAGGCTGCTGACAATGGCAGGCAAATATTTTGCAACAATTTACCTGCCTTAGAAAAAAGAATATTTTGAGTGGGTGTTGCAAAAATCAGAGGATTTACAAATTGCATTGTTAGATTATCCTGGCACTTGCACAATCCATTTTCCAAGACACAGATTGTTGAAATCAGAAATTAGTTTTAATGAAAAACAAAAATAAGTGAGGTGCCATTGGATGCAATAACTCTATTTATCGACGGCTGTAATGGAGTTTCTTCGATATCCAGGAAATGATTTGTATTTAGAATTAAGCTTGAGCAATTCCAGACTGAGCCCTTTGGCCTGCAGGGCCTGCAGGCCTCTGTGATGCAGAAGAAATTCTCAGTTGTGGCACAGCAAAAATTCACTTCTAATATTAAGGTGTGTCAGGGAATAATGGGGTTTGATAAGTAGAATTGTAGCTCTAATACTTTAGCCACCTTAAGACAGAGATTGTTTACATACTTTGTATGACCTATAATTGTCAGTTATGCTGTGAATGTATAAAAGTCACTGCTGTAAACAATAAACGCGAGAGCGACATGATAGCTGAATCAGTTTAGACGTGTCGTCTGCTCTGTCCAACCTCCCATTATTAAGGGACCCTTTGCAACATAGTGGCCCCTGAACATAGGGACCCTACGCTTTGATGCAGATCGCTTAGATGCGGGGCTCGGACGCGAGCCACACGGTCAGCTTGGACGCGAGCAGATTAGTGCCTTGATGCGGATTAAGAATTGCTGACACGCCCTGGCCGCGGGCAATTTACAGATGAACTAATCTCCTGGATGCGGGATTTTATCACCTAAACACGGATACCCAGAAGCGGGAATTTATCATCTAAACGCGGGAAGACTCTGTCTTTGTTTCCGGACCGGGACTGGCAAGCATTCGGGTTCAGCAGGGGAGGGGGAGACAAGTGTGGGAGCTGGTGAGGTTGGAAGGTGTTCGCTTGTGGTGAAAAGTGAGGCTGCAGCGACACGCCGTGGTGGTAATGTAAGCTATGTATGCTGTGGTGGTGAAAAGGAAGAGGCAGAGCAGGAAACAAACACGAATAGAGAGTTGCAAGCAGCGACGTGGCTCCTTGTAAATATTATCTCTAAGAGAATAGAAAAACTAAAAGAAACTGATTTAGAACAATTAGCCCTATGGGCCAGGAAGCAAGGGAAGCTGACCAAGCTGTCGCTCGCCTTTAGTGAGCCAGAGTGGCGAGAAATAGGAGAAGTATTATGGGACTGTGCTATTGGCAGTGGGAAGGAAGGAAAGTCTGCTCAAGAATTAAGAATGGTGTGGAAAAAGACTTTAGTTACCTTGCAAATGCTTTCAGCCTAGAGAAAGGCTGTGGAAGCCGCGATCCAAGCCCTGGAGGGTGTGGGGGCCGAAAGCGCGGTGGCGTGGAAGTCCTCCAAAGTCAATGCAGGGGGCTGAAAGTGCTGAAGCGCAAAAATCCTCCAGGATCGCGAGATTTTTTGGTGTTTATAACTCCTGCCCCATGAAGGGAGCATGGACTCCAGTGAGCCCCACGTTGCAAGATGTAATCCAACATGTTCAGGGACTGGAAGTTCCCCCGTCCGCTCCGGCACAAACTAACGCTGCCCAGGAAGGAGCACACCTGCCAGAGTCTGAGAGCGTGGTGAAAGATGAGAAGTCAGGTGGAGTCAGAGGATGGCCCCAGTGATGACACAAGGGGATGGAGTGCGAGGCGGAGACAGTGCGTAGTCACAGCCCCTTCCCTCCCCCAGAACTTGGGAAGCAACAGGGCCCGTGGGAGGCAGGGTGGCTCTGTCTCCCATGGCAACAGCAGCAGGAGTCACAGTGCAGCAGCCAGCAACACACGCTATCTTCCACAAGAGCTGCACAGTGCCTTCTTCCCCATGATTCAGACTCTGATTCTGAAATATCGGAGAATGAAGAACTTAATGACAATCTTCACAGCAAGCAGGGATCTCAGATAAAATCTCAGCGTGCGAAGGACTTGCAGCAAATTATAGCTAAGCTCGCTGGGCTATCCAACCGACAGGATCTATTGTAAAGGCAAACACAGCCTTGGTCACAGAGGGAGCACAACCCTCCTCCAACTGTGCCGACAGCACCTCCTGCACTGGCAGTTTTTCCTTTAACCCAGCAGGTGTCCCTGCCAGCTATGCCAAGCAATCCCATTGAGAGACGCTGGGCTGCAGGTCGTAAAAATGCTATGTTAGATGGAGACTGGGAAACTGCTGGTGCTCTGTCTTGTCCAGTTATCATTAATAATGGAAATGCTACCTGGGAACCTCACAAATGGAAGGTTCTGCAATCAGCAAAACAGTCACAAATTATGGTATCAGGACAGAGGCAGCCAGAAACATCATTCAGTATATCTTTACAGCAGATGTGCTATGTCCTGCTGATTCTACTAGTATTGCCTCACTGTTGTTATCTCCATCACAATTTCTTATATTTGAACGGGAATGGAGACACTTGTCGACTGAGGAAGCTAACAGACACCAAACTGCCAGAGATCCATTGTATGGAATCCAGCCAGACATGTTGATGGGCCAAGGACCCTACTCAACAACTAATGTTCAGTTAACCTTCCCGATGGAAATTCACCAACTTTCTCAATCATTGGCCCACAAGGCATTGCTTTTAGTTCCAGACAAGAAAAAGCCAGCACCCTACTCCATGATAAAGCAGGGTGCTACAGAACCGTATGGACAATTTATTGACAGGTTGTCAGCTGCTTTGAAGGATGCACCAGATATGACACGAGAAGTACAGGAACATCTGTTTCACTCTCTGGCTTTTGAAAATGCTAATGCACGTACGAGGACCATTTCAGTCACTCTTCCTCAAGGTAGTCCAGTGGATGAAATGTTAGTGGTTGCAACCAGATCGGAGCAAAATAGCCAAACTGCAGCATTTGCAGCAGCTGTCCAAGATGCCATGAAAAAACAGGGTCACATCATTGCAGCCGATTTGTCATGTAGAAAAGGCAAGCACTCTAATCATAATAGCAAATCTACACGTAATAATAATAACAGACCAGCTAACATTGTTTGCTACCGATGTGGCAAAGCAGGCCATTTCAAACAGGCCTGTCAAAAGACTGTATGGTGTCAAAAATGTAATGTTGACACCCATGCTACAGAAGTTTGTCACATGTCGGGAAACTTCAAACGCAGCGTGCTGAGGCAGCGCACCAGGACATAAAGCCTTTAACCCACGAGACCCCGAGAATGGCTTCTTGGTGAAGAACAGACCTGCCACTTGGGGAAGCCTCGGGGTTGATGTTTCAACAGCAGAAGAAGTTACTCTACAAAATGATGCAATAACTGTGATTCCTACTGATGTCTATGGTCCAATGTATAGCACGCTTTCTTTAGTTGGTGGCATACTACTTGGAAGGTCCTCCACAAGCAAACAAGGTGTCATAGTGCTTCCAGGACTCATTGATGCAGATCACACAGGACAAATTCAAATAATGGCATTTGCTTTGCGGCCACCTGTGACAATTCCAAAAGGCAGCAGAATTGCTCAAATTATAGCATTTGAAAACCTCCTGCCACAACATCAGCATCCAAAAGAACCAGATGAAATAGAGAGAGGAGACAATGGTTTTCCTTGTCTTGGATTTAAAGGAATGACCAATCAAAACTGTAACCTTACAACGTGACTCCTATTGCATTCAACGAGAGCTTCTGCTTGACACGGGATCCGATGTTTCTATAGTGAACATCAGGTATTGGCCATCTACTTGGCTCTTGAAAGCTCCAGACACCCACATTGTGGGAGTGGGTGGAATGAAGATTCCTGCCATGAGTAAAGACTCTATCTGTGTTACTTTTGAGGGCAAGCAAGTCGTTGCAACTCACTCATATGTTATGCCTTTACATCCAAAGCTTCAAGGATTGTTGGGCAAAGATGTGTTATCTCAGCTCGGTGTCTCGATAACTACAGATCAGCATTTTTCCTGAGGGCCACTGCAGAGCAGCTGCCTGTTCTGAAGATCACCTGGTTGACTGAAACTCCTGTTTGGGTTGAGCAGTGGTCAATGACTGAAAATAGGCTGTGGGTTGCAGAGCAACTGATTCAGGAACAGCTCGATGCTGGACACATTCAACCATCTGTAAGCCCATGGAACACTCCACTTTTTGTGATACCTAAGAAATCAGGTAAATGGAGACTGTTGCATGACTTGAGGAAGGTCAATGAACAAATACAAGCAATGAGTGCCCTGCAGCCTGGATTACCAGCACCACCTATGGTACCAAAGGGATGGAACATTGCTGTGATTGATTTGAAGGATTGTTTCTTTACCATTCCACTCCACCCAAAGGATACCCAGTGTTTTGCCTTCACTGTGCTATCTATCAACCGAGTAGCCCCCACCAAACGGTATGAATGGACCATTCTTCCTCAGGGCATGCACAATTCTCCTACCATGTGTCAGCTTTTTGTTGATTGGGCTTTGCGTTCAATTCGCCAATGCTTTTCTGATGCAATCATTTATCACTATATGGATGATGTTCTTATTGCTACTAAGCAGTCATTGCCAGATGCAAGTTTGAAATGGGTGGTTTCACAACTGAACCATCATGGACTGACGACAGCTCCAGAAAAGATTCAACAATCAGCCCCCTGGAAATATTTAGGTTGGCTGATCCCTGATGCACAGATTCGTCCACAGAAAATTATTTTACACACCAACATTTCTACCTTGCACGATGCTCAGAGACTTTTTGGAGACTTACAATGGGTTCGTACCATTGTAGGCATTACTAATGAAGACCTACAACCGTTCTTACCTTGGCTCCAGGGCACTGATGCTAATAGCCCTCGAGTCTGCACTCTAGAACAACATGAAGCTTTACGCTGAGTTTCAGAAAAATTATAACGTGGTTGGAGTTCTCGTTGTTTAGAACATCTCCCTTTGTCACTTTTCCTGTCTAATGCTCATAACTGCCCGCTTGCCATTGGTTTTCAATGGCAAAAAGAAAAGGGGGAGACATCAATCATACTTGAGTGGCTGTTTTTACCAGTTCAGCCAAAAAAGTCATGTCATGAGCAGAACAGAGGGTTTTGCTGGATTGATAAGGAGAGGCAGTGATAGGATTGTGGAAATAGATGGGCAAGAACCGGGCAGATATCAGTATTCCTGTGAAAAATGCAGATCTAGAATGGTTGCTAAGGCACTCTGTTCCATTGCAGGAAGCACTGTTGGGTTTTGCAGGTGTGGTTCATAATAAGCAGCCAAAAGGCCCAATGTGGCATCTGATTATGTGTCATCAGTGGTTGGAAAGACCTTTGTGTTCCCTGACACCAGTTGAGGGAAGGACAGTATTCACTGATGCTGGTCGAAAAACAAGAAAGGCTGCATGTGTTTGGCAACAGCGAGGAAAATGGTTGCAGCATCTAATCAAAGAAGATGCAGAAGATAGTTTGCAAACCCTTGAGTTGAAAGCTGTGTGTTGGGCTTTGCAGACCTGGAATAAAGAACCACTCAACATCGTCTCCGATTCTCTTTATGTAGTTGGAGTTGTGCAGAGAATTGAAGATGCACTTATCAGGCAAACCCAGAAGCAATGCCTGGGCGAACTGTTTCAGCAATTGTGGGGTGTGCTGAAGCAGTGTCAGCATATGTTCTGCATCATGCTCATTCGAAGTCATCAATGTCACAGAGGTTTGGGAGAAGGCAACGCTCGAGCAGACGCTGCAGTCAGCTGTGTCGTTCATGCTCCCCCACAGAACAAATTTGAAGAAGCTTGCAACAGTCATGGAGTTTTTCATCAAAATGCCAGAGCCCTGCATTGACAGTTTCAGATTCCCCTGAATGATGCGCATGGGATCGTGCGTGTCTGCCCTCAATGTAGTCATTATTGGCCAGGCCTTAGTCTAGGCACAAACCCAAGGGGACTGAAGGCTCTGGAATTGTGGCAAATGGATGTGACTCATGTTCCTGAATTTGGGAAATTGAAATATGTCCATGTGACTGTGGACACGTATTCGAAATTTATTTGGGCAACTGCTCAAACAGGAGAAAAAGCTCTACATGTTGAAAGACATTTGTGTGCCTGCTTTGTGGTGATGGGTGTACCTGTAGAAATTAAGACCGACAATGGTTCAGTTTATGTCGGTCAGTGAGTTGTGAAATTTATGCAGAAGTGGGGGGTGAAACATACCACTGGAATCCCTCACTCTCCTACAGGTCAAGCAATTGTAGAAAGGGCAAATCGTACCCTAAAAGAATATCTAGCAAAGCAAAAACAGAATGATGAGCTTGATGTGTTTGGTAGATTGTCAAAAGTATTGTTTACCTTAAATTATTTATGTTTGACAGAAGGAAGAGAAGAACCTGTGGTCGTGATACATCATCAAGCGGTGAAAGAGGGGAGACCGCAGGCAATTCCAGGACTCTGTGTTTATTATAAAAATATGCGAACAGGTGAATGGCAAGGACCTAGTCCTGTGTTGTTTAATGGTCGCAGTTATATGTGTGTTTCCACAGGATCTGGATCTATTTGGGTACCGAGTCAATTCACCCGTGCATGTCCTCAGTCAGAAATACCAAGAAATAGTGACAACAACGTTGGCGACAGTGATTTACCTGAAGTGCCCTGTGACACCTCTGGTGCTGCTGAGAACTGATTTTATAGAGTACAGAAATTAAAAATAATTTACATCGTTACAGTTATTGAGTTAAGTATAAGTTATAAGTAAATAGTATAAGTTATAACTTGGCCAAGTTAAGTTTAAGTTATAGTTAAATTAAGTTTAATATAAGTTATAAGTAATATTTAAGTTGTAGTCATAACTAGAGACAAGCCAAGAACTTGAGAAAGATGTGTTGGATGTTTTGGAGTGAAGTATTTGTTCTAAGCAGTGTTTTAGTGCAGACAGTCTCTGCATTGTTTGACACTGACTGAAGGCAAAATATGTGGGTCACCTGGGCCAACCAAACTGGCCAAGATTCCTTTTGTTTGTCTTTAGCTACCCCATTTAATCTGTTTTGTACTTGTCTAATTGGAGTGCCAGTGAATTCCATGGCAGAATTCAAGGTCTGGACTCAAGCACAGATATTTCAAAATATGGATGATGTTTGGAATGTGTTATGTATAAGACCCCTCATGTACTTTTGCCCCCATAAACACTATGAGCATTGGTATGAGAGGCACAACATTTCAAAAAACGCTTTAGGGGCACAAGCTGCTCTAGTTGCACAATACTTAGACATCACAGGTCCTTAACCGCAAGAGCTTGACCTTCTTGGTTCTGTGCCCAGCAAGTACTGTTGAATCTTTGGATATCCTATTGAAAAGACAATTCTAAAAAATAGTAGTTTTTTGATTTCTCCTAAATCCTCACTGTATTACAATTATCCAGAGTACTGCAATAATTGGACTCAGTCTGTGACCCCGATAACACGGGTTCCAAAACAACTGCCACCAGGGATCTTTCTCATTTGTGGGGATCGAGCCTGGTCTGCACTGCCCAGAAAAGCTGTAAGAGGCCCATTTTATTCTGGCAAGTTAACACTGTTTGCTCCATCTATTCACCAAGTTCTTGGATTGTCTCAACCAACCCAATGAACCAAACGTAGTGTGTCCCAACTAGGCCCCGACTGCACAGACGAAGCAATATTATGGGGACGTCCTTCTGTAATAGTATCTTCATTTTTTGCCCCAGGAGTTGCTTCAGCATAGGCTCTCACACAGTTAAGAACCCTAGCCTGCTGGACTGAGAAGCAAATAAATATAACATCTAATATATTGAGTGAACTGGCTACGGATGTTAAAGGCATCCGTCATTCAATTCTTCAAAACAGGGCTGCCATTGATTTTCTTCTTCTTTCCCAGGGACATGGGCATGAAGAATTTGAGGGCATGTGTTGTATGAATTTATCTGACCATTCTCAGTCCATCTACAAGCAGATCTCGCAGTTAAAAAGCAACCTGAAAAAAACTTATGGTTGTCAACACTCCTTTTGATCAATGGTTCAATTCATGGGGTTTTACTGGTTGGATCAAAGATTTGGTCCATTTTGGTATTGTATTTGGTATTGTGATCATAGTTGTTTTAGTGTGTGTGCCTTGTTTACTACGCTGTATGCAAAAAATGATAAGTAGTGCCTTTAACTCAGTCTGGATTGCTCAAAAAGGAAAAGGGGGAATTGTAATGGAGTTTCTTCGAGATCGAGGACATGATTTGTATTTGGAATGAAGCTTGAGCAATTCCAGACTGAGCCCTTTGGCCTGTAGGGCTTGTAGGCCTCTTGGGCCTGCAGGGCCTGCAGGCCTCTGTGATGCAGAAGAAATTCTCAGTTGTGGCACAGCAAAAATTCACTTCTAATATTAAGGTGTGTCAGGGAATAATGGGGTTTGATAAGTAGAATTGTAGCTCTAATACTTTAGCCACCTTAAGACAGAGATTGTTTACATACTTTGTATGACCTATAATTGTCAGTTATGCTGTGAATGTATAAAAGTCACTGCTGTAAACAATAAACGCGAGAGCGAGATGATAGCTGAATCAGTTTAGACGTGTCGTCTGCTCTGTCCGACCTCCCATTATTAAGGGACCCTTTGCAACAGACGGCTCAGGAAAAACTCACAAATCAGTAATCACATGGCAAAATGCAACAATGGGAGAATGGGAATCAAACGTAAAGATAGTGCAAGGATCACCACAAATAGTGGAGTTGGCAGCAGTAGATCGAGCTTTTGAGCTGTTCCTACAGCCTTTCAATCTGATCACAGATTCAGCTTATGCAGCAAATGTGGTCAGAAGACTTCAAGGCTCACTTTTGAGAGAAACAGACAATGAAGATTTATATTCATACTTACTTTTATGAAAACCTTGTTACAGGACAGGAAGCATGAATATTTTGTTTCCCACATCAGGGAGCATTCTTCTCTTCCAGGATTTTTAGCAGAAGGCAATGCACATGCAGACAAATTGGCCATGCTAATTTCAAACACTTTGCTGAACATTTTCAAGCAGGCAAAGTTGAGTCATGCATTCTCCCATCAGAATGCTCAGGCACTGATGGAAACTTTTCGCATTTCCAAAAGCGAGGCAAAGGAAATCATCAGCACATTGCCCAGATTCTCAGCTTGTTCAGCCTCCTGCATCCACGGGAGCAGTCAACCAGAGAGGATTGCGCAGTCTGCAATTATGGCAGACAGATGTCACCAAGTACCCATCTTTTGGGAAACTCAAAAATATTCATGTTTCAGTTGACACATTTTCAGGTGCAATTTTTTGCATCATTGCACACAGGCGAGATGGCACAACACGCTTGTCGGCATTTTTTGCAAGCGTTTGCATCATTGGGTGTGCCGCAAGAAATCAAGACAGATAACGGACTGACATACACAGGAAAAGTGCTTGACAAATTTTTGAAGAGGTGGGGTGTCTATCACACTTTTGGTATCCCACACTCTCCAACAGGACAAGCAGTCATTGAAAGGACACATCATACTTTGAAATCCCTTCTGGACAAACAGAAAAGGGGGGAGGTGGATGCAACACCACACATGTGCTTGAACAAAGCCTTGTATGTGTTGAATTTTTTAAATGGCTCTTTTACAGAGCCCACTCCGCCAATCATCAGACATTTTTCAGATAGCAGGAAAGTGAAACTAAAGGAGAATCCTTTAGTTTTGGTCAGGAACCTAGACACAGGACAGATCGAAGGACCATTCAAACTAATAACTTAGGGCAAGGGTAATGCTTGTGTCTCCACGGGAGCTGGAGCGAGATGGGTGGCAGCAAAGAATGTGAAACCCTACTGAGTCCAAAGGCAAGCAGATGCGGACTCCAAGACTGGAAACAAAGATGTAGGCACGCAGACGTGAGCGGGTGTCAAGACAGCAGACATCCTTTCCTTCTACATACAAAAGAGACTTTGGAATTTGGGTTTTATTTGGGACTAGGGTGGAATTGCATTTTGGGGATTCCCATGGGAAGGAGGCCTTTGATGATACATTTGTGCCTCATCTTTTTGTTGTTTGCATTGAGCGATGCGGCAGTTTTGCCTATGGTTCAGCCAAAAGAGAATGTTTGCGAAACTCTAGTCAGTGCATCAGGGTTGGATACCATCTGTTTGACACACTCAAGACCAAGGAAGCTCTTTTCCACATGTTTAGTGGGGTTGCCAGTGAGTGAATGGCCGATTCCAGAAAACATCCTTCCAAAAATTTCAAAGTTCATTTTAAATCCAGTTGATCAGTGGGGTGTTTGGACAAACTTCCTTCCTGTAGCTCCTTTTGAACCTCAGGAACTGGAAATTCTTGGATCGGTCAGAGTGAATTTTTGTATAAAATTCAATCACTCTGGAGTGGCAGAAAATAAGATGATAGTTGTCACTCCAAATCCCATTTTTTATAGAAATGCATCATCTTGGTGTAATTACACTAACATGTTGAACAAATCATCCAACCATGTTCCAGCGCAATTGCCAAGAGGAATCTTTTTCATTTGTGGGGACAGAATTTGGCCTGCAATCCCCGCAAAGGTCAAAGGTGGTCCATGCAGCATTGGAAGGCTTTCATTGTTAACACCAAACATGACATTGCTGAAAGAACAAACACATAGACGGAAAAGCTCTATCAAACAGTATGATCCAGGATGTGATGACAATGTTCACACATGGAACAAGGCACAGAGAATTGCGATTGCACTTTTCTCACCACAAACAGCATCCGGAGTGGCCTTGAAACAATTGGATCAAATGGGTTGTTGGTTGAGTAAACATGCCCGAGTCACATCTCTTGTACTGAGTGACATGTTGTTAGATGTTGGCAGTGCAAGATGAGCAACTCCCCAAAACAGAGCAGTAATTGATTATCTGTTGCTGTCACATGGGCATGGATGTGAGGAATTTGAAGGAATGTGCTGCATGAACTTGTCAGATCATTCCAAGTCTATTCATGAGAACATCAAGCAATTGTGAGAAAGTGTGAACAAATTAGGAGAGGCGACCAGATCATGGATGGATGGCATGTTCAATTTGTTTGACCTTTCACCATTGTGGAAGAAAATTTTAAAAACAGGTGTATATATAATATTGGGGATTGTAATTCTTCTCAAGGTCGTGCTGTGTTTGTTTCAATGCATGCAGCGAGCCATGGACAACGCAGCCAATAAGGTGGTTTTGGTGCAAACAGAAGAGGGAGATGTTGGAGTCCAGGGCATTCCTTTGGGCGCCCTGGAAGGCCACAGACCTCAGCAGAGAGGTTTGGGACTTGAGCAGGGGGGTCTTGGAGCTGTACAGGGGGGTAATAGACTCAGGCACAGAGCCCAGGAGGACACTGCCTTTGACTTCAGTCCATGGGAACAGCTTCCAACATTGAGAGAAGAATTACAAACCATAAAGATGTGAAAACAGTAGTTTAGTTTAGTGTAGGATGAAAAAGTATGTAGTTTTGAGTTTTTAGAATTTATGTACATGGGGGACAAGATGGAGGATTTGGGGTGGTGCCCTTGGTTCTTCCTTCTTCTCCCCTGGCCTCCATCTTCTGGTGACGGTGGCACAAAGTAGTTTAAAGAGATTGGGTCAGAGTAGAGTTGATCTCTTTTTTATAGGTGATAGGTATTGGAACACAACTGTAAACAAGCGATACATAGTTTTCTGTATAAAGCAGCTGCGACATTCCACTGTGGGAGGAGTCACCTCGTTTCCTAGCTGCTGTTCAGATATCGGCTGGGCACGGAGAACATTGTAAGATATGAAATAATAAACAACATGAAAAATCGAGAAAAGAAGACCTTGAAGACTCCGCTTCTTTCTTGCGACCTGGCTCAAGGTTTTCAGAGGCAAAAACTCTTAAACACCCTTATCTTGGTCCCTCAACAAAGGGACACAGAGGGGTAACATGCCCTTGTATGCAAAGCACTGCTACAGGGCTGGACCTCACCTCCAGAGACAACATTGGAAGTGAGATCCTAATAAATACCTTTCGCTGTTCTGTTTCATGATAAAGACCCTTTACATGTGTTAGAATAGTTATTCTTGCCTCACACAGCAGCAAAGACTGTGTGGACTGTTAATCTATATGTCCCTACAAGGCATTGCTTGGAGACATGTAGGGTTTTGTTTTCTCTCAAAGCTTGAGTGGTATTTTGGTTTGTGACTAAAAAAGCTGTTGTGTTTAAAGGGTTAAGAGCTTCTTTTCATGCAAACGTTTATCCAGTGTATTAGCAACAACATATCAGTACACTTTATTTAGAATTGAGATTTTGGTATAGTTTCATACTTAGTACATTTGCAAGGAGAACATTGCACAATAGATCTCTAGTTTGAGATTGAAGATAAGCAATCCATTCTTTTATAAATGAAAATGTCACAGATGACTAGTATTAAAGATACTAGTATTATAAATAGACAAATTTTTAATTTTAGTGTGGAGGGTTGCAGCATGTAGTAGAAGAACGTCTTGTTCAGTCTTAATCATCATTAACAGATGAAACAGTATTGAGCTGTCGCAGCAACAGCTGGTCTGTAGCTGGACAAAATAAATCTGATCATAACAAATCCAATTCAGCTAACCCAGCTTGTTCTAGAAACAAGTCCCTAGGTGAACAGAGACCTCATCCAACCCCATCCAAGCCCTGGATGCAGACACGTCACTGGCCAGAGATCTGGGCAGTGCAGATATTCCCAACCAATTGGCTGTCCAAGCCCAGGGAATTCAAACCCCATATAAAAAGGCGCTCTGAACAATAAAACAGGCTGTTTGCTGATGACCCTCAGTGTGTACTGTGTCATGTGCCTGTCTCCAACTCATGACCATCGCATAACATTAAGCCTATGTACTTTGCAATCCTTCATGACATGAAACCATATTGGAAGTGATTCTAAATATAAATTTGTCTTTACTAGGAGGCTGAGTCTAGACTGCACCAAGCAAGCAATTTCAATTAACTTCCTCACAAGCCTGTGATATCCTGTTATCTTGTCCCTCCTGTCGTGGGGTTGCTTCCTCTCCTTTAGCAAAAAGCACTAACCCCTGAGGTTTATTGATGTTACCCATGTCCCAGAGTTTGGTCATTTAGGGTATGTCCATATATCTATTGACACCTATTTTCATATTCTAATGGCAATTTAATTTTTCTGGATTATAACCAGTAAAACCTAACTAAGACAAAAAATTGTTTCTTTGATAGTTTTGAATTGATTTGTTTGTGACAAAAAGGTTAATGGTACTTTCAAAAAAATTGTATATATGTGTACAGTTATACTTATTTACAATTTATTTATAGTATCATTCGCTATTTAGATAAAGATAGATTACAAAGCCAGCTGTTCTATGAGTTATTACTGAAAGATTTCTTTTAGGGATATGATAGGGAAGCCCTCCCCATCTAAGTCTTAGCTCTGACCAAGCTATGGCCTTGACTGGCAGGAATAGTATGCCATCAAACCCAGGTGTTTCTGTGTTAAAATTGAAAGCAAGTCACTTTGACTAGCTGATTTAGTTTTGCAGAAGCTGGACTGTTGCAGAATTTCTTAGAGTTCTTGGAGAGTGAAGACATGATTTATATTTGGATTGACTGAGGATGAGCAATCCCAGACTGAGCCCTTTGGCCTGCAGGGCCTGTGGGCCTCTGGGGCCCATGGGGCCTGCAGGCCTCGATGGCGCAGCAAAAATTCTCTAGGAATTCACTTAAGGTATCCCAGGGAATAATGGGTTTCTAAATGTAGAATTGTAGCACTGACAATTTAGCCACCTTAAGACTAAGATAAATAAGACTTGCTTGCATTCTTTGTATACCCTGTAACTGTTAACTCTGTTGTGAATCTATTTAACTCGCTATCTGGAAACAGTAAAGGGGGAGAACGACATGGTCGCCGAATTGATTGAGACGTGTCATTGCTCTGTCCAGCCTCCCATTAATTAGAGTCCCTTGCAACACTGGACCACTTTCCTTTGAGGTAAACATAGAAGCCTCGTCCGGAAGAGGCCTTCCAAGTCCTCATTGTGAAAAGAAGGCTCCTTGGCAGACCCTGGGTGATAGCAAAGCATATAGGCAGTTGTAAGTTTCACCTTGTAATTTTGTTCAAAAGTGTGTGTTTTGTTAGGATTGAATGATATTCCTGTTAAGTTGTTACTACTCACACCAGAGACAAAGCCTGTGATGCTATCTGGCATTGACTCACCTGTTTTGCCACTCTGAGCCTTCCCAACACCATCAAAACAGACAATGGACCTGCCTACCCCTCAGATCAAGTTAGTAACTTCTTGCAGCAATGGGGTGTGTCTCACAATGCAGGCCTTCCCCACTCTCCCATAGGGCAAGCTATTGTGAAAACAAAAAGAGGGGGAGTTGGGGTGCCCTCATGAAAAACTAGCTAAAGGCATATATATGTCCTCAATTTTTTAAATTGGGACAAGACGGGACAAACTGCATGTGAGAGACAGTGGGAAGAGGTTATGCCTGTGTCTCCAAAGGCCACCATGGGGAGTGGGTTCCATCATGGTGTGTGCAACCTTTTGTCACACTGTCCTGATATAGTTGCTATGTTATAGGCATATCTTACAGTTTTTGAAAAGTTGTTATGATTATTATTGTTGTCACTGTTATTAATGTTTTAGGAGTTGTTTAATTAAAAAAAAAGGGAGGGGGGATATGTGGTTATAATGTTTAAAGTTGTTGAGGCTTATGTTCACCAGAAAACCCTGTGAGAAGGCACAGCTGCAGGTTGAATGGTTGGAAGCCAGTTGAAGGGTGAAAGGTAGTTATGACTCATGGACAGCAGACTGCAGCTGAGCCAGTCAATGGATGCCCTTCGTTGGTTAAGTTTTGGTTATGTCTGGTTGAACTTAAAGGTATAAAAGGGAGATGATTTCTACAAGAAGGAGATCTCCTTTGGATGCATAAGGGGGGTCCATGTCTCTTTGTTCCCCATTGCTACAACAGCTCAGCCTGTAGGGTGTACCCCCTCACCCTAGCTGGGGGAACGTCAGGCTCTGACATTTTGGCCTGTGACTCACACTGGTGCCACACTATTATTCCTCATCTCCTCCCTAATCTCATCTTTATACTCCTCTTTGAGGCTCTTAACCACAGCAGAGACATGACCCTGCATTGGGCCACTGACCATACTCTCATAATTCCTGAGCTTGTTGGCTACGGAACCCACTGTCTCTTGGTTGTCCTTGGAATTAATCATTGCAATGAAGGTGGTGTATTGGGATGGGCCTAGACTTGCCAGATTCCACAATATTTGTCCTGTGCATCTCA